>NW_027139442.1:9773918-10437127 GCF_035084215.1 Heptranchias perlo | reverse complement strand
GACTATAACTTGGTGTTGTAAAATTGTTCACAATAGTGTACCCCGAGATTCAAATTAAATACCAGCCCACAACTCACACCACATTATGAGTTTAAAGATGCAGTATTCATGCCAATATTATACACTGAGATACAAATTAGATACCAGTTCAGATGTTACCCATATTTGACTCACAAATATGTCCAAAAACCTCATAGTGTCAGAATGAAATGTACAGTTTCAATCCTATTGTTGCAGATTGAGCTACACATTATATACCAGTCCAAAATTTGCATAAAGTATCATACAGGAAGATACAGTATCAATCCCATTAGACTGAGGTACACATTAGTTACCTGTCCAAAAATCATATTTATCAAACTGAAAGGCAGAGTATCAATTCCCTTACTGCAAACGAAGGTTCACATTAGATCCCTGTCCAGAAATCACGTACAGTACCATACTGAAAGAAATAGTATTGATTTAATTAGTACAGACTGACCTACACGTTAATTACCAGTACAAAAATCTCACACAGTTTCAGACTGGAAGATACAGTATCAATCCCATTAGTGCAGACTGAGGTGTACATTAGATACCAGTCCAAAAGTCACATTCAGTGTCAAAATGAAAGATACAGTATCAATTCCTTTAGTGCAGACTGAACTACACCTTACAAACCTGTCTAAATATATTACACAGTATCAGACTGAAAGGTACAGTATGAATTCCATTAGTACAGACTGAACCACACATTACATACCAGTCCAAAAATCTCAGACAGTGTCAGACTGAAAGATACAATAATTATTCTATTAGCACAGACTGAGCTACAAAATAAATACCAGTCCAATAATTTCACAGTAAAAGATTGAAATACACATTATCTTCACGGAGATTAAGATGTAATCATTCAACAAAACTCGCACACATTGTTTGATTGAAACAAAATCCAAAAGTGTATCAATATTTACAAATTAATGCAGCACGAAAGATTTGCATACATTAATGAATTAAACATACAGTTTCAAGTACCATACTCTAACCTGAAATAAGAATACAGAACGAATCCAGACTTGCACTTTGCCCAGAGACTGAGTTACAGAATGAATCCCACACTGAAATAGAATACCAGAGACTGACAGATACAGAATGAATCCCACACTCACAGACTGTATTGGAGACTGACGGATACAGAATGAATATCACACTCACATACAGTACCAGAGAATGACAGACATAGAATTAATGCCACACTCACATGCAGTCTGACATCTACTGGCCATAAGTGAGAACTGTAACTGAGTGGAACAAATTCACATTGTCTGTCGTTGTTCCAGATTCAGGAGAATGTGCAATGTGAGGAAATAGTTTCTCTCTGTAACTTCTACTCCCGTACTTTTTCTAATTTTGTCAGTTAAATATTAGACAATTGATTTCGAATAAAGTTTTTGTTTTCCTCATTCGAAAGTTGCCCCATTATATTTCACTCTACATTGCGCAATATTTCTGTCTGAATTCTCAGGAGACGATTTATATTAATTCAAATAAACCGAACTGAAACACGAATAAAAACTGAGTGCAAATCTGCAAGTTTCAACGGCGACCGTCAAAAGTGAAAGGGATAAAATATAGAAAAAAATCAAACCGAAAATGCTGGAAAGGCTCAGCAGGTCCGGCAGCATCTGTGGAGAAGGAAAGCTCGGGTTAACGGTTCAGGACAATGACCCTTCTATAGATCAGAAAGGTTAATCCGACATAATTTAAATAAGGAACGGGAATCAGCAGAGGGAAAAACTTCAGAAAATCAATTAATTTCACTGAATCCGAGCAATTGTGTCCCGTATCCACTGTACAGATCAGGGCAAATAATAATACAAAGGAACAGAGTTAAATTCAACGTTATGGGGGAAGAAATGAATTTTAAAAATATTTTTAAATATAAATTAGACTCGTTTGTGTTTTGAAAACACTATCCCTCTGAACATCATCAAATTCGGTTCCAGTCTTGGTGTTTCTGAATTCAGCGTGCTGGGATTCAAACCTGTTGGAATTAATTGTTTGGAAGGGAGCGATACTCACCATCATAGCACCTTAGTTCACTGGGAGGGAGAAATGGAGCGTTTCTGTGGAGTTTCGGACTGAATTGCTCCCTTTGGGTTACTGGCACTTTAATCAAAGACAATAAACAGTTCCCAAACATCAGCCCCTGAACAGACACAACAAGCTGGCGGAATTTCTCATTCATAGATATTAAATAAGAGGATGACAAAAGCGAATAGGAAGAGGTTAGGAAGAAGTCACAAAAACAATTAGGGAAGCAAACAGGAATCACGAAATCAAATTATCAAGGAATATAAAAAGAAATCGTAAATTATTGCACAGAGCCAGAAATAACAGAAGGAAAATCAGAATATCTTGAGGGCCACTAAGGGATTGACAAGATAAACTCACAGGTAACGTCAGCGAAATGGCAGAAATATTGAATTATTACTTTGCCTCAGTATTTACCCGGGAGATTAACAGGGTGAACATGATATTGGAGGAAGAGGTCAATAAAGATATCAAGGCATTTAAGTTAGAAAGGGTGGTCGAACTCCTGGTCCAGATGGATTGCATCCGCACATATTAAATGAAACAAGGGAAGAGATAGCAGAGGCACTGTTACATATATAGAAAAAATAATTACAGAAAGGAATAGTGCCAGAGGACTGGATGACAGTTGATGTGATTCTTATATTTTGAAACAGGAGATAGAACAAGTCCAGGGAACTGTGGACCAGTTAACTAAAGGTCGGTGGTAGGAATGATCATGGAATCTTTTACTCAATGAAGCAACAGAAAAACATCTAGAAACCGAAAATATAATAAAGAATAGTCAGCACGGATTTCAGAAAGGGAAGATTTAATAGTTTGACAGAAGGTTTGACAGTTAAAATTACAGTTCAACATAACTTATCTGCTTTTCAAATATATTCCTCCAGAAATAAACCTCTGTGTTTGCATTTCATGGCCTTATCAACCTGTGTTGCTACTTTTAAAGATTTGTCAATCTGTACCCCTAAATCCCATTGCTCTTCTACCCCATTTAGACTCTTATTTTCAAAGCAGTGTTTGGCCTCCTTATTCCCCCGAGCAAAATGCACCACCTCACACCTTTCTATATGGAAATTCAATGGCCATTTACACCGCCTTTCAGCAAGCTTATTAAAGTCTTCTTGTATTTTGTCGTAGTCTTCCTCAGTATAGGCTATACCCCCAAAATTAATTACAAGCATTTAATACAGCATTACAACTCATGTTTTGTCGAACAAACTGTTTTCCATTCCCTGTTTTTCGAAATCCCACCCGTGCAATATAATGTGAATAATGAGTTTATCTTCTGTCCCTCTCTCATCTGTAAACTTCAATGACCCGGGGTTTGTTGACATCTACTGGCCGGAAGCAGAACTGCAACAGTTCGGAACAAATTGATGAAACCGGACAACAAGCAGTGTGAGCGTGTTTGTGATTGTGGCAGGTATTAAATCTGATTGGATATTTGAAGAAACCAATCAGAGAGTGACAGTTAATTATTGTGACCTCACTACGAATGACCCAATCACAATCATTGCATTCCTCCATCCTTCATTACCATAGTAAACAATTTTACAACACCAAGTTATCGTCCAGCAATTTTATTTTAAATTCACAAGCTTTCGGAGGCTTCCTCCTTCGTCAGGTGAACGATGTAAAATTGTTTACAATTGTCAACCCCAGTCCATCACCGGCATCTCCACATCATCATTACCATATGGCTGTGGGGCTGCCTATTTAATCCGAGCTCGGAGCGGATTTGGGTCATTTCTGAGTCTGAAATTGAGTTTGAAAATGCCTGAGGACAAGAAAGCAGCTTCCAAGAAGGGCGCCAAGAAAACCTTGAGTAAAGCACCAGCCAAGGGCGGCAAGAAGCGCATCGCGGGTGAGGCTTCCCGCCTGGCCCATTATAATAAACGGCGCACCATCAGCTCCCGGGAGATCCAGACCGCCGTGCGCATGCCGCTGCCCGGGGAACTGGCCAAGCACGCCGTGTCGGAAGGGACAATGGCGGTGACTAAGTCCACCAGCTCCAAGTAAAACTCCACAATGCACTGAAAAGAAAATAAACACAAAGGCTCTTTTCAGAGCCACCCACAGTCTCTCTAAAAAACTGTACCAACACCTCTATGGAATCATTTTACTGTCGATAGTTTGATACTCACTGTCTCTCTAACTTGTGCTTTTGTAATTTCACTTGAAATCTGGAAGATTCTCATAATCACTGCCCGGTATAATCTCTGTCGTTGTTTTATTTAGTTTCAATAACCAATAACGTGTCCCTGATCCTCTCGTTCCCGGTCATATTCCGCCCCTTCCCCCGCATCTGCCCCTTCAGAGCCGTTTTAAGGTCATTTCTTTCTCCTTTTCACGTTTTTTTTGTTCATTATTCGGGAATATCACTTTCAGAACCGCAATCCTCTTTAAAGCAACAACCCTGAAATGGACTTCACACCGAGTACAGAATAGTCGAAAGGCTCTGTCACTGTTCGACTTCTTACACCAGGAGTCTCGGCTCCGGTTTCGATCGCGCTGCAGCTCCTGTGAACAGGGATCAATCCACAATCTGTGGTTTGTTACTTTTACAAAGATTGAGCTGGGATCTGTCCCGTTACAAAATGGGACTTTATTCCCGCCGGATTGAAAGCGAACGGTGAATGACGCAGGATTTTCACCGGATTGTAAAAGATTCTGGAAGTTGTGACGGGAAATGTGGAATAACAGAGTAAAAGGAGAGAGATTTTTAAATCTTTGTCTTAAGGCGACATTATTTACTTAATCCGCTTCTTGTGTTACAAATATATTGGCGGGCTTTTCAAATTTCAATAAAACGGTTCAGTTCAGTATTTTCCGCCTTTTTCTCATTGCCGGCTATTGATTGGTGAATAAAACAGCTCTCTCATTTGGCTGTTCGTTGAACCAATGAGATTGAGAACAGATGGACCAATCACAATTGCCCCCACTGTACTCCTCCAGAAGGTCGAAGAAGGGCGAGTGCGGGAAGATTTCTTCATTCTTTGTGAAAGTGTTTGTGAGATTGTGGAAATGTCTGGAAGAGGAAAAACCGGCGGTAAAGCTCGGGCCAAGGCCAAGTCTCGCTCATCCCGGGCCGGACTGCAGTTCCCTGTGGGCCGTGTTCACAGGCTCCTGCGAAAGGGGAACTACGCTGAACGTGTTGGTGCCGGAGCCCCGGTCTATCTGGCTGCTGTGCTGGAGTATCTGACGGCTGAAATCCTCGAGCTGGCCGGCAACGCGGCCCGGGACAACAAGAAGACCCGTATCATCCCCAGACACCTGCAGCTGGCCATCCGCAACGACGAGGAGCTCAACAAGCTTCTGGGACGGGTGACCATCGCTCAGGGCGGGGTGCTGCCTAATATACAGTCCGTGCTGCTGCCGAAGAAAACCAGCACTGTGAGCTCCAAGAGCAAGTAAAGCAGCGAAGATTTAATCTGATAACCCAAAGGCTCTTTTCAGAGCCACCCACTGTATCTATGAAAGGGCTGGTTACTGTCTGAAGAGACTGACCTATTGATCACAGTTATCCCCGGTCTACGTTAATATATTACATCGCTATAGCGGTTAAACTTATGGGAGGCAATGTGAGTTACCGAGCACATGGGTGACAGGTGAACGGGTCTTGGTGGGAGTTCGGATAGGGGAACGGAGTTTTGGAGGAGTTGAAGTTTGCAGAGGGCGTCAGATAGGAGGCTGACCAGGAGAGCATTGGAAGAGCCAAGTCTGGAGGTAACAAGGGCGTGGATGAGGGTTTCAGCACCAGATCAGCTGAGGCAGGGGAGGAGACGCGCGATGTTTCGGAGGTGGAAGTTGGCGGTCTTGGTGGTGGAGCGGAAATGGGGTCGGATGCTTATCTCAGGGTAAATTGGACGCTGAGGTTGCGAAGTTTTATGATTCCGCTTCACGCAGTGGCCAAGGACAAGTCTCTGTCCATCTCAGTCCTTGAATCCAGTCCCCACACAGGAAATGTCTCTGTCCATCCCAGTACCTGAATCGATCCAGTCCCCACACAGGACCAGTCTGCATCCATCCCAGTACCTGAATCTATCCAGTCCTCACACAGGACCAGTCTCCATCCATCCAGGTCCCTGAATCAATCCAGTCCCCACACAGGACCAGTCTGCATCCATCCCGGTGCCTGAATCTATCCAGTCCCCATACAGGACCAGTCTCCATCCATCCAGGTCCCTGAATCTATCCAGTCCCCACACAGGACCAGTCTCCATCCATCCCAGTGCCTGATTCTATCCAGTCCCCACACAGGACAAGTCTCCATCCATCCCAGTGCCTGATTCTATCCAGTCCCCACACAGGATCATTCTCCATCCATCCCAGTGCCTGATTCTATCCAGTCCCCACACAGGATCATTCTCCATCCATCCCAGTACCTGAATCTATCCAGTCCCCACACAGGACCAGTCTCCATCCATCCCAGTACCTGAATCTATCCAGTCCCCACACAGGACCAGTCTCCATCCATCCCAGTGCCTGAATCTATCCAGTCCCCACACAGGACCAGTCTCCATCCATCCCAGTGCCTGAATCTATCCAGTCCCCACACAGGACCAGTCTCCATCCATCCCGGTGCCTGTATCTATCCAGTCCCCACACAGGATCATTCTCCATCCATCCCAGGACCTGAATCTATCCAGTCCCCACACAGGACCAGTCTCCATCCATCCCAGTGCCTGATTCTATCCAGTCCCCACACAGGATCATTCTCCATCCATCCCAGGACCTGAATCTATCCAGTCCCCACACAGGACCAGTCTCCATCCATCCCAGTGCCTGATTCTATCCAGTCCCCACACAGGACCAGTCTCCATCCATCCCAGTGCCTGATTCTATCCAGTCCCCACACAGGACCAGTCTCCATCCATCCCAGTGCCTGATTCTATCCAGTCCGCACACAGGACCAGTCTCCATCTATCCCAGTGCCTGATTCTATCCAGTCCCATACTGACCCAAGCACGGAAAGGTATAGATTGCCTTCCACACCGATTTATGTTTATTGAACTATTGGGCGCCTCCTGTTAGCTACAAATCTGAAAACTAAAACTCCCTCTTCCAACGGTCCCGGAGCGGCACTGATTGATTCTGTTATGATAGTGATTGTATTGGAACTGTAGTGTGCCTCAATTATTGAATTTAAATTGTATTTTCCGCCTTTTTTTTCGAGCAAACCTTGAATATCAAGCCGGAGTCTGTAATGATTGTGTCCGAATTTATGTTCCGCATTTGATACTGGTGAAAATTTTAAAAAGGACCGTAACTAATTCCTGGAGGCGGAGCTAAAAGTTGCACGTCCGCTTGTCCGTCATTCTGAGCCAGTCTCCTCCCCTCCCGCACTTCATGCTCTGTCTGTCATTCAAACACTCCTCCCCGGCCTCTCCGATAATGTGCCTTTCTCAATCAGGTCGGGGCGGGCTTTATAAATACAGAAGAAAGGCGAGGGTTTTTCATTCAGCAGCGATCTGAGTGAAGAATCATCATGTCTGGCAGAGGTAAAGGAGGCAAAGGACTGGGCAAAGGCGGAGCCAAGCGGCACCGGAAAGTGCTTCGTGATAACATCCAGGGGATCACCAAACCAGCCATCCGCCGCCTGGCTCGCCGTGGCGGTGTCAAGCGGATCTCGGGTCTGATCTACGAGGAAACCCGCGGGGTGCTGAAGGTTTTCCTGGAGAATGTGATCAGGGACGCGGTCACCTACACTGAACACGCCAAGCGCAAGACGGTCACTGCCATGGATGTGGTGTACGCTCTGGATTCGGCGGCTGAACGACTCGACCATTTCCAACCGGACACAAAACAAAGGCTCTTCTAAGAGCCACCCACCGCCTCACAGAGAGAGCACTGACTTGGGAACTGGTGCGGAGTTATATGGGGATACGGAATAGTTTTTTTATTATAAGGAGTTTTCTGGAACACACAGTAACGTAACGTGGTATCGGCGGCGAGCTGCACCGGTTACTGAGGAAAATTTCCCTCATTGAGTGCACTGAATTGTCCAGGGAACGTTACAAGTGAGTTTACCCCGAGCCGAATTCCCCACTCAGTGAAATGTTCCTTCACTCCATTCGCTCTGTTTTGGTTCTATTTATCAGTCAGATGTTGTGATGTGGGACCGGGGGTTTCCATGGGAGAACAGGTTGAGCTGAGCCGCTGTGATAAGGGCCCAGCTTGTGATATGGATTTTCCCTCTGACGGTTGTTTCTGACACTGATACTGAGAGGGTTTGTGAAATTGAACCGTTTGAGCTCAGTCATTGGGGACCTGGAATTACCACAGGCCCAACTGGCAAACCCCGCTCTAAACTGAGGCTACCTCTCATTGGTTGCTTTGCTAGAAAAATAATTTCCATAACCAATCGGAGAGTCGACAATAAGAAAACGGAGCAAATTGTTGGCCACAATTGACCGATTTTTTAAAATTTGAAAAAAGCCGCCAATTTCAGTGTATGAAATAAGTGAATTACTCGGCCATGTCGTTTTTACACAAAGACTTAAAATCTCTTTGTAATAATGTTATTCCGTATTACACGTCCCAAATTCCGAGCGCTGTTTTAAAAATATATTGTCCACAACTTGCGGAATAAATCCCCATTGATAGATTGCTGATATGGACAAATTTCACTTCTACCTGTAAAAATAACAAACTGCAGGTTATCAATTGATTCCGTTGCAGGGACTGAACAGGAACCGTGTGTCCTGAAAACGGAATCATGGACGAAGCCTGAAAATGAGCTAATTCTTTTCTCCAATCGTTCTTTCTGGATTGTTACACTGCGGGGAACGTGCTGCTAATATGCGGGATATTAAGATCAGTAATTAATTACTTCAGAGACTGGCTCCACAGTGAGAAAGAGGAAGGAACTGAATTCTGATCCATAGCCCTGAAAGTGGTGATTCACGGGAAAACCAGGGGCGGTGTAAATCTGAATGAGAGCGATAGCAAAGCAAAAGGGAATTGAACGGACCCCGGACCCGTGTTCACTTTATTGGGCAGTAAATTCTACAGAGACAAACATTAAAATGGAGTAGTTTTACTGACTTTCTTTCAATTTATCTACCAGATTCAAAGGATGATGACAGAGTAAAGCAGCAATTCTGTATCTGTCAGTCTCTGGTGCCGTATGTGAGTGGGATTCATTCTGAATCTGTCAGTCTCTGGTACTGTGTGTGACTGTGGGATTCATTCTGTATCTGTCAGTCTCAGGTACTGTGTGAGTGTGGGATTCATTCTGTATCTGTCAGTCTCTAGTACTGTGTGTGAGTGTGTGATTCATTCTGAATCTGTCAGTTTCTGGTACTGTGTGTGAGTGTGGGATTCATTCTGTGTCTGTAAGTCTCGGGTACTGTGTGTGAGTGTGGGATTCATTCTGTGTCTGCAAGTCTCGGGTACTGTGTGTGAGTGTGGGATTCATTCTGTGTCTGTCAGTCTCTGGTGCTGTGTGTGAGTGTGGGATTCATTCTGTATCGATCAGTCTCTGGAACTGTATTTGAATGTGGGATTCATTCTAAATCTCTCAGTCTCTTGTCCTGTGTGTGAATGTGGGATTCCTTCTGGATCTGTCCGTCTCTGGTACTGTGTGTGAGTGTGGGATTTATTCTGTATCTGTCTGTCTCTGGTACTGTATTTGAATGTGGGATTCAATCTAAATCTGTCAGTCTCTTGTCCTGTGTGTGAGTGTGGGATTCATTCTGGATCTGTCAGTGTGTGGTACTGTGTGTGTGCGTGCGATTCATTCTGTATCTGTTAGTCTCTGGTACTCTCTGTGAGTGTGAGATTCATTCTGTATCTGTCAGTCTCTGGTACTGTATTTGAATGTGGGATTCAATCAAAATCTGTCAGTCTCTTGTCCTGTGTGTGAGTGTGGGGTGCATTCTGTATTTGTCAGTCTCTGGTACTGTGCGTGAGTGTGTGATTTATTCTGTATTTGTCAGTTTCTGGTCCTATGTGTGAATGTGTCGTACATTTTGAACCTGACAATGTCTGCTACTGTATGTGAGTGTGGGATTAATCATTTTTCTATCAGTTTCTTGTCCGGGATGTGAGTGTGGGATTCTTTCTATCTCGGCAATCGCTGGTTATGTATGAGTGTAGAATTCATTCTGTATCTGTCAATCTCTGGTAATGTATGTGAGTGCTCGATTCATTCTATTTCTGACAGTTTCTGGTGATGTGCGTGAGTGTGGGATTCATTCTGTATCTGTCAGTCTCTGGTGCTGTGTGTGAGTGTGGGATTCATTCTGTATCTGTCAGTCTCTGGTGCTGTGTGTGAGTGTGGGATTCATTCTGTATCTCTCAGTCTCTGGTGCTGTGTGTGAGTGTGGGATTCATTCTGTATCTGTCAGTCTCTGGTACTGTGTGAGAGTGTGGGGTTAATTCTGTAGTTGTCAGTCTCTGGTACTGTGTGTGAGTGAGGGATTTATTCTGTATCTGTCAGTCTCCTGTACTGTGTTCGAATGTAGGATTCATTCTGGATCTGTCCGTCTCTAATACTGTGTCTGAGTGTGGGATTCATTCTGTATCTGTCAGTCTCTGGTCCTGTGTGTGAGTGTGGGATTCATTCTGTATCTGTCAGTCTCAGGTACTGTGTGAGTGTGGGATTCATTCTGTATCTGTCTCTCTCTGGTGCTGTTTGTGAGCTTGGGATTCATTCTCCATCTGTCAGTCTCTGGTACTGTATGTGAGTTTGAGATTCATTCTTAATCTGTCAGTCTCTGGTCCTGTGTGTCAGTGTGGGATACATTCTGTATCTGTCAGTCTCTGGTACTGTGTGTGAGTGTGCGATTCATTCTGTATCTGTTAGTCTCTGGTACTCTGTGTGAGTGTGAGATTCATTCTGTATCTGTCTGTCTCTGGTGCACGACATGAGCGAGGGAATCATCTGGTTACTGTCAGTCTCTGATACTGTGTGTGAGTGTGCGATTGATTCAAAGCCTGTCAGTCCCTGGTACTCTATGTGTCAGTGTGATTCATTCTGAATCTTTCAGTCTCTGGTCCTGTGCGTGAGTGTGTGATTTATTCTGTATTTGTCAGTTTCTGGTCCTGTGTGTGAATGTGTGGTACATTTTGACCCTGACAGTGTCTGCTACTCTCTGTGAGTGTGGGATTAATCATTTTTCTATCAGTTTCTTGTCCGGGATGTGAGTGTGGGATTCTTTCTATATAGGCAATCTCTGGTTATGTATGAGTGTAGAATTCATTCTGTATCTGTCAATCTCTGGTAATGTATGTGAGTGCTCGATTCATTCTATTTCTGTCAATCTCTGTACTATAAGCGAGTGTGGGTTTAACTCAGCATCTGTCAGTCTCTGATACTGTGTGTGAGTGTGGGATTCATTCTGTATCCGTCAGTCTCTGGTACTGTGTGTGAGTGTCGGATTCATACTGTATCTGTAAGTCTCTGGTACTGTGTGCTGGTAATATTCATTGTGTTTCTCTCAGCCTCTGGTAATGTGTGTGAGTGTGCGATTCATTCTGTATCTGTCAGTCTCTGGTACTGTATGTGAGTGTGGGATTCATTCTGCATCTGTCTGTCTCTGGTACTGTGTGTGGGTGTGAGATTCATTCTGTATCTGTCAGTCTCTCGGACTGTGTGTGAGTGTGGGATTCATTCTGTATCTGTCAGTCTCTCGGACTGTGTGTGAGTGTGAGATTCATTCTGTATCTGTCAGTCTCTGGTGCTGTGTGTGAGTGTGTGATTGATTCAGTATATTTATGTCTGGTGCTGTGTGTTAGTGAGATTCATTCTGTCTCTCAACCTCTGGTAATGTGTGTGAGTGAGATTGCTTCTGTTTCTGTCTGTCCCTGGTAATGTATGCGTGTGTGATTAATTCTGTATCTGTCAGTCTCTGGTACAGTGAGAATCTGGGATTCATTCAGGATCTGTCAGTCTCTGGTACAGTACAAAAGTCTGGATTAATTCCTTGTCTGTATTTTAATTGGAGATCAGTTGACAGTTTGGTGTTTGAAACTCTATCTTGTATATATAAACCTATAAATAGTTTTCCCCATAGTAGTTAATTTTGTAAATATCGTGCACGTTAGAATTTCTTGCTGCAGGTTTTAATGAGAAAAACTGTGTGCTTTTTGGACCGATATTAAACCTGTATCACAGCGAGCACGAATGGAATTAATACTGGATCTCAGTCTCAAACTGAGATTTTTGGATTGCTCTGTAAGGTGTAGCTCAATCTGCACTAATGCAATTGCTACTCTATCTTTCAGGTTGTCACTGTACGAGACTTTAGCACTTCTATGTAATGTGTTGCTCTGGATCTAATCGAATTGAAATTGTAACTTTCAGTTTCATAAAATGAGTGAGTTCTGAACTGGTATCTGATTTTGTTTCTCAGGTTATACTGTCTTTAAGAATCTCTCACTCTGATACTGTATGTGAGTTTTGGACTTGTATGTACTTTGTATCTCAGGTTACAGAATTGTGATGGATACTGCATCTTTTAATGTCATAATGAGTGTGAGTTCTACTCGTTATTTGAGATGAATCTTGGGGTTACATTATTGGGGCTAATGCTGTATCTTTCAATTGGACACCGTGTGTCAGTTCTATCTGTTATTTAATTTCTAGCTTAGGCCACACTATTGGGAAATTGACACATTGCATTTCAATCTGATGGTGGGTGTGATATTGGACTGGGATTTATGGATCGACCTGGCAGTTGTACTGAGTTGGGTTGAAATGGAAACAACATCTGCCTCTCCTCTGACTGTTGAATTGAAAGTGTGTCTGTGGTACTTGGGATCAGTGTGGGACTGACTACTTCTACTGTCTGAGACTGTGGAACTGATGACCTGCTGTGGCTCCGTGCAATGTGTGTGATAATGTACTCACTGTGTGGGAGAAGGAGTTGGCTGCACTGTTCCTTGTGCCTCGAGTGGAGGAAACATCACATTTATTCTGGGTCCTTAAAAGATTTGCCTGGAGAAAGAAAAAGTATTTCTTGTAATTGAAGAAGACATGAGTTGGAAAATACAAAGTGATCAATTTAATCTCTGTTAAAAATCATTATGAAAACCAGCCATACAAACAGTGTCAGTGTCTGATTCCACTGCAGTACTGCAGCACTCAGCTTCTGCACACCAGGTTTGCTAAAACAATTTAATGACATCCAGAAACAACCCAACGCCTCCACTGGTCAATGAAAGGGACTGCCCGATGGGGCAGGGACTTTTGTCCAGGTCAGGGTTCTCATCCCGTCTCCCATGGGATCAACCGTTCAACCGAAACCAAACAACCGCTGTTTAAAATGTGTCCTTCACACTTCTCACCTGGTGCCTGCAATAGATGCTCTTTGTATAACTCCCCACATCCTTACTGTCCGGCTCTGTTTCCACTCTTCACTGTCCAATAACAATAAACAGGGTGAGACTGGAACGAAACCAGGAACATTCACTACTGGTTTGGGGAGAGAAAGCAGCAATGATTTTAAATAGCAGGTTCTTCCCATTCTCTCTCCCTTCACCTGGACACACCCTGTACACAAACAGCCCGAGAATGACCTCTCCCTTCCCCCGCTCACTCAATGTTGCGGGACCAGTTCCTGAACCACTCCGCCTCTCACAAACAGCCCCCAAACTCTCCCTGCCGTTCCCGCGGACTCAATGCCGATCTCTGAGCCCATCTGCGGACACGGTCCTGAAGCGATGAGCTGCTGTAACGAGGCTGCTCTTTGCTCCCTTCCCCCGGGGGCCGTGATCTCTCCATTCCAGGCTGTTTTAAACCATCTTCTTCCGCTCACGAAGGGAATGGCGCCCACAGGCCGAGCTGGGGGAGTGGAGCGCATGCGCTCTTCTGCTCACCAACAATCAGCCCTGGGGGCGGAGCTGAGTCGCGCATGCGCAGATATCAGGTTTACTTCCCAAGACAAAAATCGATGGAAACTTTGCCCAATTGGAATTTTTCAGAGTCTGAGCAAAGGAGGTGGGTCTGGGGGAAAGGTCAGAGAGAATGAGGCCCACAGGCAGTGCAGGAACGGGCACCAGAACGGAAAACAGATGGGATTCCACCAGTGCCTAACGCTGGAATCCAGACTGACTTTACAACCTCGAACTATTAAACTGATGTTTCCAAACCAGCTGTTTCTCTCGGTATCTTTTGATGGTAAAGAGCCTTTCATAGTTAAAGTGTGCAACTGTGGAATGAGCCAATAGGTTCTGTTCATTCTTGGACTCTGTGCTGATAATTGAACGTGTGACTCCGAAACAGGGGGGAGGATTCCTCAAACCAATCCTGGAGAAATATGGGAGGAAAGTGGGAGTGGTGTATTTGCTGTGACCGTGTAGGAATAATATCTGACAGCAACAGACTCAGTTTATTTTAATCGGAGTGAAACTCTTGGTTGCTGAGAGTAATACTGAGCTGCAAGATTGCTGAGGGTACAAATGGAAGAGAGGGTTAAATGTGTGACACTGTCCCTGAGAGAGGGATGAATAATGTGTCTGTCTCTGAAATAATATCAGTGAGAAATGAGACTGCAACTTCTGTCACTCCACTGTTGTTAGCAATTGGAATGGAATATCTCCCTATTTGTTATTGGATGAAAACAAGCAATTACAGGTCAGTTTCTCTCTCTCTCTTTTGTACTGTAAATGGAGGTGGGATACTGATCTTGAGCGTGATACAGACACACTGAAAGGAACCGTAAGGCTGATACTGTGCCTGTCTGCATCTCTCTGTCTAGCGCTGTACGTGAAGATGTGATACTGTTTAAAATGTGTGAAACGGACACACTGATGGGAAGTGTGAGACTGGTACTGTGTCTGTCTGTCTGTGTCTCTGTCTGTATCACTCTCTCTCTAGCGCTGTACGTGAAGGTGGGATACTGTTTACTGTGTGTGAAACTGACACACCGATGAGAAGTGTGAGACGGATACTATGCCTGTCTGCCTTTGTGTCTCTGTCTATCTGTTTATCTGTCTGTCTGTCTTTCTCTCTCTCTAGTTCTGTACGTGAAGGCGGGATACTGTTACTGAGCGTAATATGGACACACTGAAACAAAATGAAAGACTGATTCTGTGTCTGTGTGGTGTTGTTGAGACGGTCACTGTCCTTTTACTATGTATGAGCCGGCCTGACGGTGCACTTAACTGTCTCCAGTCCTGTAAAGAAAGATGGAGAGAAACAGCCTCAGTAACGAGCCGTCTCTGGGTGTTGAGAATGGGATGGATAGGACACTAGTTACTATTGTCTGTCAGTTAGTTTAGGAGGAGAGATAAACACAGAGAGACTGGAGGAGCCCAGAGCGGAAAATTATTATTATCTTCAGAACCAAACATATTCCTGTGTGCGAACAATCTAATAATGTAAAACCAGATGTGGATTATCACAGCCACAGTTGTGATTGGCTCCTGCCCCTGAATCTGGGGACCAGACACTGTGAGGAGCGCCGGCCTCAGAGTGTTTAACAGTTACTGAGCTGGGAAACTACAACTAACCCCCGAGAATCTGCAGCACAGGGCGAGCGGGGAGGAAAGCCTGTCCCTGGAATTGTCAATCTGGAGAACAGTTTGTCCTGTGAACATTGTGTCAGAGAGAGTGTGTTAAAGGGGCGGGCGGGCTAGATTAATGTCACTGTGTTTGTGTGGCCGGTCTCATCGCCGGATTTCCGAGACCCTTTTGAGTAAACTTAAAAAAAAATCACCGTTAAGCGATCGCCTTCCTCCCCTGCCGAGTTCCGAAGTGGAAATTTAAGGTTAAGTTTCAGTTCAATTCAAGATTTCAGCCGAAAAATGGAGATCATGTCAGCGATCGGGTGAGAGAGCGCGATCAGTGCAGCAATGAAACGGGTTAAAATCGAAACTGGTGCTTTTAATTCGGGTGAAAGTTTTTCGACAGCAAACATTCCGGTGTTAGAGAAAGGAAGGGGCTAGTCTGGGACTCTGGAGTGCCCGATTTGAATTGGAATTGGGAAGTTTAAGAGGAGAGAGAAACACAGAGAGGCTGGAGGGGCCGGGAGCTGACAGCAGGATGTCTCCGCCCCGTCCGCTCTGTGCCTTTAAGTTGCTCTGTGCCGCCGCCTCTCGTTTCATTTCTGACCCAGCTCTGACTGTCAGAGAGATTTTCTACAGAGTCCCGGACATGACAGACACTGCAGCCGCGGAAACGGCTCCTCCTGCCGCCGCCGCCGCTCAAACCAATGCTCCGAAGAAGAAGAACGCGGTTCCCCGACCCACCGGTCCCAAATTGGGCGAACAGGTCCTCAAGATTGTGGCGGATTGCAAGGATCGCAAGGGGATATCCCTGGCCGCGATAAAGAAGGTTCTGGCTGCCAAAGGCCTGGATGTGGAGAAGCTCCGGTCCCAGATCAAATAAAGTATCAAGAGAAATGTGGAAAAAGGCTCCCTGGTGCAGATCAAGGGCACGGGCGCCTCGGGCTCCTTCAGAGTCGCTAAGAAGGAAACCCAGGCAAAAGTGGTAAAGAAGGTGAAGAAACAAGTAACCTAGAAATCTCCCGGAAAGAAACCAGCGGCCAAAAAAACAGCCATCAAGAAATTAACGGCCAAGAAACCAGCGGTCAAGAAATCGACCACGAAAAAGGCGGCGAAATCACCAATTAAGAAGAAAGCGGCGGCTAAGAAGCCCAAGACCCCCAAACCAGTGAAGGCGAAGGCGAAGAAGGTGGAAAAACCGAGGGCCAATCCCAAGCGGAAGTCAGCAAAGCCTGAGAAAGCAGCGGGCAAAAAGAAATAAAAAATCAAGTGCAACTTGTGACCATCTGAACCCAACGGCTCTTCTCAGAGCCACCCACGTCTCTCAGAAAAGAGCTGATCCCGGAATCAGATGATTCCTGTCCCGGGGCCGGGCTCAGATTTCTGATAGAAATCATTTCAAATAAACCCAGGGTCCTGGTGACTCGCTGACATTCACAACCCACGCCCCAAGCCCACTGTCTAAAATAAAATAGAGAGAATGGGATGTCCGGGTCGCGCCTCACTGTAACTGGCGTGTGTTCGGCTCCAGTCCCAGTTCCTTTTTTCACCCAGATTCAGGTCGATACTCCGTGTCAGGGTGAAACTGGCGGAGATCCGCCGCTATCACAATTCAAACCCCAAATCATGAGATTCTTCAAATCAGCTGGAAGACAGTGTTTGTGAACTGCTGAAACCGTATTGGGGTGCGAATTTGGTCCACATGGCTGTTCCGTGTGTTTGGGTAAAGAACTGGTTATCGAAGGTGAAGACATTGTGATCCAGGATGAAGCGGATGAGTTGTAGGATGGCGTCCGGAGATTGGCTGTTGTTGGTGTTGAGTATTGATGCTGTCGCAGCGATGCCGTCATCGTGGGGGATACTGGTGTATAGTGCCGAGACGTCCATCGTGGTGAGAAGTGTTCCTGGTTCAACTGGTCCGTGGGTGCTGAGTTTTTGTAGGAAGTCTGTAGTGTCGCGACAGAAGCTGGGGGTTCCCTGTACGATGGGTTTCGGATGCCCTCGATGTATCCAGAGAGGTTCTCACACAGGGTTCCGTTGCCTGATACGATAGGACGTCCGGGTGTGTTGGCTTTGTGTATCTTTGGGAGGCAGTAGAAGTCTCCCACACGGGGAGTACGTGGGATGAGAGCGCGTAGGATGCTTTGAAGGTCTGGATCGAAGGGCTTGATCAGTTTGTTGAGCTGGTGGGTGTGTTCTTTGGTCGGGTCTGCGGGTAACCGCCTGTAGTGTTCCTGGTTGTCCAGTTGTCGGTATGCTTCTTTGCAATAGTCCGTTCTGTTCTGTATGACTATGGCTCCTCCTTTGTCCGCTGGTTTGATGACGATGTTGCGGTTGGTCTTGAGAGCGTTGATGGCGTTACGTTGTGCTCGGGTGACATTCTGGACTGTCTTCTGAGTGCGGCTGATGAATCTGGCATTGACGCATTTCCTGACAGCTTGAGCATACATGTCCAGCTGAGGGCAGCGACCCTCTGGAGGAGTCCAGTTTGACTCTTTCCTCTTCGGTTGCTGAATGTCGGTGGCTGAATGTCCTTGACATTCAGCCACCGACATTCAGCAACCGAAGGGTAAGCGTACTCCAAGGCGGCCTTCGAGACACACGACAACGCAAAATCGTCGAGCAGAAATTGATAGCCAAGTTCCGCGCCCATGAGGACGGCCTCAACAGGGATCTTGGGTTCATATCACGCTACACGTTACCCCACCAGCGATCAAATGTTATCTGTTTTTAATATAACGGGTCAGTTGCTGTCTTTTCTATGTTTCTACCTCTCTATCTCTGTTTTTTTTTTGTTTGTTGTTTTTTTTGGTGATTTGTATATTCTGAGACCTGGCAGGTAACACCTGTCTGTCTGCACACTGATTGCCTTGGCAACGGGCAGTTGAAAAAACTGTCTGTTATCACCAAGATTGTTCTGTGAATTATAAATGCGACTTCAATTCGAGGACTTCATTTCCACATCGTTCACCTGAGGAAGGAGGAAGCCTCCGAAAGCTTGTGAATTTAAAATAAAATTGCTGGACTATAACTTGGTGTTGTAAAATTGTTTACAATTGTCAACCCCAGTCCATCACCGGCATCTCCACATCACTTTCTAAAGAACTTATAGACTTGCATATTAAGCAGCCAGTCGTGCCCAGCTGATAGTCAGGTAACCGTAATCATTTAATGTAATCATTTAACCTCACTGAATGGGTGATGCGGCCGATATTCGGTGAAGGATTCCTGGCTGTTGTGTAATTTCCATTGATTGGGGTTGGCGACATCTACTGGGCGGATACGGGAACTGCAACAGAGCGAGAAAGGATCCGTCAGAAAGCAGTTCAAATGAAGAACAAAATCCAACAGCCTGCAGTGTCTGTTCAGGGTCTGATGTCTAACAACTATCTTAGCATCCTGCATTGTCAGTGATGGTGGTATAGTGGTGAGCATAGCTGTTTTCCACGCAGTTGACCTGGGTTCGATTCCCAGCCATCGCAATTAAGTGTTTTTATTTGTTTATTTCCATCAAAAACTCTTGAGTTTGCAATCGAATTTGATACAGTTCAGTTCGACATTGTTTCCAAAACATAAAAGGGTTTAATTATAGTAGAATGATTTCAGCCTTCATTTCTTTTCCCTCCAGAAGGAATAGAGGAAAAACATGCTGGAAATAGTGAGCTGCAAAGGGTGTAATGAGAGTGAGGAAGGCAAATGATATGGTAGCCTTTATTTTAAGGGTGTTGGAATATAAGAGTAAGGAGGTCTTGCTGCAATTGTAGTATTAGGAATTATTGTGTAAAATTGGCCTATATTCTGTGAAGATAGAAGAATGAGAGGTGATCTCATTGAAATGTGTAACATTCTTAGACGGCTTGATAGGGTAGATGCTGAGAGGCTGATTCCCCTGGCTGGAGAGTCAAGGACTGAAGCTTATCGTCACAAGATAAGGGGGACGGCTATTTAGGATCGACGTGAGGAAAAATTTCTTCACTCAGAGGGTTGTGAATCTTTGGAATTCTCTACCCCAGAGGGCTATGGATGCTCACTGGTTGAGTATATTCAAAGCTGCGATCGATAGATTTTTGGAATCTCGGGGAATCAAGGGTTATGGGGATCGGGAGGGAAAGTGGAGTTGAGGTCGAAGATCAGCCCTGATCTGATTGAATGGCAGAGAGGGCTCGTGGGGCCGTATAGCCTACTCCCGCTCCTATGTCTTACGTTCTTGTGTAGAGAGCCTTATATCCAAGTGTGCTGATGATACTAAGTTAGGTGGCACAAATAACATTGTAGATGGGAGCAGATAGTTGCAAAGGGACATTGATAGATTCATTTGTAGGCAAAACTGTGGCAGATGGAGTTCAACGTGGGGACGTGTGAGATCATCCACTTTGGATCATAAAAATATAGATCAGAGTATTTTCTAAATGGCAAGAAACTAGGAACTGTGGATGAGCAGAGCAATTAATGGGACCAAGTACAGAATTCACGAAAAGGTGCAAAAAATTTTTAAATGGTAATGGAATTTTGATCTTTATCTCAAGAGATCTGGAATAAAAAGGAGTGGAAGTTATGTCACAGTTATACAGAGCTCTGGTTAGACCTCATTTAGAGTACTGTGTTCAGTTCTGGGCACCGCACCCCTGACAGGATAAGAATACATTAAATATGAGCAGGAATAGGTGCCTCGAGCCTGCTCCGCCATTCAATAGATGATAGCTGATCTTGAACCTCAAATCCACTTTACCGCCCTATCTCCATATCCCTTGATTTCCTTGTCCAAAAATCTATCAAACTCAATCTTGAATACACTAAACGACTGAGCATCCACAGCCCTCTGGGGTGGAGAGAACAGCATCGATGAAGATAAAGGAAATGAAATGAAATGTGTCATACAGTTACATCTCGCTGCTCTGTCTGATCATTTTCGTCGCTATTTCCCTGCAGAGGGATTTGAAAATTTGATGGAAAAGCGTTGGGTGAAAGATCCTTTTGCTTTCGAAAATTCTGAATCAATAATGAAGCTAAACTTGATGCTTGAGTAAGAAAACGAGCTGATGCGACTCACCTTTGAGCACACTGAAAACACGCCACACGTCATTCAGTTTGTCATCTTTTTCGATCAGTGCTTTCAAAGAATATCCTCTGTTGAGTAAGATTAGTGTTCTGTTATTGCGGCCGTTCACAACAACCTACATCTGCGAACTGGGATTTTCGACTTTGAGAACAAGAGAAAGAAACCGGCTTAACAGCGCACCTGATATGCGTGGAGAGCTTTCATCTTGTGATCCAGATTGGAACGAGATCATGAACAACAGGGAGGCCCACCCGTCACATCAAGTAATGAAACTCAACCAGACCTTTTTTTTACTGTATTTATACTGTATTTTAAAAAAAATTCAAGCAACGTCGATGTTAATTTAAGTTGTGAAGTGAAGAGCGAGCATGGATTCACCTTTATTTGGATTTGCTGAAAACTCCAGTCAGAAGATATTATTGTTTTGGGTCCCTGGGGGAAGTACTTTCATTCCACTGGCTCCCGATGAAACCAGTTTGAGAAACACTGTTCCACATTGTACGGTCAGTGTCTGTTTCGCAAACCGGTTCTGAATTCCTCAGTCTGTATTTCTCGACACTGTTCTGTGGGCGACGCGGGCAATAAAACACTGACCGACACCCGGCGAGTAATGGCGGCCGCAGGCCCCACAATCCCCCGCACCCCAGAAACCGCTCTGTCTCTAAAAAGGTGCTCATTTCCTGATCAGACTGCGCATGCTCCCAGGCCCGCCTTGCATTCCACAGCGCCTCGGCCTTGTCGCTTGTCGCGAGTCCGACTCGGTGGAAACGGGAGAAGAAACCAGGAAGCGGCGGGTCGGACGGGGGAGGCGCTGGGTGATGGGTTTAATGGAGCCCGGGGATCCCCGCCCGCCCGTCCACCCGCCGGGTCCCCCGGCTCTGATTCGGGGCCTGAGCCGCACTCGGTGTTGCTGAGACTCCGCTCAGTAAATGCAGTTTGTTGTTGATCTGCTCCCATTGGCCTCAGCTTTGCCGGACAGAATCAGCCGGGGACTCTGGCTGTGCTGCTCTCCATGGTTGAAATGCCGATAGCTCGCTGTGTAGGCTCACAGGTGCAGAATTACCACTTGGCAGGGTACTGGAGGGCAAACAGTGGCTGGGCCCGAACCCCACCATCACGCAGCACCTTCAGGAGAGAAAGGGAGAAAAATCGAGGATGCGATGAATCTGGATTTCAAACATTGAGGACGTGTCAAGGAGGGAGAGTGTGTGGGATGGGTGATTTACAGCTTAATATGGGCAAGGAGGGAGAGTGTGTGGGACGGGGGATTTACAGCTTAATAGGGGCAAGAAGGGAGAGTGTGTGGGACGGGGGATTTACAGCTTAATACGGGCAAGGAGGGAGAGGGTGTGAAACGGGGCATTTACTGCCTAATTGGGGCAAGGAGGGAGAGTGCAGGACGGGGGATGTACAGCTTAATAGGGGGAAGGAGGGAGAGTGTGTGCGACGGGGCATTTACAGATGAATAGGGACAAGGAGGGAGTCTGTGTGCGACGGGGGATTTGCAGCTTAATATGGGCAAGGAGGGTGTCAGTGTGCGACGGTGGATTTACAGATGAAAAGGGACAAGGAGGGAGAGTGTGTGGGACGGGGGATTTCCAGATGAATAGGGGCAAGGAGGGAGAGTGTGTGGGACGGCGGATTTAAAGCTTCATATGGGCAAGGGAGAAAATAATGTTCCACAGAAACTAGAAATGTTTGTTCTGAATTTCTCTCCTGTACTTGCAGAGATCACTTTCGTCGATGATGAGGACAGATTGCATGGACTAGGCTTGTATTCTCCTGAAAACACAAGATTAAGGGGTAATCTAATTGAGGTATTTAAGATGATTAAAGGATTTGATAGGGTAGATCGAGAGAAACCACTTCCTCTGGTGCGACAGTCTGGAAAAAGGCGGGGATCACCTTAAAATTAAATCTCGGCCATTCAGGGGTGATGTCAGGAAGCAATTCTTCACACAAAGTGCAGTGGAAACCTAGAGCTCTCTTCACTCGAAAAAGCTGTTGAAGCTGGAGGTCAATTGAAAATTTGAAAATTGTGATTGATAGATTTTTGTTTGGACAGAGTATTAAGGGTTATGATACCAAGGAGGGTAGATAGAGTTAAGATACAAATCAGCCATGGTCTAGTTGAATGACGGAACAGGATCGTGGGGCTGAATGGCCTACTGCTGTTCCTATGTGGCCAATGGCAGCCATCAGCAATAAGGCTGTCGAAGGCAAGGGCCTTGTTCACAAATGAACGGACGAGGGAGATGTGGAGAGAGGTGGTGACTAGTCAGGGAGTGTCTGTAATTGAAGGAGAAATGGTGATGGGTCAGGGAGTGTCTGTAAATAAAGGAGAAGTGATGATTGGCCAGGTCGTGTCAGTAAATGAAGGAGAAATGGTGACTGGTCAGGGAGTATCTATAAATGAAGGAGAAATGGTGACGGGTCAGGGAGGTCTGTAAATGAAGGATAAATAGTTACAGGTCAGGGAGAATCTGCAAATGAAGGAGAAATTGTGACAGATCAGTGACCGTCTTTAAATGGAGGAGAAATGGTGACTGGTCAGAAAGATTCCATCGCCAAAATTGTGAGATATCACAGATGGACTGCTTACAGGCAGCAATAGGGAGGGACATAGTATCGAAATGAGGGGTCGAGGATATACACCCAGCTAGAGTCAGCATCTTCAGGGGAGGAGAGGGATTGTAACCAATGAGAGTAGAACTGAAACCAGTCAGAGTCAGCACCTTCAAGGGAGGAGAGGGATTGGAACCAATGAGTGTAGAACTGAACCCAGACAGAGCCAGGACTTTCAGGAGAGGAGAGGGTGGGCAACCAGTCAGTGTAGAACTGAAACCAGCCAGAGTCAGGACCTTCAGGGGAGGAGAGTGAGGGGAACCTGTGAGTGTGGAATTGAACCCAGTCAGAGTCAAGGCTTTCAGGGGAGAGAAAAAGCTTAAATAGAAGGGAAAATGTTGGAGATGGTGCGATAGGTTTGGATTTCAGCAGAGGGTGGAGGGTGAGTGTGTCGGACGGGGATTTACAGTTTGGGGGAATGAGCGGGAAGAATGTTCCATAGAAACTAGAATTGCCTGTTCTGAATTTCTATCCTCCATTCACAGTGTAAACTCCTTTTACAGGGTATTAGAAGTGGAGGATTTGCAGACGGGAAACTCAAACCAAACATCACGTCAAGATCTGACAGTCACTCATTTCACCAGCACCTGGAGATCATCGAGCTTTGAATATAGAAGGAGAAATGTTTGTCTGTTCAGTCTGTGGGAAAAGATTTCAAATATCAGTTTAACTGGAAAAGCACCGAGAAACACACACCCGAGTGAGTGTTCCAGTGCACTGACTGTGGAAAGAGCTTTAACCAGTTGCACAGCCTGAAAAAAAATATCACACCATTCACAGCAGGGAGAAACCATAGACGTGTTGTGTGTGTGGACGAGGCTTCTACTGATCGTCCAACATGGAGAGAGACAAGGACAGCCATACCATGGAGAAACCGTGGAAATGTGGGGACTGTGGGAAGGGATTCAGTTCACCGTCCCAGCTGGAAACTCATCGACGCAAACACACTGGAGAGAGGTCGTTACCCGGCTCCGTGTGTGGGAAGGGATTGAATGCGTCATCCAGCCGACTGAAACACCACCGAGTTCACACTGGGGAGAGGCCGTTCACTTGCACTGTGTTTGGGAAGGGATTCACTTGTTCATCCAGTCTTCTGACACAACAACTTGTTCACACTGATAAGAAACCTTTTAAATGTTCTGACTGTGAGAAGAGCTTTAAAAGTACAAAGGATCTACTGGCACACCAACGTATTCAAACAGGGGAGAGGCCGTTCACCTGCACTGAGTGTGGGAAGGGATTTACTCTGTCATCCAACCTGCTGACACATCAACGTACTCACAGTGGAGAGAAGCCGTTCACCTGCACTGAGTGCGGGATGAGATTCACCCAGTCAGCCCACCTGCTGACACACCAGCGAGTTCACACTGGGGAGAGGCCGTTCACCTGCTCCAAATATGGGAAGAGATTCACTCGTTCATCCTACCTCATTGAACATCAACTTGTTCACACTGGTAAGAGACTTTTTAAATGTTCTGACTCTGAGAAGAGTTTTAAAAGTAAAAGGCATCTTCTATCACACCAACGCACTCACACTGGGGAGAGGCCGTTTACCTGCTCTGTGTGTGGGAAGGGATTCACTCGGTCATCCCACCTCATTGAACACCAAATTGCTCACACTGATAAGAGACCCTTTACGTGTTCTGACTGTGAACAGAGTTTTAAAAGAATGGGGGAGCTGCTGACACACCAACGCACTCACACTGGAGAGAGGCCGTTTACCTGCTCTGTGTGTGGGAAGGGATTCACTCGATCATCCCACCTGCTGATACACCAGAGAGTTCATGAGTGACTCCAGGGGTTGGACTCTGCTGTTAATCACATCCAGGACTGAACCACGTTCATTCTGACGGTTGGGGTTTCTTTCTGATGTTAATACCCCCTTTAACTAGGCTGGAGTTAATATTCTGTACAAGTGTTAAATAAATTAGCTTTCTTTTAAACACAATGGGCTCAAAATTGGGTCGTGTAGCGCCCGTTGTTTCTGCGCTACGTGGCATCTCGAAGTGCCAAGATAGCTCCGTGCGGACGTTCCCAGCGTGACGTGCACCGGTCGCCATCTTGGACTAGGTATTAGCACGTGCGCAAATACCGAACGCCGGCAGCTTGTAAAGTAAGGAGATAATGGATACAATCAGTGTGCAACGCTGATTTAAAGTGACAGACACCATTTTGGATCTTAAGGTTCAACTCAATGCAGTCCTACCCATTGACCATCTGATCATGTCTTAGAGTGCCTGGAGGACCCCCGACCAGCGCTTTTTAAAGTGACCATGCAGGATGTACAGGATAGCGGGTGGATTATTGGTCGTGGCTGCTGATGCATTTGTGACTGTTTTTGGAGGTATCCTAAGCTGGGACATAGCCTAACAGTTAGAGCCAGGACTTGCAGGAGTGAAGTTAGGAATCACTTCTACACGCAAAGTGTGGGAGAAGTTTGGAACGTTCTTCTGCAAATGACAGTTGATGCGGGCTCAATTGTGAATTCTAATTCTGAGATTGATAGATTTCTGTGAATCAAGGGTGTGAAGGGATATGGGGCTCAGGCCGGTATACGGAGTTAGGCCACAGGTCCATCATGATCTCATTGAAAGGCGGAACAGGCTCGAGAGGCTAAATGCCACTTCCACTTATTGCCTCCTGTTATGAGCCACCTTCTCCTGCATGAAAGCGAGACATGCATCTGGGTGATGTGCTTGTCATGGGTGAATAGCTATCAGTGAGTGTGTCCTGTGGCTTGCAACAGTGGTAATGTGTAATGGTGAGAGGAAGCATCTGACTGAAAGAGTTGAGTAATGATTGTTGAGTGTGTTGGCATGTGGGCGATGGGGGGAGGAGTGGGTGTACAATGCCTGGTGCAGTTGGTAGGAGACGACACTTGACAGTTGACCTTACTCAACTTTGACCACTCGTGTCAAAGTATTGAATTTCTTCCTGTAAGGCATCCATGTTCATGGTGCTGTGCGCCTGGCATTGACTTCGTCCCCTGGTGGCTCCCACTGCCTTTTGGTCATTTGTCTGGAGGGCGTCTTGACCCCTTGCGGATATAGGATGTCCCTTTGTCTGACCACCTCCTGCACCTCTGCAGAGAGCCATGTTGCACGCACTCTTGCAGGCTCAGATTGGCAGATTGGAGAGGTCTGGCATACAGATTGTCGGATGTGAGATTTCGTAGTGTGCAACCTTTATTCAATGTTTAACACAACTCATCAGTTTGTAAACATAGGGTAAGGGTAAAATAGTGTAAAGCATCTGTGCTTTACATGTGTGATGTGTGATCTCCGTGCTTACATTAGGCTTAGTTTTATCTTCAAAGAGATTTGAAGAGACACACTCTCCCTTTAAGAGATTGGAGCCACCCACCACTCCCCCAACCCCCCCACCCCCCATGCTGGTCGAAAATGAGCATTTCTATATCTACCCTATCGAATTCCTTTATAATTTTAAATATCTGTTTCAGATCACCCCTCAACTTTCTAAACTCAAGGGAATGCAAACCAAGTTAATACAACCGGTCCTCATAATTGAACCATTCAAGCCCCAGTACCATTCTGGTGAATCTACACTGTCCCCCTTCCAAGCCCAATATATCCTTGGTGAGGATCAGTACTACAGATGGGCTCTGACCAAGGCTCTGTAGAACTGAAGCATCACTTCCTCCCCGTTTTATTCCAGCCCTCGATATAACGGCCAACATTCCATTCGTCTATGGTTATTTTTTGTATCTGTGCATTAGCTTTTAGCGACTTGTGTACATGGACATCCAAATCCCTTTGCTCCTCCACCGTCCCCAGTCTCTCACTTTAAGAAAATACTCCAATGTTTCCTTCTTGCATCCAAAGTGAATGATCTCACACTTCCCCACACTGAACTCCACCTGCCACAGTTTGTCCATTCACTTAAACTGTATCTTTGTAAATTCCTACTCCCATCTACATCACTTACTGTGCCTCCTAACTTAGTGTCACCTGGAAACTTGGATCTACAACTCTCTATTCCTTCATCCAAGTTATTGATAAATGTGAAAAGCTGAGGCCCCAGTTCAGATCCATGGGGACAACACTTGTCATATACCAACAATCAAAGAACTTTCCATTTGTCCCTACTCTCTTCTCCAACCTCCCAAACAATTCCAACCCAAGTCACAAAGTCAATTTCAATTCTGTGCATTTTTATTTATTCTATTAATCTGTTGCGCTGAACTTTATCAAATGCCTTCTGGAAGTCCATACAGACAAAATCCAAAGACATTCCCCTGTCCACCTTGTTAGTTACCTCAAAAAATCCAACTAGATTAGTCAGACATGTCCTGCACTTCATAAATCGATGGTGACACTCTTGAATCAGCTCAGACTTGTTAAAGTGCTGAATCATTTTGTAACTTCCCCACAACTGACCTTAAACAGACAGGTCTGTATTTTCCTGGTTTCTTCCTCCCTCCTTTCCTAAATAACGGAGTGACGTTTTCAATTTTCATCTCCAAAGGCACAATTCCTGAGACTAGAGAGATTTGGGAAATTATGACTAATGCATCTGCAATTTCCCCACCCGTTTCCTTTTATACCCTGGGGTGGAAACCATCAGGTCCTGGAGATTTCATTCTTTGTTTGCAGTTATTTATTTATCCGATTGTGTATATCAAGACTGAGTGTCCCAGCACTGACTGTATACATTACAGGACTGAATGTCCCAGCACTGACTATGTACATAACAGGACCGAGTGCCCAGCACTGACGGTGTCTGTAACAGGACTGAGTTTCCCAGCACTAACGGTGGAAATAACAGGACTGAGTGTTCCAGCACTGACGGTGTACATAACAGGACTGAGTGTCCCAGCACTGACTGTGTGTATATAACAGGACTGAGTGTCCCAGCACTGACGGTGGAAATAACAGGACTGAGTGTTCCAGCACTGACGGTGTATGTAACAGGACTGAGTGTCCCAGCACTGACGGTGTATATAACAGGACTGAGTGTTCCAGCACTGACGGTGTATATAACAGGACTAAGTGTCCCAGCAGTGACTGTGTGAATAACAGGACTGAGTGTCCCAGCACTGGCCAGATAACAGGAATCTGTATCCCAGCACTGACTGTGTGCATAAGAGGAGTGACTGTCCCAGCACTGACTGTGTGTCTGAGAGAACTGACTGTCCCAGCACTGACTGTGTGTCTGACAGGACTGAGTGTCCCAGCACTGACTGTGTGCCTGACAGGACTGACTGTCCCAGCACTGACTGTGTGTCTGACAGGACTGACTGTCCCAGCACTGACTGTGTGTCTGACAGGACTGAGTGTCCCAGCACTGACTGTGTGTCTGACAGGACTGACTGTCCCAGCACTGACTGTTCTTCCAGTGTACATGGTCTGTGGTGGAGATAAATGGGTGGGGTGGAATCCATGATAGGGTGGAGTGACATGCGGTTGTCGGAGGAGATTAAATCTGTTGGAGGAGGTTACAGAGATAGAGAGGGGGCGAGGACCATGGAGGGATTTGAACACGAGGATGAGGATTTTAAAATCGAGATGTTGCCGGGTCGGGAGCTAATGCAGTAACACACGAACAAAAACTGACGGTTCACTTCCCGGCGAGTTCGGAGAATCCGCCAGTCAGGTCACAGGTGCAAATGGGAACTGCTGGAAGAAGACACACATACACACTCACACAGATCTTACAACAGAGTACGTGACGGTTTCAAAGACCACCTCCCTCCCTTGTCTGAATCCACGATCACCGTCTTCTCCATCACCCAAAATCAATCTGCGGACTTATCCTCCCACTGCTTTCTACTCACCGAATTACAGCTTCCAGATCCCCAGCGCAACACACTTAATAAAAAATAATAATTGTGGAGACAACAGATAAGTTGAGATTTCTCTCTTTGGAGCAGAGAAGGTTGAGGGACGATTTACCAGAATGGTATCGGGGATGAGGGACTTCAGTTACATGGAGAGACTGGAGAAGCTGGGATTGTTGTCCTTAGAGCAGAGACGGTTAAGGGGAGATTTAATAGAGGGGTTCATAATGAGGAGGGGTTTTGATGGAGTCGATGGGGAGAAACTGTTGCCACTGGCGGGAGGGTCGGTAACCAGAGGACACGGATTGAAGGGAATTGAGAAAAGAGCCAGAGGGAGATGAGGAGAATGTTTTTAGGCAGCGAGTTGTCCTGAGCTGGAATTCACTGCCTGAAAGGGCGGTGGGAGCAGATTCAATAATAACTTTCAAAAGGGAATCGGATTAATCCTTGAGGGGGGGAAATTTGCGGAACTGTGGGGAAAGAGCAGGTGAGTGGGATTAATCGGATCGCTCTTTCAAAGAGTCAGCACGGGCGCGATGGGCCGAGCGGCCTCTTTCACAGAGCCGGCACTGGAGCGATGGGCCGAGCGACCTCACTCTGTGCTTTTTGATTCTCGCTCACTTTTGGGCTGCGACCCACTGCCCGTTTGAATGGGAGGCGGCAGAATGACTCCCCCCACCCAGCCCCGAGCCCAGCCTGACACCGGGCGCTGCCAGAGTAGAGATTCACGGAGCCCGCAGGAGGCTCCGAGTAACTCCGCCCTTCTCCACCACGACCGGCCACGCTCTCCCCTCTCAGGCCACTCCCGGGTGCGGACCCTCCCTCTGTCGGCCTCGCCCCCGCCCACAGCAGCTCCCTCCTGCCCGCCGGCCCAAGGCCGCCAACATCTTCCTCCAGTGGTCGGCCTGTTGCTAAGGGAACGTGGCACAGAGACCGCGCGGCGATATGTGGCATCCCTCGGGTCGGAGCAGCACGTACGCGTCGTGACGACAGCGCGCAAAGGTGAGTGACGCTACCAGGTGTCACGTGATGGGTGGAGTCAGCCCAGCAGCATGGCGGGGGGAGGTGAGAGCGATCACTCAAAGGGCCCGGAGTCAGCACTCACTGCGCACAGGGTTTGCAGAATTTGTTTTAAAATGCAAAATCTGCAAGAATGAAATTAAAATAGAATTGAACAAAAAAAGGAAAAAACTCTAAATGCAAAATTCGGAATTAAAAGCAGAAATGTCCAAACTCACATAAGGCTGATGGTCTGGGTCCTCCCGCCACTATTAGTCTTCTCTACCTGGGGCATAGGATGAGCCGAATGTTTGAATGTAACTTTTTTGATGCAGAGGGTTCTGGATGTATGGAATGGACGAAGAAGGGAGGCAGTGGGGCCTGATTTTAGCAGCAAATTCCAGAGGGTTGGCTAAATACCTGATAGCGGTAACTTGGGATATGATAGCCTCGAAATTGGGATCTTCTAAATTATTTTGGTACATGTGCACTAGTTTTTAGTGATTGGTGTCCCTGGACACCCAAACCCCTATGCTCCTCGACAGTTCATATTTTCCCTCTATTAAGAAAATACTCCTATTTCTCACCTGGAGCCTGCAAAAGGTGCTCTTTGTATAACTCCCCACATCTTTACTGTCCGGCTATATCTCCACTCTTCACTGTCCAATAATAACAGACACGGTGAGACAGGAACAATTTTTTTAATATTTCAAAATATAGTTTATTTCATAACATTGATGAATAGACACAGTTCAGTGTAAATATCAAAGTTACAATTCAAAACAATACAATACAGATCGTACACACTACCATTCCATTATTACAATTCAAAACACAGTACATATCTTCTAACACGTGCTGTACAATTCAAGGTGAAATCGCCTTACACGGTGGCCTTTCCCCATAGAGCCTTTGCATAGGCCGCACCTCGCTTCAATGTGTCCCACAACACTTACTCCTGGACCATGGAGTGTGCCAGTCGGCAACACTCGGTCGTGGACAGCTCCTTCAGTTGGAAGACCAGCTTGTTTCTGGCGGAAAAAAGGACCTCTTTCACCGAGTTCATGATCTTCCAGCAGCAGTTGATATCTGTCTCAGTTTGCGTCCCAGAAAACAGCCCGTAGAGCACAGCGCCCTGTGTCACCGAGTTGTTGGGAATGAACTAGGACAGATACCAACGCATCTCTCTCCACACATTCTGCAGGAGATAGACGATGGTATCGCTCCGCTGCAGCCTCGAGGGAAGCTCACGGTGGCGGTGCAGCAAAGACAGCACTGGGAGGGCCCTTCTCACCACCATCCAGGCTATATCCTGGTGCCTGTTGGTCAGTTCCGGCGATGAGACGTTCCAATAAATAGTTTCTGGTCGGGGAACTGACCAACCGGATCTACCCTCCCCTTTCCCTGCAGGACACTCAAAACGTTCTGTGCCGTCTACTGTTTGATGACCTTGTGGTAGAAAGGGTTAACTTCACGACAAATGGTGGGGTACGGACTTGCTGGACGAGACATCCTGCATCTGCTCGGCCAGCGTGGCCAGACCCAACTTGTTGTCAAACCTCAAACTTGTTCCATTTGATCAGACGGCTTGAGGGTGTAACAGGCAGAGCTGCAGCGTTTCAATTTACATTCATCTGAAGTTCCCATGAATCACTCATTTATATAACTATCTTGGCTCAAATTTGGAATCTGACTACTTTCTGTGAGATTTAAAATTTTTTGGATCCGGGTCAGTAAAAATTCTCCGAACATCTTCTGCTGGTGGGACCTCAAGGGTATCGGTGGGCAATCGGTGATTCGGGCCAATCAGTGATTCGGTTACGAGACATATTTCCCTCTTTAATTCGGTCTTTTGTTTGGAAGAGCCCTGGACTGTGCTGTATGTAAACTTTAACCTTCTGACCTCCAATGATGTGGAGTGACTTAGAGAGGGCGCAGTACAATGGAAGTACCTGCGTCTCTCTTTCTGTTTAGTTTAGCCCAGCTCCCCGGAGACGAGTTGATGTAAAATTAATTGGATTAGTCTTACCATGATAGACCGGTCCAAGCATGGTGACGGAACTCTCTGATGGGAAGGGGTAAAGGGCACAGTACTTTGAATAATGGGGTCGGCAAGCATCGGACCAGTAACAAGTCCAGTATTAAGGGTGGTGATGATGTTGATGTGCCTCTCTGTCCACTGCCGTTCAACTCCCTGCCGGAGTAGCCCATACAGGGGAGCAGCAATTTCTGTATCGTCAGAGATACAATCCCCACACAATCCTGTCATACCCAGAAACAAGTGCAGGGAGGTCTCATCAGTGGACCGTGGTAAGGAGGTGATAACCTTGACTTTATCTTGGTCCACAGACCGGGACCCTGCCTCTAGGATGACACCAAGGAACGTGATCTGAGTTTTCATCAACTGCAGCTTTGTAACATTGATTCTAATTCCAGAGGACTCCAGTCGATGAAAAACCTCACTCACCATTCGCAGGGGATCTTCCCGTGTCTCGGTCTATATTCGGATTTCATCCACAAAGTGGATCACAGCCTGGGGATTCACAGCCCTATCAAAGCTCCTTTCATGTGAGCAGGGAAAATAGCGGGGCTGTTGTGGGAACCTTGAGGGAGGACGGTCCATGTGTACTGATGTCTTTCGAAAGTAAAGGCGAATTGATACTGCGAATCTGGATGGAGCGGCAGGTTCCAGAACCCGTTCGAGATATCTCTCACAGAATATCAGTGAGACCGATGGACCATTCGAGATATCTCTCACAGAATATCAGCGAGACCGATGGACCATTCGAGATATCTATCACCGAATAACAATGAGACCGATGGACCGTTCGAGATATCTTACTGTCGCTCACAAGCTCTCCACCGCCTCTCTCAGATAGGGGTCCTGTCTCAATGGAGGGGGGTTATCACTTATTACACGAATAGACGAATCCATTCGCCCACATTCATGTCAGTGTATGGGAAGTACTATCTGATGTCTTTCACACACCTGTCGAAACTTGGGATCAGAGACGGAGGGGGGTAATTTCACCTTCACTGCTTGGGCGGTAAACTGAAAGAGCAGAAATTAAAATCAGGCCGGTTCTGTAAGGGGTGGGTGATCCGCTCTATCATTTCAGCCCCCAGCAATGGTGAAAATTTCCCTCCAAGTGTTGTGAACCGGTGCAGTTTGAGACAATGGACCAGCTTGTGGGCTTCGAAGATTGATATGAGGGCGTAGGTCAGGAAAGGTGTGGCCGATTTTAAGTATCCCCGCCTGGCGGAAATGGGGTGGTCGAGGATAGTAAATGCTACCAGGTCATTTAACGCCCCTTTAACACTGTCGCCCCTGTTTCCGCCATCGTGGGTAGGGTCCTGAGAAGAGCGGCCGGAGCATCACTCACCTGTTTCAGGTCAGGCCACGTGTAATATGTAAATCAGGGTATTGTGACCTACACGAGACATCATGTTGGTTACAAATCGGTGGAGAAGCCGCCCTTTCGATGGGCATTGAGTGCTCCAGAACACTGAGAAGTTTCATTTTAAATTATATTTTGAGTGGCAAGGAGGAGCAGGAAAGCTTTCCTTTGGCCTGCTGCGGCCGTGCGAAATCTTCCCGTCCCTAATCGTCTCAAAAATGTATCAGGGGGTTTCCTTATAGATCTGTGTAACCAGGCCCAGCCTCGTGTCCTATTAAACTCCCTGCAGTGAGTGAACATTGCTGCACAGCAGCTCAGAGAGGAAACGATCTCCGGAACTCCCCACTGGAGTTTGAAAATACATTAATATTTTACGAGTTAGTAACGGTCCGCGTGTTGGTCCATTATTATTCTGTTCTGGTCAAAATAAATATCCCAATGAACAGGACGCTGTCTGACCCTGACAGCTCACCCTCAGTCCATCCCAACGGGCAGTGTGTGTGATGGGAAATAATCATCAACCTAAAAGGAGGATTCGATTTTATTAATTTCAGGATTTAAACATTTAATATTGAAATCATATTCTTTCCAGACTAATAACAGCAAACCATTTCATAGTAAAATTACATCTTGTATCATTTCACAATACCGTATTTGTCGGGTAAAATATAATTCCTGTCTGGTATTTCCAAATTTATTTAAAGCATTGGATTGATATCAGTTACTTTAGTGAAATCATTGATGTCAATGGATGTTAAAATCAGGCGCGGTGAAAAACGGGCACCCGACGTGCAACCGCCCGACGTACGCCATCGACAAGCGTGTAAATCTACTCGAATTGACTTTAATTCTTGATGACATGTCTTCAGAAGTTTCTATGATTTAACGAATGTAACAATTAGATTTAGTGGGTATTTCACCCCGTTCTTCAGCTCCTCTCTAAATTTACTCTGGGCCACAGCATAAATACACGTGTTGGTGCAGGAACTGAGAAGTTGAAGCATAAATCCGGCTGACTCAATGTCACTGGCCCTGTAGTACTGTACATTTGTTGTATGCACAGAGATAATATAAAAAACTGCTGTGCTCAATAATAATATAAAACTGCCTGATACACTGAAGAGTAAAATGATGGATTTCCTTCGGTTCTCCATCTCTTGATCCTGGTGATTGTCTCCATTGCTGCGGCCCCGGAGTCCCCTGCGGACTCTACTGGCCGCCAAAATGTGCTTGGCGGTGAGAACATTGAACAACAAAATTAGAATGAATGGGAGACAAGGCATTAACACAAGATAAATCAATTGAAACGCTGCCCATGATGGTGAAGTGAAAAGGGTCGGTTTCCAGGCACAACCCCGGGGTAGATTGTCCATTATATATTCCGGGTCAAATGCAAAGTACAAGGGAATGTTTTGTAAACAGCTCAGCGCACTCACCACCCCGATAACAACAGCCGCCGTTTTCTCGGTGCAATATTTTGTTTTCAGCTTCTGACAACTAATGGCCACAAATCGATCAAAGGTGAAAGCGACTGTGAGCCAGACAGAGGTCGATATGGCCGCAAAACTCAGGGTGAGAATGAGGCTGCACACGGGGGTAATGTTCAAAAATGAAACTGGGATGTAAATAACAACAATGCGCCACATTATGACATCAGTGATAACGACCAGGAGATCGGCCGCCGCCATTCCCACCAGGTAGCGAGTGATACATTTGGAGAGTCCGCACTTTCCTCGGGACAGGATCACAATCGCCACCAAGTTAACTGTAAAAGAGAGAAGCGAAAGCAGAAAAATTATTAATCAGACCTGGAGCCAAAGCAGCAGTTTGACAGGATATGGGGTAGAATTTCCAGTTTTGTTGCTGCATCAAACGGTGGAAACTGATTAACTGACTTGTGCAGCGCTTTCGGGCAGAGAAATGTTTGTAAACACAATTATCAATAATGAATTGGGAAATTGATACAGAAAGTGAATAAAGTGAACACCGGATCAACTGGAAGGGTGGAGTCAGGGTGCAGTGCCGGTGGGGAAGGGAGAAACATAGAAACATGGAAAATAGGAGCAACAGTAGGCCATTCGGCCCTTCGGGCCAACTTCGCCATTCAAAATGATCATGGCTGATCACTCGGTACCTTCTTCCCGCATTTTCGCCATATCCCTTGATCCCTTTCGCATTAAGAAATATATCTCTTTCCTTCTTGAATACATCTAATGACTTGGCCTCCACTGCCTTTTGTGGTGGAGAATTCCACAGGTTCACCACTTTCTGAGTGAAGAAATTTCTCCTCATCTCGGTTCTAAATGGCAGACCCCGTATCCTGAGAATGTGACCCTTGGTTCAGGACTACCCAGCCATCGAGAACATCCACCCTGCATCTAGTCTGTCTAGTCCTGTTAGAATTTTATATGTTTCGATGAGATCTCCTCTCATTCTTCTATACTCGAGTGAATATAGGCCTAGACGACCCAATCTGTCCTCATACGTCAGTTCTGCCATCACAGGAATCAGTCTGGTCAACCTTCGTTGCACTCCCTCCATGGGATGGACATCCTTCCTCAGATAAGGAGACCAAAACTGCAAACAATACTCCAGTTGTGGTCTCGACAAGGCCCTGTATAACTGCAGTAAGACATCCCTGCTCCTGTACTCAAACCCTCCTGCAATGAAGGTCATCACGCCATTCGGCTTCCTAACTGCTTGCTCCACCTGAATGCGCGCTTTCAGTGACTGGTGTACAAGGACACCCAGGTCTCGTTGCACCTCTCCTTTTCCCAATCTATCACCATTCAGATAATAATCTGCCTTTCTGTTTTCAGAACCAAATTGGATAACCTCACATTTATCCACGTTATACTGCATCTGCCATGTTCTTGCCCAGTCACCCAACTTGTCGAAATCACATTGGCGCCTCTTTGCATCCTCCTCACAGCTCACATTCCACTCCAGCTTTGTGTCGTCTGCAAACTTGGAAATATTACATTCCGTTCCCTCATCCAAATCATTGATATATATTGTGAATAGTTGGGGCCCAAGCACTGACCCCGGCGGTACACCACTAGTCAATGCCTGCCACCCAGAAAAAGAGCAGTTTATTCCTACTCTCTGTTTCCTGTCTGTCAACCAATCCTCAATCCATGCCAGTATATATCCCCAATCCCATATGCTTTAATTTTGCACACTAACCTCTTGTATGTGACCTTATCAAAAGCCTTCTGAAAATCCAAGCATACCACATCCACTGGTTCTCCCTTATCGATTCTACCAGGTTGCATCCTCAAAAAACTCCAGTAGATTTGTGAAGCATGATTTCCCTTTCATAAACCCATGCTGACTTTGTCCAATCCCGTTAATGCCTTCCAAGTGTTCTGTTATCACATCGTTTATGATAGACTCTAGCATTTTCCCCACTACTGATGTTGGGCAAACTAGTCTGTAATTCCCTGTTTTTTTCTCTCCCTCCTTTTTTAAATAGTGGAGTTATATTTGCCACCCTCCAATCTTTAGGAACTGTTCCAGAGTCTATAGAATTTTGGAAGATGTTCACCAATGCATCCATTATTTCCAGGGCCACTTCCTTTCGTACTCTGGGATGTAGATTTTCAGGCCGTGGGGATTTGTCAGCCTTTAGCCCCATTAATTTCCCTAGCACTATTTTTTTTTACTAATTCTGGTTTCCTTCAGTTCCTCCCTCTCACTGGACCCTTGGTTCCCTAAGATTTCTGGGAGGTTATTTGTGTCCCCCTTTGTGAAGGCAGAACCAAAGTATGTGTTTAATTGTTCTGCCATTTCATTGTTCCCCATTATAATTTCCCCCATTTCTGACTGTAAGAGACCTACATTTGTCTTCATTAATCTTTTTCTCTTGACATATTTATAGAATCTCTTACAGTCAGTTTTTAGGTTTCCTTCTAGTTTACTCTCATACTCTATTTTCCCCTCTTATTAAATCTCCTTGACCTCCTTTGCTGAATTCTGAACTGTTCCAAATCTTCAGGCTTACCACCTTTTCTGGCAATTGTATATGTCTCCTCATTGGATCTAATACTATCCCTAATTTCTTTTGTAAGCCTCGGTTGAGCCACCTTTCCTGTTTCATTTTTGCGCCAGACAGGAATGAATAAGTGTTGTAATTCCTGCATACGTTCTTTAAATATTAGCCATTGCCTATCCACCATTATCCCTTATAGTAAATTTCCCCAATCTATCATAGCCAACTCGCACCTCATACTTTCGTAATTTCCTTTCTTTATATTCAGGATCCTAGCTTCGGATTCAGCTACTTCACTCTCCATCTTAATGAGGAATTCTATCATGCTATGATCGATCTTCCCTAAGGGACCCCGCACATCAAGATTGTTAATTAATCCTTTCTCATTGCACAGTACCCAGTCTAGGATCGTCTGTTCTCTAGTTGGTTCCTCAACGTATTGGTCTAGAAAACCATTACGAACACACTCCAGGAATTCCTCCCCGACAGTATTATTACTAATTTGTTTGACAAATCTATAAGTAGATTAAAGTCACCCATGATTATAGTTGTACCCTTTTTGCATGCGTCTATAATTTCCTGTTTACTCCTCTCCCCTAAATCTCCAGGGGTCTTAAAGACCGGAATGCAACGGAATAAATCAGGATTTGGGCTCCAGCGGATGGGAAAGTGAGCGAGGGCCGGGCAGATTAGCAGCAGGGGAAGGTGCTGCTGGTTTGTTGCTCTGGGTTAAGAGAACCGACACGGGCCGGCACAAAACGGGACAGACTGAGATCCGCGGCCTTGAATTTGAAGCTTCGGATTGGATTGGAAGAGGCAGCTGGACGCCGAGCCAGTGAGCAAGATTGGGAGGGAGACAAAGAAAAGGTCATGTAGGAGGTGGAGGGGAGTCAGGAGTAGATGGTTTGGGAAAGTGGATAAAGTGAAGCAATTGATGAGGAGACAGAGGATTGAATGCAGTGGGAGGAGAGGCTGGGATTCACAGGGAGAGACTGCAGCAGAGTGTTAGAGGAAATCTCAACTATAAGTCCCAGGAACACAACGCAATTGATGAATTCAACCTTAATGTCTGTGGTTATTGATATCAGCGATCAGCTCGTTGGTTCAATAACGTGTTCAACAAATTTACTTTGAACATTCAATTAAAATTAAACTAAAATGCATTCATTAAATTAGCCTCGTTCTTTATTGAAAGAAGCTGTACCATAGCTTCTAGAATAAAATATCCTGATAATTCATTGCGATCAATAAATCACTGATTTTATTCTTTAAATACATTTCAATTCTGTTTTTGTTTTCAGTCAGTAAACAAGTAAAACGAACATTCACATAAACAGACTGAGGACCTCACAGTGATAAACACACCAGAAGAGAGTACAATAAAACTCTCACAATCTGACAAATCCTAATAACACCTTCAATTCACATTTCCTCTTCATAATTGTACTTGAAGTTTCAACAGTTCATTCAGATGAATTGTTCACACCGCTGCTGCTCCTCCTCTCTCCTCCCCTCTCTCATTCTCTGTCTCTCTCTCTTCCCCTCCATACTTCTCCCCCTCCCTCTGGTTTTCCTTCCCAGTCACATTCTACATCTCTCGTCTCTATCTCTCTGCACTCTCTCAACTCTTTTCTCAATGCCCCTTTTCACATCCGAGGAAATCCTCACATCCTGCGCCTGCTTTCTCTTCTCCAGCCCCGTGTTTCAACGATCCTATTCTTAATGTCAATTCGTCAAATGTTGAAGCCTCTGTGAAAAGTTTAATGTTTCTACAGATTATCCAAGTTCCAACTGTTCAACTATACTGTTCACTTTATCTGTACTATAAGGAATAAACGGAATAGAATGCATCTTCCAGACACACCTCTCAATAATTGAAATTCCTTCTCCTGTAATTATAAATTACAGCGTTAGATGGCGGCATTGTTCAATTAACAAAACGTCAACATCACCACTGCCACTGATAACCGACAGATAAATAGAAGGGCTCATGACTCCAACAGACAAAGTGCAAACTTAAACAACATAACCTCAACACATTGCATTTTACAGTGAATTCATCCACAGTGAAGCAGGAAATGAGATGTGAAAGAATCAGCAAGAAGCTTAGATCAGTAACCAGACCTCTGGAGCTACGTCAGATAAAAACATAATTAAATAATATTTCAGAACAGTAACAACCAATAAATACACTGAAATCCCAGTTAAACTGAACCATGTTATTGTGGAGGGAGGACATTGCGCTGCCTCCGTGTAACACTGAAACCGTGAGCTGTCTCATTATCAATCACTGAAAGCAAATTGATGAAAAAATATTGCAGGACAGGTTAGTTCCACAACATGAAATTGTTAACAGCTCCTGATGGTCTGATACCAGCTCTTAGCCCAGACATCTGATTCCAATATATTCAGTACAGTGAATAATCCAGCAACAATGCCAGGGATGGACATTCAACCGTCACTACAGAAATAACACAATTGCTGCAATACCGACGGAGCAGAGATGAAAACAACTCATCATTATGCTAATAGAACTGAACAGGAGGCTGTGTTGTTTTTGTTAAACATGGTGGGAGAAAAAATAATTTGTCAAGTACAGCAGCACTTTTAACACCGATTTACAATATTCACAGATAAGTTAATGGCTTACCGGGCACTCCAAAGACTGCAAGAACAGGATAGTAAATGCGTTCTATCTGAAACATTACTAAATATCCCATTTCTGTGAGAGACAGTGACTTCAGTTGATCTGAAAACCGCAGCTCCAGCAGGCACTCTGAACTGATACATTGCAACAAGCCCTGATTTATACAGGGTATAAATCTCCACTGACACGGTTATACCCCTGATCATTGCTATTAGTTACAGTCACCTGAACAAACACATTACATCAGCAGCTTTCTTTCCAATGTAAATAATGACGTGGCTGTATTACAAATATCTCAAAGTTCAGGACAATATCTTAATGAGACCTCTCTCAGCAATAAAGTTAAAAGCTGTGTTCAGAAAGGACTAGTCCAACAACTATGAGCGGCTTCATTTACAGTTTTCATATAATTGTATTGACCATGTTCACTCCTGCCGATTCATTTATATATTGTACCGATTTCTCCCCGTGTGCACTGAATCCAGGGACACAAGCAGACCCGTTTCACTCTGTTCCTGCAGTTTCCCAGTTAAAATATGATCACTGAGTCTCTGACACGGGGATAGTTAAAGGCCACGTTGAGGATTGCAGCCGAGAAATGACTGTGGGTGATATTAGGGGTCGGACACTGAACGAGCTTCATTGCCATTCCTCTCTCCGTTATTTTACTGCAGATGTTTACCCGTTTAATTTACATTGGTTGACGGCTCCAGTAAAATTGCTCTCCTGCATACCCTGCTTCCCTCAGCCGCCTCCTTTCCTTCCTCAGCCCATTGTCATTGAAACCCTCATCGATGCATTTGTCCCCTCCAGACTCCATCCCTCCAATGCACTCCTGGCCGGCCACACAATCTCCAACTTCCAACCGGCACCAGGTCCTGCTCGGCCTCATTGACCTTCACTGACACCCAGTTCCCCATGCCCTAACATTTTACATTTTCATCCTGGGGTTCAAATACCTTCATGGCCCAACCCTCTCTATCTCCACCCTCTCCACCCCCCGACAGGAAACCCATCAGTGACCTCCTCAATCATCGATCACTGGCCTCTTTTGGTGGGACTACCCTCACTTGGTTCCACTCACCTATCTGATCATAGCCAGGAGAAGCTTCTCTTCCCACCCTGTCACCGTTATATCTGATGTCTGAAAAGGTCCAATCCTTTGCTCCCTCCTCTTCCTCATCTACATGCTGCCCTTTGGTGACATTGTCCTCAGACATGGACCAGCTTTCAGAAGTACTTTGACCCTTAAAATGCATTTGTTTGTCAGACCGACACACTGTTTTAGATGAATCACATTTTCCTCTCGTTTAAAATTGGGAAGTCATGATCTTTGTCCCCACAATCTCCACAACCTGGCAAAAGAGTCCATCACCATCCTTCTCTTTTCGATTGGTTAGTATCTCACCAATCACCCAAGTCCTTACTGACCTGCATTACTTTCCAGCCTTCAAAAGCCAGTAGTTTATTTTTATACGTTTTTGCATTTAAATCCAACAGGGCCTCATCCCTCCCTTTCTCAGTTACTTTCTCCAGCGCTGCAGCCCCTGTCAAACACTCCGCTCCTCCACCTCTGGCCGCTTGTGCAACCGCAGTCCATTTGTCCTACTTTGACAGCCGTGCCTTCAGCAATATCCACGATTCAGAATGCCCTCCTTAAGGACCTCCTTATCTTCCCCCACTTTCAGGTATCAGGCGTGGTTAGAAGTTTGTGAGTTCAAATCCTACTCCAGAGACTTGAACACGTAATCCAAGCTGAGAATGCAGTTCAGTACTGAGGGAGCGATGCACTGCCGGAGTTGCCGACTTACACAGGACACGTCAAATCGAGGGCCCATCTGCGCTCTGAAGTAGATGTAAAATATCTCACGGCAATATTCGAATAAGAGCAGTGGAGTTCTCCCTGGTATACTGGGCAATATTTATCCATCAATCATCAATACCAAAACCGATTTTCTGGTCATTTACCTCATTGCAGTTTGTATGAGATTGCTGTGTACAAATTGGCTGGTACATTTCCTACATTACCACAGTGGCTACATTTCAAATTTCACTTCATTGACCGTAAAGCGTTTTGGGGCGTCCTGAGATTTGGAAAGGCGCTTTTAAAGGCCAACTGTGTCCTGCTTTCATACCTTCCATGAAAGCCATTTCTTGCTTCATGAATTTGTCATCCCTCCTAATATCTCCTTCTTTGGCCAGAGGTCCATTTTTTCCTCATTATAACTCAGTAAATCGGCTCAGGATATTTATCTATGATAAACGCGCTAGATAAATACGAATAGTTATTGTTATATTTTATCATCCTCCACTCTCTTCATCCCACCATTGGTCGCCATTTGTTCAGACATCTGAATTCTACTCTCGAAAAACAGCCTTATCCCCTCCATCTCTCCATTTGCTTCTCCTCCTTAAGCCCGCACTTTGATCAAGGTTTTCGCCAGTCCCCCTGACATCATCATATTCCTTTCGTGCCCGTTTTTACAAACTCCTCCGTGAAGCCACTTGGGAATGTTTATTACATTAAAGGCGGTCAGTGGGTGGGAGTTGTTCTTGACGTTCATTGGAATGTGTTCATTAGTTGTCCACTGTATGAGCAAAAATAATTTTTCGGCTAATATTCTTGTACCAGAAAGAGATTTATACAATAGACGGAATTATTGAGATTAATTAACATTGGCAGATACTCATGGACACTGTTTCGCTCGAACAACATAACTCGGTTTATCTTCAGACATGACACTGAAATAAGTTTGTACAACTGTGAGACAGCCTTTAGGGAGTCCTGTATCTAAGATGAGACCAGCTGCAGTGAGCAGGATGAAGGTTCAATGTTATTTATCTTTTTTCTCTTTGGTTATAACCCATTTTACTGCTTTCTTGGGCTGATGGCAAGGATGTAGCTTAATTATTTATTCTCTTTGGTTAAAGCCCGTAGATCCAGAGTATAGTGTGCAGTTTTGAACGCACCATTACAGAAACAACATTAAACCCATAGCGAGCACAGTGCAGATTCTCTCGAATGAGGTCAGGCAAGGGAAACTGTATGAGGAAAGATTTGAAATATCTGGATTATTGACAACGAAAATGACGAAGATGTTTGATAGATTAATAGAGAATCACTGTATCATCTGTTGTGAGGATCAGCGATAGAGTAATGGAGAATTACTGTATCCTCTGGTTGTGAGGATCAGCGATAGAGTAATAGAGAATTACTCTATCTTCTGGTTGTGAGGAACAGTGATAGAGTAATAGAGAATTACTGTATCCTTTGGTTGTGAGGATCAGTGATAGAGTAATAGTGAATTACTGTATCCTCTGGTTGTGGGGATCAGTGATCGAGTCACAGGGAATTACTGTATCCTCTGGTTGTGAGGATCAGTGATAGAGCAATAGGGAATTACTGTATCCTCTGGTTGTGAGGATCAGTGATAGAGCAATCGAGAATTACTGTATCCTCTGGTTGTGAGGATCAGTGATAGAGCAATAGAGAATTACTGTATCCTCTGGTTGTGAGGATCAGTGATTGTGTAATAGAGAATTACTGTATCCTCTGGTTGTGATGATCAGTGATTGTGTAATAGAGAATTACTGTGTCCTCTGGTTATGAGAATCAGTGACAGAGTAATGGAGAATTACTGTATCCTCTGGTTGTGTTTCACCACACGGAATGGAATAAAACAGAAAATAGACAATTGCAACTTTTACCATTGCATCATTTAAGAGAAAATTGAATATATATTTGAAATTGATGAAGATAAAGTGCATTTAGAAGAAAGTTTGCCATGACATACGTTTTTAATTGCTTTAACCATGAACTGGCACTGACACCATTGGCGAAATTGCCTCCCGCTGTTCTGTAAACCACTAATCTTCTTGTTTTTTCTAGATTGAGATTTGTGATGTGCTTGAATGATCCTGGACGCCGGTGTACTGCCCCTTATCTAACAATACAGTACTGTAACCTATCGCTGTAAAGGAGGTTTCCCTTTATTATCTTAACTGAATATTCCTGTGTCTACATTGCCCAATATCGAGCAATACGATAGCATAACCCAGGGATGTAACAATAGTTCCCATTTCTAATCTGAAGTTGGCGTTCCTATTTCTGCTCTGTCCAATACCTAACAATACGAGAGTGTAACCCGGGAATGTAACAATAGTTTCTTCTTGATAATCTGAACCGGATATTTCTGTTTCTGCACTGTCCAATATCTAAGAATGCGATAATGTAACCCAACGCTGTAAAAAACACTTCCCCTTTAAAATCTGAACCAGATATTCATGTTTCTGCATTGGCCAATAACAATGTGACAGAGTAACCCACTGACGCAACAATCGTTCCCCCTATAATTTGAAGTGGATATTCGTGTTTCTGCACTGTTTAATATCTACCAATATTATAGTCTCACCCAGGGACGCATCAAGGGTTCCCGTTTTAATCTGAACTGGATATTTGTGTTTCTGCACTGCCCCATATCAAACAGTACGACAGTGTAACTCACTGATGTAACAACAGTTCCCTTTTATAATCTTAACTCTATATTCAAGTCCCTGCACTGCCCAATATCCAGCAAAATGACAGCGTAACCCAACGATGCATCCATTGTTCCCTTTTTTATTCTGTCCTGGATATTCATATTTCTGTACTCTCCAAGTTCCAACGATATGAAAGTGTAACACGGGAATGTAACAATAGTTGCCCCTTATAATTAACTGGATATTCGTGTTTCTGCACCGCCCCATATCTAACAATGCGATTGTGTAACCCGGGGATGTAGCAGATACTAGATATTCGTGTTTTTTTACAATCTTTCAATATTCAGACACAGGAAACACTTGGTAAGATGAAACTGATTCCAATCGATAATCTGCTTCATCCCACGCCAAGCAAACTTACAAACCAATCGGTATTATTGGGTTCACACATTCTACCAGTACGATTTAACTGTACCTTTTAATATAAAATAAAGTATATGCCGCATTTCCCCACATCAGCGGGTCGTTTTGATTGACCTAAACAAAATGCCTTCTACCTGTCCTCCTGTTGTGTAACCTTCTGAGTCTGTGAAGGCTTGTCCTCCCCGGAGATCACTCTAACTCTGATAATTCTACACAGTACTTAGCTTTTGGATGAAGTGAACACCTCCCCAGCCATAAACAAGTCCAGCTCTCGCTTGAAGGAATTCAGAGGATCAGCGTCCACTGCACAGCCGACAACCTGTTCCAGAGGTTCACTATTCTCTGGGAAAAGAATCACTTCCTGACATCTAATCTGGACCTGGCTTTGCACAGTTTAAAATTGTGACCCGTGGTCCTCCCTAACCTATTTAGTTGGCACAAACTGCCTACTCGAGCACAACCTACTCCCTTCATAATCTTGTACACCTCGATTAAATCACCCCCTAAGTCTATGCTTCTCTATCGTGTTGAGTCCCGGCTCTTTCAGCCTATCTTGATAACTAAGAGGTTTCAAACTGGGAATTAATCGAGTGGCCCTCCCCAGCACCCTTTCCAAAGCCTCAATATCGATCACCATGTGGGGAGATCAAAACTGGACAAAGTATTCAAACTGAGGCCTGACCATGCCTTGTACAAGAAGAAAATAGTAGGTGTTGTTTTGTAATAAATTGGAGCTCAATGTGGGAAAGTGGGGGTCATCCACTTTGGACCTAAGAAAGATTGATCGGAGTATTTTCTAAATGGCGAGAAGCTAGGAACTGTGGAGGAGCCGAGAGGTTTAGGGACCATTAACTGGAATCAATAAAAGCTAGTGGAGAGTTACAAAAAATAATTTAAAAGCCTAACGGAACGATGGCCTTTATCTTAAAGGGGCTGGAATACAAACGGGGTGCAAGTTATGTTACAGGTGTACAGAGCTGTGATGAGACCCCATCTGGAGTACTGCTTTCAGTTCTGGGCATTGAACCTCAGGAAGTATATATTGGCCTTTGAGGTGGTGCAGCGCTAATTCACCAGAATTATACCGTGGATAAAACGCTTAAATGACGAGGACAGGTTCCATAGACCAGGCTTGTATACCCTTGAACATCGGATATTAAGGGGAGATCTAATTGAGGTGTTTAAGATGATTAAAGGATGTGATATGGTAGATAGGCAGGAACTATTTCCTCTGGAGTGGGAATCCAGAACAATGCGGCATAACCTTAAAATTAGAGCTAGGCCATTCAGGGTGATGTCAAGAAGCACTTCTTCACAAAAATGGTGGTGGAAATCTGGAACACTGTTCCCCCATAGAGCTGTTGAGGATGGGAGTCAATTAAAAAATTCAAAACTGAGATTGACAGAATTTTGTTAGGTAAGGGTTACAAAACCAATGCGGGTAGATGGGATTAAGATACAGATCAGTCATAATCTAAATGATTGGCGGAACAAGCTCACCGGACTGATCGGCCGACTCCTGTTCCTTTGTTCCTCTGTTCCAATGTCCAAAAATGCACCCCAGTACCCTATTCGTTTTCGCTATCGTATCACAGCATTGCTCATGAACCTTTAAAGCTCTATGCACTAAAACACTCAGATCTACTTCTTTCTCCACCTGCTTTAATGCTTTTCCCTGAAGTATGTATGTATGTTCAGCATTCACCCAACTCACATGCACAAAACAGCACTTTTCCAAGTTAAACATCATTGGTCAGTCACGAACCCAAAACCCCAACGCATCAAGATCCGCCTGAAACAGACGAGAATCATCTACAGTCCTGACACTCGCACAAATCTAAATATCATCTGAAAACTTGCCGACCTTACCCTCAACACCAACATCTACATCATTAATAAAAATAGTAAAGCGCAGTGGTACTCACACCGATCCCTGCGTGACACCACTGGTGACTGGTCTGCAAACAGATCGAAATAAATGTGTAACTACTTTCTGCCTAAGGCCTTCCAGTCAGTTCTTAATCCAGCTGAATATATTATCACCAATACCAGAGGCTTCGATCTTGCAGAGCAGCATCTTGTGCAGTACCTTGTCAAAAGCTTATTGGATGTCCAAGTAAAGAATGTTTATTGGGCTTCCCACATCCAACATCTTGGTGACTTCTTCAAAAAATACGTTCAAATTTGTAAGACATGACCGCCTTTCTTTAAAGCTATGTTGGTTGGCCTTAATATGTCGTTCTCTATCTAAGTAGTCATACATTGCATCCCTAATGATGTCCTGAAGCATATTCTCTAATACGGCCGTCTTGTCACTTTTTTTAAAGATGGGAACTTTTAGCCTCCTTCCAGTCTGAGGAAACCGTCCCAGAGTGCAACGAGCTATTAAAGACAAGGACAAGGGGCTCGCACCGTGCCTGCCCCATCGCCCTAAGGACTCCCAGGTGGATATTATCCGGATCGGCTGTCCTAGCTATTTTAAGCTTCGTGATTGCATCTAAAACAATATGTTCATCTACGTCAATATAAACCGTTTGATTATTACAACGTTATTATATTCTTACAGTCGAGCATTGTCTTCAAGAGTGAAGATCGAGGCAAAGTTCTCATTTCATATTTCCGCCATACCCCGTGAGTCCTTCGTAACCTGTCCTTGATCATCCCGCAATGGCCCAATACAGTCTTAAATGTTATGAAATAAAGCATATTTTGAAATTTTAATAAAATCTTGGGGTACAAATACAGCAATCACTAAAAGTTGGTTTACAAAAAGGCGAGTCAAGAACTGGGATTCAATTCTAGAGGGATAGAATTGATAAGCAAAGAAGTTATGTTAAACTTGTATGGAGCCTTGCTTAGGCCACACTTGGATTATTGTGCACAGTCTGATCTCCATATTATAGAAAGGATAGACAGGAATTGGAGAGGGAGCAAAAAAGATTCACAAGGTTGATACCAGAACTGAGGGGATATCCTTATCAGGAAAGGCTGAACAGGCTGGGATTCTTTTCTCTTGAAAAGAGAAGGCAAAGGGGTGACCTAATAGAGGTCTTTAATATAATGATAGGGTTTGATAGGGTAGACGGAGAAAAAATGTTTCCAATTGTGAGGGAGTCCAAAATTAGAGATGATAAATGTAAGATAGTTACAAATGAATCCAATAAGAATTCAGGAGAAACTTCTTTATCCACAGAGTGTTAAGACTGTGGAACGCGCTGCCGCAGGGAGTAGTTGAGGGAAATAACGTAGGTGCATTTAAGGGGAAGCTAGATAAGCACAAGAGGGAGAAAGGAATCGGGTATCCTGATAGGGTTAGATGAAGTATGGAGGGTGGTGGATGTTGTGGTGCACAAAATCTGGCATCAACCAGTTTGGGCGAATGGCCTGTTTCTGTGCTGCAGTTTAGAAGTAACTCGATGAACTTAATGTATTATTTTTGGGGGTGGTGGAAGAGCAGAGGGACCCTGGGGGCGCATATTCACAAATCTTTGAAAGTGGCAGGACAAGTTGATAAGGCGGTGAAGCAAGCGGATGGGATATATGGGTTTGTAAAGAGTGGTATAGAATACACCAATAGGGAGTCATGTTAAACAATTCCAAAAGGCTGGTTAGGCCTTAGCTGGATTATTGTGTATAAATCTGGGCACCACACTTTAAGGAGAATGTCAAGGCCTTGAAGAGGACACAGAAGAGATTTACCAGGGTGATGCCAGGGACGGGGGACTTCAGTTATGTGGAGGGATTGGAGAAGTTGGGATTGTTCTCCTTAGATTAGAGAAGGTTAAGGGGAGACCTGATAGAGGTATTCAAAATAATGAGGGTTTTTTATTGAGAAAATAAGGGAAATCGTTTACTCCAGCAATTGGATTGGTAATCAGAGGTCATAGGTTTAAAACAATTGGCAAAACAACTAGAGGAGAAATTAGGAAAACATTTTTCACACGGATGGTTGTTAAGCACTGCCTGGAAGATGGGGTCCCGTTTAAAGGCTGTCCTCGTATCAAAATTCATATTTTAACTGGGACTCTGCAGGAACAGATTGAAACGGGTCTGCTTGTGTCCCTGGATTCAATGTACAATGTGGAGAAATCGGTAAAATGTATGAATGAATCGGCAGGAGTGAACATGGTCAATACAATTATATGAAAACTGTAAATGAAGCCGCTCATTGTTGTTGGACCAGTCCTTTCTGAGCACAGCTTTTAACTTTATTCCTGAGAGAGGTCTCATTAAGATAATGTCTTGGATTTTGAGGTGTTTGTGATATATCCACGTCATTAGTTACATCGGAGTCAAAGCTGCTGATGTAGTGTGTTTGTTCAGGTGACTGTAACTAATAGCAATGATCATGGTTATTACCGTGTAAGTGGAGATTTATCCCCTGTATAAATCAGGGATCTCTGTAATGAATCCGCTCACAGTACCTGCCGGAGCTGCGGTTTCCAGGACAACAGAAGTCATTGCTACTCAAAGAAATGGGATATTCAGTAATATATCAGATAGAATGTATTTATTATCCTGTTCTTGCAGCCGTTGGAGTTCCAGGTAAGCCGTTATCTCAGCTGTTAATGGCGTAAATCGATATTATCTCTGCTGCTTGACTTGGCACTGTTTTTTCTCCCATCGTGTATTACACAGTGGAATGTTTTGTTCTCAGTCTCTGCTCTTTTGGTCTTAGTTGCATTACATGCGTTACCATCTTCCACATCCAACCCTGGCATTGTTGCTGGATTATTCTCTGTACTGAATGTATTGGAATCAGGTCTCTGGGCTAAGAGCTGATATCAGACCATAAGTAGTTGATAAAAGTTTCATGTTGTTGAATATACCCGCGCTGCAATATTTTTTCATAAATGTGTTTTCAGTGATTGATAATGAGATATCTCACGGCCTCAGTTTTAAAAGGAGGCAGCGCAATGTCCTCCCTACGCAATAACATGGTCCAGTTTAACTGGGATGTCAATGTATCTGTTGGTTATCACTGTGATGAAAGATTACTTAATTGTGCCTGCATCTGACGCCGCTTCTGGTTCAGATATCTGGTCACTGAAATGATTTTGCTGCTGATTCTTTCACATCTCATTCTCTGCTTCACTGTGGATGAATTCACTGTAAAATGCAACGTTTTGAGGTTATGCTGTATCAGTTTGCAGTTTATCTGTTGGAATCATGAGCCCTTCTATTTATTTGTAGATTATAAGCAGCAGCTGTGATTTTGGCGTTTTGTTAATTGAACAATGCCGCCATCTAACGCTGTACTTTAAAATGTCTGGAAGAGGCATTCGATTCTGTTTATTCCATGCATTGTAGATGAAGTGAACAGTGTGGGTGAACAGGTGGAGACTTGGATGATCTTTAGAAACATTAAACTGTTCACAGAGGCTTCACCATTTAACAAACTGACACTAAGAATATGATCGTTAGAACACTTGGCTGGTGTAGAAAAAGCAGGTGCAGGATGTTAGAATTTACTCGGATGAGAAAAGCGGCATTGAGAAAGAGAGTAAAGACAGAGCGGAGAGATAGAGAGGAGAGATGGAGAACGCGACTCAGAAGGAACACAAGAGGGGGTAGAATTAAAGAGAAAAAAAGACAGACAGAGACGAAGAGAGACCAGAAATTGAGCCGGGCTGGGGGAGAGCGCCAGCGGGGTGCATAATTAGAACATAAGAACATAAGAAATTGGAGCAGGAGTAGGCCAATCGGCCCCTCGAGCCTGCTCCGCCATTCAATAAGATCATGGCTGATCTGATCCCAACCACAAATCTAAAGAACACAAGAAGTCGGAGCAGGACCCGGCCACATAGCCCCTGGGCCCTCTCCGCCACCCACAGGGCATTGACCGATCCGAACTCAGCTTCATGTCCAATTTCCTGCCCGCTCCCCATAACCCCTAATTCCCTTTACTTCTAGGAAACTGTCTATTTCTGTTTTAAATTTATCTAATGATGTAGCTTCCACAGCTTCCTGGGGCAGCAAATTCCACAGACCTACCACCCTCTGAGTGAAGAAGTTTCTCCTCATCTCAGTTTTGAAAGAGCAGCACCTTATTCTAAGATTATGCCCCCTAGTTCTAGTTTCACCCATCTTTGGGAACATCCTTACCGCATCCACCCGATCAAGACCCTTCACAATCTTATATGTTTCAATAAGATCGCCTCTCATTCTTCTGAACTCCAATGAGTAGAGTCCCAATCTACTCAACCTCTCCTCATATGTCCGCCACCTCATCCCCGGGATTAACCGAGTGAACCTTCTTTGTACTGCCTCGAGAGCAAGTATGTCTTTTCTTAAGTATGGAGACCAAAACTGTATGCAGTATTCCAGGTGCGGTCTCACCAATACCTTATATAACTGCAGCAATACCTCCTTGTTTTTATATTCTATCCCCCTAGCAATAAAAGCCAACATTCCGTTGGCTTTCTTGATCACCTGCTGCACCTGCATACCAACTTTTTGATTTTCTTGCACTAGGACCCCCAGATCCCTTTGTACTGCAGTACTTTCCAGTCTCTCGCCATTAAGAAAATAACTTGCTCTCTGATTTTTCCTGCCAAAGTGCATAACCTCACATTTTCAAATATTATATTGCATCTGCCAAATCTCCGCCCACTCACCCAGCCTGTCTATATCCCCTTGCAGGTTTTTTCTGTCCTCCTCACTCTCTACTTTCCCTCCCATCTTTGTATCATCTGCAAATTTTGATATGTTGCACTCGGTCCCCTCCTCCAAATCGTTAATATAGATTGTAAAGAGTTGGGGACCCAGCACCGACCCCTGTGGAACACCACTGGTTACTGGTTGCCAGTCCGAAAATGAACCATTTATCCCAACTCTCTGCTTCCTGTTCGATAACCAATCCTGCACCCATGCCAGAATATTACCCCCAATCCCGTGATTTTTTATCTTAAGTAATAATCTTTTATGTGGCACCTTGTCGAATACCTTCTGGAAGTCTAAATACACTATGTCCACTGGTTCCCCTTTATCCACCCGATACGTTACATCCTCGAAGAACTCAAGCAAATTTGTCAGACATGAGTTCCCCTTCATAAAGCCATGCTGACTTTGTCCTATTAAATTATGCTTATCTAAATGTTCCGTTACTGTCTCCTTAATAATAGACTCCAAAATTTTACCCACCACAGATGATAAGCTAACTGGCCTATAATTTCCAGCCTTCTGCCTACTACCCTTTTTAAATAACGGTGTTACATTAGCAGTTTTCCAATCTGCCGGGACCTCTCCTGAGTCCAGGGAATTTTGGAAAACTATCACCAAAGCATCCACAATCCCTACTGCCACTTCCCTTAAGACCCTAGGATGGAAGCCATCAGGTCCAGGGGATTTATCCGCCTTGAGTCCCATTATTTTACTGAGTACCATCTCCTGAGTGATTTTAATCGTATTTAGCTCCTCCCCCCCGAGAGTCCCCTGTTTGTCCAGTGTTGGGATATTCTTAGTGTCCTCTACTGTAAAGACTGAAACAAAATATTTGTTCAGCATTTTTGCCATCTCCATGTTTCCCACCATTAATTTCCCGGTCTCATCCTCTAAGGGACCTATGTTTGCCTTAGCCACCCTTTTTCTTTTTATATAACTATAGAAACTCTTGCTATCTGTTTTTATATTTTTTGCTAACTTCTTTTCATAATCTAACTTCCCTTTCTTAATCAATCCTTTAGTTACTTTTTGCTGTCTTTTGAAGAATTCCCAATCTTCTATCCTCCCACTAAGTTTGGCTACCTTATATGTCCTTGTTTTTAGTCGGATACTATCCTTGATTTCTTTACTTAGCCACGGATGGCTGTCATTTGTTTTACACCCTTTTTTCCTCAGTGGAATATATTTATTTTGAAAGTTGTAAAATAACTCCCTAAATGAACACCACTGCTCATGTACCGTCTTACCCTTTAATCTATTTTCCCAGTCCACTTTAATCAATTCCGCTCTCATACCATCATAGTCTCCTTTATTCAAGCTCAGTACGCTTGTTTGAGAATCAACCTTCTCACCCTCTAATTGGATATGGAATGTAACCATGTTATGGTCGCTCGTTCCAAGGGGATCCTTAACTAGGACATTATTAATTAATCCTGACTCATTACACAGGACCAGGTCCAAGGTTGCCTGCCCCCTTGTAGGATCAGTTACATACTGCTCAAGAAATCCATCCCTGATGCACTCAATGAACTCGTCCTCAAGGCTGCTCTGCCCAATTTGATTTGTCCAGTTGATATGATAATTAAAATCCCCCATAATTATGGCTGTTCCCTTATTACATGCCCCGACTATCTCCTGATTAATACTTCTTCCAGCAGAGTTGCAACTATTAGGAGGCCTATATACTACGCCCACTAATGTTTTTTTTCCCTTATTATTCCTTATCTCCACCCAAACTGTTTCATTATCTTGATGCTTTGTCCCAATATCATTTCTCTGTATTACAGTGATTCCTTCCTTTATTAACATAGCCACCCCACCTCCCCTTCCTTCCTGCCTGTCCTTCCTGATTGTGAAATACCCTGGCATATTTAATTCCCAGTCGTTGTCACCCTGCAGCCATGTTTCTGTAATGGCCACAAGATCATACCCATACGTAGTTATTTGTGCCGTTAACTCGTCCATTTTATTACGAATGCTACGTGCATTCAGATAAAGAACTTTCAAATCTGTTTTGTGACGCTTAGTTCCTGCTTTTTCCTTTTTTAACACTTTACCTATTACTCCATACCTTCTGTCCCTTCCTGTTACGCTTTCCTCTCTCTCCCTGCTCAGGTTCCCAACCCCCTGCCACTTTAGTTTAAACCCTCCCCAACAGCACTAGCAAACACTCCTCCTAGGACAGCGGTCCCGGCCCTGCCCAGGTGCAGACCATCCGGTTTGTACTGGTCCCACCTCCCCCAGAACCGTTTCCAGTGTCCCAGGAATTTGAATCCCTCCCCCTTGCACCATTCCTCTAGCCACGTATTCATTTGAAATATCCTCCTATTTCTACTCTGACTAGCACGTGGCACTGGCAGCAATCCTGAGATTACTACCTTTGAGGTCCTATTTTTTAATTTACCTCCTAACTCCCTATATTCTGCTTTTAGGACCTCATCCCCTTTTTTACCTATATCGTTGGTGCCTATGTGCACCACGACAGCTGGCTGTTCGCCCTCCCCCTCCAAAATGTTCTGTAGCCGCTCCGAGACATCCTTGATCCTTGCACCAGGGAGGCAACACACCATCCTGGAGTCTCGGTTGCGGCCGCAGAAACGCCTGTCTATTCCCCTTACAATTGAGTCCCCTATCACTATAGCTCTGCCACTCTTTTTCCTCCCAGCCTGTGCAGCAGAGCTACCCGTGGTGCAGGAAGTTGGCTGCTGCTGCCTTCCCCTGATAAGTCATCCCCCCCAACAGATCGGATTGAACTGCCGGATGTGGAAATGTGACTTGAAGGTGTAATTCGGATGTTCTCAGATTGTGAAAGTTTTATTGTACTCTCGCCGGGTGTGTTTATCGCTATCAGGTCATCAGTCTGTTTATGTGAATGTTAATTTTACTTGTTTATTGACTGTATACATAAACATAATTGAAATATATTTAAAGAATGAAATCGGTGATTCCTTGATTATTTTTTTATTCGTTCACGGGATGTGGGCGTCGCTGGCGAGGCCAGCATTTATTGCCCATCCCTAATTGCCCTCGAGAAGGTGGTGGTGAGCCGCCTTCTTGAACCGCTGCATTCCGTGTGGTGACGGTTCTCCCACAGTGCTGTTAGGAAGGGAGTTCCAGGATTTTGACCCAGCGACAATGAAGGAACGGCGATATATAGATCGCATTGAATTATTCGGACACTGTATTCTAGAATCTATGTGTCAGCTTAATTCAATAAAGAATGAGGCTAATTGAATGATTGCATTTTGATTTAATTTTAATTGAATGCGCAAAGTAAATTTATTGAACACGTTGTGTAACCATCGAGCTGTTCCCTGACACCAATAACCATAGAAATGAACTGTTGAATTTATTAATTGGATTGTGTTACTGGGGCCTATAGATTAGATTTCCACTAACACTCTGCTGCAGTCTCTCCCTGTGAATCCCAGCCTCTCCTCCCAGTGCATTGAATCCTCGGTCTCCTCGTCCATGGCTTCAGTTTATCCCCTCCACCTCCTCCGTGTTCTTTCCTTTGTCGTCCTCCCAATCTCATTCTCTGGCTCGGCCTTCATCTGCTTCTTCCAACCCGATGCGAAGCCTCAAAATCACCGCCGCGAATCTCGTTCTTTCCCGTTTTGTGCCAGCCCCTGTCGGCCCTCTTCACGCAGAGCAACAAACCAGCTGCATCGCCCCCTGTCCCCTCACCGACCCGGTCCTCGCTCACTTCCATCTGGAGCCCAAATCCGGATTTAACCCTTTGGATTCCCGGTCTTCAAAACCCATTCTCCTTCCCCTCCGGCACTGCGCCCTCACTCGACCCTTCCAGTGGATCCAGTGATCACTTTATTCACTTTCTGTATCAATTTCCCAATTCATTATTGATCATTACCTTTTAAAACATTTCTCTGCCGAACATACTGCACAGGCCAGATAATCAGTTAACACCGTTTGATGCAGCAACAAAGCTGGAAATTTCACCCCCTGATGAAACTGCTGCTTTGGCTCCAGGTCTGATCAGTAATTTCTCTGCATGTGTTTCTCTCTCTTACAGTTAACCTGGTGGCGATTGTGATCCTGTCCCGAGGAAAGTGCGGACTCTCCAAATGTGTCACTCGCTATCTGGTGGGAATGACAGCGGCCGATCTCCTGGTCGTGATTACCGATGTTTTATTGAGGGGGATTAGTGAGATTTATTTCCCAGTTTCATTATTAACCATTACCCCTGTGTGCCGCCTCATTGCTCTCCTGATTTCAGCAGCTACAGCGGCCTCTGTCTGGTTCACAGTGGTTTTCACCTTTGATCGATTTGTGGCCATTTGTTGTCAGAAGCTGAAAACAAAATATTGCACCGAGAAAATGGCGGCTGCTGTTATCGGGGTGGTGAGTGCTCTGAGCTGTTTACTAAACATTCCCTGGTACTTTGTAATTGAACCGGAATATAAAATGGACAATGTACCCCGGGGTTGTATCTGGAAATTGATCCTTTTCACTTCACCCGCTTGGGCAGCGTTTGACTTGTTTTATCTTGTATTAATACCTTGTCTCCCATTCATTCTGATTTTACTGTTCAATATTCTCACCGCCAGACACATTTTAGCGGCCAATAGAGTCCGCAGGAGACTCCGGGGTCGCAACAATGGAGAGAATCACAAGAATCCAGAGACGGAGAACCGAAGGAAATCCATCATTTTACTCTTCAGTATATCAGGCAGTTTTATATCGTTATGGAGCGCATTCGTTTTCTTTATTATCTCTCCGCGTATAACAAACATCAAGAACGATACGGTCAGTGACATTGAGTCAGCCGGAGTCAAGCTTCAACTTCTCAGTTCCTGCACCAACACGTGTATTTATGCTGTGACCCAGACTAAATTCAGAGAGGAGCTGAAGAACGGGATGAAATATCCACTGAATCTAATTGTTACATTAGTTAAATCATAGAATCATCTGAAGACTTTTCATCCGAAATTAAATAAAACGTGAATCAGTGTAGGTTTTCACGTTTGGCGGTGATGTGAGACTCGCGGTAGGGATCGGACGCCCGTTATTCACCGCACCTGATTTTACTATCCATTGACATCAATGTGTTCACTAAAATAACTGATATCAATCCAATACTTCTAATACATTTGGAAATAACAGACAGGAATTATATTTTACCCGACAAAGGCGGTGTTGTGGAATGACAGAAGATGTGATTCTAACATGAAACGGTTTGCTGTTATTAGTCTGGAAATAATATGATTTCAATATTAAATGTTTAAGCCTGAAATGAATAAAATCAAATCCTCCTTTTCGGTTGATGAATATTTCCCATCACACACACTGCCCGGTGGGATGGACTGAGGGTGAGCTGTCAGGGTCAGACAGAGTCCTGTTCATTGGAATATTTGTTTTGACCATAACAGAATAATAATGGACCAACACGCGGACCGTTACTAACTGGTGAAGTATTAATGTAATTTCAAACTACAGTGGGGAGTTCCAGAGATCGTTTCCTCTTTGAGCTGCTGTGCAGCAATGTTTACTCACTGCAGGGAGTTTTATGGGACATGAGGCTGGGCCTGGTTACACAGATCTATAAGGAAACATTTCCGAGAAGTTCAGGGGTCGCGAGATTTCTCACGGCAGCAGCAGGCCAAGGGAAAGCTCTCCTGCTCCTCCGCGGCTCTCAGGGGAAAGGCCATTTCACTTTGTAATGTACTGAATTGTAATAATAGATTCGTAGTTTGTACGATATACATTCTATTGTTTTGAATTGCAACTGTGACATTTACATTGAACTTTGTGTATCGATAATTTTTTTGAAATCAAGTATATTTTGAAATATTAAACACATGTTCCAGTCACACCATGTCCGTTGTTAATGGACAGTGAAGAGTGGAACCAAGCGCAGAAAATAAAGATGTATGGAGTTATGCAAACAGCATCTATTGCAGACATCAGGATTGAAATAAGAGTATTTTATTAATAGTGAGAAACAAGGGACAGTAGAGGAGCAAAATGTTTTGGGTGTCCAGGTGCACCAATCAATAAAAGTTAGTGCACATGTCGCAAAAATAATTTTCAAGATCCCAATTTCTAGTCTGCTATTTCCCAAGATATCGCTATAGCCAAATCTCTGGAATTTGCAGATACAACCAGGCCCCACTGCCTCCCTTGCTGGTGAAATCCATACATCCATCACCTTCTGCATTAAAAAAGTTACATGCAATCATTCTGCTCATCCGATGCCCCAGGTCGAGAAGACTAATAGTGGCTGGAGGACCCAGGCCATCAGCGTTATGTGAGTTTGGACATTTCTGCTTTTCATTCTGAATTTTGCACTTAAAGTTTTCCCCTTTGATTTGTACATTTCTATTTTTATTTCATTCTTGTAGATTGTGCATTTTTAAGCAAATTCTCCAAACCCTGTGCGCAGTGAGTGCTGACTCCGGGGCATTTGATTGACAACTTTGACCTCCTCCCCCGACCCCAGTTCCCATCACATGATAAGCGAAAGCGTCACCCACCGCTTTGCGCGCTGAAGTCACGGCGCGTACGTGCCCCTCCGGCCCGTGGGGCGCCACGCATGCGCGCGCGGCCCCTGTGCCGCGTTCCATTCGCAACAGGCCGGCGCAGAAAGAATGATGATGGCGGATTCGGGACGGCGGGCGGACGCTGCGGTGCGCCGGGGCGAGACAGACAGAGTGATGGCCCGCACCCGGGAGTGGCCTGTGTCCACGGCCTGGGAATGGCGCGCTAAGGGTGGTCCGAGCTGCAGCTCCTCCGAATCCAGGCCCGAGCGGTGTTAATGGGGCCCCGACCCAGGGGCGGTCGGACCGTTCCTCCGGGAGGGAGGTGGTCTTTGAGACCATCCGTGCTCTGTTGAACGATCTCTCTGTGTGTGCCTTGTTCCAGCCGTTCCCATTTGTACCTCTGACCTGACTGGCGGAGTCTGCGAACTCGACTGCTGCTGTGACCCTGACTGTTCTGCCGCGGACATCAATGTCTTCTCCACCTGGTTGCTGGGCAGTGAACCGTAAGTTTCCGTTCGTGTTTTGCTGTATTCGCACCCAGTCCGGCAATGCCTCCATTTTCAAATCCTCATCCTCCTGTTCAAATCCCCCCACGGCCTCACCCCTCACTTTCTCTTTAACCTCCTCCAGCCATATAATTAGCAACTTCGTTTTCAAATCAGGAACAAGTCAGGAGTGTGATGGAATACTCTCCACTTGCCTGAATGAGTGCAGCTCCAACAACACTTAAGAAGCTCGACATCATCCAGGACAAAGCAGCCCTCTTGATTGACACCCCAATCATCACCCGAAACATTCACTCCCTCCACCACCGGCGCACAGTGGTTGCAGTGTGTACCATTCACAGGATGCATTGCAGCAACTCGCCAAGGCTTCTTCGACAGCACCTCCCAAACCCGCGTCCTCTACCACCTAGAAGGACAAGGGCAGCAGGCACATGGGAACAACACCACCTGCACGTTCCTCTCCAAGTCGCACACCATCCCGACTTGGAAATATATCGCCGTTCCTTCATCGTCGATGGGTCAAAATCCTGGAACTCCCTTCCGAACAGCACTGTGGGAGAACCGTCACCACACGGACTGCAGCGGTTCAAGAAGGCGGCTCACCACCACCTTCTCAAGGGCAATTAGGGATAGGCAATAAACTCTGGCCTCGCCAGCGACGCCCATATCCCATGAACGAATAATAAAAATCCCTCCATGGCCTCACCCCCACTCTATCTCTATCCTCCTCCAGCCCTATGACCCTCCGAGATCTCTGTGCTTCTCCAATTCTGGTCTCTTGCGCATCCCCAATTTTCATCGTTGCACCATTGGTGGCCGTGCCTTCAGCTGCCTTGGCCCTAAGCTCTGGGATTCCCTCCATCAACCTCTCTCTCCTCTTTTAAGAAGCTCTTTAAAACCAACTTCTTTGCTGAGGAAGCCGATCTCACCGGGTGTTGGACTGAGCCCCAGACAGATATAGAATAATGGATACCCGGGAGTAAGTTACAGGCTGGAATCCAATCCAGTAGCTTGGAGGTTTCATATTTCGAAAAATGGATATCCGGGAGTGAGTTACAGGCTGGAATCTAATCGAGGGGTTCATTGGGAGGGGGGGGGGAGGGGGTGTTAAATATAGACTAACAGATATCCGGGACTGAGATACATGCTGGTATCTAATCAAGAGGTTCAGGTGGTTTATATATCGAATAACAGTTATGTGGCATTGAGTTACAGGCTGGAATAAAATCGACGGGGTCGGGGGGTTTATACATTGAATAACAGATACCCGGGAGTGGGTTATAGGATGGATTCTAATCGAGTGGTTTGGTTTGTTTATATATAGAATAACAGATACCCGGGTGTTAGTTACAAGCTGGAATCTAATCGAGGCGTTCGGGGTTTTATATATCGAATAACAGATACCCGCGACTGAGTTACAGCCTGGAATCTAATCGAGGGGTTCGGGTGCTTTACATTTATATAAAATAATGGATACCCAGGCGTGAGTTACAGGCTGGAATCAAATCGAGGGGTGTGGGGATTTTATATATGGAATAACAGATACCCTGGAGATAGGTCGTGAAGTGCAATGTATCAACGCAAACTTTTCTTTCCTCCAGTCCTGAAATTGGGTTTGGTCTCTATGGAAACAATGGAATTAATGTTGCGAGATGCCAGGCATCATATTCACTCCAAATGTGAACCACACCCTGCTAACCATGGAGACCCTGGTGAGAGAGGCAGTGGGAGGCACACTTTCCCCTATCATGAACTCCACCAAATCCATTTATACTCCACGTACAGACCATTTACACTTTCCCCTATCATGGACTCTACCCACCCATTAAATCTCTCACAGTCATTGTAGGCTCTCCCCTATCATGGACTCGACAGACTCATTTAATGTCCTTCCGCAGCCAATGTACACTCTCCCCTATCATGGACTCTACCCACCCATCTAATCTCCTGTCACCGTCCAAGTACACTCTCCCCTATCATTGACTCTACCCACCCATTTAATCTCCTTCCACAGCCCATGAACACTCTCGCGTATGATGGACTCGAGCAACCAATTCATCTTCTCCCACAGCCCATGTGCACTTTCCCCTATCATGGACACTACTCATCCATGTAATCTCCTCCCAGACCCCATGTACACTTTCCCCTATCATAGACTCTACCCACCCAATTAATCTCCTCCGACAGCCCATATACACTCTCCCCTATATAAGAACATAAGAAATACGAGCAGGAGTAGGCCATGAGGCCCCTCGAGCCTGGTCCACCATTCACTGAGATTGTGGCTGATCTTCCGCCTCAACTCCACGATCCCGCCCGATCCCCATATAGCTTGATTCCCTTAGAGTCCAAAAGTATATTAACTTCAGTCTTGAATATCGACTCGGCATCCTCAGCCCTCTGGGGTAGAGAAATCCAAAGATTCACAACCCTCTGAGTGAAGAAATTCCTCCTCATCTCAGTCTTAAACGGCCGACCCCTTATCCTGTGAAATTGCCCTCTCGTTCTCGACTCTCCAGCCAGGTGAATCAAATTCTCAGCATCTACCCTGTCAAGCCCACTCAGAATCTTACAAGTTTCATTGAGATCACCTCTCATTCTTCTAAACTCCAGAGAGTAAATGCCCATTCGACTCAACCTCTCCTCATAGGACAACCCTCTCATCCCAGGAATTAATCTATTGAACCTTTGTTGCACCGCCGCTAAGACAAGTATATCCTTCCTTAGATAAGGAGACAAAAACTTTATGCAGTAGTCTAGGTGAGGTATCACCAAAGCCCTGTACAATTGTAGTAAGACTTCGTTACTCTTGTACTCCAACCGAATTGCAATAAAGGCCAACATACCATTTGCTTTCCCTATTGCCTGCTGTACCTGCATACTAACTTTCTATGCTTCTTGTACCAGATCACTCAAGTCTCGCTGAACACCAACATTTAATAGTTTCTCACCATTTAAAACAAATTCGTTTTTTTTCTATTCTTCCTACCAAAGTGAATAACCTCACATTTCCCCACATTATACTGCCACCTTCTTGCCCACTCACTTAATCTCTCTGTATCCCTTTGCAGACTCTTTGTGTCCTCCTCACAGCTTACTTTTTCCACCGTGCTTTGTATCGTCAGCAAACATGGATACACTACATTCGGTCTCTTCATCTAATCATTAATATGGATTGTAAATAGCTGAGGCCCAAGCACTGATCCTTGTGGGACCCCAATAGTTACAGCCTGCCAATCTGAGGATGACGCATTTATCCCGACTCTCTGTTTCTTTTCATTAACCAATCCTCTTTCTATGAAAATGTGTTAACCCCAACCCCATGAGCCCTTACGTTTTGTAACAACCTTTTATGTGGCACCTTATCGAATGCCTTTTGAAAATACAAATATACAACATCCATTAGTTCCCCTTTATCCACCCTGCTAGTTACATCCTCAAAATGCTCTAATAAGTTTGTTAAACACGATTTCCCTTTCATAAAAACATGTTGACTCTGCCTAATCATATTATGATTTTCTAAGTGCCCTGATAGCACTTCCATAATAATGTATTCCAGCATTTTTCCGACGACTGAAGTCAGGCTAACTGATTTGTAGCTCCCTGTTTTCTCTCTCCCTCCTTTCTTGCATAGCGGGGTAACATTTGCTACCGTCAAGTCCGCTGGGACCGTTCTAGAATCTCGTCAATTCTGGAAGATCAAAACCAATGCATCCAACACCTCTGCAGCCACCTCTTTCAGAACCCTAGGATGTAGGACATCAGGTCCGCGGGATTTGTCGGCTTTTTGTCCCATTAGTTTGTCCAGTACTTTTCCTGTAGTGATATTAATTGTTTTAATTTCCTCGCTCTCATTTACCTCTTGATTCCCAACTATTTCTGGTATGCTTTTCGTGGCTTCTACTCTGAAACGGATACAAAATATTTGTTTCTTTTACAGTCAAGGTCAAAGAAAAGAAAGAACTTGCATTCATATCACAGCTTTCACAGCCTCAGGACATCCCAAAGGACATCACTTGTGTTATCCGTGGCTCAGAGTGTTGCACTCTCACCTTTGGGTCAAGCCCCACTCCAGAGGCTTGAGCACATAATCCAGGCTGACAGTCTCGGTGCCAGTACTGAGGGAGTGTTGCACTGTCAGAGGTGCCATCTTTTGGATGAGACGTTAAACCAGAGTGGGACTTGAACCTACTTTCTGACTCAGAGGTGAGAGTGCCACCATTGATCGAAGGGTTGTCAGTTGATTTACTGGATTAAGTAAATTAGATCAGGTCTAACAAGGCAACATAACATTTTTAATCAGACAAACCTCTGACAGAGGGTTTGGTTGAATTAGTAACCATTATTAATCAAATTCGACTTATTCATTAGCTCTCGAAATCCAGGGATGTGGTACGGTGATTCCCAGCACTGACTCATGACATCCAATTCCTGCGGGTCACTGAATTCCCCTCTCAATCACATTGCTCTGATGAGACAGTGAATAGATTTCGGCCATTTCGCTATCAATCGAAGAAAAGGGCAGGGGGAAGGAGGTGGGTAAATTACAAGCTGGGTTAGCCTGTATCACCTGTCTTCTGGTGGGCCTCACCACCATCCATGCCAGCAATATCGGCCGACACTCCAGTGTAGGCCTAAGGGAGTGCTCCATTGTACAAAGTGCTGCCTTTCGGTTCAGGAGTTCAACAGAGGCCAATAGCACGATTGGAAGAAGAGCTGCCCCCCCCCTACCCCCCCCCCCCCACCCCCGTTGTTGTTATCTGGAATTCACTGCCTGTGCTGTACGATTCTATGATTCCAGTACCTTACCTCTCAACGATAAGTTTCCCAGGGCAAGAGAAAGTTTTGTGTTCGACCAAAATATACAGGCTGCCATTTCGTTCTTGTTTCGCCTGAACCCTGTGGAGGGGCCAATTGGAGGGAGGGGCCGATCAGGAGGAGGGGCCTGTACCCATTCGCGGTCTCAATCGGAGGGTGCGGTTTGTACCCAGCGGTGGTATCCATCATAGGGTGAGGCCTGTACACAGCGGAGGTGTTACTCAAACGGTGGTGCCTGTACCCAGTGTAGGAGTCAGAGGGTGGGGCCTGTACCCAGTAGCGGAGTCAGAGTTAGGGGCCTGCACCCAGTGGAGTTGCGATTCGGAGGGAGGGGCCTGTATCCAGTGATGGTGTAAATCTGAGTGAAGGGCCTGTACACAGTGAATGTGTCAATCAGAGGGACGACCTGTACCCCGTAAAGGTATCAATCAGAGCGAGGGGCCTGTACTTAGTGAATATGTTAATCAAAGGGAGCGGCCTGTACTCAGTGAAGGTATCAATCAGAGTGAGGTGCCTGTACTCAGTGAATATGTCAATCAGAGGGAGAGGCCTGTACCCAGTAAAGGTATCAATCAGAGGGAGGGGTCTGTACCCAGTGGGGGAGCGAATCCGAGGGTGGGGCCTGTTCCCAATGGTGTAGCGAATCCGAGGGTGGGGCCTGTTCTCAATGGGGGAGCGAATCCGAGGGCGGACCTGGACCCAGTGGAGGAGTCAATCAGAGGGTGTGGTCTGTACCCAGTGTAGGAGTCAAACAGAGGGAGGGTCGTTTATACAGTGGGGGAGTCAGAGAGGGGCCTGTACCAAGTGGCGGATTCAATCAGAGGGAGGGGACTGTACCCAATGGGGGAGTCAATCAGAGGGAGGGGACTGTACCCAATGGGGGAGTCAATCAGAGGGAGGGGACTGTACCAAATGGGGGAGTCAATCAGAGGGAGGGTAGCGTCCTCTGCACGGGACTAAGAAACCCCAGGAACGTCTGTGCTGAGCATAAGTGTGGGCTAAACGGAACAGATCAGGAAAGAGGTCTGGGGGTAATAGTTGATCAATGATAAAGGTGCACAAGAAGTGGGAGATCGCCAAATGGAAAGGAAAAAGAATTTCAGGTTGCATTGGTAGGATCACTGAGGGCAAATGAAGAATACCATACTCAGGCTACATAATGTGGAGATGCCGGTGATGGACTGGGGTGTACAAATGGAAGGAATCTTACAACACCAGGTTATAGTCCAACAGTTTTATTTGAAATTCACAAGCTTTCGGAGGCTTTCTCCTTCGTCAGGTGATTGTTGAGATTCGTTGAAAATTACCGCACATATAGTCATAGAACAATGCCTGGTGATTACAGATAATCTTTCCAACTGCCCGTTATCAAGGCCATCAAATGAATTGAATAGTGTTCAGACAGAGAAACCTTAGAAACCAGAAAACTGAATATACAAACGGCCAGAACCAAAGACAGAGAGGGAGAGAGAGAGAGAGAGAAATATCCGAAACGAAGAGAAAGAGAGAGAATGACAAGTTGTATTAAAAACAGATAACTTTTTTTCGCTAGTGGGGTAACGTGTAGCGCGACATGAACCCAAGATCCCGGTTGAGGCCGTCCTCATGGGTGCGGAACTTGGCTATCAATTTCTGCTCGACGATTTTGCGTTGTCTTGTGTATCGAAGGCCGCCTTGGAGAACGCTTACCCGAAGATCGGTGGCTGAATGTCCTTGACTGCTGAAGTGTTCCCCGACTGGGAGCGAACCCTCATGTCTGACGATTGTTGCGCGGTGTCCGTTCTTCCATTGTCGCAGTGTCTGCATGGTCTCGCCGATGTACCATACTCCGGGGCATCCATTCCTGCATCGTATGAGGTAGACAACGTTGGCCGAGTCACAGGAGTATGAACCATGTACCTGGTGGGTGGTGTCCTCTCGTGTGATGGTGGTATCTGTGTCGATGATCCGGCATGTCTTGCAGAGGTTACCGTGGCAGGGTTGTGTGGTGTCTTGGACGCTGTTCTCCTGAAAGCTGGGTAATTTGCTGCGAACGATGGTCTGTTTGAGGTTGGGTGGCTGTTTGAAGGCGAGTAGTGGAGGCGTGGGGATGGTCTTAGCGAGGTGTTCGTCGTCATCGATGACATTTTGAAGGCTGCGGAGAACATGGTGTAGTTTCTCCGCTCCGGGGAAGTACTGGACGACGAAGGGTACTCTGTTGATTGCGTCCCGTGTTTGTCTTCTGAGGAGGTCTGTGCGATTTTTCGCTGTGGCCCGTCGAAACTGTCGATCGACAAGTCGAGCTTCATATCCCGTCCTTACAAGGGCCTCTTTCAGCGTCTGTAGGTGTCCATCGCGTTCCTCCTCGTCTGAGCAGATCCTGTGTATTCGCAGGGCCTATTCATAGGGGATGGCCTCTTTGACGTGGTTAGGGTGGAAGCTGGAGAAGTGGAGCATGGTGAGGTTGTCCTTGGGCTTGCGGTAGAGTGAGGTGCTGAGGTGCCCGTCTTTGATGGAGATTTGTGTGTCCAAGAAAGAAACTGATTCTGAGGAGTTGTCCATTGTGAGTTTGATGGTGGGTTGGAACTTGTTGATTTTATCGTGTAGTCTCTTCAGTGATTCTTCGCCATGGGTCCATAGGAAGAAAATGTCGTCGATGTAGCTGGTGTATAGCGTTGGTTGGAGGTCCTGTGCAGTGAAGAAGTCCTGCTCGAACTTGTGCATGAAAATGTTGGCGTATTGGGGTGCGAATTTTGTCCCCATGGCTGTTCCGTGTGTTTTGATAAAGAACTGTTTGTCGAAGGTGAAGACATTGTGATCCAGGATGAAGCGAATGAGTTGTCGGATGGCGTCTGGAGATTGGCTGTTGTTGGTGTTGAGTACTGAGGCTGTTGCAGCGATGCCGTCATCGTGGGGGATACTGGTGCAGAGTGCCGAGACGTCCATCGTGTTGAGAAGTTTTCCTGGTTCAACTGCTCCGTGGGTGCTGAGTTTTTGTAAGAAGTCTGTAGTGTCGCGACAGAAGCTGGGGGTACCCTGTTCGATTGATTTCAGGATGCCCTCGATGTATCCAGAGAGGTTCTCACACAGGGTTCCGTTGCCTGATACGATAGGACGTCCGGGTGTGTTGGCTTTGTGTATCTTTGGGAGGCAGTAGAAGTCTCCCACGCGGGGAGTACGTGGGATGAGAGCGCGTAGGATGCTTTGAAGGTCTGGGTCGAAGGTCTTGATCAGTTTGTTGAGCTGGTACATCCGCATTTGGAGCATTGCGACCAGTTTTGGAGCCTGCACTTGATGAAGGATATTGACGCGTTGGAGAAGGTGCAGAAGGAGGAACAGGATGACACCAAATCTTCGAGCTTTTACTTATGAGGAGTCTGTGAGAGTTGGGATTATTTACTGTGGTGAAGCGCAGGCTGAGCGGGGATATGATTGATGTTTTTGAACTGATGAAGGGATTGGATGCAAAGTGGTTATTTGAAATGGAAGGGATGGGAGGACTGGAGATCGTGCCTCTCGATACCAGATGGGATTACTTGTCACAGAGTCATCACCCTCTGGAAAAAACGTACACAACATGTGATGAGTGTGGGCTCACTTCAGTCCTCGAAAAAGGAACGGGTCAAGTTCCTGAGAGAACATTGGCTGTTACAGGGAGTTAGAGGTGAGTTTAGATTGTGACGTATCTCCGGTTACAGGGAGTAAGTGGTTAGTTTCGATTGTGACATGTCTCCAGTTACAGGTAGTAAGTGGTTAGTTTAGATTGTGACATGTCTCCAGTTACAGGGATTAAGTGGTTAGTTTAGATTGTGACATGTCTACAGTTACAGGGAGTAAGTGGTTAGTTTAGATTGTGACATGTCACAAGTTACAGGGAGTCAGGGGTTAGTTTAAATTGTCATGTTTCTCCAGTTACAGGGAGTCAGTGGTTAGTTTAGATTGTGACTTGTCTCAAGTTACAGGGAGTCAGTGGTTAGTTTAGATTGTGACATGTCACAAGTTACAGGGAGTCAGTGGTTAGTTTAAATTGTGATGTTTCTCCAGTAACAGGGAGTCAGGGGTTCGTTGAGATTGTGACTTTTCTCAAGTTACAGGGAGTTAATAGTTAGTTTAGATTGTGACGTGTCTCCACTTACAGGGAGTAAGTAATTAGTTTAGATTGTGATGTGTCTCCAGTCACAGGAAATCAGTGGTTAGTTTAGATTGTGGCTTGTCTCCAGTCACAGGGAATCAGTGGTTAGTTTAGATTGTGACGTTTCTCCAGTTACAGGGAGTCAGTGGTTAGTTTAGATTGTGACGTGTCTCAAGTCACAGGGAGTCAGTGGTTAGTTTAGATTGTGACTTGTCTCCAGTCACAGGGAGTCAGTGGTTAGTTTGAATTGTGACTTGTCTCCAGTTGCAAGGAATCAGTGGTTAGTTTAGATTGTGACGGTTCTCCAGTTACAGGGAGTCAGTCGTTAGTTTAGATTGTGACGTGTCTCAAGTCACATGGAGTCAGTGGTTAGTTTGGATTGTGACTTGTCTCCAGTTGCAGGGAATCAGTTGTTAGTTTAGATTGTGATCTTTATCCAGTTACAGGGAGTCAGAGGTTCGTTTAGATTGTGACATGTCACAAGTTGCAGGGAGTCAGTGGTTAGTTTAAATTGTCATGTTTCTCCAGTTACAGGGAGTCAGTGGTTAGTTTAGATTCTGACATGTCACAAGTTACAGGGAGTCAGTGGTTAGTTTAAATTGTGATGTTTCTCCAGTAACAGGGAGTCAGTGGTTAGTTTAGATTGTGACTTGTCTCCAGTTACAGGGAGTTAGTGGTCAGTTTAGATTGTGACGTGTCTCCACTTACAGGGAGTAAGTAATTAGTTTAGATTGTGATGTGTCTCCAGTCACAGGAAATCAGTGGTTAGTTTAGATTGTGGCTTGTCTCCAGTCACGGAGTCAGTGGTTAGTTTAGATTGTGATGTGTCTCCAGTCACAGGGAGTCAGTGGTTAGTTTGGATTGTGACATGTCTCCAGTTGCAGGGAATCAGTGGTTAGTTTAGATTGTGACGTTTCTCCAGTTACAGGGAGTCAGTCGTTAGTTTAGATTGTGACGTGTCTCAAGTCACAGGGAGTCAGTGGTTAGTTTGGATTGTGACTTGTCTCCAGTCACAGGGAGTCAGTGGTTAGTTTGGATTGTGAATTGTCTCCAGTTGCAGGGAATCAGTGGTTAGTTTAGATTGTGACGTTTCTCCAGTTACAGAGAGTCAGTCGTTAGTTTAGATTGTGACGTGTCTCAAGTCACAGGGAGTCAGTGGTTAGTTTGGATTGTGACATGTCTCCAGTCACAGGGAGTCAGTGGTTAGTTTAGATTGTGACCTGTCTCTCCTGGAGCCTCAGAGAGTCGAAGAGGAATTTCCTAGAGTTTTTCCTGGATTGTCCACGTTTTGTTGTCTGTTCCACGAGACGGTGTTCCAAAAACTTGGGACGGCGGCTTGCGAGGTTATTGGAGGTTACTGTCTACTGGATGGGGCGACCTTGATGGTCCTGATAGTCTTTACTTGCCCTTTTTGTTTGTATGTGTATCTGCAGATTGGGGATTATCTCTGGGCCCTGCCTGGTGGGTGGATCAGAGAGTTCACCCAGTCAGTAGCTTAGCCCAGTGTCAATCACCAGTCTGCAATCCCCCTCGCAGAACTCATCTCTTCCCCTTTCTGTTCCTTGCTATGACCTGTACACAAATCAAAAAACACACAGAAAGTTGGTTAATTTTCCTTCCCACGTTTATTTCCAGCTGTTAAACTTCTCACACTTAAATCGTTGAAATAAGGTGACTCTTACAACATGCAAAAACGGCCAGATGGGAAAAGACCCTCTGGTCCATCCAGCCTGTCACACACAATAGTGCATCACAATTTATAGACACCCACCCCATCCGAGACCATGTGATCTCCTGGGCGAAGCGAAAACTAGAGTAAAAACCCAGTTCAATTTGAAGTGTGGTGTGGTGGGAGTGGGTTAGTGGGAACCCGGGAAATTCCTCTTCGAATCCCCTTTATCCAGGAGATCACTCAGGCCTCGATAAGGACATATATTAAAAGGCGATTGCTTTTCGACTCCTACTTTGCTGACACCATCTGAACACATGGCCTCGAGCCTGGTGTCTAACGATGTCTAGTCCATCTCTGGACCAGCAGCCACTCCCCGAACATTCGACGATGACTTGAAATCGGTCGGTGGCTTGTCCAGAGTTCCCACTTCTGTCTCTTTGCAGTTTGAACAAAAACTCTCCCCAAAATTGCTTTTAAAATGCCAACTGTAACATCCTTTAATTCATTGGGATCTAATCCCGTTCCTTTAATTCACTGGGATCCGATCCCATTCTTTTAATTCACTGGGATCCGATCCCATTCCTTTAATTCACTGGGATCCGATCCCATTCCTTTAATTCACTGGGATCCGATCCCATTCCTTTAATTCACTGGGATCCGATCCCATTCCTTTAATTCACTGGGATCCGATTCCGTTCGTTTAATTCACTGGGATCCGATCCCATTCCTTTAATTCACCGGGATCCGATCCCGTTCCTTTAATTCACTGGGATCTAATTCCGTTCCTTTAATTAAATCGGATCTGGTCCTGTTCCTTCAATTCACCGGGATCTGATCCCATTCCTTTAATTCACCGGGATCCGATCCCGTTCCTTTAATTCACTGGGATCTAATTCCGTTCCTTTAATTAAATCGGATCTGGTCCTGTTCCTTCAATTCACCGGGATCTGATCCCGTTCATTTAATTCAGCGGGATCTGATCCCATTCCTTTAATTAACCGGGATCTGATCCCGTTCCTTTAATTAACCGGGATCTGATCCCGTTCCTTTAATTTACCGGGATCTGGTCCCTTCCTTCAATTCACTGGGATTTGATCCCATTCCTTTCGGCCGTGCTGGGCTCAATGGGTTTGAATTCAGTTCCCGAGTCAGCATTGATTGGATGAAACATCAGATCCTAAAGATTGACTGGCCGAATGGGGGGAATGTGGACTGAATTATCGGGAAACATCGGCGCAATTTTCACGGGGAAAACCTTTTAAGGCATGACATTCATTTTAAGACATTTTGCAGACGTCCTAACATTGGAAAAGATGCCCACATATTTTCCTTCCCTCCCTCCCCCTCTCCCGTGCAGTGTTCACTTTTAGCACACCCCAGAACTCAGTTCATTGACACCCAAAAGGCATCAGCACAGAACGAGGAAAATACATAGACCAAACACTCCCCATACGGCCCAAGAGACAACCGGGTGTATGTCGGGGGCTGGGTGGGGGGGGGGGGGGTGTATGCCGTGTTCATTGAAGAATGAAGAGAACCTTACAAGGGAGCAGCTTACAAAGGAGCTGATCTTCATTCAGGCATTCTTCCCACACTGCTCGGGACTAACCAATTAGTACGAATGAGAGGAAGGATGGAGGTACTTGTCCTGGGAGCCAGATTCTGTTCCATTGCAGGGTCCACCCTTCTCACCCTGAGTACCAGTTACACAGAGTCCAGCAGTGTGTGGAGGATGTCGGAATGAAGCATAAAGTTTCCCTAAAAAAAGTAGGGACGTCTTTAATCTTCAAATGACTTGGCGTTCTCCCGTGGGCTCCCGAAGTCAGACTGGCAGCATTCAACACCGGGGTTCTGCGAAGCAGTTTGTGAGGCCACTAAAGGCTTAACCAAAGCCACCTTCTGCTGCTGTTTTCTGAAGCATCGTGGAGATCAGGCAACCCTGAGCAAGAGAATCTAGAAACAAAAGAAGGAAAGAATGTCCCAGCCTCCACCCTGACTGCCTGAGGTCCTCGAGCAGATTGGTGCTTATCCGGTGATGTGAGCAAGTCAATCGGTTTGGTCACCCCCCAAGTCCTGAAGATATTCTGGACTCCCTCAGTGTGGATCACCCACTGGTCAGGGTGGGCTACAGAGCAGCTGAATGTGGATCACCCACTGGTCTGTGTGGGCTACAGAGTAGTTGAGTGTGGATCACCCACTGGTTAGGATGGCCGACAGAGTAGTTGAGTGTGGATCACCCACTGGTCAGAGTGGTCTACAGAGCAACTAATTGTGGATCACCCACTGGTCAGGATGGGCTACAGAGCAGTAAAGTAAGGATCAGCCACTGGTCAGGATGGGCTACAGAGCAGTTGAGTGTGGGTCACCCACTGGTCAGGGTGGGCTACAGAGCAGCTGGGTGTGGGTCACCCACTCGTCAGGTTGGGCTACAGAGCAGCTGGGTGTGCGGACTATAGTGTTGTTCACCCAGGCCAAACGAGGCACCAAGAGTGTCACCCCGTCATTCAAGCACTTATGGGAAGCAACGTGTCTTCATGACAGAAGGACCCAGGAGGGAGTCCCGCCCTGTTTCAGACATACCGAACGACTGTCATATTTTCTGTCTGGAGACATACTGACTAACCTCGCACCTAGTCTGAAGGTAAATAATGTTCTTTTGGACCGTTCACACCTCGAGCCTGTTGAAGTGCCAAGTGAACCCACCCATGTCCACTGGCCTAGAAGCCCATTGATCATGAATGTGGCCTCCCGCCCATGTTTCGAAACATTAGCTGCAGAGCCTGATGGCTGTTGCACCAACGCCTGGAGAACACTGCTTTCAGAACCACCACCTCAGTTCAGATGCGGTGAAAAAGGAGACCTTTGGAATCATTACTGGTGGAGCGAGGCTCAAGTGGAGGAATGGCCCCAACAGTTGGTCCTTCTGGATGACGATCACTCACTCTCAGTGTGGATGTTAGAAGATCATGATCTCACCTACCAGTTCACCCACAAGTAGATGGTTCCTCTGGTGGTCAAACCAAACCACATTGTGAAAACATGGAGACTCAAGCTACGAATGCCGAGGATTCTCACTACTCCTGGTCCCCTGGACCCAAGGGTCCAGAGTGATCCACGTCCAGATCGAAGGACTGGAAATGCCCCATCCAGATCTGTGATGGACCATCTTGGCAGGATCAAAGCTAGGGTAGATGGAGCTGGATAGGGTCTCGAAGGTGACTTGTTGCGAGCTCCCTACATTCCAGCTCCTAATCTGGAATGGTGGGCTGGCCTGTTACAAAGGACATTGGGGTCCCGCTACAGCGTTGAAAAGGGTGCGGTCCCTGTAGGGGCCTGTGGATGGTGGATGGGCGAAGCTACAAATTGTGACAGTGTCCCCACCTTGGGTGTCAATCGGAGAATGCCTGAAAGTTCAGCTGGTGAAGCTTGTAGCCCTGGAGCAGCTCCTCCACTTGCTCGCCAAAGAAGCCCTCAGCATCAAACGACAGCTGCAGTCGTTGCTGCTGCAGTTCCTGAAGGAACCCCGACGGTGTGCAGCCAAAGCAATTGGCGATACAAGATCAACTAGACGATGGACCCTGCTCCTACATTGAGGGCACCCACAAAGCCTGCTGCTGCAGTAGATGCCTTCTGAAGGTGGTCGCACACTGTGACAGGGTTGGCTCCCTCAACTCACCTGCAAGGCATTTACCTGCTAGTAAGTGAAGCTGGCCCCAATGGATTTGGTGGAAGGGAACACGGGATATGCGCCAAACCCTGCAGAAAGATCCACCAGACCCACATGTGCTACCATTTGGATTGTGGTGGGTGGAACAGGACCAGTTCCCTGGGCGGTGACCTTCCTTCTGATACTTTCACGACTGAAGTTCACCAGCTGAATCAGTGAACTACAAGGTGTGAAGCAGGGTGGTGGAGGCCATAACCGAAGGGGACTTATCAAGTCCATCTAATCTGCCCTGGAGATTGGAAGGACGAAAGCAGCAAAGATCGATTCCAAAGGTCTTTGCAAGACCCCAAGTAAAGGCTCAATCCCCCCACCGCCACCCCCATCCCCGGTTTAGGGACTCCCGGAACCAACAGTTTCAGACTCTGTGTCACTGTTGTGTTGAAGATATGAAGAAGCCTCAGTGACTGGAGGTCGTGGTCTGACTCAGGCTCCCAACTGGGCTTTCAAAGTTGGGAAGCCTCCGGGCAGCTTCCTCGGGCTGAGCCGACAGGGAAATTTGATAGTTAGCTGCTGGGAACAGATATGAGGGCGGCTATATCAGCGAAGGGCTCATGAATACAAGCGTTGATCGAGATATGAGACCCGCCACTCGGGGAGTTGCCACTGAGGCACTCATAAACTCCACGGGACTGAGAGAATTTGGAGGGAGCGGCTAAAGGTGGCTCCATAGTGGTGGGGGAGAGGCACAGATCTATAAACGGTGAATGGAGACTTGTGACGGCCCTCACCAAAGTGGAACTCACCTTCAGCATAGGTGACCCTGAGCGGGGTTGTGTCCTCCGAGGCTGGTGTCCCCAAATCAGCTGGCGCCAAATGGAGACTAATGTCACGGGGCTGCGTCAGTTTCACCAGATGGTACGACGGATGCCTCTGGTGAAGGACACGCGATCAGTTGCTGGCGGCCCTTTGGGAACCAGCCTGATTCTGGCACCAGCAGACACGGACACCTCAGAGCCATCTGGTGCCAGAGGAGGACTCTTCCTCTTTATCCAGGGAGGCCTCGGTGCAAGTTAGTACCGGGGCTTCACCCGATGGTGTGGACTGGGATGGCAGAGACTGGTTGGCGAGTGACTTTGAGCTGCCTGTCACAATCTACACAATCGGGGCAGCAACCGGAGAATCTCACCACCCCCCAACCCCCCCCCCCCCCCCCCCCGCCCCATCTCGGGACTTTCCTGTTCTGTCCCAAGGTGGAGCTCCAGCCGACATCGGTCGGAGATGACTTGATGCACTGGGCCCTCTCCAGTACCGGTGCAGTTAACCCTGAACAGTGCCCAACTGAGTCTTGAGTTGGAGCAGGGTTGGTGCTTGATGCCGATGCAGGGAGAAGATGGCCGGATGTGAAGTCCAGCCCAGGGAAGGGGGAGGGGGAACAAATTAACAATACAAATAGATGTCAGAATAAGTCAAGGCGGAGCTGGTGGGGATAACAGACACAGTGTCCAAACTATGGTCCACAGAATATAGGCGGTCTCTGCGAGCCTCTGCAATCTGGCCAACAAGTGTCTTCCTCTGCTTCAAATATTGTTCTAACTTTCCCTTAAAGCATCCAATGGTCTTTTCCTCAACCACTCCCTGTGGAAAATCATTCCATAGTCCAAACATCTGGAAATAAACTTCCCCTGACCTCTCTCCTCACTCTCAGTGAAAGGTTTAAATTGTTGCTCCCCTTCAATGACTCCGCAGATGGGCCTGTGGATGAGGCTTAGCCAATCGAGGAAGGGGTGAAGGGTCTCTCGGGCACTTTCCTTGCTTCAATCATCAGAATCGATGGACGATCTCTGAACGTTTAATTCTGTGATTAGTTCCTCACTCTGACAACTATTTGTGTTGAGAATTCGGGTCTGATTTGATTCGTCTCATTTTTTGGACTCCATGTGAATCACTTCACCCTGGGAGGTGCACAAAGTCCACAAAAGTCGGGGGGAGAGGGACCCTCATATTTTGTTCAAACTGGGTGTTTGGGACGGGAAAGAAATGCTCCAGAAGGAAGTGAGTGGGTTTAACACCTTCTCCAGTCATTGACTGCGTGTTCAGATCAATCTGTGCGTGTGTGTGTTGGGGGGTGGGGGGCGGTGGTTGGTTATTGGCCGTCAACTAAAAAAACAATTAAAAATATGTAGATTTGACACTGAGAAATGGGTGGATACAGAGGGAGGGCGTGAGGAGAGTTTCGGTTCCACTGCTCCCTCCTTTGCAGTATCTCTGCTGTCATTGATTCGATTCCGGTGGGGATGCACACTCTCTTGTATTAGGTGCACTTGTTCTTTGTGTGTTTTTTTTCTGACTAGTCTGTGGGTGGTTTGATAAAAAGCCCCATTTCCTCTCGCTCATCCTGAGACCAACCTGTGGCAGAAGAAGAAATCACACCCAAAAATCACTGGATTGCAACAAGGACAACAACAGGCATTTTATAGCCCCCTCCTATATTGAACCATCTAACAATGGGGAGAGGACGACATTGAGTGAAGATCGGAGCGAATACAGTATTTTCAGTGTTTCAAATATTGCCGACAGCTCAATAGAATCGGAGGAATTGGTCCCGTTCCTGTTTGCTGCAAAAGCTACCTCTGTGCGAGTTTCTCCATCTTGTGGAGGTTTTCGCAGCTCCGTCTATGATCTCTCTTCATATTCTCTTTTCTCTTTCTCTGTATTCACTCCCTATCTCCAAATCTTTCTCTCCCAATATCTTCTCTCCCTCTCCAAGACGTCTATTTTCTCCCACTCTGCTGCTCGGCCGATTCTATTTAGAACACTTGTAATCGGTTTTCCAATGAGGAAAATTAATTTTCAGTTTTCGAATATCGGTTGACGCTGCAGTGCCTCGAATCATAGAATCATTTAGCACGAAGTAGGCCATTCGGCGCCTCGTGTCCGTGCCGGCTCTTTGAAAGAGATACCCAATTATTCCAACTCAACTGCTCTTTCCCCATCGCCCTGCAAATGTCAAATGTCTCCTTTTTCAGTATATCTCCAATTCTCTTTTGAAAGTTACATCTGGGCTGGTGTCAGGAGCGGTGGGAGAGGGCCGGTGGCGGTCGGGCAGGTCCCAAGCTCAGTCAACGCAGCTCCAATGTGATTACTGCCGAGGAGGAACATCCAAGCCCTCCGTGTCGTCTTGGGGACACCAGTAAATATCAAAAACCGCAGTCCAGGCCTCGGCCTACCTGTGGGGAAAGTCACAGGAGATCTGGCAGTGACAACAAATGAATCACTCGACCCTGCTGTGTCCCGAGTGTTACTGGATCTGTTTAATGATCACACGGTAGAATCCGCTCGATTTGCCCACTGGAACAAATGATGACTGTAGCCCGCTGACCATTCCAGCCCATTCCCCATCACCTGCTGCTCAATTGCAGCACAGTAGGGGACACATTGGACTGTCGACCTGTGCACAGTGACGGCTCTTCAACTGATGCCACCTAATCCCTGCCTTTTTTGGGTCGTTTTTCACTTTTCCTTTTCAAATATCCAATTCTTATTTAAATGATTTTACAGTTTCTGCCTCAATTGCCACTTGTTCTAATAACCCTCGGTGTGAAGAATTTCTTCAGCCCCTCCCCCCTTCATTCTTCCAGTCTTCACCCTGAGCTCCCAGGACACTTTGAGCGGCTGATTATTCAGTTCTTCTCTCCCACTCTCAGCATCTCCTTTTATTTAAGTCCCGTTCATTCAGTCCCAAAACTGCTGTCTGAGTTTTAATAGAGAGACTCGTGAATGTTTAATTGGACGGTTCGAACTGATTCCCACTGTTTAAATGGTCAGTTCGGGCTGACAAACTCCACTGTTTAAATGGTCGGTTCCGTCTGACAAACTCCACTGTTTAAATGGTCGGTTCGGGCTGACTCCCTCCACTGTTTAATTGGTCGGTTCGGGCTGACTCCCTCCACTGTCCAAATTGTCCATACAAGCTGAGCTGTCCCACAGACCATCCCAGGGTCCGGGACAAGTTGATCAGAACAACCATCATGCACTGACCTGGTTTCAGTTTCCAGGATTTGAGCCATTACATCTGCAGAGTCACGACAGCGGATTTTACTGTTACTCATTCTGACTTTCACAGGGAACGACACAAGCTGGAACTCCAGGTCTAAACAAACCTTCCACAGCAATAACCTTCCGACTGTCAGCTGGCTGGTGATATTTCAATTGTTCACGCTTCCTTCACAAAGTGAACCAGTTCAGATCTTCTACCCGACCGTATTAACTCCTAGATATATCAGCCAGTTCGTCACATTCAGTGAGGCTCCCTTCCCTTCACTTAAACTGAGTGTGCAGCCTCCTGCCTCAAATTGACCCAGTTTACAAACCTCTTGTGATGTCTGATCTCACTGTGATGCGCTGTGCGAGGGTGAGGCTAGCTCTGTGATCTCACGGTGTGACCCGTCCAATTAAAGGGGCCTCACCTTGATGAAACAGAGTTTGACCAAAACCCTTGGGCTTCATTGAGGATCCAATGACTTGATGCGCTGGAATGCAATAACAGTTTTCCACGTGGTTACGTCCCAGAGAACAGGCTGCACGGGCGATGGGCAGTGATGGGATTGATAACTTTCTTACAATGATGTTAAGTCGTTGTAAAAATTTACAGCAACAGGAGGAGGCCATTCAGCCAATCGGGCCTGCTCCCTAATTTAATAAGATTATGGCTGATCTCTATCTTATCTCAATTTACCTGCCTTGGTTCCATATCCCCGAATAAACTTAATGAACAAAAACGTATCAATTTCAGTTTTGAAATTTTCAATTGACCCCCAGCCTCAACAGATTTTTGGGGGAGGCGGTTCCAGATTGAACGCAGTTCTCCAGATGGGAACTAACTGGAGCTTTATGCAACCGAAGATTGTTTCTGGAAATTACTTCTGCTGTAAATTGAACTGACAGACACAGTGGATAGAGTTCATGATCGGCGAGAGTGTACAAGAGTTGTGGGAGAAGGTTAAATGGGTGAGTCGAGTCCGTGTTAAGGGAGTATGTACATGGGCTGTGGGAGGAGATTAAATGGGTGGGTTCAGTCTGTGTTAAGGGAGTATGTACATGGGTTGTGAGAGGACATTAAATGGGTGGGTACAGTCCATGATACGGGAGAGTGCACTTGGCCTGTAGGGGAAGATTAAATTGGTGAGTAGGATCCCTAATAGGTGGGGATGTACAGGGGCTGTGGGATGATATTAAATGGGTGGGTAGAGTCCATGATAGGGTACAGTGTACATGGTCTGTCGGAGGAGTTTAAATGGGTGGGTAGAATCCATGATATGTTAGAGTGTACATTGGATGTGGGAGATGAGTAAATGGGTAGTAGAATCCATCATATAGTAGAGCGTACATGGGCTGTGGGACGAGTTAAATGTGAGTAGAGCTCATGCTTGGGTGAAGTGTACATGGGGTGAGGGAAGAAATTAATTGGGTGGGTAGAGTCCATTTTAGGGGAAAGTGTAGATGGGCTGTGGGAGGAGATTAAATGGGTGGGAAGAGTCCATGAAAGGGTATTAAATAGAATGTATAGCACAGAAACAGGCCACTGAGCCCAAAAGGTCCATGCCGATCTTCATACCCCTCACGAGCCTCCTCCCTCCATACTTCATCGAACCCTATCTTTTCCTTCCTCTCTTACGTGGTTATCTCCTTCAACGCCTTTACACTAGTCACCTCAACTACTCTTTGTGGTAGCGAGTTCCACATTCTAACCAATCTCTGGGTAAAGAAGTTTCTCCTGAATTCCCAATTGGATTTCATAGTAACTATATATTTTGGGCGCTAGTTCTGTTCTCCCTTCAAACGGAAACATCTTCTCTACGTCTACACCATCAAACAATTTCCTAATCTTGACGACCTCTATCAGGTCACCCCTTATTCTTCTCTTTTGGGTATAATCTCACAGTTAGAACAATAGAACCAAAGAAAAGATAGAGCACAGAAGGGGGCCATTCAGCCCATCGTGTCCGCACCGGCTCGAAGAACAACCAGTTGCCCATTCTAATCCCAACTTCCAGCAGCCAGTCCATAGCCCTGCAGCATACAGCACTTTAGATGCAGGTCCAGGTACTTTTTAAAAGAGTTGAGGGTCCCCGCCTCTATAGCAATTCGGGCAGCGAATTCGATACACACACCACCCTCTGGGTAAAAATGTTTTTTCTCATGTCCCCGATAATCCTTCTGCCAATCAGCTGAAATCTATGTCCTCTAGTTCTTGAACTCCTCTAGGGGAAACAGGTACTTCCTGTCTACTCCATCAGGGCCCATCATAATTTTGTATACCTCAATCAAGTCTAAAATCTGGATGTGGGGAAAATGCTGGAGTCTATAATTAAGGATAGGGTGACTGAACACCTCGAGAATTTTCAGTTAACCAGAGAGAGCCAGCATGGATTTGTGAAAGGTAGGTCGTGTCTGACAAACCTGATTGAATTTTTTGAAGAGGTGACTAAAGTAGTGTACAGGGGAATGTCAATGGATGTTATTTATATGGACTTCCAGAAGGCATTTGATAAGGTCCCACAAAAGAGACTGTTAGCTGAGATAGAAGCCCATGGAATCGAGTGAAAAGTACAGACTTGGTTAGGAAGTTAGCTGAGCGAAAGGCGACAGAGAGTAGGGATAATGGGAAGGTACTCACATTGGCAGGATGTGACTAGTGGAGTCCCGCAGGGATCTGTCTTGGGGCCTCAATTATTCACAATATTTATTAACGACTTAGATGAAGGCATAGAAAGTCTTATATCTAAGTTTGCCGATGACACAAAGATTGGTGGCATTGTAAGCAGTGTAAATGAAAACATATAATTACAAAGCGACATTGATAGATTAGGTGAATGGGCAAAACTGTGGCAAATGGGATTCGGTGTAGACAAATGTGAGGTCATCCACTTTGGATCAAAAAAGGATAGAACAGGGTATTTTCTAAATGGTAAAAAGTTAAAAACAGTGGATGTCCAAAGGGACTTAGGGGGTCAGGTACATAGATCATTGAAGTGTCATGAACAGGTGCAGATATTAATCAATAAGGCTAATGGAATGCTGGCCTTTATATCCAGAGGACTAGAGTACAAGGGGGCAGAAGTTATACTGCAGCTATACAAAACCCTGGTTAGACCGCACCTGGAGTACTGTGAGCAGTTCTGGGCACCGCACCTTCGGAAGGACATATTGGCCTTGGAGGGAGTGCAGCGTAGGTTTATTAGAATGATACCCGGACTTCAAGGGTTAAGTTACGAGGAGAGATTACACAAATTTGGGTTGTATTCTCTCGAGTTTCGAAGGTTATGGGGTGATCTGATCGAAGTTTATAAGATATTAAGGGGAACAGATAGGGTGGATCGAGAGAAAATATTTCCGCTGGTTGGGGATTTCAGGAGCAAGGGGTTGCAGTCTAAAAATTAGAGCCAGACCTTTCAGGAGCCAGATTAGAAAACATTTCTGCACACAAAGGGTTGTAGAAGTTTGGAACTCGCTTCCGCAAACGGCAATTGATAGTAACTCAATTGCTAAATTTAAATCTGAGATAGATAGCTTTTTGGCAATCAAAGGTATTATTGTAAATGGGCCAAAGGCAGGTATATGGAGTTAGATCACAGATCAGCCATGATCTTATCAAGTGGCGGAGCAGGCACAAGGGGCTGAATGGACTACTCCTGTTCCTATGTTCCTATTTTCCTAAGTCTCCCCTCAGCTTCCTCTGCTCCAAGGAAAACAACCCCGTTCTAGTCAATCTTTTTTGCACCTTGTCAATTCCCTCTCTTTTATTATGATAATATGGAGACCAGAACTGTAGAGTGCGCATGGGCTGTGGGAGAATATTAAAAGGGCGGGTGAACTCCACAACGGGGGCGAGTGTTCGTTTGGTGTGGGAGGAGATTAAATGGGTGGGTAGAGTCCATGATAGGGGAGAGTGTAAATGGGCTGTGGGAGGAGATTAAATGGGTGGGTAGAGTTCATGAGAGGGGAGTGTCCATGGGCTGTGGAAGGAGATTAAAAGGGTGGGTAGAGTCCATAATAGGTGGGAGTGTACAGGGGCCGTGTGATGATACTAAATGGGTGGGTAGAGTTCATGGTAGAGGAGTGTGCATGGGCTGTGGGAGGAGAATAAATGGGTGGAGCAGATTGCATGATAAACTAGATTGTACGTGGGCTGTGGGAGGGGATTAAATGGATGGGTAGAATCGATGAAAGGTGGAGATTGCATGGTCTGTGCGACAAGTTTAAATGTGGGTAGTGTTCATGATTGTATGTAGTGTACATCGGGTGAGGGAGGAGATTAAATGTGTGAGTAGAGTCCATGATAGGGTATTGCATAGAATGTACAGCACAGAAACAGGCCATTCGGCCCAACAGGTCCATGCCGGTGTTTATGCTCCATACAAGCCTCCTTCCGCCCTATTTCATCTAACCTCATCAGCATATCCTTCTATTTATTTCTTCCTCATGTGTTTATCTAAATTCCCATTAAATCCATCTATGCTCGTCACCTCAACAACTCCTCATGGTAGTGAGTTCCACATTCTAACCACTCTCTGGGTAAAGAAGTTTCTCCTGAATTTCATATTGGATTTATTAATGACTATCTTTTATTTGTGGCCCCTTGCTCTGGTATCCCTGCAATTGGGAACATATTTTCTAATGCAACCCGAATAAACGTTTTCCTAATGTTAAAGACCTCTTTCAAGTCTCCCCTCAGTCTTATCTTTTCTCGAAAAAAAAGTGCCCAACTTGCTCAATCTTTCATGATACATATCAACTCTCAGTTGTGGTATCCTCCGAGTCAAACTGTTTTGAAACTTGTCCAGTGCCTCTCTTTATTTTTTATAATATGGAGACATGGAGACCGGTAGTGCAAACTGCACATTGGCTGTGGAAGGAGATTAAATGGGTGGGTAGAGTCCATGATAGGGGAAAGTGTACATGGGCTGTGGGAGGAGATTAAATGGGTGGGTAAAATCACTGATAGGGGAGAGTGTACATGGGGTGTGGGTGCAAACTAAATGGGTGGGTAAAGTCCATGAAGGCGGAGAGTGTTCATGGGCTTTGGGAAGAGATTAAATGGGTGGGTAGAGTTCATTGTAGGGGAGAGTGTTCATAGCCTTCCAGAACCCACTTGGCCGGAGAGAACTCCCCTGCACTTCGTCCGATTCGATTCCAGCTTGTAACTTACTCCCGGCGATCCATTATGCCCACCCCACCCCCACCCCGGAACAACACGGTTAGATTCCAGCCGGTAACTCTCTCCCTGGAATCCGTTATTATATATATACACCACCTGAACCCCTCGAATAGATTCCAGTCTATAACTCGCTCCCAGGTCTCAGTTATTATATATACAAACTTTCTGGGGCTCAGTTCCACACCGGGTGAGATCAGCTAACTGAGCAAAGAGGTCTGTTGTCAGGAGCATCATAAAGGAGGAGAGGGAGAGGCTGTATAGATTTAGGGATGGAATTCCAGAGCTTAGGGCCAAGACAGCTGAAGGCACGGTCGCCAATGTTGCAGCAATCAAAACGACGGATGCTCTGGAGACCAGAATTGGAGGAGCGCAGGGATCTCGGAGGGTCGTTGGGGTGGAGGAGGTTATAGAATTAGGGAGGGGCGTGGCCAGGAATGGATTTGAACACGAGGATGAGGATTTTCAAATCAAGGCATTGCCGGACTGGGAGCCAATGTAGTAACACACGAACAGAAACTTACTGTTCACTGCCCGGCAGACAGGTGGAGAAGACATTGATGTCCCCGGGGAAACAGTCAGGGTCACAGCAGCAGTCGAGTTCGCAGACTCCACCAGTCAGGTCACAGGTGCATATTGGAACTGCTGGAACAAGACACACACAGTGACCTTACAACAGAGCACGGACGGTCTCAAAGACCACCTCCCTCCATTATCTGAATCCACGATTGCCGTCTTCACCATCTCCCAAAATCAATCTGCAGACTTATCCTCCCACTGCTTTCTACTCACCGAATTGCAGCTCCCAGTGACCCAGCACAACACACTTAATAAAAAGGAACAATTACGTTTTTTTGTTGCACAATTTTGAATGGGGTGCAGGAATAGAGAGACTTTACGATGGCAGGGTGATGTTAATGCTGTTAAATAATGCACGGGATCCTTGGCTTTATAAATAAAGGCACAGAATACAAAAGCAAGGAAGTTATGATAAATCTTTATAAATCACTGGTTAAGCCCCATCTGGAGTATTACGTCCAATTCTGGACACTGCATTTTGTGAAGGATGTCAAGGCCTTCGAGAGGGTGCAGAGCAGATTTACCAGAATGTTACCAGGGATGGGGCACATCAGTTTGTGGAGAGACTGGAGAAGGTGGGGTTGCTCCCAGTGGCAGAAGGGTCGGTAATCAGAGGAAACAGATTTAAAATAATCGGCAAAAGAGCCAGGTTTGGGAGATGAGGAGACGAAGGTGGTGGAAAGCAGATTCGATATTATCTTTCAAAAGGGAATTGGATCAATCCTTGCAGGGGGAAAATTTCCAGGACTGTGTGGAAACAGTAGGGTAGTGGGACTAATTGGCTCACGCCTTCACAGAGCCGGAACTGGCACGATGGGCCGAATGGCCTCTTTCGGCGCTGTCTGATTCTCGGTCCCTTTTGGACTCCGACCCACAGCCCATTTGACTGGGAGGCGGCAGAGTGACCGCCCCTCCCCCGAGCCCATCTGTTAATTGTATCCATGTGATTTATATCAATTAGTGTTACTTATATTCAGCTGGTGCGCATCAATTGGGGACTCTCTTGCATCCATTTCTACGAGAGCTTATCCAGGGGGTGGGTTGTGTTGCTGTCTGTGCAAAAAGGCTTGGAAGCAACGGAAGACCAGGCTTTCGTATTCTATCCTTCACCACGTGGCTGTCCAGCTATAACACCAGCTGGAAACCGGGCGCTGTGAGGGTCGATATTCACAGGGCTTGCAGGAGGCCCAAATAACTCCACCCACTTCTCCCCCCTCAGGCCCTCCCCCCTCCTCGTAAGTCCCTCCCCCGATTACAACCCTCAGTCCCTCACCTCCCCGTCTTGCCACCACTCACCCCTCAGTCCCTCCCCATCCCCCATCAGTCCCTCCGTCCGTCTCCCCCTCAGTCCCTCCACTCCCCGTCTCCCCACATCTCCGCCCTCAAACCAACCCCTCCACCATCAGTCCCTTCTCCCGTCACCACCTTCCGTCCCTCTTCTCCCCGTCTTCACACCTCCACGCCATTATATCGTCCCACTCCCCCATCAGGCCCTTCTCCCGCATCCCAATTCACTCCCACCACTCCCCTTCTCCCAACCTCTCTGCCCTCAGACGCGTACGGTAGCATAGTGGTTATGTTACTGGGCTGGTAATCCAGAGGCCTGGACTAAAAAATCCAGAATTATGAGTTCAAATCCCGCCACGGCAGCTGGCGAATTTAAATTCAATTAATTAATTAAATTCAATTAATTAAATAAAAAATCTGGAATTAAAATACTAGTATCAGTAATGATGGCCATGAAACTACCGGATTGTCGTAAAAACCGATCTGGTTCACTAATGTCCTTTAGGGAAGGAAGCCTGCTGCCCTTACCCGGTCTGGCCAAGATGTGACTCCAGACCCACAGCAATGTGGTTGATTCTTAATTGCCCTCTGAAATGGCCGAGCAAGCCACTCAGTTGTAAAAATCTCGCTACGAAAAGTCATAAACCGGACGGACCACGAGGCACCGGACACGACAACGGCAAAACACCAAGCCCAGTCGACCCTGCAAGGTCCTCCTTACCAACATCTGGGCACTTGTGCCAAAATTGGGAGAGCTGTCCCACAGACTAGTCAAGCAACAGCCTGACATAGCCATACTCACAGAAACATATCTTTCAGCCAACGTCCCAGACTCTTCCATCACCATCCCTGGGTATGTCCTGTCCCACCGGCAGGACAGAACCACCAGAGGTGGCAGTACAGTGATATACAGTCAGGAGGGAGTGGCCTTGGGAGTCCTCAACATTGACTCTGGACCCCATGAAATCTCATTGCATCAGGTCAAACATGGGCAAGGAAACCTCCTGCTGATTACCACCAACCGTCCTCCCTCAGCTGATGAATCAGTCCTCCTCCATGTTGAACACCACTTGGAGGAAGCACTGAGGGTAGCAAGGGCACAAAATGTACTCTGGGTGGGGGACTTCAATGTCCATCACCAAGAGTGGCTCGGTAGCACCACGACTGACCGAGCTGGCCGAGTCCTGAAAGACATAGCTGCTAGACTGGGCCTGCGGCAGGTGGTGAGCGAACCAACACGAGGGAAAAACTTACTTGACCTCGTCCTCACCAATCCACCTGTCGCAAATGCATCTGTCCATGACAGTATTGGTAGGAGTGACCACCGCACAGTCCTCGTGGAGATGAAGTCCCGTCTTCGCACTGAGGACACCATCCAACGTGTTGTGTGGCACAACCACCGTGCTAAATGGGATAGATTCAGAACAGATCCAGCAGCCAAAAACTGGGCATCCATGAGGCGCTGTGGGCCATCAGCAGCAGCAGAATTGTATTCCAGCGCAATCTGTAACCTCATGGCCCGGCATATTCCTCACTCTACCATTACCAACAAGCCAGGGGATCAACCCTGGTTCAATGAGGAGTGTAGAAGAACATGCCAGGAGCAGCACCAGGCGTACCTAAAAATGAGGTGCCAAACTGGTGAAGCTCCAACTCAGGACTACATGCATGCTAAACAACGAAAGCAACATGCTATAGACAGAGCTAAGCGATTCCACAACCAACGGATCAGATCAAAGCTCTGCAGTCCTGCCACATCCAGTCGTGAATGGTGGTGGACAATTAAACAACTCACGGGAGGAGGAGGCTCTGCTAACATCCCTATTCTCAATGATGGCGGAGTCCAGCACGTGAGTGCAAAAGACAAGGCTGAAGCGTTTGCAACCATCTTCAGCCAGAAGTGCCGAGTGGATAATCCATCTCAGCCTCCTCCCGATATCCCCACCATCACGGAAGCCAGTCTTCGGCCAATTCGATTCACTCCACGTGATATCAAGAAATGGCTGAGAGCACTGGAGGCTATGGGCCCCGACTACATCCCAGCTGTAGTGCTGAAGACTTGGGCTCCAGAACTAGCTGCGCCTCCAGCCAAGCTGTTCCAGTACAGCTACAACACTGGCATCTACCCAACAATGTGGAAAATTGCCCAGGTATGTCCTGTCCACAAAAAGCAGGACAAGTCCAATTTGGCCAATTACCGCCCTATCAGTCGACTCTCAATCATCAGCAAAGTGATGGAAGGTGTCGTCGACAGGGCTATCAAGCGGCACTTACTCACCAATAACCTGCTCACCGATGCTCAGTTTGGGTTCCGTCAGGACCACTCGGCTCCAGACCTCATTACAGCCTTGGTCCAAACATGGACAAAAGAGCTGAATTCCAGAGGTGAGGTGAGAGTGACTGCCCTTGACATCAAGGCAGCATTTGACCGAGTGTGGCACCAAGGAGCCCTAGTAAAATAGAAGTCAATGGGAATCCGGGGGAAAACTCTCCAGTGGCTGGCGTCATACCTAGCACAAAGGAAGATGGTAGTGGTTGTTGGAGGCCAATCATCTCAGCCCCAGGGCATTGCTGCAGGAGTTCCTCAGGGCAGTGTCCTAGGCCCAACCATCTTCAGCTGCTTCATCAATGACCTTCCCTCCATCATAAGGTCAGAAATGGGGATGTTCGCTGATGACTGCACAGTGTTCAGTTCCATTCGCAACCCCTCAGATAATGAAGCAGTTCGAGCCTGCATGCAGCAAGACCCGGACAACATCCAGGCTTGGGCTCATATGTGGCAAGTAACATTCGCGCCAGATAAGTGCCAGGCAATGACCATCTCCAACAAGAGAGAGTCAAACCACCTCCCCTTGACATTCAACGGCATTACCATCGCCGAATCCACCACCATCAACATCCTGGGGGTCACCATTGACCAGAAACTTAACTGGACCAGCCATATAAATACTGTGGCTACGAGAGCAGGTCAGAGGCTGGGTATTCTGCGGCGAGTGACTCACCTCCTGACTCCCCAAAGCCTTTCCACCATCTGCAAGGCACAAGTCAGGAGTGTGATGGAATACTCTCCACTTGCCTGGATGAGTGCAGCTCCAACAACACTCAAGAAGCTCGACACCATCCAAGATAAAGCAGCCCGCTTGATTGGCATCCCATCCACCACCCTAAACATTCACTCCCTTCACCACCGGCGCACTGTGGCTGCAGTGTGCACCATCCACAGGATGCACTGCAGCAACTCGCCAAGGCTTCTTCGACAGCACCTCCCAAACCTGCGACCTCTACCACCGAGAAGGACAAGGGCAGCAGGCGCATGGGAACAACACCACCTGCACGTTCCTCTCCAAGTCACACACCATCCCGACTTGGAAATATATCGCCGTTCCTTCATTGTCGCTGGGTCAAAATCCTGGAACTCCCTTCCGAACAGCACTGTGGGAGAACCGTCACCACACGGACTGCAGCGGTTCAAGAAGGCGGCTCACCACCACCTTCTCGAGGGCAATTAGGGATGGGCAATAAATGCTGGCCTTGCCAGCGACGCCCACATCCCGTGAACGAATAAAAAAGAAGACCCTCGCACTCCCCCATCAGTCCCTTTTCCCTTCTCTCCTTCAGTCCCTGCCCTCCACTTTTCCCCACTTCTCCGTCCTCAGACCCTCTCAATCCCCCTGAGTCCCTGCTCCCATCTCCCACATCAGTCACTCCCTTCCGCGTCACCGCCCCTCTTCGCCCTCAGACCCTACAATTCCCCCATCAGTCCCTTCTCCCGTCACCCACTTCAGACATTCCCTTCCCCGTCTCCCCACCTCCACGTCCTCAAACCCTCCCCCTCCCCTATCAAGTCCTTCTCCCATCTCCAACCTCAGTCACTGCCCTCCGCGTCTCCCCACCTCTCCGCCCTCAGACCCTCCAACTCACCCATTAGTCGTTTCTCCCGTCTACCCCTTCAGTCCCTCCCATCCCCGTGACCCCACTTCTCCGCCCTCAGACCCTCACCTTCCCCCGTCAGGCCCTCCTCCCATCTCCCCCTACAATCACTCCCCCGGTTACTCCCCTCAGTGCCTCCCCTCGCCGTCTCCCCACTTCTCCAACCTCAGTCTCTCCCCATCCCCCATCAGTCTATCCCGTGTTGCCGCACTCAGTCCCTCTCCTCCCCGTCTCCCCGGTCAGATCCTCCCAACCCCGATCAGTCCCTCCGTCCGTCTCCCCCTCAGTCCCTCAACTCCCCATCTCCCCACATTTACGCACTCAAACCCGCCCCTTCCACCGTCAGTCCCTTCTCCCGTGTCCCCCTTCAGTCCCTACTCTCCCCGTCTCCACACATCTCCGACATCAGACCCTACGCCTGCCCCTTCAAACCCTTCTCCCGTCTCCCCCTTCAGTCCCTCCCCTGCCAGTCTCCCCACCTCTCTGCCCTCAGAACCTCCAACTCCCCCAAGAATCCCTCCTCCCGTCTCCCATTCAGTCCCTGTCCTCCCAGTCTATCAACATCTCCGCCATCAGACCCTCCCTCTCCCCTTCAGTCCCTCCCCCGGTAAACCCCCTCAGTTCCTCCCATTCCGGTGTCGCCATGTATCCACCTCAGAACTTTACCCTCCCGTCCATCTCCGACTCTCACTCAAATCCCTCCCCTCCCCGTGTCCCCACCTCTCCGCCCTCAGACCCTCCCACTCTCGTTACCTGCCTTAATTTTCCAAGTCGCTATTTTTGTTGTTACATCGTCTGGAGATTAGGTCGCTCCGTCCTGGGGTCGCGATCCCTCCGTCCCGGCGGTCACTGACCAATCGGCCCGGTGTCGCAGTCCCCCCGTCCCGGGGTCGCGGTGCGTCTGTCCAGGGGTCGAGGTCCCTCCGTCCCGGGGTCGAGGTCCCATTAACGCAGCTTGGGCCTGGAGTCGGAGGAGCTGTAGCTTCGGCCGCCCTCACCGCATCATTCCCAGGCCCGGGGCCCAGACCACTCCGGGGTGCGGGCCCTCTTTCTGTCGGACACGCCCCCGCCCGCTGGCCCGCCGGCACGAGGTCGCCATCATCATCTTCCTGGCGCCGGCCTGTTGCTTTGGGAACGCTGCACAGGGACCGCGCGTCGCATGCGCGGCGTCCCTCGCGAGGGGGCGGCAAGTACGCTTCCTGTCGATGTCGGGTGTCACCTATATGGGAGGAGTCAGCCCAGGAGGATGCGGGGGTATGGTGGGAGGGGAGGTGAGAACTGTCAATCAAAGGGCCTGGAGTCAGCACTTATTGCGCACAGGGTTTGGAGATTTTGTTTTAAATGGAAAATCTGCAACAATTAAATAAAAACAGAAATGTACAAAAAAGGGAAAAACACAGCACATGCAATAATCTGAATTTAAAACAGAAATGTCCAAAATCACATAAGGCTTTTGGTCTGGGCCCACCTGCCATTATAAGTCTTCTCTACCTGGGGCATAGGATGAGCAGAATGCTTGAATGTAACTTTTTTAATGTAGAGTGTGCTGAATGTATGGAATGGACCAACGAGGGAGGCAGTGGGGCCTGATTGTATCAGCAAATTCCAGAGAGTTGGCGAAGTACCTGATAGGGGTACCTTGGGATATGACAGCCTTGAAATTGGGATCTTTAATTTATTTTTTAGACATGAGCACTAATTTTTAGTGATTGTTGTATCTGGACACCCAAACTCTTTTACTCCTCTACAGTCCCTAGTTTCTCACCATTAAGAAATTACTCCTATTTCTCACCTGATGCCTGCAATAAATGTTCTTTGTATAACTCTCCACATCTTTACTGTCCAGCTCTGTTTCCACTGTTCACTGTCCAATAATAACAGACACGGTGAGACTTTAACATTTTTTAGATTTCAAAATATACTTTATTTCATTAAATTTATGGACACACACAGTTCATTGTAAATATCAAATTACCAATTCAAAACAATACAATAGAGATCGTACACACTACGATTCCATTATTACAATTCAAAACACAATACATATCTTCTAGTACATGCTATACAATACAAAATGAAATGGCCGAACACAGTGGCCATTCCCCATAAAGCCGTTGCACCTCGCTTCAATGCGTCCCACAGCACGTACTCCTGGATCTTGGAGTGTGCCAATCGGCAACACTCAGTCATGGACAGATCCTTCAGATGGAAGACCAGCTGGTTTTGGGCTGACCAAAGGACCTCCTTCACCGAGTTGATGGTCTTCCATCACCATTTGATAACTGTCTCAGTGTGTGTCCCGGGGAACAGTCTGTCGAGCACAGCGTCCTGTTTTACTGAACCGTTGGGGGTGAACACCTCTTCGACTCCGTGGTATAGAAGTCCTGTCTCTGTGGAGGGGTTATCACCTTTTACCTGAGTACACGGATCCATTCGCCCGCATTCATGTCAATGTTTGGCAAACACTGTCCGATGCCTTTCACACAACTGTCGAACATTGGGGTCAGAGACGCAGGGGCTAATTTCACCTTCACTGCTTGGGCGGTAAACTGACGGAGCAGAAATTAAAATCGGGCTGGTTCTATAAGAACGGGTGATCCGCTCCACCAGTTCAGCCCCCAGCGATGGTGGAATTTTCCCACCACGTGTTGTGAATAGAGGCAGTTGGAGACAATGGACCAGTTTGTGGGCTTCGAAGATTGATACTAGGGAGTAGGACAGGAAAGGTGTGTCCGACTTTAAGTAACCGCGCCGGGCGGAAATTGGGTGATAGAGGCTAGTAAATGGTGTCAGGTCACTTACCGCTCTTCCAACACTGGCCTTCCTGCCTCCGCCATCGATGTTGAAGTCCTGAGAAGAGCAGAGCAGGAGCAACACCCACGTGTTTCCGGTCAAGGCTTATACGGGGCACCATTTAATGCTGGTTACAAATGGGTGGAGGAGCCGCCCTTTCGATCGACATTGAGTGGTCCAGAACACTGAGAAGTTTATTTTAAACTTATATTTTGTGGGTCAAGGAGGTGCAGGAGAACTTTCCCTTGTCCTGCTGCCGCCGTGAGAAATCTCCCGACCCCTGATCGTCTTGGAAATGTATCAGGAGATTTCCTTATTGACCTGTGTAAAAAGGTCCAGCATCACGTCCCATTAAACTCCCTGCAGTGAGTAAACATTGCTGCACCGCAGCTCAGAGAGGAAACGATCTCCGGAACTCCCCACTGGAGTTTGAAATTACATTAATATTTTACCAGTTAGTATCGGTCCGGGTGCTGGTCCATAATTTTTCTGTTCTGGTCGAAACAAAGGTCCCAATGAACAGGACGCTGTCTGACCCTGGCAGCTCACCCTCAGTCCATCCCATCGGGCAGTTTGTGTGATGGGAAATAATCATCAACCGAAAAGGAGGATTTGATTTTATTCATTTCAGGGTTAAACATTTAATATTAAAATCATATTATTTCCAGACTAATAACAGCAAACCATTTCATGTTAGAATCACATCTTGTATCATTTCACAACAAGGCATTTGTCGGGTGAAATATAATTCCTGTCTGGTATTTCCAAATTTATTTAAAGTGTTGGATTGATATCAATTACTTTAGTGAACTCATTGATGGCAATAGATAGTAAGATCAGGCGCGGTGAATAACAGACGCCCGATCCGGTACCGTTTTGTCTTACGCCACCAACAAATGTGAAAATCTGCTTCAATTGACATTTTATTTAATTTCGGAAGAAAAGTCTTCAGATGTTTCTATGATTTAACTAATGTAACAATTAGATTCAGTGGGTATTTCATCCCGTTCTTCAGCTCCTCTCTGAATTTAGTCTGGGTCACAGCATAAATACACGTGTTGGTGCAGGAACTGAGAAGTTGAAGCATGTGTCCGGCTGTCTCAATGTCACTGACCGTATAGTACTGGACGTTCGTTGTATGCAGAGAGATAACATAGAAAACGAGTGCACTCCATAACAATATAAAACTGCCTGATATACTGAAGAGTAAAATGATGGATTTCCTTCGGTTCTCCATCTCTGGATCCTTGTGATTCTCTCCATTGCTGCGGCCCCGGAGTCCCCTGCGGACTCTACTGGTCGCTAAAATGTGCTTGGCGGTGAGAACATTGAACAGCAAAATCAGAATGCATGGGAGACAAGGCATTAAAACGAAATAGATGAATTCAAACGCTGCCCACGTGGGTGAAGTGAAAAATGTCGGTTTCAAGACACAACCCCGGGGTATATTGTCCATTATATATTCCGAGCCAATTAAAAAGTACCACGGAATGTTTAGTAAAAAGCTCAGCGCACTCACCACCCCGATAACAGCAGCCGCCGTTTTCTCGGTGCAATATTTTGATTTCAACTTCTGACAAGTAATGGCCACAAATCGATCAAAGGTGAAAACAACTGTGAACCAGACAGAGGCCGCTGTGGCTGCTAATCTCAGAGTGTCAATGAAACTACACACGGGGGTAATGGTCAAGATTGAAACTGGAAAATAAATATCAACAATGCGCCACATTATGACATCAGTGATAACGACTAGGAGATCGGCCGCCGCCATTCCCACCAGGTAGCGAGTGATACATTTGGAGAGTCCGCACTTCCCTCGGGAAAGGATCACAATCGCCACGAAGTTAACTGTAAGAGAGAGAAACGGAAGCAGAGAAATTACTGATCAGACCTGGAGTCAATGCTGGAGTTTGACAGGATCTGGTGTGAAATTTCCAGCTTTGTTGCTGCATCAAAGATTGAATATGATTCATTTACCTGGGCAGCGCTTTCGGGCAGAGAAATGTTTTTAAACACAATTATCAATAATGAATTGGGAACTTGAAACAGAAAGTGAATAACGTGAGCACCGGATCCACTCGAAGGGCCGAATGAGGGCGCAGTGCCGGTGGGGAAGGGAGAAGGGTTTTCAGTGAGTTGGAATCCAACGGATTAATTCCGGATTTGGGCTGCAGGTGGACGGGTTAGTGAGCGAGGGCCGGGAAAGTGAGGGGACGGGGGAGGTGCTGCTGGTTTGTTGCTGTGGGTGACGAGAGTGGACAGGGGCTGGCACAATACGGGGAAAGACCGAGATCCGCGGTGGTGAGTTTGTGGCTTCGGATCGGATTTGAAGAGGCAGCTGAAGGCCGAGCCATTGATTGACCTTGGGACGGTAACAAGGAAAAGGGCATGTCGGAGCTGGAGGGGAGTCAGGAGCAGATGGTTGGAAATGCGGATAAACAGAAGAAACAGGTGAGGAGACGGAGGAGTCACGTAGTGGGAGGCGAGGCTGGAATTCACAGGGAGAGACTGTAGCAGAGTGTCAGAGGAAATCTAATCGATAGGTCCCGGGAACACAACGAAATTAATGAATTCGACCTTTAATTTCTGTGGTTATTGGTATCAAGGAACAGCTCATTTGTTACATAATGTTTTCAATAAATTTACTTTGCACTTTCAATTAAAATTAAGCCAAATGCAGTAATTGAGTTAGTTTCGTTCTTTATTGAATTAAGCTTTTAGAATACAGTATCCTAATAATTGAATGCGATCATGAAATCACTGATTTTATTCTTTCAATACATTTTAATTATATTTATGTCTTCAATCAGTAAACTCGTAAATGGAACATTCACATAAACAGAGCCCTGATGGCGATAAACACACCCGGAGAGTGTATAATAAAACTCTCACAATCTGAAAACATCCTAAGAACAGCTTCAAGTCTCATTTCCTCGACATAATTGTACTGGAAGTTTCAGCAGTTCATTCCGATGAATTATTCACACCGCTGCCGCTGGATCCCCCTCTTTCTCTGTCTCTCCCACTCATTCTCTGTGCGTGTGTCTCTATTTCTATCTCGCTGTTGCCCATTGTCTGTCTGTCTCTCTCTCTGTCTGTCTGTCTCTCGTTTCTTCTCCTCCTCCCCCTCGTTTTCCTTCTGAGTCGCGTTCTCTATAGCTCCTCTCCATCTCTCTGTGCTCTCCCTACCCTCTTTCTCAATGCCCCTTTTCACATGCGAGTAAATCCAAACATCCTGCGTCTGCTTTCTCTTCCCCAGCCCCGTGTTTCAATGATCCTATTCTCAGTAACAGTTTGTTAAATGTTGAAGCCTCTATGAACAGTTTAATGTTCCTACAGATCATCCAAGTCTCCACCTGTTCACCTACACTGTTCACATCATCTGCAATGCATGGAATGAACAGAATCGAATGCCTCTTCCAGACACACCTCACAATGATTGAAATTCGTTCTCCTGTAATTAAAAGTACAGCGTTAGATGGCAGCATTGTTCAATTAACTTAACGCCACATTACTGCTGCTTGTAATCTACAGATTAATAGAAGGGATCATGATTCCAAACAGATAAAGTGCAAACTGATACAACATCAACTCAAAATATTGCATTTTACAGATAATTCATCCACAGTGAAGCAGACAATGGTTTATGAAAGAATCAGCAGCAAACTCAGTTCAGTAGCCAAACATCTGGAGCTGCGTCTGACACAAACGTAATGAAATAATATTTCATAAAAGTGACAACTAATAAATACATTGAAATCGCATTTAAACTGAACCATGTTATTGTGGAGAGAGTACATTGTGCTGCCTCCTTGTAACACTGAGAATCACCACTCAATCACAGAAAACTCATCTATGAAAATATATCCCAGGATGGATTAGTTCAACAATATGAAACTGTTAACAGCTCCTGATGGTCTGATACCAGCTCGTAGCCCAGACACCTGATTCCAATACATTGAGTACAGAGAATAATCCAGTAACAATGCCAGGGTTGGATAAACAAAGTTCACTACAAATATAATGCAACTGCTACAAGACCGAACTTTTAGAAGTTAAGGACGTACCATTATTCAACAATACATTCAGGGCAGTGAATAACCCAGTAACAATGCCAGGGTTGGGATACAAAGATAACAGGTATAATGCAGCTGCTAAAAGAACAAATGCTTTGAAGTTGAGGAAGTAGCATTACTCTACAATACTTTCAGTGCAGGGAATAATCGTGTAATAATACCAGTTTCGGATATAAAACATTCATTACAGGTATAATGCAGCTCCAACAAGACCAAAAGCGCAGACTTTAAACAATTCATCATTCAACTGATAGAACAGAACAGGCGGCTGTGTAAAACATGGTGGGAGAAAAAAAGTGCCGAGTAGAGCAGCACAGGTAACACCGATTTACAATATTCACAGATGAGTTAACGGCTTACCCGGAACTCCAATGGCTGCAAGAACAGGATAGTAAATGCATTCGATCTGAAACATTACTGGATATCCCATTTCTCTGAGAAGCAGTGACTTTTGCTGATCTGAAAACGGCAGCTCAGGCAGGCACTCTGTGCTGATACATTGCAATGAGCCTGATTTATACAGGGGATAAATCTCCACTGACACGGTTATACCCCTGATCATTACTATTAGTTACAGTCACCTGAACAAACACATTACATCAGCAGCTTTGTATCCAATGCAAACAATGATGTGCAGATATCACAAACATCACAAAGTCCAGGACATTATCTTAATGAGACCTCTCTGAGGAATAATGTTAAACGCTGTGCTCAGAAAGGATTCAGAGCGGCTTCATTTACAGTTTTCAGATAATTATATTGACTGTTCACTCCTGCCCATTCATTTATAAATTTTACCGATTGCTCCGCGTGTACATTGAATCCAGGGACACAAGCAGACCCGTTTCACTCTGTTCCTGCAGTTTATCAGTTACAATATAAATTTTGAGTCTCTGACCAGGGGACAGTTAAAGGCCACGTTGAGGATTGCAGCTGGGAAGTGACTGTGGGTGATATTAGGGGTGGGGCACTGAACGAGCTTCATTGCCATTCCTCTCTCCATTGTTTTACTGCAGATTTTTACCCGTTTATTTTACATTGATTGACAGCTCCAATAAAATTGATCCCATGTATCCCCGCGCTGAACTAATGACCCGGTTTGACCTCAATCACAAAGGCCCCGTGCTTCCCTCACTCGCCTGCATTCCTTCCTCAGCCCATTGCCATTGAAATCCTCATCAATACCTCTGTCCCCTCCATTCCTCCAATGCAATCCTGGCCTGCCACCCAACCTCCACCTTCCAACCAGCAACAGGTCCTTCTCGGCCTCACTGACCCTCACTGAATCTCAGTTCCCTAATGCCTAACAATGAAAATTTTCATCCTGGTGTTTAAATACCTCCATGATGCACCCCTCCCCATCTCCGCTCTCTCCTCCACACCTAGAGAACAACCTCCCGTGAACTGATCATTCATCTGACACTGGCCTCTTTTCCTCTTTTGGTGGGACTACACTCGCTTGGTTCCACTCAACTATGTGATCATAGCGAGGAGAAGCTTCTCTTCTCACCCTATCACCGTTATACCTGAAGTCCATAAAGGTTCAACCCTTGACTCCCTCCTATTCCTCATCTACATGCTGTCCTTTGGTGACATTGTCCACAGACATGGACCAGCTTTCAGATGTACGCTGACAAAAACATTGCCTCTCTTGACCCTTCCAATGTCTTTGTGTTGTCATAGAACCATTGAACTATAGAAAAGATACAGACAGAAGGTGGCCATTCGGCCGATCATGTCCGCGCCGGCTCGAAGCACAACCAGGTGCACATTCTAATCCCACCTTCCAGCACCCTGTCTGTCGCCCTGCAGCTTTCTGCACTTTAGGTGCAGGTCCAGGTACTTTTTAAAAGAGTTGAGGGTCCCTGCCTCTACCACCAATTCGGTCAGCGAATTCCATACACCCACCACTCTCTGCGTAAAAAAGTTTATCCTCATGTCCCCACTAATCCTTGCGCCAATCTATGTCCTCTAGTTCTTGAACTCTCTGCTCGGGGAACAGGTACTTCCTGTCTACACTATCTGGGCCCCTCATAATTTTATACACCTCAATCCAGTCTCCTCTCAGCCTCCTCTGCTCCAGGGAAAACAACCCCAAGCTATCAAATCTCTCCTCGTAGCTGCAACTTTCAAGCTCTGGCAGCATTCTTTTAATCTTCTCTGCACTCTCTCCAGAGCAATTACGTCCTTCCTGTAATGTGCTGACCAGATCTACGCACAATACTCCAGCTGTGGCCTTACCAGCGTTTTATACAGTTCCATCATTACATACCTACTTTTGTCTTCTATACCTCGGCTAATAATGGAGAGCGTCCCGTATGCCTTCTTCAATACATTATCTAACTGTACTGCCACCTTCAGGGACCTGTGCACAAGCACTCCAAGGTCTCTCACTTCCTCGACCCCTCTCAATATGTTCCCATTTAATGCGTATTCCCTTTTACTGTATTACCTCACACTTCTCCGGGTTGAACTCCATTTGCCACTTTACCAGCCATTCCACCAACTCATTGATATCTTCTTGGAGTCTACAGCTATCCTCTTCACTATCAGCGACACATCCAGGCACCGTAAAAGATGCAAACGTCGTTCCGCGCCCCCTGAGAAGAGGCATTCTTATCTTCCATCATTAAATCGTTTATGGTACGAGCATGAGACTCAAACTGAGCAATCACTTCAAGCAAGTAAATGGTCATTGCTTGGTCCTCATGCAACTCATTCGTAACAATCTCGTTCCCGTTCCCCAGGACCTTTCGCAACTGGTTCCTGAGGGTGTTTATCTGCACCTGTAACTCAGCATTATCCAGACTGTTCATCACCGACGTTCCAGTACTGAACGCAGTCGCAGCATTGTTTATCAGTCCGCGCTTGGACCGACTATAATCGGTGCCTTCCCTGGCGCATTTCTCAACATTTGAATGATCCTCACCTTAGCTTTATTCATAGAACTGATGGTACATGGTTCTGAGCGATGTCTCGTAAAATTGCTCCGTCTCTACCGGGCACCATGACGGTAACTGGAGTCTCATGAGGCTCAGAATCACTGAGGCGATCTGATGGTGTACCTCGTGGTATAATACCCTTCCCGAGGGCACTAACACTGACCGATTCTCGGGACCCGGTGTGGTGTGCGGACAACCTATCTCATCTTCCCTAACCGATCGGGGTGTTGGGCCTCTTCTCCTGTGTCACAAAATTTGGCGGCATTTATTGTGTTGTAGGGATCCAGGGACACACAGGGAATGTGACTCCTGTACCATCCCATACCTGTCCCTTCGTCCTGCCATTGCCTCTGGAAGGCATTCGACACACCCTTCGGACAGACCCACAACGATCCCCACACACACAAATAAATTCCTTGTTCTGCCCTCCATCACTTGTTCCAATACACTTCTGCACCCCCTTGTTTCCCTATGATAGACTGGTAGGTGTCGTTCCCTCGCCTCTCCCAGGCTGCTATGGCGTTGCTCTTATCCTGATCTAACTTCCTCAACCACCACCATCTTCCAAGGGAATTGTGTCCTGCGCATCTGAGGCAGACGCGCTTGCCTTCAGCTACCCTGACCCTGTTGGTGACTATCCGAGTCCGGAGACATGGCACGGATGCTTCCCCGAAGGTGTACCCAGTCTCATTCAGGGAGCGCGTCGAATTCGACCCTACCCACCCAGACCACCGCCCCACATAGGAATACTGACCCTGTCCGTCCACTCTGCCCGCGCCCCCATTAGTCACCGTCGGTCCGAGTCCTCCAGGACATCCGTACACGAAGGATGCTTCGATATCTGTCCTCTTTGCGCTCACGGTCTGAAGCATTCCCAGGATGAATGCCATTGTCAACATGGCGCCGTGTGCTGCCCCTTTCCGCTGGGCCTTCATGCCCTCTGAAACCCAAAAAACAAACAAACTCCACCATAATCCTCGGTTGAGGCGACTACGCCCACAGTTCCATGATTATAAAACAAACATGATTGCGAAACTGTACAACACAAACTGAAACGATTATATACATGGTTGTCGACAAAGCCACCCACGACTGCAGGGGAACTAGCCGGGTTTTTTTGCGACGTCACGGGGGTGAGCTTGGTGGCGTCCACCGCTCCGGTGGCCGACGCACCCGGTCGCTCATTTCCCCCCTACCCTGGCCTCAACCACGTGATCCCACATGATCAGTGGAAGACCACGGCACGCCAACGAGGACACCTGACCTGTGCCGTCCTTCACGTTGGCTGCCCTTCTCTCCTCCCTAGGAGTATATAGCTTGCACTGATTGATGTGCAGCCATCTCGTCCTCCTGGGGAGCTTCACTGCATAAACCATGGGGCTAGCCTTATATACGATGTTAAATGGCCCCATGTGTAGTGGCTCGAACTCCCCTACGCGGCCGTAGTTACGGACCATCACCTGGTCCCCGACCTTCCATTCCTGGCAGCGCTGTGGCTCCAGCAGTAACTGATTCTGCCTGTGCTGCCCCCCTATATTACCTGCAGCTTGCAGCTAAATCGCCAGCAGTGTCTCTTGAAGGTTACTGACAAACCGGTCTCGCTTCACTTCCCTGAACTGCGACTCATTCAAGCCTAGTGCCAACAAATGCGTGGGGGTCCTCATCTCTCTCCCCGTCATTAACTGATGTGGGGAATACCCGGTGCTCTGGGACGGCCTGGCCTGTACTCCCATGACGATCGTAGGAAGGGCCTCATCCCACAGCCTGGAAAAAGCGCCAATATCCTTCCTTAATCTCTCCTTCAGGGTCCCGTTCATGCATTCCACAATTCCCGACGACTGGATTTGTGGGACACATGCCACTTCCCCTGTATTCCCAAAAGCTGAAGCCTGGCCTGCATTACCCTTCCGGTAAAGTGGCTCCCCTGGTCGGACTCCACCACATGTGGCAACCCCCACCGGGAGAACACCTCCCTCACCATCAACCTCGCGGTTGCTAATGTTGTGGCCGACCAGCACTTCGAAAACACGTCTACCACCACTGAACAATGCCTGTCCACCGACCTCGTGGTCGGCAGCGGCCTGATGTAATCGATTTGCAGGGACCGCCATGGCCCCTCTACCCTTCCAACGTGGCCCAAAACTGCCTTCCTTCGCTGGGGATCGGGGTTGTTCGTCGCGCACACCAAACAGTGAGTGCAGTAATTGCGTACGTCCCCTCTAAGTTGAGGCCACCACCCAGCCTCTTCTACCCGCTTCCACGTTGTCTCTGGCCCAGGGTGCCCCGCTCCTGGACCCCGTGTGCCAGCTGGAGGAAATCCTCCGGGTTCTGCTCATGGACGACCCATTTGTCCCCCTTAAACAGCATTCCTTGCTTCAAAGTTAAATTGGACCCTCCTTACGCCCTTGTACATTCTTTCCTTCTTTCAACGCCCGTATGACCGCCTTGATCTCGAGGTCCTGCTCCTGCACCCGCTGCAAGTCTGGGGCTAACACTACCCCCTGTGTCCCTCCTTTGTCTCGAATCGCCCCTACCGGGCCTATCGGATAGGGGTCCCATACTTCTCCCTCTCTGGCCCCCTTCTTGGCCAGCTCGTCTGCGCTAGAATTCCCCTTCCATCGGGGCTCATTCTTTGAGTGGGCCTTAATCTTATTGATACAGAATCCTTCCTTCCCCTCAACGGCGCTCAGGATTCTCCTCAATAATGGTGCTGTTACTAGGGGCTTCCCATCCGCCGCTCTGAAACCACGCCGGCTCCAGATCGCCAGATACTCAGGACACGAGTTACACTTGAACATCTAGTCTGAGCAAATGGTGTAAGGAGGGAGAAACAGAGCGGGGTGCGTGACCACTTATGCAACCGCCATGAGTTCAGCTTGTTGGGCGCTCAATTTTGCCGGGAGTTTAATCGCCCTTTCCATCTGGTTCTCAGGGTCATAAATCCTGCAACCTGTGAGCCTCTCGCCCTTCACCACCGAACTGGACCCATCAACATAGATATCCCGGCTGGTAGGACAAATACCGGTCTTGAAACCTATATCCTGGTCCCAAACCCCCTCGACCGAGCACCTATGGGGCTCTCCCGTATAAAGGAGGTTCAGCGCCAAGCGGGGCTCCGTGCGTCCCTGCACTTTCAGATTTAGCTGAGCAAGGTCCAGCGCGCAATGCGAGCACTGTTCACTGTGCCGTGCTTGATCCTGCCGTTCAGCAGCATCTGAGTGGTGGTGTGATGGGTTAATGGAGTTATCGGGGATAACCCCGTGAAGAGATGGAAACTCTTCACGGCCCAATGCATGGCCAAGAGGTGCCAGTCGCGGTTGGAGTACCCCCCCTCGACATCCGTGAGGACTCGGGAGGCGTACACTGCGGGCCTCAGGTTGTCATGCCACTCCTGCAGCAGCACGGCCCCCAAGCTGTCCTCGCCGGCAGCCACCTCCAGAGAGAAGTCCTCCCACCCATTCACAGCCCCTAGTGTTGGCGCTGTCAGGAGATCCCTTTTGAGGCGCTCAAACGTTTCCTTGGAGTTGGAATTCCACTCCCATTCTGGGCCTGCTGTGGCAGCGTAGCCGTCAATAAAGTCTCGGCAGTACCCGGTAAGTCCCAGAAAAGACCTTACCCCCGTAATGTCCTTTGGCTCTGGCAACTCCCTTACCGCTTCCCTACTTGCCTCATCTATCGCTCTCTCTCCTGCCATATGGTCAGACCCAAGAACTTGACCTCCTCCAGACCAGCCTGGGCCTTTTTGAGGTTACCTTCAACCCCGCCTCCTTGAGCAACCCAACTAACTCGTCTAATAGGGCCCCATGCTCCTCCTCCCCAACTGAGAAGAGCAAGAGTTCATCTACATATTGTACCAACTGGTGGGATTGGCTGAACGCCTTCAGGTCTTCAGCCATGCTCTGATGGAAAATGGAGCGGCTATTATGAAACCACTAGGGCAGGCACTTCCAAGTATACTGCTGTCCCTTGAACGTGAACGCGAACTTGTACTGGTCCTCCCTTTTCAGTGGTATGGACCAAAACCCGTTGGAAATGTCCAGCACCGTAAACACTCCAGCGGTGGCTGGAATTCTCCCTATCAACTCGGCGACGGCTGCGACCGTGGGTGCGCACGCTGGGATATTTTTGTTGAGGATGCGATAGTCCACCATGGCTCGCCACGACCCGTCCGGTTTCTTAACCGGCCACAATGGCGAGTTCACGTTGATGGCTATCGTTCTCAACACCCCCTGCTCTACAAAGGATCCCAGTGCTGTCTGCAGGTCCGTCTCGGCTTCCTTCAGGAAGCCGTACTGCTTCTGTGGCCGTGACATCGGTTCCCCCTCGATCCAGACCTCCATTTCCATCATTCGGCCACGATCATGGAACGGGGCCGGGTTGCTTGTGACCAGATCCGCCAGGTCGTAGCTCCCCTTCTGCCGCAAGGCACAGCAGCTCCCTTCGCTATCCCTAGCTGTTGGGATAACTAACACTTCTTCTGCCTTCTCGGAACCCCCTGCTCCTCACAAGCAGTGGTTCTGGAGATCCACTATCACTCTGTGCGCCAACATGACTTCGGCCCCGAGGACACTGGATCCCGTCTGCTTCCACCTGAGAAGCACAACCTTCCACCGTGTGCGAAGCGTTCCCAGGTGGACATCATGTGGCTTGATAATCGCGACTGCCTGCTCGTCTCCTGTGAAGCCCACTAGGTCGAATAGCTTCACGCTGGACAGGAGTGAAGTGGCCGGGTTATCTTCCATGATCACAGTGCTCGATGCCCCGGTGTCAATCAGATACTCCCCCTTGACCCCTTCCACCTCCATGTCCACGCAGTGTCTGCCCCATTCGTCATAGTGCACAGGACACAGGAGTACGGGCTTGGCGCTCTCTAGTCAGGGCTATGGGGGTGCAACAGGGTCTAGGCACGGCTGCGTCGAGCTTCCTCTTCCCGTGCGCCAGGACCTGTCTCATGGCACGTATCAACAGTGCGAGCTCCTGAGCATCGCCGTCCTGTATGCGCTCCTGGCAGTTTCTCTCCACCAGCCGATCCGGCCGAGGGCAGTCTCCCGCACCCGAAGCATGTTACGTTTGAGGGCCCATTACCCCCATCGGTGCGCCACTTCCTTTTAAGTTCTATCGGGGGCCCACTACCCCCTTCATGACGCCATTCTCTCATTTTATCAGCGTGATGAGCCTCATGGAGTTTCCCCTTCCCCTTTGGCACATCCCCGGTGTCATTCTGGTCCGCCGCTGTGAGCCGGCGCACCACCACTTCCTCGGTAAGATTGGGGCCTTCCCCATCGATCCAGTTGTCGATGCGCTCGCCTGTCTCCCACTATTCCTACCGTGGCCCTGCTGTACACCGACCACAACTGAATCACGTCCGGTAGCTGCTTCGTCCTTTCAACCTGGGCAAACGGACTACTCTTATGATGACCCATGGCTCTGAGGATTTCTTCATTCAGCTCTTCTGTACGTCCGCCCCGGTGCTTAACGGCGGACGGGAGGCTTCCGTACAGACGCCCATCTACGGAGAACAACATGAGCTTGTTGATCTCCTCCTCATTACACCCGTGGACCCCACCAACCTGCTCTGTCGTAGCAAAACGGACGGAGGCATCCCCTTCTCTCCACCATTGCCTGTAACTGCTGCGTGTCGAATGGAATTCAGGTAGTCACTCTGCAACTGCCCTCGGACGCCGTTATCTGTCGGCGGGCCAAACTTCTGCTGTCGCACAGGGCACATGGGTAGCCTCGGCCTGACCGGACCCTCGAGGCTTCCCTTTCCTTGGAGCTCCCCTGCCCTCACTGGATGGACCAGAGGCCTCCCTCTGTTCCCAGCGGAGTGTCCAGACCAATTCGGGTCTTCCAGAGCTCCCCTACCCATGGGATCCTCGAGCCTCCCCTGACCCTCCGGACTTCCCATGTCCCTGAGATTCCCTGGCCTCACTGGACCATTGGGGTCTCTCGCATACCCGGGGTACCCGGATCTCGTCGGGCCTTCCAGGTTCCCCGCAACCATGGGATCCTCAAGCCCCCCTGGACACTACGGACTTCCCATGTTCCTTAGTCTCCCTGGCCCCGTCGGACCATCGGGGATGCTCAACACCGTCCTTTGGGGTAGTCTCCCCCCGTCAGTCCCACCCTGGGTCCCTACGGCCACACTTAACTCGGATTCCGCTGTGCTACCTTCCCATTTTCTCCCATCCTTGGCCAACGAGGCTGCCCCCGGCGCTGCAAGACACATCATTCCTCTGGCGTTGGACAGAGCTTGGGTTAACTCCTGAATCTTTTCCTGGCACAGACTGTGATCTGTCCCTCCTTGGGTCGTTTCTTTCATCACCATATACGCGGCCCTCGTATCCCAAAGGCCCTCTTCTCTCTCTGCATTCTCATACTCTAATGCCCGTATTTCATCCCGACTGTTCCTAACCAGGGTTCTTGCCTCGGTCAGCTCACCCCTGAGGAATACTACCTCAGTCCGGGAGGCTTTTCCTTGGTTACTCATCTCACGCTCTGTGTAGTGGAGCCTTTCTAACAACCGGCTCGACACTACACCCCTTGCTTCTGCTACCCTATCTGCTGCCTTTAGTTCCTGCTCTCGCCGGTCCAGCTGCTCTCTTCACAGCTGGACTTGTTTCACTAGATACAGCAACCAAACGGCCTTCTCCTTAGACTTCTTACGGTCTTTGGACCCCGTCCCCACCGCCGCACTCTGTTGCGGGCTGCTGGAGTGTACCACGTCCAGAACCCACTGTTTAGCCACATTAATCTTCGTGTAAGCATAGCTGTTAATCCGCCTTTCCATCCCTTTCAATCCTCAGTGATCCAACGGGCACACTGCCTGTTACTCCTGCCTGACTTACCATTTCCTTGTAGGGTGTTTTGGGGTTGTTCTCAACTTATTGATCGATGAAGATATCTGGTCACCGGTCTAGCCAAGGAAGACTTATAGCTCGCGGATCGGGGGTCCAGGAAAACAGGTCCTACGCTAACACACCCGGTGATGGATCACGCAATCGAATAGCAGAAAGAACACACAAACTCGGTGTTTGAATTGAATTTGAATTTTTGTTTTATTATACCGTCAACACGAACAAGATAACGACACAAACGGTCCTACACAGTACATTGAGTTACACACACTCACTACAGTACTTTATCCCGCTAAACTAAGAGGTTGGTGGTGACCCTGGAGACACCTATCACACACACACACGTATGGTCGAGGCTCACTAATCCTCTGCTCTTGCAGGTCTGGCTGACCGGTTCTCTCACGTAGAGTTCATTGGTTTCGCTGGAAGCTGCTCTCCTCCAAGAGATAGGCAGAACAAAAGGAGCAGAACACAAGAGCAAACAAGAGCCAGAGAGAGAGAGAGGTTTCGAGTTTCCACTTATATACCCCTCTCTTACAATGGTCTTCGTCACTTAAATGAGGCACTTGATGTCTGTTTAAGCAGTTCTTACAAAGTCCTTAAGAATCGTTGGTGTCTTTTGATTGTCCCTCATCATGTTGCAATTGCTTTTCTCGATGGGCCATTCTTAATTCCGATTTGTTGATCACCTGGTATACAGAGCTCCTTTTGTAGCCAACGTCCTAGGTGTTGATCGGTTTTGCTTTAAAACAACGACATGGCCCCACCACGTCTGGAGCAGTTGCCTCTCTCAATGGCCGACTGCCTCTCGAATTAGTGCTGAGTGTTGATCACCTGCTGTAGGTTTGACATTAAAACAGAAACATGTCTGAAGCAGTAATTCTCCCACATTCCACTGTGTGTGTTGTTGATTCGTCTGGTGACCTCTCACCTATCCTTCCATCTTAGGATTTTAGTCAATGGCCAAAGTTTTCCATACTCAGGGAAAAGGTGGAATTCCCAGAATTCTTACAGTGCCTATCTTTCCCGCGACTCCATTTTTGAACTCTTCCAATCAGGTGACCGCCCCTGCCGCAGGACTGAAACGCCCCTAATCGAAGTCACAAATGGCATCCTCGATGAATGTGATCGTGGTAAATTATACCTCCTCATCCTTCCCAACCAATCTGCTGCCGTTGAGACGGTTGACCACAACATCCTCCTCCAATAAAAGAAAAAAAAATGGCTTCTGATAAATACACAATATGTTGGAAATACTCAGGATGTGAGGCAGCATCTGGAGAAAGAATCCGAGAACCATTGAAAGGTCACAGCGCGGAAGGAGGCCATTCGGCCCATCGAGTTTGTGTCGGCTCCATGCAAGAGCAATCCAGCTAGTCCCACTCCCCCGCCCCATCCCCGTAGCCCCGCAATTTTTTCCTTTCAAGTACATATCCAGTTCCCTTTTGAAGGCCAAGATTGAATCTGCCTCCACCGCCCCTTGGGGCAGTGCATTCCAGATCCTAACCACTCGCTGTGTAAACACGTTTTTCCTCATGTCACCATTGGTTGCTTTGCCAATCACCTTATATCTATGTCCTCTGGTTCTTGACGCTTCAGCCAATGGGAACAGTTTTTCTCTATCAACTCGGTCTCGACCCTTCATGATTTCACCTCAATCAATTCTCCTCGGAACTGTCTCTGTTCCAAGGAGGACAACCCCAGCTTCTCCAGTCAATCCACTTAACTAAAGTCCCTCATCCCTGGAATCATTCCAGTAAATCTCTCAGGCCTTCACATCCATCCTAAAGTCCGGTGCCCACAACAGAACACAATGCACCTGCTGTGGCCGAACCATTGCTTTATAAAGGTTCATCATGACTTCCATACTTTTGTACTCTTTGCCTCTATTTATGAAGCCAATGATCCAGTATGCTTTTTTAACCGCTTCCTCAACCTGCCCTGCCATTCTCAAAGATTTGTGCACATACAGGTTGGAAAGTGCCTCATCGAAAGATGAGGTGCTGTTTCTCGAGCTTACGTTGAGCTTCATTGGAACAGTGTAAGAGGCCGAGGACACAGAGGTCAGAGTGGGAATGGGACGAGTAATTAAAATGGTAAGCGACCGGCAGGTCAGTATCACGCTTGCAGACTGAGTGGACGTGTTCAGCAAAGTGATCACCCAATCTGCGTTTGGTCTCCCCAATGTTGAGGAAACCGCATCGTGAGCAGCGAATACAGTTGACAAAATTGGAAGAAGTACAAGTAAATCACTGTTTCACCTGGAAGGAGAGTTTGTGGCCCTGGACGGTGGGAGGGGAGCAGTTGAAAGGGCATGTCTTGCATCTCCTGCGCTCGCACGGGGAAGTGCCATGGGGAGGAGAGCGGGTGTTGGGGGTGATAGAAGAGTGGACCAGGTTGTCACAGAGGGAGCGGTCCATTCGGAATGCTGAAAGGGGAGGGGAGGGGAAGATGTATTTGGTGTTGGGTTCGTGCTGGAGGCGGCAGAAATAGCGGAAGATGATGCGTTGAATTTGGTGGCTGGTGGGGTGGACAATGAGGACTCTGACATGGTTCTTATAGGCGGGGGGGAGGGGTGGAAATAAGACAGGCACGGTCGATGGCCCTGTCAACTAGAGTGTAGGGGAATCCTCGGTTGAGGAAAAAGAAAGACATATCGGTCGTGTTGTTGAAGAATGTGGTATCATCAGAACCGATGCGATGGAGATGGAGAAACTGGGAGAAGGGAATCGAGACCTTACAGAAAGCGGGGTGGGAGGAAGTGTAATCAACGTAGCTGTGAGAGTCAGTGGGCTTATAATCGATATTGGTTGACAGCCTATCCTCAAAAATGGATATAGCGATGTCGAAGAAGGAAAGGGTAGAGTCGGTGATAGACCATCTGAAATTGAGTGAATGCTGGAAATTAGAAGCAAAGTTGATGACATTTTCCAGTTCTGGAGGTAGTCGGAAACGGCACCGATACAGTCATCGATGTACTGGAAAAAGAGGTTTGGAAGGGGACCTGAGCAGGGCTGGAACAAGGAATGTTCCACATATTCCACAAAAAGGCAGGCATCGCTCGGACTCGTACAGGTTCCCAGAGCGACGCATTTTATTTGGAGGAATTGAGTGGAGTGAAAGGAAAAGTTGTTCAACAAAAGAACAAGTTCCATGCCACCAACCTCCACATTCAACGTATTATCCCCCGCCACTGTCCCCTTAAGTCCACGGGCTGTAATTCTGCTAACCAGTCTATTACGTGGGCACTTTATTAAATACCTTTGGAAAGTCCATATGCACAATATCAACCGCAGTGCCCTCATCAACCCTCTTTATTGATTCATTAAATAACTCAGTCAAATTAGTCAAGCACGATTTGCCTTTAACAAATCAGTTCTGATTTAATTTAGCCCATATCTTGCCAAGTGCCATTTAATTCTATTCCGGTTTATTGTCTTTCGAAGTTTCCACACCACCAACATTAGGCTGACTGGTCTGTAATTTCCGGGTTCATTACTCTCGCCTTTTTTGAACAGGGGTGTAACATTTGCAATCCTCCAGTCCTCTGACACCGTCTCCATATCTAAGAAGGAACGGAAGATTGTGGCGAGAGCATCCTCAATTTCCACCTTTACTTCCCTCAGTAACCGAGAATGCATTCCATCTGGACCAAATGACTTTTCTACTTTGAGAACTGCCAATCTTTTAAGTATCTCCACTTTATCTATTTTATCCTATCCTATATCGCTACTACCTCCTCCTTTACTGCTGCAATGACAGCATCTTCTTCTCCAGTGGAGACGGATGCAAAATATTCATTTAGTACGCCAGCCATGCCGTCTGCCGCCACACGAAGATCTCCATTTTCCCTAATTGGTCCCACCCTTCCTTTGACTATCCTTTTTCGATTTATATGTTTCGAAAGGATTTTTGGGTTACCTTTTATAATAGTCGCTAAAGTATTCTCATACTCTTTATTTGCCCCTCTTATTTCCATTTTTAGATCTCCTCTTGTACTTTCTGCATTCAGCTTGGCTGCCTACTGTATTATGAACTATACATTTGGCATAAGCCTCCTTTTTTGTTTCATTTTATTCTCTATATCTTCAGTCATCCAGGGAGCTCTAAGTTTGGATGCACTTCGTTACCCCACGTAGAAATGTTTCGACACTGTACCCGAACCATCTCTTCCTGGAAGGCCTGCCATTGTTCAGTTGTTCATTTAATGTTCTTTCCATTCATCTTACCAAGATCCACTATCTCTTGTATAATCGACTGGGATGTAATTAGAAGGAGAAACGGTCACCATAACCGGCACCGGGACCCGAAAATATCGCGGTCATATCTACTTTTATAGAGATAATGAACTGCTAACTTCTCGTCAATGCTTCACAAAAGACAATAGTTCACGAGGCAACGGAACTACGCTGCCTGCATGCAAACCAAGAGCAGGAAGCTTGAGAAACTCGGCATCACCACAAGCATCAACCAAGCCTCCCCCGGTACCACGGTTGCAACCACAGGGAAGTCCATCGCCAACTTGTCCGACCACACCCTTCAACCAGACGAAATCGAAGTTCTCAGCCGAGGGCTCAATTTCTGCCCCAACACCAAAATTGTCCCCATCAGTCTCGCGGCGGACACAGAGGAATTCATCAGGAGAATGAGGATCCGGGAATTCTTCCACAAATCCTAAGATGTCAGCAGCGAACCCAATGAGACAATCAATGATCCGGAACAGCAGACAGAGGGATCCGCGGTACAGCAACCGAAGAAGAAAGAGTCAAATTGGACCCCTCTGGAGGGTCACTGCCCCAAGCTTGACATGTATGCTCAAGCAGTCAGTAGATGTGACAACGTCAGATTCATCAGCTGCACTCACTAGACAGTCCAGAATGTCACCCGAGCACAACGCAACGCCATCGAAGCTCTCAAGACCAACCTCAACATCGTCAACAAACCAGCGGACAAAAGAGGAGCCATCGACATACAGAACAGAACGGACTATTGCAAAGAAGCATACCGACAACTGGACAACCAGGAACACTACAGACGGTTACCCGCAGATCCGACAAAAAACACACCCACCAGCTCAACAAACTGATCAAGACATTCGATCCAGACCTTCAAAGCATCCTACGCGCTCTCATCCCACGTAATCCCCGCGTGGGAGACTTCTACTGCCTCCCAAAGATACACAAAGCCAACACACCCGGACGTCCTATCGTATCAGGCAACGGATCCCTGTGTGAGAACCTCTCTGGATACGTCCAGGGCATCCTGAAACCCATCATGCAGGGAACCCCCAGCTTCTGTCGCGAAACTACAGACTTCCTACAAAAACTCAGCACCTATCGACCATTTGAACCACGATGGACGTCTCGGCAATCTACACCAGTATCCCCCACGATGACGGAATCGCTGCGACAGCCTCAGTACTCAACACCAACAACAGCCAATCTCCAGACGCCATCCTACAACTCATCCGCTTCATTCTGGTTCAGAATGTCTTCACCTTCGACAACCAGTTCTTTACCTAAACACACGAAACAGCCATGGGGACCAAATTCGCACACCAATACGCCAACATTTTCATGCACAAGTTCGAGCACGACTTCTTCACTGCACAGGACCTCCAACCAACGCTATACACCAGATACATCGACGACATTTTCTTCCTATGGACCCATGGCGAAGAATCACTGAAGAGACTACACGAAAACATCAACAAGTTCCAGCCCACCATCAAACTCACCATGGACTACTCCTCAGAATCAGTTTCTTTCTTGGACACACGAATCTCCATCAAAGACGGGCACCTCAGCACCTCACTCTACCGCAAGCCCACGGGCAACCTCACGATGCTCCACTTCTCCAGCTTCCACCCTAACCACGTCAAAGAGGCCATCCCCTATGGACAGGCCCTGCGAATACACAGGATCTGCTCAGACGATGAGGAACGCGATGGACACCAACAGACGCTGAATGACGCCCTCGGAAGATCGTGATATGACGCTCGACTCGTCGATCGACAGTTCCGACGGGACAAAGCGAAAAATCCCATAGACCTCCTCAGAAGACAAACACGGGAGAGAACTTCCCCGGAGCGGAGAAACTACGCCATGTTCTCCGCAGCCTTCAACATGTCATCAATGACGACGAACACCTCGCTAAGGCCATCCCCACGCCTCCTCTACTCGCCTTCAAACAGCCACCTAACCTCAAACAGACCACGTTCGCAGCAAATTACCCAGCTTTCAGGAGAACAGCAACCACGACACCACACAACCCTGCCACGGTAACCTCTGCAAGACATGCCAGATCATCGACACATCTACCACCATCACACGAGAGGACACCACCCACCAGTTACATGGTTCATACTCCTGTGACTCGGCCAAAGTTGTCCAACTCATACGTTGCAGGAAAGGATGCCCCGGAGCATGGTACATCGGGGAAACCATGCAGACACTGCCACAACGGAAGAATGGACACCGCACAACAATCGCCAGGCAGGAAGATCCCCTCCCAGTCGGGGAACACTTCAGCATTCAAGAACATTCAGCCTCCGATCTTCGGGTAAGCGTTCTCCCAGGCGGCCTTCGAGACCCACGACAACGCGAAATCGTCGAGCAGAAATTGATAGCCAAGTTCCGCACCCATGAGGACAGCCTCAACCGGGATCTTGGGTTCATGTCACGCTACATGTAACCCCACCTGAAGTAGAGTGATCCAGACTCAAGTCGTAGTTGGCCTTTTCTCCATACACAGATGCGGCCGGACCTGCTGCGATTTCCAGCAAAAAAAAGTTATCTGTTTTCAATACAAACCCCAGCATTTGCTACATTTGATCCCTTGTGACCCCACCTCAGTATTCTTGGATGTAATGCTTCCCTGACTAACCTGTTTGAATATCATTCACTTCTTTGATTGCTGTGATTATCTCTCTGCAGAGGTGTGATAAAGGGCAGTTAGAAAGATTATTTGTAATCACCAGGCATTGTTCTCTGACTATATATGCTGTGCTTATATGCATATCTTCACTTCACCTGATGAAGGAGCAAAGCTCCGAATGCTTGTGATATCAAATAAAGCTGTTGGACTGTAACATGGTGTCGTGCGACTCGTTACATCTGAATATATTGGATTCAGGTGTCTGGGCTAAGAGCTGGTGTCAGGCCGTCAGGAGCTGTTAACAGTTTCCTGTTGTGGAGCCAACCTGTCCTGGGACATTTTATTCATATATCCGCTTTCAGTGATTGATAATGAGACAGCTCACGGTCCCAGTGTGACAAGGAGGCAGCGGAATGTCCTCCCTCCACAATAACATGATTCAGTTTAACTGGGATTTCAATGTATTGACTGGTTATTACTGTTATGAAATATTATTCCCTTATCTGTGTATCTGACGCAGCTCCAGAAGTCTGGCTACTGAACGGAGTTTGCTGCTGATTCTTTCACATCTCCTTGTCTGCTTCACCGTGAAATAATTCACCGTAAAATGCAATGTTTGGAGGTTAAGTTGTATTAGTTTGTACTTTATCTGTTGGAATCATGGGGGAGACGGAACGAGACAAAGGGAGAGGCAGGGAGAGAGAGCGAAAGAGTGACAGAGAGAATGAGAGCGAAAGCGAGAGAGGAAGAGAGAGCGTGGCAGTGTTGTGAATTACTAATTGGAATGAACTGCTGAAACTTCCAGTGCAATTATGAAGAGGTGATCTGATTTGAAGGTGTTCTTAAGATGTTGTGTGATTGTGAGTTTTATTTTATTCGCTCCGGGTGTGTTTATCGCTATCAGATCCTCAGGCAGTTTATGTGAATATTCATTTTACTTATTTACTGACTGAATACATACAAATAATTGAAATATATTTAAAGAATAAAATCAGTGATTTCTTGATCGCATTCAATTAATAGGATACTGTGTTCGAGCAGCTGATGCCAGCATAATTCAATAAAAACGAGGCTAACTTAATTAATGCAATTTAATTTAACTTTAATTGAATTTGCAAAGCAAATTTCTTGAACACGTTATTTTCCCTGACATGAAAGGTTGAATTCATCAATTGCTTTGTGTTATTGGGACCTATAGATTATATTTCCTCTGACACTCTGCTGCAGTCTCTGTGCATCCCAGCCTGTCCTCCCACTGCATTGAATCCTCTGTCTCCTCATCCGTTGCTTCAGCTTATCCGCTTTTCCAAACCATCTGCACCTGACTCTACTCCAGCTCCAACATGTCCTTTTCCTTGTCTCCCTCCCAATCTCACTCAGTGGCTCGGCATCCAGCTGCCTCGTCCAATCCGATCCGAAGCCTCAAACACACCGTCGCGGATCTCGGTCTTTCCCGTATTGTGCCAGCCCCTATCTGCTCTCTTAACCCAGGGCAACAAACCAGCAGCACCTCCCCCTGTCTCCTACCTTCCCGGAACTCGCTCACTTCCATATTCATCTGGAGCCCAAATCTGGATTTAACCCGTTGGATTCCCGCTCAGTAAAACCACTTCTCCCTTCCCCAACGGCACTGCGCCCCTCACTCGGCCCTTCTAGTTGATCCGGTGCTCAATTTATTCAGTTTCTGTATCCATTTCCCAATTCATTATTGATCATTGTGTTTCAAAACATTTCTCTGCCCGAAATCGCTGCCCAGGTCAGTGAATCAGTTTCCACCCTTTGAAGCAGCTACAACGCTGGAAATTTCACCCCAGATCCTGTCAAACTGCTGCTTTGTCGCCAGGTCTGATCAGTAATTTCGTTGTTTCCTTTTCTCTCTCTCACAGTTAACTTGGTGGCAATTGTGGTCCTGTCCCGAGGAAAGTGCGGTCTCTCCAAATGTATCTCTCGCTACCTGGTGGGAATGGCAGCGGCCGATCTCCTGGTCGTTATCACCAATCCGATATTGAAATGGATTGGTATTATTTATTTCCCAGTTTCATTCCGGAGAATTACTCCCTGTGCAGACTCATTGACTTCCTGATTTTTGTATCCACTGAGGTTTCTGTCTGGTTCACAGTGGTTTTCACCTTTGATCGATTTGTGGCCATTTGTTGTGAGAAGCTGAAAAAAAATATTGCACCGAGAAAACGGCGGCTGCTGTTATCGGGGTGGTGAGTGCGCTGAGCTGTTTACTAAACATTCCCTGGTACTTTGTACTTGACCCGGAATATATAATGGACAATGTACCCTGGGGTTGTGTCTTGAAACTGATTATTTTTAATTTCACCTGCATGGGCAGCGTTTGACTTGTTCAATCTTGTGTTAACTCCTTGTGTCCCATTCATTCTGATTTTGCTGTTCAATGTTCTCACCGCCAGGCACATTTTCGCGGCCATTAGAATCCTCCGGAGACCCAGGGGCCGCAGCAATGGAGAGAATCACAAGGATCCAGAGATGGAGAACCGAAGGAAATCCATCATTTTACTCTTCAGTATATCATGCAGTTTTAAATTGTAATGCAGCACACACGTTTTTCATGTTATCTCTCTGCGTATAACAAAAGCCAAGTTCTATACGGCCAGTGACATTGAGTCAGCCGGATTCATGCTTCAACTTCTCAGTTCCTGCACCAACACGTGTATTTATGCTGTGACACAGACTAAATTTAGGGAGGATCTGATAAACGGGGTGCAGACTGAGATACACGTCACATACCAGTCCAAAAATCTCAGTGTCAGGTTGAAAGATACAGAATCAATTCCAACAGTGCAGATTGAGCTACACATTATATCACAGTCCCAAATTCACATACAGTATTGTACTGGAAGATAGAGTATCAATCCCATTAGTGCAGACTGAGGTTCACATTAGATACCTGTCCAAAAATCACGTACAGTGTCATACTGAAATATATAGTATCGATTTGATTAGTACAGACTGAGCTACACGTAACATACCAGTACAAAAATCTCACACAGTATCAGACTGGAAGACACAGTATCAATCCCTTTAGTGCAGACTGAGGTACACATTAGATACGAGTCCAAAAGTCATATTCAGTGTCAAACTGAAAAATACAGTATCAATTCCAAAAGTGCAGAGTGAACGACACCTTACAAACCAGCCTAAATATATTACACAGTATCAGACTGAAAGGTACAGTATGAATTCTATTAGTGCAGACTGAGCTACACATTATATACCGTCCCAAAAATCTCATACTTTATCAAACTAAAACATACAGTATGAATCCTATTAGTGTAGACAAAGCTACATATTACAAACCAGTCCAAAAATCTCATACAGTGTCAGACTGAAAGGTACAATGTCAATTCCATTCGCCCAGACTGAGCTACGCAATAAATACGAGTCCAAACATTTAACAGCAAAAGATTGAAATGTACATTATCTTCAGAGATTAAGATGTAATGCTACAACAAAACTCACAGACGTTGTTAGATTAAAAGAAAATCCAAAAGTGTATCCATATTTAAAATTAATGCAAGACAAAAGATTTGTATATATTAATGAATTAAAGATACAGTTTCAAGTATCATACTGTAACCTGAAATAAGACTACAGAACGAATCCAGACTTGCACTTTGCCCAAAGGCAGTTACAGAATTCATCCCCCACTGAGATAAAATACCAGAGACTGACAGTCACAGAATGAGTCCCACACTCACACACAGTAGCAGAGACTGACAGATACAGAATGAATCTCAAACTCACATACAGTACCAGAGACTGACAGATACAGAATGAATCTCACACTCACATACAGTACCAGAGACTGACAGATACAGAATGAATCCCACACTCTCAGATAGCACCAGAGACTGACAGATACAGAATGAATCCCACACTCACATAGAGTACCAGAGACTGACAGATACAGAATGAATCCCACACTCACAGATTGCACCAGAGATTCACAGATACAGAATGAATCACACACTCACAGACTGTACTGGAGACTGACGGATACAGAATGAATATCACAATCACATACTGACTGACAGACAGAGAATTAATCCCACACTCTCATACAGTCTGACATCTACTGTCCATAAGTGAGAACTGTAACAGAGTGGAACAAATTCACATTATCTTCGTTGTTACAGATTCAGATAATGTGCAATGTGAGGAAATAGTTTCTCCCTGTAACTTCTACTCTCGTATTTTTTTCATATTTTGTCAGTGAAAAATTAGACAATTGATTCCGAATAAAGTTTCTGTTTTGCTCATTCGAAAATTGCCCCATTATATTAATTCATATAAACCGAACTGAAACACAAATACAAACTGAGCACAAATCTGGAAGTTTCAATGGCGACCGTCAAAAGTTAAAGGGAAAAAACATAGAAAAAATTAAAACCGAAAATGCTGGAAAGACTCAGCAGGTCAGGCAGCATCTGTGGAGAAGGGAAGCTCGGGTAAACGGTTCAGGTCAATGACCCTTCCATAGATCAGAAAGGTTAATCCGACAAAATTTAAATAAGGAACGGGAATCAGCAGAGGGAAAAACTTCCGAAAATCAATTAATTTCAATGAATCCGCGCAATTGTGTCCTGTATCCACTGTACAGATCAGGGCAAATAATAATACAAAGGAACAGAGTTAATTTCAACGTTATGGGGGAAGAAATGAATTTTAAAAGTATTTTTCATATAAATTAGACCTGTTTGGAAATATTATCGCTCTGAACATCATCAAATTCGGTTCCAGTCTTGGTGTTTCTGAATTCAGCGTGCTGGGATTGAAACCTGTTGGAATTAACTGTTTGGAAGGCAGCTATACTCACCATTATAGTGCCTTATTTCACTAGGAGAGAGAAATAGAGTGTTTCTGTGGAATTTCGGACTGAATTGCTCCCTTTGGGTTTCTGGCACTTTAATCACAGACAATAAATCGTTCCAAAACATCAGCCCCTGAACAGACAAAACAAGCTGGTGGAATTTCTCATTCATAGATATTCAATAAGAGGATGGCAAAAGCGAATAGGAAGAGGTTAGGAAGAAGTCACAAAAACAATGAGGGAAGCAAACAGGAACCACGAAATCAAATTATCAAGGAATATAAAAAGTAATAGTAAATTATTCCATAGACCACAAAAATAGCAAAAGCAAAATCAGAATATCTTGAGGGCCACAAAGGGATTCACAAGATAAACTCACAGGTAACGTCAGCGAAATGCCAGAAATATTGAATTATTACTTTCCCTCAGCATTTACCCGGGAGATTAACAGGGTGAACATGATTTTAGAGGAAGAGGTCAATAAAGATATCAAGGCATTTAAGTTAGAAAGGGTGGTAGAACTCCTGTTCCAGATGGATTGCATCCGTACATATTAAATGAAACAAGGGAAGAGTTAGCAGAGGCACTGTTACATATATAGGAAAAATCATGACAGAAAGGAATAGTGCCAGAGAACTGGAAGAGAGTTAATGTGATTCTTATATTTTGAAACAGGAGATAGAACCAATCCAGGGAACTAAAGACCAGTTAACTAAAAGTTGGTGGTAGGAATGATCATGGAATCTTTTACTCACTAATGCAATAGAAAAACATCTAGAAACCAAAAATATAATAAAGAAGAGTCAGCACCGATTTCAGGAAGGGAAGGGTTAACAGTTTGGCAGAAGGTTTGGCAGTTTAAATTACAGTTCAACATAACTTATCTGCTTTTCAATTCTATTCCTCTCGAATGTGCTGTGTTTGCTTTTTGATGGCCTTATCAACCTGTGTTGCTACTTTTAATGATTTGTCAATCTGTACCGCTAAATCCCTTTGCTCTTCCACCCCATTTAGACTTTTATTTTCCAAGCAGTACGTGGCCTCCTTATTCCCCCTCGCAAAATGCACCACCCCACACCTTTCAATATGGAAATTCAATGCCCATTTACACGGCCTTTCAGCAAGCTTATTAAACTTTTTTTTATTTTGTTGTATTTTTCCTCAGTATAGGCTATACCCCCTAAATTAATTACAAACATTTAATACAGCATTACAACTAATGCTTTGTCCAATAAAATGTTCTCCATTCCCCGTTTTTCTGAATCCCACTCGTGCAATATAATGTGAAGAATGAGTTTATCTTCTGACCCTCTCTCATCTGCAAACTTCATTGACCCGGGGTTTGGGGACATCTACTGGCCGGAAGCAGAACTGCAACAGTTCGGAACAAATTTCTGAAACCGGACAATGTGCAGTGTGAGCGTGATTGTGATTGGTGGCACGTATTAAATCTGATTGGTCTCTTCAGATATCCAATCAAATCGATAAAGGAAAAATATTGTTGTGAACAATTTCACAACACCAAGTTACAGTCCAACAAATTTATTTTAAATTCCACAAGCTTTCGGAGGCTTCCTCCTTCATGAACTCCTTTGTGAACGATATTTTCGAGCGCATCGCGGGTGAGGCTTCCCGCCTGGCCTATTATAATGAACGCCACACCATCAGCTCCCGGGAGATCCAGACCGCCGTGCGCCTGCTGCTGCCCGGGGAACTGGCCAAGCACGCCGTGTCGGAAGGGACAAAGGCGGTGACCAAGTCAACCAGCTCCAAGTAAAACTCCACAATGTACTGAAAAAAATAAACACAAAGGCTCTTTTAGGAGCCACCCACAGTCTCTCTGAAGACGCTGTACCGACACCTCTGTATGGAATCATTTTACGGTAGATAGTTTCACATGAACTGTCTCTCTATAACTTGTGCCTTTGTAATTTCTATTAATATCGGGAAGATTCTCATAATAACTGCCTGGTATAATCTGCGTCGCTGTTCGATTTAGAGCCAATAAACAGAAACGTGTCCCTGAACCTCTCATTTCAGTTCATATTCCGCCCCTTCCCCCGCGTCTGACCCTTCAGAGCTGTTTTAAGGCGGTGGATTCGAGTTCGGTCATTTCCTTTTCCTTCTCACGTTTGTTTGCAAATTATTCGGGACAAAACGAGGCTTTATTCCCGCCCCATTGCAAGCGAACGGAGAATGAAGCGAATTTTAAACGGGTTGCAACAGATTCTGGAAGTTGTAACGAGAAATGCGGAATAACAGAGGAAAGGTGAGAGATTTTTAAATATTTGTTTTTACGCGACATTATTTACTAACTCCGCTTCTTGTGTTACAAATATCTTGGCGGGCTTTTCAAATTTCAAATAAACGGTTCAGTTCGTTACTTTACGCCCTTTTCTCATTGCCGGCTATTGATTGGTGAACAAAACAGCCCTCTGATTGGTTTAACGAACAGCTCAATGAGATTGAGAACACATGAACCAATCATAACTGTCCCCACTGCACTCCTCCAGAAGGTAGAAGAAGGGCGAGTGCGGGAGGATTTCTTCATTCTTTTTGAAAGTGTTTGTGAGATTGTGGAAATGTCTGGAAGAGGAAAAACCAGCGGTAAAGCTCGGGCCAAGGCCAAGTCTCGCTCATCCCGGGCCGGACTGCAGTTCCCTGTGGGCCGTGTTCACAGGCACCTGCGAAATGGGAACTATGCTGAACGTGTGGGTGCCGGAGCCCCGGTCTATCTGGCTGCTGTGCTCGAGTATCTGACGGCTGAAATTCTCGAGCTGGGCGGCAACGCGGCTCGCGACAACAAGAAGACCCGCTTCATCCCCAGACACCTGCAGCTGGCCATCCGCAACGACGAGGAGCTCAACAAGCTGCTGGGAGGGTTAACCATCGCTCAGGGCGGGGTGCTGCCTAATATCCAGGCCGTGCTGCTGCCAAAGAAAACCAGCAATGTGAGCTCCAAGAGCAAGTAAAGTGGACACGATTTAATCTGATAACCAAAAGGCTCTTTTCAGAGCCACCCACTGTATCTATGAAAGGGCTGGTTACTGTCTGAAGAGACTGACCTATTGATCACAGTTATTCCCGGTCTACGTTAATGTATTACATCGCTACAGCGGTTAAAGGAATAGGAGCCAGTGTAATTCACCGAACACATGTGTGACAGGTTATCGGGCCTTGGTAGGAGTTAGAATAGCGCAACGGAGTTTTGGAGGAGTTCACGCTTACAGAGGGCGGAAGATACGGGGCTGACCAGGGGACCATTGGAATAGACAAATCTGGAGTAACAAGGGCATGGATGACCGTTTCAGCACCAGATCATCTGAGGCAGGGGCGATGTTTCGGAGGTAGAAGCAGGCGGTCTTGGTGATGGTGCAGATAAGACCATAAGAGATAAGAGCAGGAGCAGTCCAATCGGCCCCTCGAGCCTGCTCCGCCATTTAATGAGATCATGGCTGAACTGATTTTTACCTCATCTCCACTTTCCTGCCCTTTCCCCACAGAGGACCTGCGTCTGTCCATCCCGTTTCCTGAATCTATCCAGTCCCCACGAAGGACCTGGGTCTGTCCATCCCGTTTCCTGAATCGATCCAGTCCACACACAGGGCCTGGGTCTGTCCATCCCGGTCCTTGAATCGATCCAGTCCTACACAAGATGCAACACCATCTATTTCGTTCCCAGAATCTATCCAGTGCTCAATGACCTCAGCTCTAATAAACACATTGTACCCACACAGGAATTGTCTCTGTCCATCCCGGTGCTTGAATCTATCCAGACCACACACATGATCATTCTCCATCCATCCCAGTGCCTGAATCTATCCAGTCCCATACTGACCCAAGCACGGAAATGTATAGGGTGCCTTCCACACCGATTTATGTTTATTGAACTATTGGGCACCTTCTGTCAGCCACGAATCTGAAAATTAAAACTCCCTCTTCCACCGGTTCCGTACCGGCACTGATTGATTCTGTTATGATAGTGATTGCATTGGAACTGTAGTGGGACTCATTTATTGAATTTAAATTGTATTTTCCGCCATTTTCCTCGAAATCCTTGAATATCAAGCAGGAGTCGGACTCGGTGGAAACGGGAGAAGAAACCAGGAAGCGGCGGGTCGGACGGGGGAGGCGCTGGGTGATGGGTTTAATGGAGCCCGGGGACCCCCGCCCGCCCGTCCGCCCGCTGGGTCCCCCGGCTCTGATTCGGGGCCTGAGCCACACTCGGTGTTGCTGAGACTCCGCTCAGTGTAAATGCAGTTTGTTGTTGATCTGCTCCCATTGGCCTCAGCTTTGCCGGACAGAATCAGCCAGGGACTCTGGCTGTGCTGCTGTCCATGGTTGAAATGCCGACAGCTCGCTGTGTCGGCTCACAGGTGCAGAATTACCACTTGGCCGGGTACTGGAGGGCAAACAGTGACTGGGCCCGAACCCCACCATCACGCAGCACCTTCAGGAGAGAAAGGGAGAAAAATCGAGGCTGCGATGAATCTGGATTTCAAACATTGTGGACGTGGCGAGGAGGGAGAGTGTGTGGGACGGGGGATTTACAGCTTAATATGGGCAAGGAGGGAGAGTGTGTGGGACGCAGCATTTCGAGCTTAATACGGGTAAGTGGGGAGAGTGTGTGAAACAGGGCATTTACATCCTAATTGGGGCAAGGAGGGAGAGTGTGTGACGGGGGATTTACAGCTTAATAGGGGGAAGGAGGGAGTCTGTGTGTGACGGGGGATTTACAGATGAATAGGGACAAGGAGGGAGTGTGTGGGACGGGGGATTTCCAGATGAATAGGGACAAGGGGGGAGAGTGTGTGGGACGGGTAATTTGAAGCTTCATAGGGACAAGGGGGAAAATAATGTTCCACAGAAACGAGAAATGTCTGTTCTGAATTTCTATCCTGTACTTGCAGAGATCATTTCCGTAAATGATGAGGACAGATTGCATGGACGAGGCTTGTATTCTCTTGAAAACACAAGATTAAGGGGTAATCTAATTGAGGTATTTAATATGATTAAAGGATTTGATAGGGTAGATAGAGAGAAACCACTTCCTCTGGTGCGAGAGTCTGGAACAAGGCGGGGATCACCTTAAAATTAGATCTAGGCCATTCAGGGGTGATGTCAGGAAGCAATTGTTCACACAAAGTGGAGTGGAAATCTGGAACTCGCTTCACTCCTAATAGCTGTTGAAGCTGGAGGTCAATTGAAAATTTGAAAATTGCGATTGATAGATTTTTGTTTGGCCAGAATATTAAGGGTTATGATACCAAGGAGGGTAGATAGAGTTAAGATACAGATCAGCCATGGTCTAATTGAATGACGGAACAGGATCGTGGGGCTGAATGGCCTACTGCTGTTCCTATGTTGCCAATGGCAGCCATCCGCAATAAGGCTGTGGAAGGCAAGGGCCTTGTGCACAAGTGAACGGACGAGGGAGATGCGGAGAGAGGTGGTGACAAGTCAGGGAGTGTCTGTAAATGAAGGAGAAGTGGTGATTGGCCAGGGAGTGTATGTAAATGAAGGAGAAATGGTGACGGGTCAGGGAGTGTATGTAAATAAAGGAGAAATGATGATTGGCCAGGTCGTGTCAGTAAATAAAGGAGAAATGGTGACTGGTCAGGGAGTATCCAAAAATGAAGGAAAAATGGTGACTGTTCAGGGAGGTCTGCAAATGAAGGAGAATTAGTGACAGATCAGTGACCGTCTTTAAATGGAGGAGAAATGGTGACTGGTCAGAGAGATTCCATCGCCAAAATTGGGAGATATCACAGATGGACTGCTTACAGGCAGCAATAGGGATGGAAATAGTATCGAAATGAGGGGTCGAGGATATACACCCAGCTAGAGTCAGCATCTTCAGGGGAGGAGAGGGAGGGAAACCATTGAATGTAGAACTGAAACGAGTCAGAGTCAGCTCCTTCAGGGGAGGAGAGGGAGAGGAACCAGTGAGTGTAGAACTGAACCCAGTCAGAGCCAGCACCTTCAAGGGAGGAGAGGGAGGGGAACCAATTAGTGTAGAACTGAACCTAGACAGAGCCAGCACTTTCAGGAGAGGAGAGGGAGGGGAACCAGTCAGTGCAGAAATGAAACCAGCCAGAGTCAGGACCTTCTGGGGAGGAGAGGGAGGCGAACCAGTGAGTGTAGAACTGAACCCAGTCAGAACCAGCACCTTCAGGGGAGGAGAGGGAGGGGAACCAGTGATTGTAGAACTGAACCCAGTCAGAGTCAGCACCTTCAAGGGAGGAGAGGGAGGGGAACCAATGAGTGTAGAACTGAACCTAGACAGAGCCAGCACTTTCAGGAGAGGAGAGGGAGGGGAACCAGTCAGTTCAGAACTGAAACCAGCCAGAGTCAGGACCTGCAGGGGAGGAGAGGGAGGGGAACCAGTGAGTGTGGAACTGAACCCAGTCAGAGTCAAGGCTTTCAGGGGAGAGAAAAAGCTTAAATAGAAGGAAAAATGTTGGAGATAGTGCGATAGGTTTGGATTTCAGCGGAGGGTGGAGGGTGACTGTGTGGGACGGGGATTTACAGTCTGGGGGAATGAGCGAGAAGAATGTTCCATAGAAACTAGAATTGCCTGTTCTGAATTTCTATCCTCCATTCACTGTGTAAATCCTTTTACAGGGTATTAGAAGGGGAGGATTTGCAGACGGGAAACTCAAAGCAAACATCACGTCAAGATCTGACAGTCACTCAAATTACCAGCACCTGAAGATCGTCGAGCTTTGAATATAGAAGGAGAAATGTTTGTCTGTTCTCTCTGTGGGAAAATATTTCAAATATCAGTTCAACTGGAAAAGCACCGAGAAACACACACCCGAGTGAGAGTGTTCCAGTGCATAGACTATTGAAAGAGCTTTAACCAGTTACACAGCCTGAAAAAAACATCACACCATTCACAGCAGGGAGAAACCATACACGTGTTGTGTGTGTGGACGAGGCTTCTACTGATCGTCCAACATGGAGAGAGACAAGGACAGCCGCACCATGGAGAAACCGTGGAAATGTGGGGACTGTGGGAAGGGATTCAATTACCCGTCCCAGCTGGAAACTCATCGACGCAGACACACTGGAGAGAGGCCGTTCACCTGCTCTGTGTGTGGGAAGGGATTGAATGCGTCATCCAGCCGACTGAAACACCAACGAGTTCACACTGGGGAGAGGCAGTTCACCTGCACTGAGTGTGGGAAGGAATTCAGTCGATCATCCCACCTGCTAACACACCAGCAAGTTCACACTGGGGAGAAGCCGTTCACTTGCACTGTGTGTGGGAAGGGATTCACTTGTTCATCCAGTCTTCTGACACATCAACTTGTTCACACTGATAAGAAACCTTTTAAATGTTCTGACTGTGAGAAGAGCTTTAAAAGTACAAAGGATCTACTGGCACACCAACGTATTCAAACAGGGGAGAGGCCGTTCACCTGCACTGAGTGTGGGAAGGGATTTACTCTGTCATCCAACCTGCTGACACATCAACGTACTCACACTGGGGACAAGCCGTTCACCTGCACTGAGTGCGGGCTGAGATTCACCCAGTCATCCCACCTGCTGACACACCAGCGAGTTCACACTGGGGAGAGGCCGTTCACCTGCTCCAAATATGGGAAGAGATTCACTCGTTCATCCTACCTCATTGAACATCAACTTGTTCACACTGGTAAGAGACTTTTCAAATGTTCTGACTGTGAGAAGAGTTTTAAAAGTAAAAGGCATCTTCTATCACACCAACGCACTCACACTGGGGAGAGGCCGTTTACCTGCTCTGTGTGTGGGAAGGGATTCACTCGGTCATCCCACCTCATTGAACACCAAATTGCTCACACTGATAAGAGACCCTTTACGTGTTCTGACTGTGAACAGAGTTTTAAAAGAATGGGGGAGCTGCTGATACACCAGAGAGTTCATGAGTGACTCCAGGGGTTGGACTCTGCTGTTAATCACATCCAGGACTGAACCACGTTCATTCTGACGGATGGGGTTTCTTTCTGATGTTAATACCCCCTTTAACTGGGCTGGAGTTAATATTCTGTACAAGTGTTAAATAAATTAGCTTTCTTTTAAACACAATGGGCTCAAAATTGGGTCGTGTAGCGCCCGTTGTTTCTGCGCTACGTGGCATCTCGAAGTGCCAAGATAGCTGCGTGCGGACGTTCCCAGCGTGACGTGCACCGGTCGCCATCTTGGACTAGGTATTAGCACGTGCGCAAATACCGAACGCCGGCAGCTTGTAAAGTAAGGAGATAATGGATACAATCAGTGTGCAACGCTGATTTAAAGTGATAGACACCATTTTGGATCTTAAGGTTCAACTCAATGCAGTCCTACCCATTGACCATCTGATCATGTCTTAGAGTGCCTGGAGGACCCCCGACCAGCGCTTTTTAAAGTGACCATGCAGGATGTACAGGATAACGGGTGGATTATTGATCGTGGCTGCTGATGCATTTGTGACTGTTTTTGGAGGTATCCTAAGCTGGGACATAGCCTAACAGTTAGAGCCAGGACTTGCAGGAGTGAAGTTAGGAATCACTTCTACACGCAAAGTGTGGGAGAAGTTTGGAACGTTCTTTTGCAAATGACAGTTGATGCGGGCTCAATTGTGAATTCTAATTCTGAGATTGATAGATTTCTGTGAATCAAGGGTGTGAAGGGATATGGGGCTCAAGCCGGTATACGGAGTTAGGCCACAGGTCCATCATGATCTCATTGAAAGGCGGAACAGGCTCGAGAGGCTAAATGCCACTTCCACTTATTGCCTCCTGTTATGAGCCACCTTCTCCTGCATGAAAGCGAGACATGTATCTGGATGATGTGCTTGTCATGGGTGAATAGCTATCAGTGAGTGTGTCCTGTGGCTTGCAACAGTGGTAATGTGTAATGGTGAGAGGAAGCATCTGACTGAAAGAGTTGAGTAATGATTGTTGAGTTTGTTGGCATGTGGGCGATGGGGGGAGGAGTGGGGGTACAATGCCTGGTGCAGTTGGTAGGAGACGACACTTGACAGTTGACCTTACTCAACTTTGACCACTCGTGTCAAAGTATTGAACTTCTTCCTGTAAGGCATCCATGTTCATGGTGCTGTGCGCCTGGCATTGACTTCGTCCCCTGGTGGCTCCCACTGCCTTTTGGTCATTTGTCTGGAGGGCGTCTTGACCCCCTGCGGATATAGGATGTCCCTTTGTCTGACCAGCTCCTGCACCTCTGCAGAGAGCCATGTTGCACGCACTCTTGCAGGCTCAGATTGGCAGATTGGAGAGGTCTGGCATACAGATTGTCGGATGTGAGATTTCGTAGTGTGCAACCTTTATTCAATGTTTAACACAACTCATCAGTTTGTAAACATAGGGTAAGGGTAAAATAGTGTAAAGCATCTGTGCTTTACATGTGTGATGTGTGATCTCCGTGCTTACATTAGGCTTAGTTTTATCTTCAAAGAGATTTGAAGAGACACACTCTCCCTTTAAGAGATTGGAGCCACCCACCACTCCCCCAACCCCCCCAACCCCCCCCCCCCCCCCCACCCCCCATGCTGGTCGAAAATGAGCATTTCTATATCTACCCTATCGAATTCCTTTATAATTTTAAATATCTGTTTCAGATCACCCCTCAACTTTCTAAACTCAAGAGAATGCAAACCAAGTTAATACAACCGGTCCTCATAATTGAACCATTCAAGCCCCAGTACCATTCTGGTGAATCTACACTGTCCCCCTTCTAAGCCCAATATATCCTTGGTGAGGATCAGTACTCCAGATGGGCTCTGACCAAGGCTCTGTAGAACTGAAGCAACACTTCCTCCCCGTTTTATTCCAGCCCTCGATCTAACGGCCAACATTCCATTCGTCTATGGTTATTTTTTGTATCTGTGCATTAGCTTTTAGCGACTTGTGTACATGGACATCCAAATCCCTTTGCTCCTCCACCGTCCCCAGTCTCTCACTTTAAGAAAATACTCCAATGTTTCCTTCTTGCATCCAAAGTGAATGATCTCACACTTCCCCACATTGAACTCCATCTGCCACAGTTTGTCCATTCACTTAAACTGTATCTTTGTAAATTCCTACTCCCATCTACACCACTTACTGTGCCTCCTAACTTAGTGTCACCTGGAAACTTGGATCTACAACTCTCTATTCCTTCATCCAAGTTATTGATAAATGTGAAAAGCTGAGGCCCCAGTTCAGATCCCTGGGGACAACACTTGTCATATACCAACAATCAAAGAACTTTCCATTTGTCCCTACTCTCTTCTCCAACCTCCCAAACAATTCCAACCCAAGCCACAAAGTCACTTTCAATTCTGTGCATTTTTATTTATTCTATTAATCTGTTGCGCTGAACTTTATCAAATGCCTTCTGGAAGTCCATACAGTCAAAATCCAAAGACATTCCCCTGTCCACCTTGTTAGTTACCTCAAAAAATCCAACTAGATTAGTCAGACATGTCCTGCACTTCATAAATCTATGGTGACACTCTTAAATCAGCTCAGACTTGTTAAAGTGCTGAATCATTTTGTAACTTCCCCACAACTGACCTTAAACAGACAGGTCTGTATTTTCCTGGTTTCTTCCTCCCTCCTTTCCTAAATAACGGAGTGACGTTTTCAATTTTCATCTCCAAAGGCACAATTCCTGAGACTAGAGAGATTTGGGAAATTATGACTAATGCATCTGCAATTTCCCCACCCGTTTCCTTTTATACCCTGGGGTGGAAACCATCAGGTCCTGGAGATTTCATTCTTTGTTTGCAGTTATTTATTTATCCGATTGTGTATATCAAGACTGAGTGTCCCAGCACTGACTGTATACATAACAGGACTGAATGTCCCAGCACTGACTATGTACATAACAGGACCGAGTGCCCAGCACTGACGGTGTATGTAAAAGGACTGAGTGTCCCAGCACTGACGGTGGAAATAACAGGACTGAGTGTTCCAGCACTGACGGTGTATATAACATGACTAAGTGTCCCAGCAGTGACTGTGTGAATAACAGGACTGAGTGTCCCAGCACTGGCCAGATAACAGGAATCTGTATCCCAGCACTGACTGTGTGCATAAGAGGAGTGACTGTCCCAGCACTGACGTTGTGTACAGGAGAACTGACTGTCCCAGCACTGACTGTGTGTCTGAGAGGACTGACTGTCCCAGCACTGACTGTTCTTCCAGTGTACATGGTCTGTGGTGGAGATAAATGGGTGGGGTGGAATCCATGATAGGGTGGAGTGACATGCGGTTGTCGGAGGAGATTAAATCTGTTGGAGGAGGTTACAGAGATAGGCAGGGGGCGAGGACCATGGAGGGATTTGAACACGAGGATGAGGATTTTAAAATCGAGGTGTTGCCGGATCGGGAGCTAATGCAGTAACACACGAACAAAAACTGACGGTTCACTTCCCGGCGAGTTCGGAGAATCCGCCAGTCAGGTCACAGGTGCAAATGTGAACTGCTGGAAGAAGACACACACACATACACACTCACACAGATCTTACAACAGAGTACGTGACGGTTTCAAAGACCATCTCCCTCCCTTGTCTTAATCCACGATCACCGTCTTCTCCATCACCCAAAATCAATCTGCGGACTTATCCTCCCACTGCTTTCTACTCACCGAATTACAGCTTCCAGATAACCAGCACAACCCACTCAATAAAAAATGATAATTGTGGAGACAACAGAGAAGTTGAGATTCCTCTCTTTGGAGCAGAGAAGGTTGAGGGACGATTTACCAGAATGGTATCGGGGATGAGGGACTTCAGTTACCGGGAGAGACTGGAGAAGCTGGGATTGTTGTCCTTAGAGCAGAGACGGTTAAGGGGAGATTTAATAGAGGAGTTCATAATGAGGAGGGGTTTTGATGGAGTCGATGGGGAGAAACTGTTGCCACTGGCGGGAGGGTTGGTAACCAGAGGACACGGATTGAAGGCAATTGAGAAAAGAGCCAGAGGGAGATGAGGAGAATGTTTTTAGGCAGCGAGTTGTCCTGAGCTGGAATTCACTGCCTGAAAGGGCGGTGGGAGCAGATTCAATAATAACTTTCAAAAGGGAATCGGATTAATCCTTGAAGGGGGGAAATTTGCGGAACTGTGGGGAAAGAGCAGGTGAGTGGGATTAATCGGATCGCTCTTTCACAGAGTCAGCACGGGCGCGATGGGCCGAGCGGCCTCTTTCACAGAGCCGGCACTGGAGCGATGGGCCGAGCGACCTCACTCTGTGCTTTTTGATTCTCGCTCACTTTTGGGCTGCGACCCACTGCCCGTTTGAATGGGAGGCGGCAGAATGACTCGCCCCCACCCCCGAGTCCAGCTGGACACCGGGCGCTGCCAGAGTGGAGATTCACGGGGCCCGCAGGAGGCTCCGAGTAACTCCGCCCTTCTCCACCACGACCGGCCCCGCTCTCCCCTCTCAGGCCACTCCCGGGTGCGGACCCTCCATCTGTCGGCCTCGCCCCCGCCCAAAGCAGCTCCCTCCTGCCCGCCGGCCCAAGGCCGCCATCATCATCCTCCAGTGGTCGGCCTGTTGCTAAGGGAACGTGGCACAGAGACCGCGCGGCGAGATGTGGCATCCCTCGGGTCGGAGCAGCACGTACGCGTCGTGACGACAGCGCGCAAAGGTGAGTGACGCTACCAGGTGTCACGTGATGGGTGGAGTCAGCCCAGCAGCATGGCGGGGAGAGGTGAGAGCTATCAATCAAAGGGCCAGGAGTCAGCACTCACTGCGCACAGGGTTTGCAGAATTTGTTTTAAAATGCAAAATCTGCAAGAATGAAATTAAAATAGAATTGAACAAAAAAAGGAAAAAACTCTAAATGCAAAATTCAGAATTAAAAGCAGAAATGTCCAAACTCACATAAGGCTGATGGTCTGGGTCCTTCCGCCACTATTAGTCTTCTCTACCTGGGGCATAGGATGAGCCGAATGTTTGAATGTAACTTTTTTGATGCAGAGGGTTCTGGATGTATGGAATGGACGAAGAAGGGAGGCAGTGGGGCCTGATTTTAGCAGCAAATTCCAGAGGGTTGGCTAAATACCTGATAGCGGTAACTTGGGATATGACAGCCTCGAAATTGGGATCTTCTAAATTATTTTGGTACATGTGCACTAGTTTTTAGTGATTGGTGTACATGGACACCCAAACCCCTATGCTCCTCGACAGTTCATATTTTCCCTCTATTAAGAAAATACTCCTTTTTCTCACCTAGAGCCTGCAAAAGGTGCTCTTTGTATAACTCCCCACATCTTTACTGTCCGGCTATATCTCCACTCTTCACTGTCCAATAATAACAGACACGGTGAGACAGGAACATTTTTAAAAATATTTCAAAATATTGTTTATTTCAAAACATTGATGAATACACACAGTCCAGTGTAAATATCAGAGTTACAATTCAAAACAATACAATACAGATCGTACACACTACCATTCCATTATTCCAATTACAAACACAGTACATATCTTCTAACACGTGCTGTACAATTCAAGGTGAAATCGCCTTACACGGTGGCCTTTCCCCATAGAGCCTTTGCATAGGCCGCACCTCGCTTCAATATGTCCCACAACACTTACTCCTGGACCATGGAGTGTACCAGTCGGCAACACTCGGTCGTGGACAGCTCCTTCAGTTGGAAGACCAGCTTGTTTCTGGCGGAAAAAAGGACCTCCTTCTCCGAGTTCATGATCTTCCAGCAGCAGTTGATATCTGTCTCAGTTTGCATCCCAGAAAACAGCCCGTAGAGCACAGCGCCCTGCGTCACCGAGCTGTTGGGAATGAACTAGGACAGATACCAACGCATCTCTCTCCACACATTCTGCAGGGAGGGGCAGTCCCCCAGGAGATAGACGATGGTATTGCTCCGCTGCAGCCTCGAGGGAAGCTCACGGTGGCGGTGCAGCAAAGACAGCACTGGGAGGGCCCTTCTCACCACCATCCAGGCAATATCCTGGTGCCTGTTGGTCAGTTCCGGCGATGAGACGTTCCAATAAATAGTTTCTGGTCGGGGAACTGACCAACCGGATCTACCCTCCCCTTTCCCTGCAGGACACTCAAAACGTTCTGTGCCGTCTACTGTTTGATGACCTTGTGGTAGAAAGGGTTAACTTCACGACAAATGGTGGGGTACGGTCTAGCTGGACGAGACATCCTGCATCTGCTCGGCCAGCGTGGCCAGACCCAACTTTCTCAGTGTGGGGACTGTCACTACCATTGTTATCAAACCTCAAACTTGTTCCATTTGATCAGACGGCTTGAGGGTGTAACAGGCAGAGCTGCAGCGTTTCAATTTACATTCATCTGAAGTTCCCTTGAATCACTCATTTATATAACTATCTTGGCTCAAATTTGGAATCTGACTACTTTCTGTGAGATTTAAACCTTTTTGGATCCGGGTCAGTAAAAATTCTCCGAACATCTTCTGCTGGTGGGACCTCAAGGGTATCGGTGGACAATCGGTGATTCGGGCCAATCAGTGATTCGGTTACGAGACATATTTCCCTCTTTAATTCGGTCTTTTGTTTGGAAGAGCCCTGGACTGTGCTGTGTGTAAACTTTAACCTTCTGACCTCCAATGATGTGGAGTGACTTAGAGAGGGCGCAGGACAATGGAAGTACCTGCGTCTCTCTTTCTGTTTAGTTTAGCCCAGCTCCCCGGAGACGAGTTGATGTAAAATTAATTGGATTAGTCTTACCATGATAGACCGGTCCAAGCATGGTGACGGTACTCTCTGATGGGAAGGGGTAAAGGGCACAGTACTTTGAAAAATGGGGGCGGCAAGCATCGGACCAGTAACAAGTCTAGTATTAAGGGTGGTGATGATGTTGATGTGCCTCTCTGTCCACTGCCGTTCAACTCCCTGCCGGAGTAGCCCATACAGGGGAGCAGCAATTTCTGTATCGTCAGAGATACAATCCCCACACAATCCTGTCATACCCAGAAACAAGTGCAGGGAGGTCTCATCAGTGGACCGTGGTAAGGAGGTGATAACCTTGACTTTATCTTGGTCCATAGACCGGGACCCTGCCTCTAGGATGACACCAAGGAACGTGATCTGAGTTTTCATCAACTGCAGCTTTGTAACATTGATTCTAATTCCAGAGGACTCCAGTCGATGAAAAACCTCACTCACCATTCGCAGGGGATCTTCCCGTGTCTCGGTCTGTATTCGGATTTCATCCACAAAGTGGATCACAGCCTGGGGATTCACAGCCCTATCAAAGCTCCTTTCATGTGAGCAGGGAAAATAGCGGGGCTGTTGTGGGAACCTTGAGGGAGGACGGTCCAAGTGTACTGATGTCTTTCGAAAGTAAAGGCGAATTGATACTGCGAATCTGGATGGAGCGGCAGGTTCCAGAACCCGTTCGAGATATCTCTCACAGAATATCAGTGAGACCGATGGACCATTCGAGATATCTCTCACAGAATATCAGCGAGACCGATGGACCATTCGAGATATCTATCACCGAATAACAATGAGACCGATGGACCGTTCGAGATATCTTACTGTCGCTCACAAGCTCTCCACCGCCTCTCTCAGATAGGGGTCCTTTCTCTATGGAGGGGGTTTATCACTTATTACACGAATAGACGAATCCATTCGCCCACATTCATGTCAGTGTATGGGAAATACTATCTGATGTCTTTCACACACCTGTCGAAACTTGGGATCAGAGACGGAGGGGGGTAATTTAACCTTCACTGCTTGGGCGGTAAACTGAAAGAGCAGAAATTAAAATCAGGCCGGTTCTGTAAGGGGCGGGTGATCCGCTCTATCATTTCAGCCCCCAGCAATTTCCCTCCACGTGTTGTGAACCGGTGCAGTTTGAGACAATGGACCAGCTTGTGGGCTTCGAAGATTGATATGAGGGCGTAGGTCAGGAAATGTGTGGCCGATTTTAAGTATCCCCGCCTGGCGGAAATGGGGTGGTCGAGGATAGTAAATGGTACCAGGTCATTTAACGCCCCTTTAACACTGTCGCTCCTGTTTCCGCCATCGTGTGTCGGGTCCTGAGAAGAGCGGCCGGAGCAACACCCACCTGTTTCCGGTCAGGCCACGTGTAATATGTAAATCAGGGTATTGTGACGTACACGAGACATCATGTTGGTTACAAATGGGTGGAGAAGCCGCCCTTTCGATGGGCATTGAGTGATCCAGAACACTGAGAAGTTTCATTTTAAATTATATTTTGAGTGGCAAGGAGGAGCAGGAAAGCTTTCCCTTGGCCTGCAGCGGCCGTGCGAAATGTTCCCGTCCCTGATCGTCTCAAAAATGTATCAGGGGGTTTCCTTATAGATCTGTGTAACCAGGCCCAGCCTCGTGTCCCATTAAACTCCCTGCAGTGAGTGAACATTGCTGCACAGCAGCTCAGAGAGGAAACGATCTCCGGAACTCCCCACTGGAGTTTGAAAATACATTAATATTTTACCAGTTAGTAACGGTCCGCGTGTTGGTCCATTATTATTCTGTTCTGGTCAAAATAAATATCCCAATGAACAGGACGCTGTCTGACCCTGACAGCTCACCCTCAGTCCATCCCAACGGGCAGTGTGTGTGATGGGAAATAATCATCAACCGAAAAGGAGGATTCGATTTTATTAATTTCAGGATTTAAACATTTAATATTGAAATCATATTCTTTCCAGACTAATAACAGCAAACCATTTCGTGGTAAAATTACATCTTGTATCATTTCACAATACCGTATTTGTCGGGTAAAATATAATTCCTGTCTGGTATTTCCAAATTTATTTAAAGCATTGGATTGATATCAGTTACTTTAGTGAAATCATTGATGTTAATGGATGTTAAAATCAGGCGCGGTGAAAAACGGGCACCCGACGTGCAACCGCCCGACGTACGCCATCGATAAGCGTGTAAATCTACTCGAATTGACTTTAATTTTTGAAGAAAAGTCTTCAGAAGTTTCTATGATTTAACGAATGTAACAATTAGATTTAGTGGGTATTTCACCCCGTTCTTCAGCTCCTCTCTAAATTTACTCTGGGCCACAGCATAAATACACGTGTTGGTGCAGGAACTGAGAACTTGAAGCATAAATCCGGCTGACTCAATGTCACTGGCCCTGTAGTACTGTACATTTGTTGTATGCACAGAGATAATATAAAAAACTGCTGTGCTCCATAATAATATAAAACTGCCTGATACACTGAAGAGTAAAATGATGGATTTCCTTCGGTTCTCCATCTCTTGATCGTGGTGATTGTCTCCATTGCTGCGGCCCCGGAGTCCCCTGCGGACTCTACTGGCCGCCAAAATGTGCTTGGCGGTGAGAACATTGAACAACAAAATTAGAATGAATGGGAGACAAGGCATTAACACAAGATAAATCAATTGAAACGCTGCCCATGATGGTGAAGTGAAAAGGGTCGGTTTCCAGGCACAACCCCGGGGTATATTGTCCATTATATATTCCGGGTCAAATGCAAAGTACAAGGGAATGTTTAGTAAACAGCTCAGCGCACTCACCACCCCGATAACAACAGCCGCCGTTTTCTCTGTGCAATATTTTGTTTTCAGCTTCTGACAACTAATGGCCACAAATCGATCAAAGGTGAAAGCGACTGTGAGCCAGACAGAGGTCGATATGGCCGCAAAACTCAGGGTGAGAATGAGGCTGCACACGGGGGTAATGGTCAAAAATGAAACTGGGATGTAAATAACAACAATGCGCCACATTATGACATCAGTGATAACGACCAGGAGATCGGCCGCCGCCATTCCCACCAGGTAGCGAGTGATACATTTGGAGAGTCCGCACTTTCCTCGGGACAGGATCACAATCGCCACCAAGTTAACTGTAAAAGAGAGAAGCGGAAGCAGAAAAATTATTAATCAGACCTGGAGCCAAAGCAGCAGTTTGACAGGATATGGGGTAGAATTTCCAGTTTTGTTGCTGCATCAAACGGTGGAAACTGATTAACTGACTTGTGCAGCGCTTTCGGGCAGAGAAATGTTTGTAAACACAATTATCAATAATGAATTGGGAAATTGATACAGAAAGTGAATAAAGTGAACACCGGATCAACTGGAAGGGTGGAGTGAGGGTGCAGTGCCGGTGGGGAAGGGAGAAACATAGAAACATGGAAAATAGGAGCAACAGTAGGCCATTCGGGCCTTCGGGCCGACTTCGCCATTCAAAATGATCATGGCTGATCACTCGGTACCTTCTTCCCGCATTTTCGCCATATCCCTTGATCCCTTTCGCATTAAGAAATATATCTCTTTCCTTCTTGAATACATCTAATGACTTGGCCTCCACTGCCTTTTGTGGGAGAGAATTCCACAGGTTCACCACTTTCTGAGTGAAGAAATTTCTCCTCATCTCGGTTCTAAATGGCAGACCCCGTATCCTGAGAATGTGACCCCTGGTTCAGGACTACCCAGCCATCGAGAACATCCACCCTGCATCTAGTCTGTCTAGTCCTGTTAGAATTTTATATGTTTCGATGAGATCTCCTATCATTCTTCTACACTTATCCAACAGAGTACCCTTTGTCGTCCAGTACTTCCCCGGAGCGGAGAAACTACGCCATGTTCTCCGCAGCCTTCAACATGTCATCAATGAGGACAAGCACCTCGCTATGGCCATTCCCACACCTCCACTACTCGCCTTTAAACAGCCACCCAACCTCAAACAGACCATCGTTCGCAGCAAACTACCTAGCTTTCAAGAGAACAGCGTCCACGACGCCACACAACCCTGCCACGGTAACCTCTGCAAGACATGCCAGATCATCGACACAGATACCACCATCACACGAGAGGACACCACCCACCAGGTGCATGGTTCATACTCCTGTGACTCGGCCAACGTTGTCTACCTCATACGTTGCAGGAAAGGATGCCCCAGAGCATGGTACATTGGCGAGACCATGCAGACGCTGCGACAACGGATGAACGGACACCGCGCAACAATCGCCAAACAGGAGGGTTCCCTCCCAGTCGGGGAACACTTCAGCAGTCATGGACATTCATCCACCGACCTTCGGGTAAGCGTACTCCAAGGCGGCCTTCGAGACACACGACAACGCAAAATCGTCGAGCAGAAATTGATAGCCAAGTTCCGCACCCATGAGGACGGCCTCAACCGGGATCTTGGGTTCATGTCACGCTACACGTTACCCCACCAGCGAACAAATGTTATCTGTTTTTAATATAACGGGTCAGTTGCTGTCTTTTCTATGTTTCTACCTCTCTATCTCTTTTTTTTTGTTTGTTTTTTTTTGGTGATTTGTATATTCTGTGAGACCTGGCAGGTAACACCTGTCTGTCTGCGCACTGATTGCCTTGGCAACGGGCAGTTGAAAAAACTGTCTGTACTCACCAAGCATTGTTCTGTGAATTATAAATGCGATTTCATTTCGAGGATTTCATTTCACATCGTTCACCTGACGAAGGGGGAAGCCTCCGAAAGCTTGTGAATTTAAAATAAAATTGCTGGACTATAACTTGGTGTTGTAAAATTGTTTACAATTGTCAACCCCAGTCTATCACCGGCATCTCCACATCATGACTACCATCGACACCACAAACTGCCGGCTCACAGTGGAAAGGATATCCAAGAAGATCGCACATTTAGACACAGACATCAAGTTTTTACAGAGCTGCAAGAAAGCACACAAGATCCCGAAAGGACTCCAGATCACGAACCCACTCAGGTCCACATACAACTCGGATTACGCTGAGAGACTCTGCCGCCGTACCTCTCGCACACTCCGCAACCATCTCATACACCAACTCTACAGCAGACGCCACAACCTCGAAACCAAGATAGAGTCCATACTCTCAACCTGTACTCAGGACACAGCAAACCAGCTACGTTATACCGCCAAACAGACGAGGCAACGGAACTACGCTGCCTACATGAAAACCAAGAGCAGGAAGCTTGAGAAACTCGGCATCACCACCAGCTTCGACCAAGCTTCCCCTGGTACCACGGTTGCAACCACAGGGAAGTCTATCGTCAATTTGTCCGACCACACCCTTCAACCAGACGAAATCGAAGTGCCCAGCCGAGGGCTCAATTTCTGCCCCACTACCAAAATGGACCCCACTAGTCTCGCGGCGGACACAGAGGAATTCATCAGGAGAATGAGGCTCCGGGAATTCTACCACAAACCCCAAGATTTCAGCAGCGAACCCAATGAGACAATCGACGATCCGGAACAGCAGACAGAGGGATCCGCGGTACAGCAACCGAAGAGGAAAGAGTCAAACTGGACTCCTCCGGAGGGTCGCTGCCCTCAGCTTGACATGTATGCTCAAGCTATCAGGAAATGCATCAATGCCAGATTCATCAGCCGCACTCAGAAGACAGTCCAGAATGTCACCCGAGCACAACGCAACGCCATCAACGCTGTCAAGACCAACCGCAACATCGTCATCAAACCAGCGGACAAAGGAGGAGCCATTGTCATACAGAACAGAACGGACTATTGCAAAGAAGCATACCGACAACTGGACAAACAGGAACACTACAGACGGTTACCCGCAGACCCGACCAAAGAACACACCCACCAGCTCAACAAACTGATCAAGACCTTCGATCCAGACCTTCAAAACATCCTACGCACTCTAATCCCACGTACTCCCCGCGTGGGAGACTTCAACTGCCTCCCAAAGATACACAAAGCCAACACACCCGAACGTCCTATCGTATCAGGCAACGGAACCCTGTGTGAGAACCTCTCTGGATACATCGAGGGCATCCTGAAACCCATCGTACAGGGAACCCCCAGCTTCTGTCGCGACACTACAGACTTCCTACAAAAACTCAGTAACCACGGACCAGTTGAACCAGGAACACTTCTCACCACGATGGACGTCTCGGCACTATACACCAGTATCCCCCACGATGACGGCATCGCTGCGACAGCATCAATACTCAACACCAACAACAGCCAATCTCCAGACGCCATCCTACAACTCATCCGTTTCATCCTGGATCACAATGTCTTCACCTTCGATAACCAGTTCTTTACCCAAACACACGGAACAGCCATGGGGAACAATTCGCACCCTAATACGCCAACATTTTCATGCACAAGTTCGAGCAGGACTTCTTCACTGCACAAGACCTCCAACCAACACTATACACCAGATACATCGACGACATTTTCTTTCTATGGACCCACGGCAAGGAATCACTAAAGAGACTACACGATAACATCAACAAGTTCCATCCCACCATCAAGCTCACCATGGACTACTCCTCAGAATCAGTTTCTTTCTTGGACACACGAATCTCCATGAAAGACGGGCACCTCAGCACCTCACTCTACCGCAAGCCCACGGACAACCTCACGATGCTCCATTTTTCCAGCTTCCACCCTAACCACGTCAAAGAGGCCATCCCCTATGGACAGGCCCTGCGAATACACAGGGTCTGCTCAGACGAGGAGGAACGCGATGGACACCTACAGACGCTGAAAGACGCCCTAGTAAGAACGGGATATGACGCTCAACTCATCGATCGACAGTTCCGACGGGCCACAGCAAAAAATCGCATAGACCTCCTCAGGAGACTAACACGGGACGCAACCAACAGAGTACCCTTTGTCGTCCAGTACTTCCCCGGAGCGGAGAAACTACGCCATGTTCTCCGCAGCCTTCAACATGTCATCAATGAGGACAAACACCTCGCTATGGCCATCCCCACACCTCCACTACTCGCCTTTAAACAGCCACCCAACCTCAAACAGACCATCGTTCGCAGCAAATTACCCAGTTTTCAGGAGAACAGCGTCCACGACACCACACATCCCTGCCACGGTAACCTCTGCAAGACATGCCAGATCATCGACACAGATACCACCATCACACGAGAGGACACCACCCACCAGGTGCATGGTTCATACTCCTGTGACTCGGCCAACGTTGTCCACCTCATACGTTGCAGGAAAGGATGCCCCAGAGCATGGTACATTGGCGAGACCATGCAGACGCTGCGACAACGGATGAACGGACACCGCGCAACAATCGCCAAACAGGAGGGTTCCCTCCCAGTCGGGGAACACTTCAGCAGTCATGGACATTCAGCCACCGACCTTCGGGTAAGCGTACTCCAAGGCGGCCTTCGAGACACACGACAACGCAAAATCGTCGAGCAGAAATTGATAGCCAAGTTCCGCACCCATGAGGACGGCCTCAACCGGGATCTTGGGTTCATGTCACGCTACACGTTACCCCACCAGCGAACAAATGTTATCTGTTTTTAATATAACGGGTCAGTTGCTGTCTTTTCTATGTTTCTACCTCTCTATCTCTTTTTTTTTGTTTGTTGTTTTTTTTTGGTGATTTGTATATTCTGTGAGACCTGGCAGGTAACACCTGTCTGTCTGCGCACTGATTGCCTTGGCAACGGGCAGTTGAAAAAACTGTCTGTTATCACCAAGCATTGTTCTGTGAATTATAAATGCGATTTCATTTCGAGGATTTCATTTCACATCGTTCACCTGACGAAGGGGGAAGCCTCCGAAAGCTTGTGAATTTAAAATAAAATTGCTGGACTATAACTTGGTGTTGTAAAATTGTTTACAATTGTCAACCCCAGTCCATCACCGGCATCTCCACATCATCTTCTATACTCGAGTGAATATAGGCCTAGTCGACCCAATCTGTCCTCATACGTCAGTTCTGCCATCACAGGAATCAGTCTGGTCAACCTTCGTTGCACTCCCTCCATGGGATGGACATCCTTCCTCAGATAACGAGACCAAAACTGCAAACAATACTCCAGTTGTGGTCTCTACAAGGCCCTGTATAACTGCAGTAAGACATCCCTGCTCCTGTACTCAAACCCTCCTGCAATGAAGGTCATCACGCCATTCGGCTTCCTAACTGCTTGCTCCACCTGAATGCGCGCTTTCAGTGACTGGTGTACAAGGACGCCCAGGACTCGTTGCACCTCTCCTTTTCCCAATCTATCACCATTCAGATATTAATCTGCCTTTCTGTTTTCAGAACCAAATTGGATAACCTCACATTTATGCACGTTATACTGCATCTGCCATGTTCTTGCCCAGTCACCCAACTTGTCGAAATCACATTGGCGCCTCTTTGCATCCTCCTCACAGCTCACATTCCACTCCAGCTTTGTGTCGTCTGCAAACTTGGAAATATTTCATTCCGTTCCCTCATCCAAATCATTGATATATATTGTGAATAGTTGGGGCCCAAGCACTGATCCCTGCGGCACACCACTAGTCAATGCCTGCCACCCAGAAAAAGAGCAGTTTATTTCTACTCTCTGTTTCCTGTCTGTGAACCAATCCACAATCCATGCCAGTATATATCCCCAATCCCATATGCTTTAATTTTGCACACTAACCTCTTGTATGTGACCTTATCAAAAGCCTTCTGAAAATCCAAGCATACCACATCTACTGGTTCTCCCTTATCGATTCTACCAGGTTGCATCCTCAAAAAACTCCAGTAGATTTGTGAAGCATGATTTCCCTTTCATAAACCCATGCTGACTTTGTCCAATCCCGTTAATGCCTTCCAAGTGTTCTGTTATCACATCGTTTATGATAGACTCTAGCATTTTCCCCACTACTGATGTTGGGCAAACTAGTCTGTAATTCCCTGTTTTTTTCTCTCCCTCCTTTTTTAAATAGTGGAGTTATATTTGCCACCCTCCAATCTTTAGGAACTGTTCCAGAGTCTATAGAATTTTGGAAGATGTTCACCAATGCATCCATTATTTCCAGGGCCACTTCCTTTCGTACTCTGGGATGTAGATTTTCAGGCCGTGGGGATTTGTCAGCCTTTAGCCCCATTAATTTCCCTAGCACTATATTTTTTACTAATTCTGGTTTCCTTCAGTTCCTCCCTCTCACTGGACCCTTGGTTCCCTAACATTTCTGGGAGTTTATTTGTGTCCCCCTTTGTGAAGGCAGAACCAACGGATGAGTTTAATTGTTCTGCCATTTCATTGTTCCCCATTATAATTTCCCCCATTTCTGACTGTAAGAGACCTACATTTGTCTTCATTAATCTTTTTCTCTTGACATATTTATAGAATCTCTTACAGTCAGTTTTTAGGTTTCCTTCTAGTTTACTCTCATACTCTATTTTCCCCTCTTATTAAATCTCCTTGACCTCCTTTGCTGAATTCTGAACTGCTCCAAATCGTCAGGCTTACCACCTTTTCTGGCAATTGTATATGTCTCCTCATTGGATCTAATACTATCCCTAATTTCTTTTGTAAGCCTCGGTTGAGCCACCTTTCCTGTTTCATTTTTGCGCCAGACAGGAATGAATAAGTGTTGTAATTCCTGCATACGTTCTTTAAATATTAGCCATTGCCTATCCACCATTATCCCTTTTAGTAAATTTCCCCAATCTATCATAGCCAACTCGCACCTCATACTTTCGTAATTTCCTTTCTTTATATTCAGGATCCTAGCTTCGGATTCAGCTACTTCACTCTCCATCTTAATGAGGATTTCTATCATGCTATGATCAATCTTCCCTAAGGGACCCCGCACATCAAGATTGTTAATTAATCCTTTCTCATTGCACAGTACCCAGTCTAGGATCGTCTGTTCTCTAGTTGGTTCCTCAACGTATTGGTCTAGAAAACCATTCCGTACACACTCCAGGAATTCCTCCCCGACAGTATTATTACTAATTTGTTTGACAAATCTATAAGTAGATTAAAGTCACCCATGATTATAGTTGTACCCTTTTTGCATGCGTCTATAATTTCCTGTTTACTCCTCTCCCCTAAATCTGCAGGGGTCTGAAAGACCGGAATCCAACGGAATAAATCAGGATTTGGGCTCCAGCGGATGGGAAAGTGAGCGAGGGCCGGGCAGATTAGCAGCAGGGGAAGGTGCTGATGGTTTGTTGCTCTGGGTTAAGAGAACCGACATGGGCCGGCACAAAACGGGACAGACTGAGATCCGCGGCCTTGAATTTGAAGCTTCGGATTGGATTGGAAGAGGCAGCTGGACGCCGAGCCAGTGAGCAAGATTGGGAGGGAGACAAAGAAAAGGTCATGTAGGAGGTGGAGGGGAGTCAGGAGTAGATGGTTTGGGAAAGTGGATAAAGTGAAGCAATTGATGAGGAGACAGAGGATTGAATGCAGTGGGAGGAGAGGCTGGGATTCAAAGGGAGAGACTGCAGCAGAGTGTTAGAAGAAATCTCAACTATAAGTCCCAGGAACACAACGCAATTGATGAATTCAACCTTAATGTCTGTGGTTATTGATATCAGGGATCAGCTCGTTGGTTCAATAACGTGTTCAACAAATTTACTTTGAACATTCAATTAAAATTAAACTAAAATGCATTCATTAAATTAGCCTCGTTCTTTATTGAAAGAAGCTGTACCATAGCTTCTAGAATAAAATATCCTGATAATTCATTGCGAACAATAAATCACTGATTTTATTCTTTAAATACATTTCAATTCTGTTTATGTTTTCAGTCAGTAAACAAGTAAAACGAACATTCACATAAACAGACTGAGGACCTCACAGTGATAAACACACCAGAAGAGAGTACAATAAAACTCTCACAATCTGACAAATCCTAATAACACCTTCAATTCACATTTCCTCTTCATAATTGTACTTGAAGTTTCAACAGTTCATTCAGATGAATTGTTCACACCGCTGCTGCTCCTCCTCTCTCCTCCCCTCTCTCATTCTCTGTCTCTCTCTCTTCCCCTCCATACTTCTCCCCCTCCCTCTGGTTTTCCTTCCCAGTCACATTCTACATCTCTCCTCTCTATCTCTCTGCACTCTCTCAACTCTTTTCTCAATGCCCCTTTTCACATCCGAGGAAATCCTCACATCCTGCGCCTGCTTTCTCTTCTCCAGCCCCGTGTTTCAACGATCCTATTCTCAGTGTCAATTCGTCAAATGGTGAAGCCTCTGTGAAAAGTTTAATGTTTCTACAGATCATCCAAGTTCCAACTGTTCAACTACACTGTTCACTTTATCTGTACTATATGGAATAAACGGAATAGAATGCATCTTCCAGACACACCTCACAATAATTGAAATTCCTTCTCCTGTAATTATAAATTACAGCGTTAGATGGCGGCATTGTTCAATTAACAAAACGTCAACATCACCGCTGCCACTGATAACCGACAGATAAATAGAAGGGCTCATGACTCCAACAGACAAAGTGAAACTTAAACAACATCACCTCAACACATTGCATTTTACAGTAAATTCATCCACAGTGAAGCAGGAAATGACATGTGAAAGAATCAGCAAGAAGCTGAGATCAGTAACCAGACCTCTGGAGCTACGTCAGATAAACACAAAATGAAATAATATTTCATAACAGTGACAACCAATAAATACACTGAAATCCCAGTTAAACTGAACCATGTTATTGTGGAGGGAGTACATTGCGCTGCCTCCGTGTAACACTGAAACCGTGAGCTGTCTCATTATCAATCACTGAAAGCAAATTGATGAAAAAATATTCCAGGACAGGTTAGTTCCACAACATGAAATTGTTAACAGCTCCTGATGGTCTGATACCAGCTCTTAGCCCAGACATCTGATTCCAATATATTCAGTACAGTGAATAATCCAGTAACAATGCCAGGGATGGACATTCAACCGTCACTACAGAAATAACACAATTGCTGCAATACCGACGGAGCAGAGATTATAAACAACTCATCATTAAGCTAATAGAACTGAACAGGAGGCTGTGTTGTTTTTGTTAAACATGGTGGGAGAAAAAATAATTTGTCAAGTACAGCAGCACTTTAACACCGATTTAAAATATTCGCAGATAAGTCAATGGCTTACCGGGCACTCCAAAGACTGCAAGAACAGGATAGTAAATGCGTTCTATCTGAAACATTACTAAATATCCCATTTCTGTGAGAGACAGTGACTTCAGTTGATCTGAAAACCGCAGCTCCAGCAGGCACTCTGAACTGATACATTGCAACAAGCCCTGATTTATACAGGGGATAAATCTCCACTGACACGGTTATACCCCTGATCATTGCTATTAGTTACAGTCACCTGAACAAACACATTACATCAGCAGCTTTCTTTCCAATGTAAATAATGACGTGGCTGTATTACAAATATCTCAAAGTTCAGGACAATATCTTAATGAGACCTCTCTCAGCAATAAAGTTAAAAGCTATGTTCAGAAATGACTAGTCCAACAACTATGAGCGGCTTCATTTACAGTTTTCATATAATTGTATTGACTATGTTCACTCCTGCCGATTCATTTATAAATTGTACCGATTTCTCCCCGTGTGCACTGAATTCAGGGACACAAGCAGACCCGTTTCACTCTGTTCCTGCAGTTTCCCAGTTAAAATATGATCACTGAGTCTCTGACACGGGGATAGTTAAAGGCCACGTTGAGGATTGCAGCCGAGAAATGACTGTGTGTGATATTAGGGGTCGGACACTGAACGAGCTTCATTGCCATTCCTCTCTCCATTATTTTACTGCAGATGTTTACCCGTTTAATTTACATTGGTTGACGGCTCCAGTAAAATTGCTCTCCTGCAAACCCTGCTTCCCTCAGCCGCCTCCTTTCCTTCCTCAGCCCATTGTCATTGAAATCCTCATCGATGCATCTGTCCCCTCCAGACTCCATCCCTCCAATGCACTCCTGGCCGGCCACACAATCTCCAACTTCCAACCGGCACCAGGTCCTGCTCGGCCTCATTGACCTTCACTGACACCCAGTTCCCCATGCCCTAACATTTTACATTTTCATCCTGGGGTTCAAATACCTTCATGGCCCAACCCTCCCTATCTCCACCCTCTCCACCCCCCGACAGGAAACCCATCAGTGACCTCCTCAATCATCGATCACTGGCCTCTTTTGGTGGGACTACCCTCACTTGGTTCCACTCACCTATCTGATCAGAGCCAGGAGAAGCTTCTCTTCCCTCCCTATCACCGTTATATCTGATGTCTGAAAAGGTCCAATCCTTTGCTCCCTCCTCTTCCTCATCTACATGCTGCCCTTTGGTGACATTGTCCTCAGACATGGACCAGCTTTCAGAAGTACTTTGACCCTTAAAATGCATTTGTTTGTCAGACCGACACACTGTTTTAGATGAATCACATTTTCCTCTCGTTTAAAATTGGGAAGTCATGATCTTTGTCCCCACAATCTCCACAAACTGGCAAAAGAGTCCATCACCATCCTTCTCTTTTCGATTGGTGAGTATCTCACCAATCACCCAAGTCCTTACTGACCTGCATTACTTTCCAGCATTCAAAAGCCAGTAGTTTATTTTTATTCGTTTTTGCATTTAAATCCAACAGGGCCTCATCCCTCCCTTTCTCTGTTACTTTCTCCAGCGCTGCAGCCCCTGCCAAACCCATTGCTCCTCCACCTCTGGCCGCTTGTGCAACCGCAGTCCATTTGACAGCCGTGCCTTCAGCAATATCCACGATTCAGAATGCCCTCTTTAAGGACCTCCTCATCTTCCCCCACTTTCAGGTATCAGGCGTGGTTAGAAGTTTGTGAGTCAAATCCTACTCCAGAGACTTGAACACGTAATCCAAGCTGAGAATGCAGTTCAGTACTGAGGGAGCGATGCACTGCCGGAGTTGCCAACTTACACAGGACACGTCAAACTGAGGGCCCATCTGCGCTCTGAAGTAGATGTAAAATATCTCACGGCAAAATTCGAAGAAGAGCAGGGGAGTTCTCCCTGGTATACTGGGCAATATTTATCCATCAATCATCAATACCAAAACCGATTTTCTGGTCATTTACCTCATTGCAGTTTGTATCAGCTTGCTGTGTACAAATTGGCTGGTACATTTCCTACTTTACCACAGTGGCTACATTTCAAAATTCACTTCATTGACCATAAAGCGTTTTGGGGCGTCCTGAGATTTGGAAAGGTGCTTTGAAAGGCCAGCTGTGTCCTTCTTTCATACCTTCCATGAAAGCCATTTCTTGCTTCATGAACTTGTCATCCCTCCTAATATCTCCTTCTTTGGCCAGAGGTCCATTTTTTCCTCATTATAACTCAGTAAATCGGCTCAGGATATTTATCTATGATAAACGCGCTAGATAAATACAAATAGTTATTGTTATATTTTACCATCCTCCACTCTCTTCATTCCACCATTGGTCGCCATTTGTTCAGACATCTGAATTCTACTGTCGAAAAACAGCCTTATCCCCTCCATCTCTCCATTTGCTTCTCCTCCTTAAGCCCGCACTTTGATCAAGGTTTTCGCCAGTCCCCCTGACATCATCATATTCCTTTCGTGCCCGTTTTTACAAACTCCTCCGTGAAGCCACTTTGGAATGCTTATTACATTAAAGGCGGTCAGTGGGTGGGAGTTGTTGTTGACGTTCATTGGAATGTGTTCATTAGTTGTCCACTGTATGAGCAAAAATAATTTATCGGCTAATATTCTTGTACCAGAAAGAGATTTATACAATAGACGGAATTATTGAGATTAATTAACATTGGCAGATACTCATGGACACTGTTTCGCTCGAACAACATAACTCGGTTTGTCTTCAGACATGACACTGAAATAAGTTTGTACAACTGTGAGACAGCCTTTAGGGAGTCCTGTATCTAAGATGAGACCAGCTGCAGTGAGCAGGATGATGGTTTAATGTTATTTATCTTTTTTCTCTTTGGTTATAACCCATTTTACTGCTTTCTTGGGCTGATGGCAAGGATGTAGCTTAATTATTTATTCTCTTTGGTTAAAGCCCGTAGATCCAGAGTATAGTGTGCAGTTTTGAACGCACCATTACAGAAACAACATTAAACCCATAGCGAGCACAGTGCAGATTATCTCGAATGAGGTCAGGCAAGGGAAACTGTATGAGGAAAGATTTGAAATACCTGGATTATTGACAACGAAAATGACGAAGTTGTTTGATAGAGTAATAGAGAATCACTGTATCATCTGTTGTGAGGATCAGCGATAGAGTAATAGAGAATTACTATATCCTCTGGTTGTGAGGATCAGCGATAGAGTAATAGAGAATTACTGTATCTTCTGGTTGTGAGGAACAGTGATTGATTAATAGGGAATTACTGTATCCTCTGGCTGTGAGGATCAGTGATAGAGTAATAGAGAATTACTGTATCCTTTGGTTGTGAGGATCAGTGATAGAGTAATAGAGAATTACTGTATCCTCTTGTTGTGGGGATCAGTGATAGAGTCACAGGGAATTACTGTATCCTCTGGTTGTGAGGATCAGTGATAGAGCAATAGGGAATTACTGTAACCTCTGGTTGTGAGGATCAGTGATAGAGCAATAGGGAATTACTGTATCCTCTGGTTGTGAGGATCAGTGATAGAGCAATCGAGAATTACTGTATCCTCTGGTTGTGAGGATCAGTGATAGAGCAATAGAGAATTACTGTATCCTCTGGTTGTGAGGATCAGTGATTGTGTAATAGAGAATTACTGTATCCTCTGGTTGTGACGATCAGTGATTGTGTAATAGAGAATTACTGTGTCCTCTGGTTATGAGAATCAGTGACAGAATAATGGAGAATTACTGTATCCTCTGGTTGTGTTTCACCACACGGAATGGAATAAAACAGAAAAGAGACAATTGCAACTTTTACCATTGCATCATTTGAGAGAAAATTGAATATATATTTGAAATTGAAAAAGATAAAGTGCATTTAGAAGAAAGTTTGCCTTGACATACGTTTTTAATTGCTTTAACCATGAACTGGCACTGACACCATTGGCGAAATTGCCTCCCGCTGTTCTGTAAACCACTAATCTTCTTGTTTTTTCTAGATTGACATTTGTGATGTGCTTGAATGATCCTGGACGCCGGTGTACTGCCCCTTATCTAACAATACAGTACTGTAACCGATCGCTGTAAAGGAGGTTTCCCTTTATTATCTTAACTGAATATTCCTGTGTCTACATTGCCCAATATCGAGCAATACGATAGCATAACCCAGGGATGTAACAATAGTTCCCATTTCTAATCTGAAGTTGGCGTTCCTATTTCTGCTCTGTCCAATACCTAACAATACGAGAGTGTAACCCGGGAATGTAACAATAGTTTCTTCTTGATAATCTGAACCGGATATTTCTGTTTCTGCACTGTCCAATATCTAAGAATGCGATAATGTAACCCAACGCTGTAAAAAACACTTCCCCTTTCAAATCTGAACCAGATATTCATGTTTCTGCATTGGCCAATAACAATGTGACAGAGTAACCCACTGACGCAACAATAGTTCCCCCTATAATTTGAAGTGGATATTCGTGTTTCTGCACTGTTTAATATCTACCAATATTATAGTCTCACCCAGGGACGCATCAAGGGTTCCCGTTTTAATCTGAACTGGATATTTGTGTTTCTGCACTGCCCCATATCAAACAGTACGACAGTGTAACTCACTGATGTAACAACAGTTCCCTTTTATAATCATAACTCTATATTCAAGTCTCTGCACTGCCCAATATCCAGCAAAATGACAGCGTAACCCAATCATGCATCCATTGTTCCCTTTGTTATTCTGTCCTCGATATTCATATTTCTGTACTCTCCAAGTTCCAACGATATGAAAGTGTAACACGGGAATGTAACAATAGTTGCCCCTTAAAATTAACTGGATATTCGTGTTTCTGCATCGCCCCATATCTAACAATGCGATTGTATAACCCGGGGATGTAGCAGGTACTAGATATTCGTGTTTTTTTTTACAATCTTTCAATATTCAGACACAGGAAACACTTGGTAAGATGAAACTGATTCCAATCGATAATCTGCTTCATCCCACGTCAAGCAAACTTACAAACCAATCGGTATTATTGGGTTCACACATTCTATCAGTACGATTTAACTGTGCCTTTTAATATAAAATAAAGTATATGCCGCATTTCCCCACATCAGCGGGTCGTTTTGATTGACCTAAACAAAATGCCTTCTACCTGTCCTCCTGTTGTGTAACCTTCTGAGTCTGTGAAGGCTTGTCCTCCCCGGAGATCACTCTAACTCTGATAATTCTACACAGTACTTAGCTTTTGGATGAAGTGAACACCTCCCCAGCCATAAACAAGTCCAGCTCTCGCTTGAAGGAATTCAGAGGATCAGCGTCCACTCACAGCTGACAACCTGTTCCAGAGGTTCACTATTCTCTGGGAAAAGAATCACTTCCTGACATCTAATCTGGACCTGGCTTTGCACAGTTTAAAATTGTGACCCGTGGTCCTCCCTAACCTATTTAGTTGGCACAAACTGCCTACTCGAGCACAACCTACTCCCTTCATAATCTTATACACCTCGATTAAATCACCCCCTAAGTCTATGCTTGTCTATCGTGTTGAGTCCCGGCTCTTTCAGCCTCAATATCGATCACCATGTGGGGAGATCAAAACTGGACAAAGTATTCAAACTGAGGCCTGACCATTCCTTGTACAAGGAGAAAATAGTAGGTGTTGTTTTGTAATAAATTGGAGCTCAATGTGGGAAAGTGGGGGTCATCCACTTTGGACCTAAGAAAGATTGATCGGAGTATTTTCTAAATGGCGAGAAGCTAGGAACTGTGGAGGAGCCGAGAGGTTTAGGGACCATGTACTGGAATCAATAAAAGCTAGTGGAGAGTTACAAAAAATAATTTAAAAGCCTAAGGGAACGATGGCCTTTATCTTAAAGGGGCTGGAATACAAACGGGGTGCAAGTTATGTTACAGGTGTACAGAGCTGTGATGAGACCCCATCTGGAGTACTGCTTTCAGTTCTGGGCATTGAACCTCAGGAAGTATATATTGGCCTTTGAGGTGGTGCAGCGCTAATTCACCAGAATTATACCGTGGATAAAACGCTTAAATGACGAGGACAGGTTCCATAGACCAGGTTTGTATACCCTTGAACATCGGAGATTAAGGGGAGATCTAATTGAGGTGTTTAAGATGATTAAAGGATGTGATATGGTAGATAGGCAGGAACTATTTCCTCTGGAGTGGGAATCCAGAACAATGCTGCAAAACCTTAAAATTAGAGCTAGGCCATTCAGGGTGATGTCAAGAAGCACTTCTTCACAAAAATGGTGGTGGAAATCTGGAACACTGTTCCCCCATAGAGCTGTTGAGGATGGGAGTCAATTAAAAATTTCGAAACTGAGATTGACAGAATTTTGTTAGGTAAGGGTTACAAAACCAATGCGGGTAGATGGGATTAAGATACAGATCAGTCATAATCTAAATGATTGGCGGAACAAGCTCACCGGACTGATCGGCCGACTCCTGTTCCTTTGTTCCTCTGTTCCAATGTCCAAAAATGCACCCCAGTACCCTATTCGTTTTCGCTATCGTATCACAGCATTGCTCATGAACCTTTAAAGCTCTATGCACTAAAACACTCAGATCTACTTCTTTCTCCACCTGCTTTAATGCTTTTCCCTGAAGTATGTATGTATGTTCAGCATTCACACAACTCACATGCACAAAACAGCACTTTTCCAAGTTAAACATCATTGGTCAGTCACGAACCCAAAACCCCAACGCATCAAGATCCGCCTGAAACAGACGAGAATCATCTACAGTCCTGACACTCGCACAAATCTAAATATCATCTGAAAACTTGCCGACCTTACCCTCAACACCTACATCTACATCATTAATAAAAATAGTAAAGCGCAGTGGTACTTACACCGATCCCTGCGTGACACCACTGGTGACTGGTCTGCAAACAGATCGAAATCAATGTATAACTACTTTCTGCCTAAGGCCTTCGAGTCAGTTCTTAATCAAGCTGAATATATTATCACCAATACCAGAGGCTTCGATCTTGCAGAGCAGCATCTTGTGCAGTACCACATCCCACATCCAACATCTTGGTGACTTCTTCAAAAAATACGTTCAAATTTGTAAGACATGACCGCCTTTCTTTAAAGCTATGTTGGTTGGCCTAAATATGTCGTTCTCTATCGAAGTAGTCATACATTGCATCCCTAATGATCTCCTGAAGCATATTCTCTAATACGGCCGTCGAACAGCTACCTGGGTCCGTCTTGTCACTTTTTTTAAAGATGGGAACTTTTAGCCTCCTTCCAGTCTGAGGAAACCGTCCCAGAGTGCAACGAGCTATTAAAGACGAGGACAAGGGGTTCGCACCGTGCCTGCCCCATCGCCCTAAGGACTCCCAGGTGGATATTATCCGGATCGGCTGCCCTAGCTATTTTAAGCTTCGTGATTGCATCTAAAACAATATGTTCATTTACGTCAATATAAACCGTTTGATTATTACAACGTTATTATATTCTTACAGTCGAGCATTGTCTTCAAGAGTGAAGATCGAGGCAAAGTTCTGATTTCATATTTCCGCCATACCCGTGAGTCCTTCGTAACCTGTCCTTGATCATCCCGCAATGGCCCAATACAGTCTTAAATGTTATGAAATAAAGCATATTTTGAAATTTTAATAAAATCTTGGGGTACAAATACAGCAATCACTAAAAGTAGGTTTACAAAAAGGCGAGTCAAGAACTGGGATTCAATTCTAGAGGGATAGAATTGATAAGCAAAGAAGTTATGTTAAACTTGTATGGAGCCTTGGTTAGGCCACACTTGGATTATTGTGCAGTCTGATCTCCATATTATAGAAAGGATAGACAGGAATTGGAGAGGGAGCAAAAAAGTTTCACAAGGTTGATACCAGAACTGAGGGGATATCCTTATCAGGAAAGGCTGAACAGGCTGGGATTCTTTTCTCTTGAAAAGAGAAGGCAAAGGGGTGACCTAATGGAGGTCTTTAATATAATGATAGGGTTTGATAGGGTAGACGGAGAAAAAAATGTTTCCAATTGTGAGGTAGTCCAAAATTAGAGATGATAAATGTAAGATAGTTACAAATTAATCCAAGAAGAATTCAGGAGAAACTTCTTTATCCACAGAGTGTTAAGACTGTGGAACGCGCTGCCGCAGGGAGTAGTTGAGGGAAATAATGTAGGTGCATTTAAGGGGAAGCTAGATCAGCACAAGAGGGAGTAAGGAATCGGGTATCCTGATAGGGTTTGATGAAGTATAGAGGGAGGTGGATCGTGTGGTGCACAAAATCTGGCATAAACCAGTTTGGCCGAATGGCCTGTTTCTGTGCTGTAGTTTAGAAGTAACTCCATGAACTTAATGTATTATTTTTGGGGGTGGTGGAAGAGCAGAGGGACCCTGGGGGCGCATATTCACAAATCTTTGAAAGTGGCAGGACAAGTTGATAAGGCGGTGAAGCAAGCGGATGGGATATATGGGTTTGTAAAGAGTGGAATAGAATACACCAATAGGGAGTCATGTTAAACAATTCCAAAAGGCTGGTTAGGCCTGAGCTGGATTATTGTGTATAATTCTGGGCACCACACTTTAAGGAGAATGTCAAGGCCTTGAAGAGGACACGGAAGAGATTTACCAGGGTGATGCCAGGGACGGGGGACTTCAGTTATGTGGAGGGATTGGAGAAGTTGGGATTGTTCTCCTTTGATTAGAGAAGGTTAAGGGGAGACCTAATAGAGGTATTCAAAATAATGAGGGTTTTTTATTGAGAAAATAAGGGAAATCGTTTACTCCAGCAATTGGATTGGTAATCAGAGGTCATAGGTTTAAAACAATTTGCAAAACAACTGGAGGGGAAATGAGGAAAACATTTTTCACACGGAGGGTTGTTAAGCACTGCCTGGAAGATGGGGTCCCGTTTAAAGGCTGTCCTCGTATCAAAATTCATATTTTTACTGGGAATCTGCAGGAACAGATTGAAACGGGTCTGCTTGTGTCCCTGGATTCAATGTACAATGTGGAGAAATCGGTAAAATGTATGAATGAATCGGCAGGAGTGAACATGGTCAATACAATTATATGAAAACTGTAAATGAAGCCGCTCATTGTTGTTGGACCAGTCCTTTCTGTGCACAGCTTTTAACTTTATTCATGAGAGAGGTCTCAGTCAGATAATGTCCTGGATTTTGAGATGTTTGTGATATATCCACGTCATTAGTTACATCGGAGTCAAAGCTGCTGATGTAATGTGTTTGTTCAGGTGACTGTAACTAATAGCAATGATCGGGGGTATTACCGTGTGAGTGGAGATTTATCCCCTGTATAAATCTGGGATCTCTGTAATGAATCCGCTCACAGTACCTGCCGGAGCTGCGGTTTCCAGGCCCACAGAAGTCATTGCTACTCAAAGAAATGGGATATTCAGTAATATATCAGATAGAATGTATTTATTATCCTGTTCTTGCAGCCGTTATCTCAGCTGTTAATGGTGTAAATCGATATTATCTCTGCTGCTTTATTGGCACTCTTTTTTCTCCCATCGTGTATTACACAGTGGAATGTTTTGTTCTCAGTCTCTGCTCTTTTGATCTTGTAGTAGTTGCATTACATGCGTTACCATCTTCTATATCCAACCCTGGCATTGTTACTGGATTATTCTCTGTACTGAATGTATTGGAATCAGGTCTCTGGGCAAAGAGCTGATATCAGACTATAAGTAGTTGCTAACAGTTTCATGTTGTTGAATATACCCGCGCTGCAATATTTTTTCATAAATGTGTTTTCAGTGATTGATAATGAGACATCTCACGGTCTCAGTGTTAAAAGGAGGCAGCGAAATATCCTCCCTACACAATAACATGGTCCAGTTTAACTGGGATGTCAATGTATCTGTTGGTTATCACTGTGATGAAAGATTACTTAATTGTGCCTGCATCTGACGCCGCTTCCGGTTCAGATATCTGGTTGCGAAACTGAGTTTGCTGCTGATTCTTTCACATCTCATTCTCTGCTTCACTGTGGATGAATTCACTGTAAAATGCAACGTTTTGAGGTTATGCTGTATCAGTTTGCAGTTTATCTGTTGGAATCATGAGCCCTTCTATTTATTTGTAGATTATAAGCAGCAGCGGTGATTTTGGCGTTTTGTTAATTGAACAATGCCGCCATCTAACGCTGTACTTTAAAATGTCTGGAAGAGGCATTCGATTCTTTTTTTATTCCATGCATTGTTGATGAAGTGAACAGCGTAGGTGAACAGGTGGAGACTTGGATGATCTGTAGAAACATTAAACTTTTCACAGAGGCTTCACCATTTAACAAACTGACACTAAGAATAGCATCGGTAGAACACGGGGCTGGTGCAGAAAAAGCAGGTCCAGGATATTACCAGGAATTTACTCGGATGAGAAAAGCGGCATTGAAAAAGAGAGTGGAGACAGAGCGGAGAGATAGAGAGGAGCGATAGAGAACGCGACTGAAAAGGAACACGAGATGGGGTGGAATGAAAGAGAAAAAAAAAGAGAGACAGACAGAGACGGAGAGAGCCCAGAAATTGAGGGGGGGGGGGGGGGCGGGGGGGCGTAGGCGGAGAGGGCCGCCGGGGTGAATAATTCATCGGATTGAACTGCTGGAAGTGAAAATGTGACTTGAAGGTGTTATTCGGATGTTGTCAGATTGTAAGAGTTTTATTGTATCCGCGCCCTGTGTTTATCACCATCAGGTCCACAGTCTTTTGATGTGAATGTTCCTTTTACCTGTTAACTGACTGAATACATAAACATAATTGAAATATATTTAACGAATAAAATCAGTGATTCCTTGATCGCATTGAATTATTGGGATACTCTATTCTAGAATCTATGTGTCAGCTTAATTCAATAAAGAAATAGGCTGATTAAATGATTGCATTTTGATTTAATTTTAATTGAATGCGCAAAGTAAATTTATTGAAAACATTATGTAAACAACGAGCTGTTCCCTGACACCAATAACCATATAAATGAACTGTTGAATTTATTCATTGGATTGTGTTACTGCGACCTATAGGTTAGATTTCCTCTAACACTCTGCTGCAGTCTCTCCCTGTGAATCCCAGCCTCTCCTCCCACTGCATTGAATCCTCTGCCTCCTCATCCATTGCATCAGTTTATCCGCTTTCCCAAAACATCTGCTCCTGACTCCCCTCCACCTTCTACGTGTTCTTTTCTTTGTCGCCCTCCCAATCTCACTCACTGGCTCGGCCTTCATCTGCTTCTTCCATCCCGATGCGAAGCCTTAAACTTACCACCGCGGACCTCGTTCTTTCCCGTTTTGTTCCAGCCCCTGTCGGCCCTCTTCACGCAGAGCAACAAACCAGCTGCATCGCCCCCTGTCCCCTCACCTACCCGGTCCTCGCTCACTTCCATCTGGAGCCCAAATCCGGATTTAACCCTTTGGATTCCCGGTCTTCAAACCCATTCTCCTTCCCCTCCGGCACTGCGCCCTCACTCGACCCTTCCAGTGGATCCGGTATTCACTTTCTGTATCAATTTCCCAATTCATTTGCGGGGGAATGGGACTAATTGGATAGCTCTTTCAAAGAGCCGGCACAGGCTCGATGGGCCAAATGGCCTCCTTTTGTGCTGTAACAATTCTATTATTGATAATTATCTTTTAAAACATGTCTCTGCCGAACATGCTGCCCAGGTCAGAGAATCAGTTAAAACCGTTTGATGCAGCAACAAAGCTGCAAATTTCACCCCCTGATATAACTGCTGTTTTGTCTCCAGGTCTGATCAGTAATTTCTCTGCATGTGTTTCTCTCTCTTACAGTTAACTTGGTGGCGATTGTGATCCTGTCCAGAGGAAAGTGCGGACTCTCCAAATGTGTGACTTGCTACCTGGTGGGAATGACAGCGGCCGATCTCATGGTCATTATCACTGATGTAATATTGAGGGGGATTGGTGATATTTATTTCCCATTTTCTTTCTTGACCATTACCCCGGTGTGCCGTCTCATTGCCATCCTGATTTCAGCATTCACAGCGGCCTCCGTCTGGTTCACAGTGGTTTTCACCTTTGATCGATTTGTGGCCATTTGTTGTCAGAAGCTGAAAACAAAATATTGCACCGAGAAAATAGCGGCTGCTGTTATCGGGGTGGTGAGTGCGCTGAGCTGTTTACTAAACATTCCCTGGTACTTTTGATTTGACCCTGAATATATAATGGACAATGTGACCCGGGGTTGTGTCTGGAAACTAATACTTTTCATTTCACCCGCATGGGCTGCGTTTGACTTGTTTTATCTTGTGTTAATGCCATGTCTCCCATTCATTCTGATTTTGCTGTTCAATGTTCTCACCGCCAGGCACATTTTAGCAGCCAGTAGAGTCCGCAGGGGACTCCGGAGTCGCAGCAATGGGGCGAATCACAACGATCCAGAGATGGAGAACCGAAGGAAATCCATCATTTTACTCTTCAGTATATCTGGCAGTTTTATATTATTATGGAGTGCATTCGTTTTCTTTATTATCTCTCCGCGTATAACAAAAGCCCAGTACTATACGGCCAGTGACATTGAGTCAGCCGGAGTCATGCTTCAACTTCTCAGTTCCTGCACCAACACGTGTATTTATGCTGTGACCCAGACTAAATTCAGAGAGGAGCTCAAGAACGGGGTGAAATATCCACTGAATCTAATTGTTACATTAATTAAATCGTAGAAACATCTGAAGACTTTCCATTCGAAATTAAATAAAAAGTCAATTGGAGCAGATTTTCTCGTTTGGCGGTGGGGTAAGACGGGCGGTCGTTGATCGGACGCCCATGATTCACCACGCCTGATTTTACTATCCAGTGACATCAATGACTTCACTGAAGTAACTGATATCAATCCAATACTTTAAATAAATTTCGACATACCAGACAGGAATTATATTTTAACCGATAAAGGTGGTGTTGTTAAATGATACAAGATGTGATTCCAAAATGAAATTATTTGCTGTTATTAGTCTGGAAATAATATGATTTCAATATTAAATGTTTCATCCTGAAATGAATAAAATCAAATCCTCTTTTTCGGTTGATGACTATTTCCCATCACACACACTGCCCGGTGGGATGGACAGAAGGTGAGCTGTCAGAGTCAGACAGCGTCCTGTTCATTGGGACATTTGTTTTGACCAGAACGGAATAACAATGGACCAACACTCGGACCATTACTAACTGGTAAAATATTAATGTAATTTCAAACTCCAGTGGGGAGTTCCGGAGATCGTTTCCTCTGTGAGCTGCTGTGCAGCAATGTTTACTCACTGCAGGGAGTTTAACGAGGCCTGAGGCTGGACCTGGTTACACAGATCTATAAGGAAACCTCTTGATACATTTCCGAGACGATCAGGGGGCGGTAGATTTCTGACGGCCGCAGCAGGACAAGGGAAAGCTCTCGGGCTCCTCCTTGCCCCACAAACTATGTTAAAAATAAACTTCTCACTGTTCTGGACCACTCAATGCACATCGACAGGGCGGCTCCTCCACCGATTTCTGCCCAACATTAAATGAAGTCCCGTGTACTCAACAACACTCTGATTTACGAGGATGCTACCGGGACTTGATGGTTTGACTTACAGGGAGAGGTTAGACAGACTGGGACTTTTTTCCCTGGAGAGTAGGAGGTTAAGGGGTGATCTTATAGAAGTCTATTAAATAATGAGGGGCATAGATAAGGTCGATAGTCAAAATCTTTTCCCAAAGGTAGGGGAGTCTATAACGAGGGGGCATAGATTTAATGTGAGAGGGGAGAGATACAAAAGGGTCCAGAGGGGCAATTTTTTCACTCAAAGGGTGGTGAGTGTCTGGAACGAGCTGCCAGAGGCAGTAGTAGAGGCGGGTACAATTTTGTCTTTAAAAAAGCATTTGGACAGTTACATGGGTAAGATGGGTATAGAGGGATATGGGCCAAGTGCAGGCAATTGGGACTAGCTTAGTGGTATAAACTGGGCGACATGGACATGTTGGGCCGAAGGGCCTGTTTCCATGTTGTAACTTCTATGATTCTATGATATTACACGTGGCCTGACCGGAAACATGTTGGTGTTGCTCTGGACGCTCTTCTCAGGACCCTACCCACGATCGCGGAAGCAGGAACGCCAGTGTTCAAGGGGTAGTAAGTGGCCTGACACCATTTACTAGACTCTACCAACCTCATTTGCGCCAGGTGGGGATACCTAGAATCGGCCACACCTTTCTTGACCTATGCACTAGTTCAATCTTCGAAGCCCACAAGCTGGTCCATTGTCTCAAACTGCATTAGTTCACAACAAGTGGAGGGTAATTTTCACCTTCACTGAGGGCTGTACTTGTAGAGAACCCGCCCCTTATAGAATCGATCCGATTGTAATTTCTGCTCCGTCAGTTTACCGCCCAAGCAGTGATGGTGAAATTATCCCCTACGTCTCTGACCCCAAGGATCGACAGCTGTGTGAAAGACATCAGACAGTGTTTGTCAAACACTAACATGAATATTGGCGAATGGAACCGTGTATTCGGGTAAAATGTGATAAATCCCCTCCAGAGAGACAGGATCACTATACCATGGAGTCGAAGAGGGGTTCACCCCCGAACAGCTGTGGGACACACTGAACCGAGGTGCTGCCTACGCAAAGGCTCTGTGGGGAAAGGTGACTGTGTAAGGCTATTTCACATTGTACATCATGTCATAGAAAATATGTACTTTGTGTTGAATTGTAAAAATGTAATCGTAGTGTGTACGATCTGTATTGTATTGTTTTGAATTGTAACTGTGATATTTACATTGAACTGTGTGTATCCATACATATTATGAAATAAACTATATTTTGAAATGCAAAAAAAAGTTCCAGTCTCACCGTCTCTGTTGTTATTGGACAGTGAAGATAGTAAATACGGCCAGACTAAAGACGTGGGGAGTAATACAAAGAACATCTATCGGGACTGTAGAGCAGCAAATGGGTTTTGTTGTCCAGGTAACCAATCAATAAAAGTCTGTTATTATTGGATGGTGAAGAGTGGAAAGCTCGTGCACATGTACCAAAAATAACATTGAAGATCCCAATTTCTAGGCGGTCAAATCCCAAGGAATAGAAAGATATGCTGATCGGGTTAGATGAAGAAGGGTGACAGGAGGCTCATGTGGAGCATAAACCCCTGCATGGACCTTCTGTACTTTCTATGTAATTCTATTGCTGGCACCAGGTGAGAAATAGGAGAATTTTCTTAATGGTAAGAAATTGGGGACTGTATATGAGCAAAGGGATTTAGGTGTCCAGGTACAGCAATCACTAAAAACTAGTGCACATGTACCAAAATAATTTTAAATTTCGAGGCTGTCATATCCCAAGGTATCGCTAACATGTACTGAGCCAACTCTCTGGAATTTGCTGATACAATCAGGCCACACTGCCTCTCTTGCTGGTCCATTCCATCCGTCCAGCACGCTCTGCCTTATAAAAGTTACATTCAAGCATTTTGCTCATCCTGTGCCCCAGGTAGAGAAGACTAACAGTGTCAGGAGGACCAAGAACATCAGACTTATGTGAGTTTAGACATTTCCGTTTTCAATTCAGATGATTGTATTTGCAGTTTTTTCCTTTCTTTGCACATTTCTGTTTCATTTCATTCTTGCACATTTTGCGTTGTAAACAAATTCTCCAAACCCAGTGCGCAGTGAGTGCTGAATCCTGGCACTTTCATTGACAGCTCTCACCGCACTCACCCCACCTGACGTCATGAGGCGTAAGCGCCGCTCCGGCCCGTGGGTCGCTGCGCATGGGCCGCGCGGTCCCTCTGCCGCGTTCCCTTAGCAACAGGCCGCCGCCGGGAGGATGATGATTGTGGCCTCCAGGTGGCGGGCGCGCGCTGCTGTGGGCGGGTGCGAGGCCGACAGAGGGAGGACCCGCACCCGGGAGTGGCCTGAGAGCGGGAATGGTGGGAGTGGAGACGTGGGGAGTTACTTGGGACCTCCTCCGGGCCCCGTGAATCTCCACTAAGGCAGCGCTCGGTGTCGAGCTGGGCTCGAGGGGGAGTTACTCTGCCGCCTCCAACGGGCCGTGGGTCGGAATCCACCCTTTCAGGCAGTGAATTCCAGATCAGAACAACTCGCTGCCTAAAAATATTCTCCTCCTCTCCCTCTGGCTCTTTTCCCATTTCCCTTCAATCTGTGTCCTCGGGTTACCGACCCTCCCGCCAGTAGCAACCGTTTCTCCCCATCGTCTCCATCAAAATCCCTCCTCATCATGAACCATTCTATTAAATCTCTCCTTAACCGTCTCTGCTCTAAGGAGAACAATCCCAGCTTCTCCAGTCTTTCGCCGTAACTGAAGTCCTTTATCCCCGGTACCATTCTGGTAAAGCACGACTGAACCTTCTATGCTGCAAAGACATTAATCCCAGCTTCTCTATTCTCTCCACATAATTATTATTATTTATTAAGTGGGTTGTGCTGGGAATCTGGAAGCTGTAATTCGCTGAGTAGAAAGCAGTGGGAGGATAAGTCTGCAGATTGATTTTGGGAGATGGAGAAGACGGCGATCGTGGATTCAGACAAGGGAGGGAGGTGGTCTTTGAGACCGTCCGTGCTCTGTTGTACGATTTCTGTGTGTGTGTCTTGTTCCAGCCGTTCCCATTTGTACCTGTGACCTGACTGGTGGATTCTGCGAACTTGACTGCTACTGTGACCCTGACTGTTCCCCCGCGGACCTCAATGTCTTCTCCACCTGTCTGCTGGGCAGTGACCGGTAAGTTTCTTTTCGGATTTTACTGCATTGGCTACCAGTCCGGCAACGCCTCGATTTTAAAGTCCTCATCCTCGTGTACAAAACCCTCCATGGTCCTCGCCCCCTCCCTATCTCTGTAACATTCTCCAACCGATTTAATCTCGACCGACAACCCATGTCACTCCACCCTATCATGGACTGTACCCAACCATTTATCTCCTCCCACAGCCCATGTACACTCCACACACAATCATTGCTGGGACACTCATTCCTATTATACACACAGTCAGCAATACAAATCCATACTGGCTCTCTCTGATCAGCTCAAATTTATCCAAATGTTCAGTGACTCTGAACCGAATAACAGAGTCTAGTAACTTCCCTACAACTGACGTTAGACTAATAGGCCTATAATTTTCGAGTTTATCTCTCCATAATTGAAAATTGCTTGAACAATTTGGTGATGCACCGGTTATAAAGTGATCTCCGCACACACACTGCTCACACATTGAACCCAGCTCCTCTTCCACTGTCTGGAAAAGCCCCGAACTAAACACAGGCCATGATATGCAGTGTTCCGGAAGGTTGTTTTCTAGCTTGGTTGCTAGGTACTGCAGTAACAGTGATGTCATAAAGCGGTGACGCTTCCATGACGCTGTGCCTGAGTATTGTGACATCACAGACGTGCCCTGCAGACCAGGTCCTGGTCCGTGGTTGACCCAGATTCAGCATTTCAAACAGCGCTTCCCCTTCACACATCAGCTTTGGTTTGAATGATGTCTGAAGGAAGCTGTCTGGGGCTCGGAGATACACAAACTTTCCAATGAAGCACTTGGTGCCCATTATGGGGAGAGCCAACTTTAAAATGGTGCAGTGCCAGACACATGTAACAGGATGAAAGCCCTCTTCTTGTCTCCTTACTCTCCCCCTTCCCCTCTCCTCGTGGGAAGACAGTTACCTGAATGGGTTTAGTGGGTGGATAATGGAGGGCGATCCCACCCCAGGAAATGTGCAATGTCAATGTCTGCTGTACAGCGTCATGTGATCCCTCCACTACTATGTTACGCGATCTCCCTGCTCCATCATGTGACCTCACCGTATCTCGTCATGTGAAGTCTGCTGTACCCAGTCATGAGATCGCCCAGTACCTCGCCATGTGATCTCCCCAGTACCTCGCCATGTGATCTCCCCAGTACCTCGCCATGTGATCTCCCCAGTACCTCGCCATGTGATCTCCCCAGTACCTCGCCATGTGATCTCCCCAGTAACTCGCCATGTGATCTCCCCAGTACCTAGCCATGTGATATCCCCAGTAACTCGCCATGTGATCTCCCCAGTACCTCGCCATGTGATCTCCCCAGTACCTCGCCATGTGATCTCCCCAGTACCTCGCCATGTGATCTCCCCAGTACCTCGCCATGTGATCTCCCCAGTACCTAGCCATGTGATATCCCCAGTAACTCGCCATGTGATCTCCCCAGTACCTCGCCATGTGATCTCCCCAGTACCTCGCCATGTGATCTCCCCAGTACCTAGCCATGTGATATCCCCAGTAACTCGCCATGTGATCTCCCCAGTACCTCGCCATGTGATCTCCCCAGTACCTCGCAATGTGATCTCCCCAGTACCTAGCCATGCGATATCCCCAGTAACTCGCCATGTGATCTCCCCAGTACCTCGCCATGTGATCTCCCCAGTACCTCGCCATGTGATCTTCTCAGTGCCCCGCCATTTCATTTCCTCAGTACCTAGCCATATGATATCCCCAGTACCTCGCAATGTCATCTCCCAGTACCTCGCCATGTGATCGCCCGAGTACATCGCCATTTGATCTCCCCAGTACCTAGCCATATGATCTCCCCAGTACGTCGCCATGTGATCTCCCCAGTATGTGACCATGTGGACTCCCGCTACCTCACCTTGTGATCTCCCTAGTAGCTCGTCATGTGAGCGCCCCACTACCTCGCCATGTGATCTCCCCAGCACGCCATCATGAGAATAAGCACAAGAGATTAATAGAATTAATAAAGATACAAAAAATTGAAAGTGACCTTGTGACTTGTGTTCGAATTGGTTGGGAGGTCGGAGAAGAGAGTAGGGATAACGGGAATGTTCTTTGATAGGCGGGATGTGACAAGTGTGTCTCCGTGGATCTATACTGGGCTCTCAGCTTTTCACCATATTTATCAATAACTTGGATGAAGGAATCGAGAGTTGTAGATCCAAGTTTCCAGGTGACACTAAGTTAGCAGGCAGAGTAAGTGGTGTGGATGGAAGCAGAAAGTTAAAAGGGACAGTTTAAGTGAATGGACAAACTGCGGCAGGTGGAGTTCAATGTGGGGAAGTGTGAGATTATTCACTTTGGATGCAAAAAGGAAACATTGGAGTATTTTCTTAAACTGAGAGACTGGGAACGGTGCAGGAGCAAAGGGATTGGTGTGTCCATGTACAAAAATCACGAAAAGCTCGTGCACAGATAAACATTCATAGACTAATGGAATGTTGGCCTTTATCTCGAGGGCTGGAATACAAAGGGGAGGAAGTGATGCTTCAGTTCGACAGAGCCTTGGTCAGAGCCCATCTGGAGTACTGATCCTCACCAAGGATTTGTTGGCCTTGGAGGGGGGACAGTGCAAATTCACCAGAATGATACTGGGGCTTGAAGGGTTCGATTATGAGGACCGGTTGTAAAAACTTGGTTTGCATTCCCTTGAGTTTCGAAGGTTGAGGGGTGATCTGATCCAGATATTTAAAATTATAAAGGGATTCGATAGAGTAGAAATAGAAACTATTTTATCTGGTGGGGGAATCCAGAACAAGAGCTTCAATTTGGAACTAGGGCATCTAGGATTGAAATCAGGAAACTCTTTTTCACACAAGGAGAGTGGAAACCTGCTCAGGCTGATTGAAGTGGACCCTGTGATATAACAGAATTTTCTGTCCTGTCAGCCTTGGACATCTTGTAGATCCATCTTTTAAAAAGGGGGAGGAACTCAGTTCCAAGATGGATTCCACTCACTTCATCAAAAGTCCTCAATCACCTTGTCTTATCATCGAGATATCAAGGACTCGAAACACTGTGTTTAAAAGAAAGCTGATTTATTTGACACTTGCACAGAATTCTAATACTGCAGTCCAGTGAAATGGATTATTAACATCAGAAACAACCCCCAACTGCCAGAATGAACACGGTTCAGTCCTGGATGTGATTAACATCAGTAATAACAGCAGAATCCAACCCCTGCAGTCAAATGTGAACTCGCTGGTGTATTAGTAGGCTGGATGACAGAGTAAATCACTTCCCACACACGGAGCAGGTGAACGGCCTCTCCCCAGTGTGAGTACGTTGATGTCTCAGTAGATCATTTTTTCTTTTAAAGCTCTTCTCACAGTCAGAACATTTAAAAGGTCTCTTATCAGTGTGTACACGTTGATGTGTCAGAAGGCTGTATGAATGAGTGAATCCCTTCCCACACACGGAGCAGGTGAACGGCCTCTCCCCCGTGTGAACTCGCTGCTGTGTCAGCAGGTTGGATGACTGAGTGAATTCCTTCCAAAAAAACGGAGCAGGTGAACGGCCTCTCCCCAGTGTGAGTGCGTTGGTGTTTCCGCAGCTCATTTCTGCTTTTAAAGCTCTTGTCGCAGTCAAAATATTTAAAAGGTCTCATATCAGTGTGAACACGTTGATGTTCAATGAATCTGGACGACAGAGTGAATCTCTTCCCACACATGGAGCAGGTGAATGGCCTCTCCCCAGTATGAACTCGCTGGTGTGTCAGCAGGTGGGATGACTGAGTGAATCTCTTCCCACACATGGAGCAGGTGAACGGCCTCTCCCCAGTGTGACTGCGTCGATGTATTTCCAGCTGGGACGGGTAACTGAATCCTTTCGCACAGTCCCCACATTTCCACAGTTTCTCCATCGTACGGGTGTCCTTGTGTCTCTCCATCTTGGACGATCAGTTGAAGACTCGTCAACACACAGGACACGTGTACGGTTTCTCCCCGCTGTAAATGGTGTGATGTTTATTTCAGGTTGTGGAACTGGTGAAAGCTCTTTCCACAATCAGTGCACTGGAGTTTACAAAAGTCCTCACTGTGAATACAGGATAGAAATTCAGAACAGGCATTTCTAGTTTCTTTGCAACATTCTTCCTGCTCATTCCCCTAGACTGTAAATCCCCGTCCCACACACTCTCCCTCCTCCCTCTGCTGAAATACAAACCCTCTGCACCATCTCCAACATTTGGGTTGGGGTGGAGGCCTTGAATCTGAGTTGGGAAATATAATTGGAGAAACATGATTCAATTTAGAAAGTAAACGATTCAAAATCAAACAACATGGATTATTGTAATTATTATAGTCCTTTCACGCCAAGTGGGAAACAAGTGATGTCTGGGCTGTGGCTGAGTGTTTGCGCCCGGTTACACAGCGTGACCCTCTCTCTCCGCTTCAAATGCGGGTCTTTTGGCTCACGGCCTCATTTACACATCCAACTGACTGGAGCCCTTTAAAGCTCCTCAGAAGCTTTCGTTTGTTTCTTTACTTGACCCATTACCACCCTCCTTGCCTTGCACCATCATCCCTTTTTTTGCTTTATCACTCCTGCCCTCCGCCCGATCACAGACCTTCCCCACTGTTCTTTCCCATCACGCCCCCTCTTTCTCTGGTTCTCTCCTTGCTTAAAAACAGTTAATTCTTTCACTTCTTCAAGTTCTGACAAAATCTTAACACTAATCTGAAACGTTAACTCTGTTTCTTTCTCCACGGATGCTGTCTGACTTTCTGAGGATTTCCAGCATTTTCTCCTTTTATTGCACATTTCCAGCATCCGCAGTATTTTGCTTTTGATTGGTTGAACCTCGGCCTTCGAAATACCATCACAGAAGGATCGGCCACAGAGTTTTGCTATGGCGGATGACCTTACCCAGAATGCTCCGCGGTGTAGAATACGGCCTATCTCAATTCGAAGGGCACCAGCGCATGGAAGCAGGAAGGGCCGGTGTCCGGAGCATGCGCGGTGCTGGTCCAGGACACTGAGCGGGGCCGAGCGGAGACTCAGCAACACCGAGTGCGGCTCTGGCTCCGAATCAGAGCCGGGGGGCCAGGAGGACAGGGGACCCGGAAGCCCCTGGCACCATTAAACCCATCATCCAGCGGCTCCCCCTTCCTACCCGCCGCTTCCCGGTTTTTTCTCCAGTTTCCAACGAGTCCGACTCGCGACAATCTAGAGGAACGAAGCGCTCCCAGAATGCAGGGCGGTCTTGGGGAGCATGCGCAGTCTGATCGCGAAAATCAGCTCCTTGGAGAGATAGATGGGTTTCTGGGGCGCGGGGGATTGTGGTGCCTCCGGCCGCCATTATTCACCGGACGTCGGTCAGTGTTTTATTGCCGGCGTCGAGCACAGATGCGTTTCCAGAAATGCGGACTGAGGAATTGAGAGCCGGTTTGCAAAACAGACACCCATCTTGTTGGACTTACTACATACCGGCTAAAAAAGTTCTTCTGAATGCAATTTAATAATTCTGCGCCCTCTAAAAAAGTTCTCCTGAATGCAATTTAAGAATTCTGCGCCCTTTCAACCTATTGCACTAATTGTATCCCAGTTAATATTCGGGTAGTTGAAATCCCCTACTATTACTGCCTATTGTTTTTGCATTTCTCAGAATTGTGCCCACATATTTGCTCTTCTATCTCCCTCTGACTGTTTGGGCGTCTCCAATACACTCCCAGAAGTGTGACCGCCCCTTTTTTGTTCTTTAGCTCAAACCACATGGCCTCATTTGATGACCCTTCTAACATTTCATCCCTCACCAGAGTCGCAATTGTTACTTTAAACAATATTGCCCCCTCCTTTTTATCGCCCTCTCTACCTCTTCTGAAAACCTTTTGACTAGGAATGTTGATCTGCCATTTCTGCCCCTGTTTAAGCCATGATTCAGTAATAGCTAAGATATCAAACTTCCACGTGTCCACCTGTGCACTCAGCTCATCTGCCTTTTTCACTATATTCCATGCATTGAGGTATATATCATTAAGCGCTGCCAATCGTTTTGTTATCTAGTTTCTAACTTTTGTTTCCTCTGACTTCCAAACTCACTTACTGATTTTCTGCCTTCCATTTCCAGCTCTGCTTCTTTTCCTCCTGAAACTACGCTCAGTTTCCTATCCCAATGCCAAGTTAGAATAAACCCTCCCCAACAGCACTCGCAAACCTCCCCGTGAAGATATTGTTCCCAGCACTGTTGAGGTGCACCCCGTCCAGCTTGTACAGGTTCCACCTCCCCCAGAAAAACCTCAAAAGCCTCAGGAATCTAACGCCCTCCCTACTGTACCTTCTCTCCAGACACGCATTCATCTGCTCTCTCCTTCTATTTCTATACTCACTTGCGCGTGGCACCGGGAGTAACCCTGAGGTCCTGCTTCTTAATCTCTTTCGTAACTCCTTAAATCTGCCTTCAGCAGCTCATCCCTTTTTCTACCTATGTCGTTGGTTCCGATATGGACCACAACCTCTGGCTATTCACCCTCACCCTCCAAAATTTTCTCCAGCTGCTCAGTGGCATCAATGACCCTGGCACCAGGGAGTAACGTACTATCCAGGGATCTCGTCTGCGGCCGCAGGACCACCTGTCTGCTCCACTATCTATAGAATCCTCGATAACTATCGTTCTCCTGAAATTTCTCCCGCCACCCCCACACAGCTGATCCACCCATGGTGCTGTGGATTTGGCTCTGGCTCACTCCCAGAGGAACTCTCTCCCTCACCAGTATTCAGAACTGAATACGATGAGAGAACCGATATGTCCTCAGGTGATTCCTGCACTACATGACTGGTCCTCCTTGTCTGTCTCTACATCACCCAGTCCCTCTCTGCCTGCACTCTCTTAAGTTGTTGGGTGACCACCTCCTGAAACATGTCATCCACGTAGCTCTCAGCCTCGCTGATACACTGCAGTGACGGCAGATGCTGCTCAAGCTCCGAAATCCGGAGTTGGAGCTCCGCCAGCTGACGACACGTCCTGCACCTGTGGTTGCCCAAGACACGGCAAGCGTCCTGGAGTTGCGACATGGCACAGGCCGTGCATTCGATAGGTCTGAGCTGCCCTGCCATGCCTCGATTTATTATAATATCAACTAAACTTAACAAAGTTTGCAAAACCGCAGACTTGTTGCTTTCATGGAAAAGGGATATTATCAGCGTCAAGGTCTGCTATAAGCATTATATCTCCAGACTCAGTACATTTACAAGATAAGAATTTGGAACAAAATAATGGTGTCGTGCAAGTGCACTATAGGAGTAGAGGGAGTTGGAGATTTGGACACGAACCCAATATCAGAACAGCCGTAGACCCCCGTTACTTCGAATTCTCAAGACAACCCGTGACGTGTGTGCTGACAGGAGGAAGGCTGATCACCTTCTTCTATCACAGCCATTAATGTTGCATTGTTTTAAACCTATTGTTGTGTTATATTATTACTAGGATTTGTAGCAATCTTTATGCTTCACCATTGCGATTGCCTCATATCATTTATTTTAATTGGTTTTAATTGGTTTTAATTGGTTAAAACAATTATGTTTTAAATGGTGAATCAAATTAGCTCTTTCCAGCTCAGTGGGTTCGATTAGTTTATTTAAGGTTACACAGGGGATAAGTAAGATTAACTACATTCAGAATGCATGAGGTCGAAACTAGGTCAACATTCAAGATCAGATCCGATAGGTGGATGAAGGAAATTTGGTTGAAGGGATATGGGACTAGCATGGGGAAGTGTGATTAGAAATATTTGCTCTGGTGGGGATGAACGCCAGTACAGACTGATTAAGCCAAATACTCTGTTTCTGTGTTGTAACTTCTATGTATTTCTACAGTAGAACGAACAAACGAGTATAGGAATTTCCGAGTGGAATCCTGAAGAGGAAATTAATTTGAATTGTGAATGTTCTGGACTTCACCCAAGAAGAAATGCGGTTTAGCTTTGCGTTAAATTACATCAGACTTTCGGTTAAATGTTTCATTAAAGGGTTTGCGGGTCAGGTTTCACCGAATCTTCATTCTTTCAGCAATGATATTAAGCGTGTGGACTCCAGTTATCAGTTCACCAACCGGTGCCAATATTTTCCCGAGATATTTTATCAAAAGCCTTCATCATTTTAATGCATCTGTTAGATTTCCCCTGAAACTTCTTGGAATCTGATCTCAAGATTTCCAGATTCTCTAGTCTGTGTTCATAATTAAAGCCTTTGTAACCTTTGTATCAGCTTAAAGTGACCAACTTTTATGTCCCATGAACAGATCCAGTTTAACTGGCCGTTCATCGCATTGCAGTTTGCGGGACCTTGTGTGTAAATTGACTGTTCACACTTGCAACCATAAACAATTGTAAACAATTTTACAACACCAAGTTATAGTCCAGCAATTTTATTTTAAATTCACAAGCTTTCGGAGACTTCCTCCTTCCTCAGGCAAATGTTTCAGGAGTTCCTTGAAGCCCACGCATTTATACATATAGAACAATACACGGTGTTTACAGACTGCCCCTGCAACTGCCCGTTGCCAAGGCAATCACCGTGTTCAGACAGAGAGGTGTCACCTGCAGAACCCCCGAATACACATTCAACAAAAAAACAAACAGGGAAAAAAAACAGAAAAAAAAAACAGAGAGAGGCAGAAACATCCGGAAGGCAGAGAGAGCCAGCAAATGACCCATTATATTAAAAACAGATAAAATTTGTTCGCTGGTGGGGCAACGTGTAGCGTGACATGAACCCAAGATCCCGGTAAAATTGTTTACAATTGTCAACCCCAGTCCATCTCCGGCATCACCACATCACAACCATAAACAATAGTGACGAGAGTTCAAAAGCAGTTCATTGGCTGTGAGGAGCTTCGGCAGCTTCTGAAGACGTGAAGTGAGTGCGCTGTATAAATGGAATCTTCTCTTTCTCTTTCTTTCTTTCTTTCTTTCTCCCACTTCTTATATATCTGAACCTCCAAGTCTTTCAACTATTCAATCCCTTTCATTTTTTCCCGCTATTCAGTTTCTCTCTTTTCTATCTGCGCAATCTCCTGAAATGTCTGTAACCTCCTGAAGTCTCTTAAAATCTGGCTCACAGTCAGCAACATTCCATTATTGTTACGTGCCAATTTTGACAGCGTGCGCGATACAAAACTCCAGCTCATTTGTGTTTTGGGAGCAGCACCGGATACCGTGAGCCCACTATGACCCCACTGTTATCCAATTTGGCCCACTGTGACGCCACTGTGACCCAATTGTTACACACCGTGACCCCTTGTGACTCTGTGTGCCTTCTGTGATCTCTGTCATTCCAGTCTGAAACTACCTGTTAATTATTTCTTTATGTGGCCTGTCCTTAACCAAATTCGCTTCCAAGCTGCCAGGTTATGTGACCCGTTCTCGCTCCTTATCAAAAATCCTTGAGAAAATCAACATGCACAACGCCGACTGTATTTTCTTTAACAGTGGATTCAGATATTTTAAAGTACAATGTCTAATTTGAGCAACATCGCTTGCCGTTTATAAATTATTCATGGTTACCTGTAACTAAGTCATGCACTGCCCGCTGAGTATTAATGTTATCCCGTATTATATTCCCTGGAGCGTATCCACAACAGATTGCCCACTCCCTATGTTCGGGTGAGTGGTCTACAGTTCGAGAGATTTCCACGTCTTCCTTTTTGGACATAAGTGTTACAACGAGTACAACAACAACATGCATTTGTATAGTACCTTTCGGGTTGAAGAAGTGGTAGCCAAAAGATTCATAGAGGCGAAATCAGAAATAAATGCTTCCTGAGCCAATGGAGAAGAAGCTTGGTTCAGAAATCGCCATTCATGAAGGTTTTAGAGGAGCAGAGGAAGGCGGAAAGGCGGTCGAGCTCAAATGGGAAATTCCAGAGCACGGAACCTCGGCGGCTGAATGCACCAAACGCAATGGTGGGAAAAAGCGATGGGGATGGACAGAAGGGAGTTGGAGGACAGGAGAGTTCTGAAGGAAAGGGGTTGTAGGACGAGGTGACGTTACTGAGAGGTGAGCCTATGGAGGAATCTAAACACAAGGATGAGAACTTTAAACTGGAGGTGTTGGAGGACTGGGACCCAATGTAGTTCAACAAGAACACGTGTGACGTGTCACGAGAACTTGGAGGGGATAGTATTTTGGCAGCAGAGTTTTAGCGTAGCAGAAGTTTATTAGGGTTGGAGCATGGATGGTCGTGCAGAAGAGCATTGGAATAGTCGAATCTGGAGACGATAAAACCATGGATAAGGATTTTCAACAGGTGGCCCGAGGCACAAACGAAGGTCGTTGATATTATGGAAGTAGCTGGTCTTTGTGATGGGGATGGTATGAGGTCTGAAATTCACCCTGGTGTTGAACAGAAAGCCCAGGTAGCGAACAGTCTGGGTCAGCCTGAGACAAAGGCTAGGGAGGGGAATGCAATTCGTGGCAAGTGTACAGAGTTAGTGGTGAAGACTGAAGACGGTGGCTTCGGACTTCCCAATGTCTAACTGGAGGAAACTAGGTCTCATCGAATACTGGGTTTCCTTACTAATTGGATAACACTTTCAAAGAACCGCCACAAGCACGATGGGTCGAAGGGCCTCCTTCTGTTCTGTGCTCACTATGATACTATGATACTGTGGCAGTATCGGGGTTGAGTGCGATGATGGAGAGGGAGAGCTGATTGTTTTCAGCAGACATGTGGAAGCTGACCCCATATGTTCTGATATTATCTCTAAGGGGCAGCATATAGCTGAGAAAGAAGAGGTGGATGGCGCCTGGGGAAACGGTAAGGCTACTATTGGACAGGTGAGGGTAGAACGAAGCGAGGGTAGTGCCATTGAGTTAGACAACGGAGCAGAGGCATTGGAGGACGATGGCGTGGTCGACCGTGTTAAAGGCAGCAGAAACACTGAGGAGGACGAGGAGGGAAAATGCAACACGGTCACTGTCACAGAGGCTGCATTTTTAACTTTGTTTAGGACTGCTTCAGTATCGTGCAGGGATTGAAACCCGATTGGAGAGTTGTCAAAACATGACGTTGTCGGAAAGAAGGGAACGGATTTGGGAGGCAACAACATGTCCAAGGGCTTTGGAGAGGAAACGGAGGCTCCAGGTGAGGGTTTGAAGATAGATTGTGAGCAGGAGCAAGGCGGGAAAATACCTGAGGAGAGGGCAACCTTTCTAATATCAGCTACCACGAGGGCCAGGAAGGGAAGGGAAGGGGGGTCCGTCGGCTAGTGGAAATACGGTCACAGGATCAGGAGTTTCGTCTGGTGGAGAATTCAATTCGAACAGGGAATGAGGCGAAATAGGAGAAATTGGTCTAAGACTTCGATTCAGGTCCAGTCCAGGGGGGTCTGGGGTCGGCTTGGATTGGCGGAAAAGGGAAAGGTGAGAAGCAGGAGAAGCAGCTGAACTGATGGTCTCAATCTTAGTGCTCGCGTCTTGTGTTGGAGGGGAGGGCGAAGGGAGAGTGGTTTAAGGGAATGGCCGATGGTGGAGAAACGAAGCCGGCGGTTATCCTTTCTCTCCAGGATGACCCTGGAGAAGTGGGCGGTTAGAGGAAAGGGAGGCCTGGAAACATTTGATGTGCTCCAGCAAGATCTGGTGATCTATGAATGAACCAATTGTGCGGCAGATGTGCTCAAGTATCCGTCCTTTCGACTTGAGGGAGCGAATCTGGCGTATACCCAGAGATTCCATCGGGGAGGGAGAGAGGAAAGATGCCGTCGGTGAGCAGGAGTTTCCCCAAACTTTGTCTCCATTTTGGACTCTGCAGGGAGAAACATTTTTTTTTGCAATTTTACCTTTTTTCTTTAATTGTGTGAGTTTTTTTGTAGAACAATAGTTTGCATGGGTTTATCCAAACCTGAGTTGTATTGAGGGTGGTGAAATATTTGCCCGAGTTTGTTCTGAAGGAGCGGAACATGATATTTAGTGTTGTCATTTCGTTAATAGCGAGTTCATTGTATATATTGCGGTAGTGTACGGTTGCTTTAAATCCACAAATCCAGTCGCCAAATTAACATCGGAAAATTGCATGTTGTACACAAGCTATTTGTTACTAAATGTTTTATTTTTAATTTACCCACGTTAAAATGCTCCTTCAAGATTTCGGCCATTTTACAGAATTGGCTGAAATATATTTGAAGATTGTTAATCTCCTTTTTGTCCTTTACCTGCCCACAAAGGTTTAAAGAATATAATAGTAAGTCATTTGTAAAGCTACAAAGCCCGCTCCAGGTCCATACCAGCTGTTTGTGTTTGACATAATTTCCCATTCAGTGTGAACAGATATTTCACCCCAGTCTTCAGCTCCTCTCTGAATTTCCTCTGTGTCAGTCCATAGATACACGTGTTGGTGCAGGAACTGAGAAGCTGCAGCATAAATCCAACTTGTTGTGTGATATATATCGGGTTACTTAAATGTTTGTCTGTGTAATAAAAGTTTATCACTGGCCAGTTTACCGAATGCACCAGATAGGTTATCCACAATAGTACGAAATTGGCGGAAATCGTGCAAAGCAAAATCATGGATTTTCTCCGATTCTTCACTTCTGGATCATTCTGATTCTCACTATTAATCCGGAGGCCCCTGCGGACTCTATTTGCCGATGTAATATGTCTGACGGTCAGTGCATTGAACAACAAAATGAAAAGGATTGGTAATACAGGTGTTATCACACTGTCGATCCACTCGTGTGCTTTCCATAAGGGCGAGGTGAAATATTCAGCTGTCGGAACACAATGCCATGGGACGTTGTCAATTGTAAATAAAGGTTCGATTAAATAGTAAAAGGGAACGCTCCTCACACAGCTTACCACAAACATGGTGGCGATAACCACCGTCGCTGTTTTCTCGTTGCAATATTTTGGTTCTAGCTTCTGACAGCAAATGACTATAAAGCGATCAAAAGTAAAGGCGACAGTAAACCAGACAGAACAGTCAACAGCTACAATGTACACGACAAGGTTTAGAGTACACACCGGAGTCAGAAGCAGGAAACTAACTAGAAAATACATGCTATTAATCCGATGTAATATCACATCGATGATCACCACCATTAGATCGGCCGCTGCCATGGCCACCAGGTAACGGGTGATACATTTGGAGAGACCGCACTTTCCTCGGGACAGGATGACAATCGCCACCAAATTAACTGTAAGAAATGTGAAAAGTAGAATTTAGCTCGGGGTTCTCCCAAAACTTATTTTAACAAAGAAGTCAATTGAGAAAGTACTAAACAAATCAGTTTCCTGGTTCCAAACGAAATGAAATTGGTCATTTAAAGAGCTATTTATTGGCGGGAAGGAACATCTGTGACCGATGGAGGAACCGAAGATACAGCATGAATTAAAATTCACAGAAATTTATTGGGGTATGGTAGAGACTAAGGTGCTGAGGTAAAAAAGGCTGACGTATTTCCGAGGACTGCGGGAGTCTGATGCACACAGAGGCCCGTTTACCATGTTCCATGGTCATCAAATCAAACTACCTGCAAATCAGCTTCCACCTGTTGGTTTATTCTCTGACAACACGGAGTGTGCACTCTCACACTGTTGGTTTATTCTCTGCACAACACGGAGTGTGCACTCTCGCCCTGTTGGTTTATCCTCTGCACAATACGGAGTGCGCACTCTCGCCCTGCTGGTTTATGATTTGTCCAACACGGAGTGCGTACTCTCGCGTATTCTCGCCCTGTTGGTTTATGGTCTGTGCAACACGGAGTGTTCACACTCGCCTGTTGGATTATGGTCTGTATAACACGGACTACGCACTCTCGTCCTGTCCAGTTATGGATTGTCATTCAGTTCGCACCATCGCATAAAGTCGAAATTTACCCCGCTATATTTCCAACAACGGCATGTGCACAAAGGGCCGGTGATGGCAAAGGTACCTGGAGATTTCTGCTTGATAATTCATCCATTAGATGCCACTAAATCGAACTTTTGCAGAGTAGTGGGTGTTGCATCTGCATACCTGGTTTGTTAACAATGGGGAAGGGTTTAGCCTGACCGCCTGGATGTTAAACACCCCTTGTGCAAAGTGCAGAAAGGAAATTCCGGCGGGTTGGATCACACGCCAGTAACAGAAACCGCCAGATTCTCCCTTCCATTTAAACTAACCACAACTATAATCGGAGCTGGATTAAAGGCCAACCAAACAAGAGAGATTCCCAAAGTGAAGCCAAATGTAAACAGTAAATGATGTTACAAAGCATCAATCATTAACATGCCCGCGTTACTAACTTAACCCACTTAACAACATCAGGCAATTGTAAAATCACAAACTTATTGCCGATCTGATGTCAGTGTCACCTCTCGGGAGGAGTTTCTACTGGAAACAGTGAAGGGGTTTTTTGCTTCAACGTTGCCTTTGGTGAAAATTCAAGAAAGGTTATCATTTCAATTAAGAAATCACATCAAGAAAACAAGACAATCACGTTACACTGAACTGATAACAATTCACATGAACAGTTAGACATTGATTGTCAACAATTATTGTCTCGTTTCATCGTCTTACCGGGAACAGCGATGGCTGCAAGAATCGGATAGTAAATTAACTCTATCAGGAAAATTACTGCGTATACCATTTCTTGTGTGAAGCACCAATGTCTGTTCTGACAAGCACAGGGCTCTGACTGTGCGAATGTAGAGACATATTCAGCGGAACCTTTATTTATACGCGAGAGGAACGTCCTTGGGGACAGTCACCTGGTCAGTGTGATCAGGGCTATTAGTTACATTACACTGAACAAACAGATTTAATGAACCGCTTTTCCTCTAAGGATGATTGTGTAATAGAACATTATTTACAGGATATGCAAAACAAAATCTTTTATGTTTCTATGAGATTTCCTCAAACGGAGAATTGCAAAGTTTTTTCCTATAATCCAAATGTTGAGCTGGATGAACAGTCTCATTTAGACCAGCACAAGTGTTGAGATGATTTAAAATACCCATTGACAGTAGACCTAGTGTTGTTCCGGATGAACAGCTTCATTTACAGTAACTCTGGTGAAGACATGGATGAACACTCTCATTTGCAGCAGTCCAGGTGTTGAGACAGAAAAACAGCCCCATTTACTGAGAATTACAAAGAATGTACAGCACAGAAACAGGCCATTTGGCCGAACAGGTCCATGCCGAAGTTTATGCTCCAAGTAAGCATCCTCCCATCCTTCTTCTTCTAACCCTATCAACATATCCCTCTATGGCAGATGGAATATAAAGCAGAAAAATACAAAGTAATACTTTTTGGCTGGAAGAACGAGAAGAGGCAAAATAAACAAAGTGGTACAATTCTAAAGTGGGTGCAGGAACAGAGAGACCTGGGGGTATATGTGCACACAATTTTGAATATGGCAGGACAGGTTGAGAAAGCGGTTAAAAAAGCATACGGGATCTTGGGCTGAATAAATAGAGGAATAGGGTACAAAAGCAAGGCAGTTATGTTGAAGGTTTATAAAACACTGGCTCGCCCACAGCTGGAATATTGTGTCCAAACCTGGGCACCAAACTTTAGGAAGGACGTGATGGCCTTTGGGAGGGCGGTGAAAGGATTTAATAGAATGGTTCCAGGGATCAGGGACTTTAGTTACGTAGACAGGGTGGAGAAGCTGGGGTTGTTCTCCTTCGAACAGAGAAGATTAAGGGGTGATTTGATAGAAGTGTTCAAAATCATGAAGGGTTTAGATGAAGTAAATGAAGAGGAATTGTTTCCAGTGGTGGAAGAACCGAGAACCAGAGGACACAAATTTAAGGTGTTTGGCAAAAGAACCAAGGGCGGCATAAGGAAAAATATTTTTACACAGCGAATATTTATGATCCAGAATGCGCTGCCCGAAGGGTGGTGGATGCAGAGTCAATCTTGGCTTTCAAAAAGGATTTGGATAAATACTTGAAAGGAAAATATTTAAAGGGCTACAGGGAAAGAGCGGGGGAGTGGGACTAACTGGATTGCTTTTACAAAGAGCCGGCACGGGCAAGGTGGGCCGAATGGACTCCTTCTGTACTTACACCATTTTATGATTCCTTTCTCCCTCATGTGTTTATCTAACTTCGCCTAAAATACATCTGTGTTAGTCGCCTCAACTTCTCCTTGTGGTTCTGTGTCCCACATTCTTACCACTCTCTAGGTGAAGAAGTTTCTCTGGAAATCCCAATTGGATTTATTAGTGACAATTTTATATATTTGGCCTCTAGTTCTGGTTTCCCCAACAAGTGGAAACATGTTCACTACTTCTACCCTATCAAACCGTTTCATAATCTTAAAGACCTCTATCAGGCCAGCTCTCAGTTTTCAGGATAGGCATAACCTCTCATCTGTGGTTTAATCCAAGTAAATCTATTTGCACCTTCTCCCGCGCCGCTATATACATTTTATAGTGTGGGAAGACCAGAACTGTTCGCAATACTTCAAGTTTGTTCTAACCAAGGTTCCGTACAAGTGCAGCATAACATCTCTGCTTTTCAATTTTATTTGTCTGGAAATGAACCCCAGTGCTAAGTTTGCTTTTTTATGGTCTTATTAACCTGCATCGCTGCTTTTAGTATGTGCGCATCTGTACCATTACATCCCTCTGCCCGTCTACCCCGTTTATACTCTTATTTTCTAAGGTTAACATGGCCTCCCTATTATCCCTACAAAATATATTACCTTACACTTATTGATAGTGAAATTCATTTGACATTTACCCGCTGATTATGCAAGATTATTAATGTCTTCCTGCATTTTGTCGCAGTCCTCCTCACTATTAACGATACAACCCCCCCCCCCCAACCCCATCCCCCGCCACCCCCAATTTGGTATCTTGTGCAAATTTTGAAGCAGTACTTCCGATTCACGAGTCGAAATCATTTATGTGTCTGGTTAACAACAGTGGTCCCACCGCAAATCCTTGTGGAACACCACTTCCCGCCTTTTACCAGTTTGAGTAAATACCTTTAACCCCTACTCTCTGTTTTCTGTTTCGTAGCCAGCGCGCTATCCATTCTGCTTCCTGTCCCCTGACTCCACATGCTCTGATCTCAATCATGAATCTACTATGCGGTACATTATCGAAGGCCTTTTGAAAATCCAAATATATTATATCTACTACATTACTCTTGTCTACACTTTCTGTTACGTATTCGAGCAATTCAGTAAGTTTGGTCAAGCATGACCTTCCCTTTTGAAATCCGCGCTGACTATTATTTATTATATTTTCGGTTCCCAGATCTTTCTCTATTACATCTTTGAGTAAGGATTCCATTATCGTTCCTACTACAGACGTTAAACTATTTGGTCGACAGTTCCATGGATTTGCTCCATCTCCCTTTTCAAAAATTGGAGTCCCATTAGCTGTCCAACAGTCCTCCGGCACTGTTCCCTTTTCTAATGAATTTATATACATATGTAATAGTGCATCATATGTAATAGTGCCTCTGCTCTCTCTTCCCTAACTTATTTTAGTGTGCTCGAATGCAATCTATCCAGTCCTGGGTTTTATCCTCTCTAAGTTTGATTAGTTTATCAATTATCTTTCCTCTTTCTATCTTAAAAACCTTTACATCTTTTTAAATCTCTTCTTCTAATGTCACGCTCACCATGTTAAATTGTAAATATTGAAGCAAAGTCATTATTTAATATTGCTGCCATTTTCCTGTCCTTAACCGTTATTTTATCGTGTGTATCGCTGAGTGGCCCTAGCTGTGCCCTCGCATTTCTTTTGTTATTTAAGTGTCTGTAGAATACTTTACTATTTTTTTTGATATTCCTTGATAACTTAATTTCGTGGTTTCTTTTTGCCCTCCTAATGTTGTTTTTTAATTCGTTCCTAACCTTTTCATAATCCCTTTTGCCATCCTCTCCTTTTTTGTCTACGTACTTAAAATATCCCTTTTTCTTTAGTTTCAATTTTGCCATTATTTCTTCATTCATCAATGATGTGTCATTGCTGGCTAGTTTGTTTTTGCTTTTCAGTGGGATATATATCTCCTGGATTCTATTGATCATCGTTTTAAATGATTCCCACTGCTGTTCTATTTCTTTGTTTGTCAGCAATTATTTCTAGTTTATTTTCTCTAATTCCATTCTTACCCCCTGAAAATCAGCATTTTTCCAAATTTATTATTTTGGTCTTTGTCTTAATTAAGCCTGTCTCAATCTTTACCTTTACCTTATTATGCTGTCATCGTTATTGCCCAGATGTTCTCCCGCTCTTACTGCTCTTATCTGTTCTAACCAGTGTTGAACTGAATGAACAATCTCATTTCCAGTAACCCTGCTGTTGATCTGGGTAAGCAGCCTCATTTACAGTAATCCTGGTGTGGATCTGGATGAAGAACCTCATTAATAGAAATCTTGGTGTTGATCTGGATGAACAGTCTCATTTATAGAATCCCTGGTGTTGATCTGGATGAACAGCCTCATTAATAGAAATCTTGCTGTTGATCTGGATGAACAGTCTCATTTATAGAAACCCTGGTGTTGATCTGGATAAACAGCTTCATTTAATATAACTTTGGTTTTAAGATGGACGAACCGCCGCATTTCTCGTAATTCTTGTGTTGATCTGGATGAACGCCCTCATTTCCATTTACGCTAATGTTGATCTGGATGAACCGCCTTATTAAGAATAGCCCAGGCGTTGAGTTGGAAAACAGTCCCGTTTACCGTACTCCTGGTGTTGATCTGGATGAACAGCTCCATTAACAGCAGACCTTAGTCACTCTGAGCCGACGTTAGCACTCCCACCTCCCCTCCGCCACATCCGCTTTGTATAGACAGATGGAATTTCCTTCATTGGCGTGATTGGTACTCTCGGGGACAGAATTGTTCCGTGCAACAGCAGGCTGGATATTCGTGTAATTCCATGTATTTATAAGAAAACTTGAAGCCAGCAATATCGCTGGGGTTTCTACAGTTAACGGGGACTTTTTCACCCTGCACCGTAAGACTAGAATATATTTGGTTTGGGCAGACCTGTAATTCTGAAGGAACAAGAATTGACGATCGTCATACGGTCCTATTTTTGTGAACGAAACTGTAATACACTGAGTTCAACAGTCCCGACCAATACCACCGAATTTTGTTCATTCCTGCAAGTCCGGCTGAACATTAATGGATGAGGTTAACCAACTTTTAAGCACTTGGATTTGCTCATATTCAGGATCTGAGCAACCAGGAAGTCATCTCAGCCATTATTCAGTAGACCGATAACGGGGAGTAGTGGGTTTGAAGAATGGACGATTGTGAGACAGACAACTTTCATTCACTCGTTATTTTGTGTGTGGAGATTATAGAAAGAAAAAGATGGCCCAATATCTCCTACTGTTGATGGCAGTTTGAAATTCTTGCTTTCTCAGTGTTACACCTTGTGATTAGTTGTTCCACTCACCTTGGAATTATTATACACCACCTGGAATTATCATACACCACCTGGAATTATCATTGACCACTTGGAATTATCATTCACCACCTTGGAATTATCATACACCACCTTGGAATTATCATACACCATCTGGAATTAGCATACACCAACTTGGAATTATCATATAAAACCTGGAATAATCATTCACCACCTTGGAATTATCTGCGGCGGCACAACACGAAAGTGACACCGAAATTACGTGCATTGCGCGCACATTCTGCCAGTCAAATTTCGCTCAAGTTTCATACAAAATTTGGTCTGCACCCGAAGGAAACATGAAGGTAAATCAGCGGAAATATCGAGGGCCAATGGAAGCCACTGAACTCACACCATCGGATGGAAATTCGCACTGGCCGCCCGTTATAAACCTCACCTGATAGTCAGTTCAATGACATCATGCTACCAGGTTGCAGACACTCGTTGACTGATAGAAATGCTACGGGTGACAAATATTGTCCTCCAGCGACGTTCGGGGTGCTCAGCCAGGACTCTGGTTTGTGAGAAGTAACCAAAGTGCTCGGATACTACCTGTTGTCAGGACATGCATTTGTCTCTTCATTAATAAGTTCATTATTGCTGGGGTGTTTGGAGGATGGAGGTCACTGACATCTCTTCCATCTCTCCGTTCTAAGGCCGTGGATTCAAGCATCACTCCAAGACTTCAGACCATAAGCTCTGTTGAAACTTCATGGTAGCGGCGAGCAATTGCTGCAGCGTGGGATGAGACGTTAAACCAGGGCACTGCTTGCTCTGGGACATGGCCGTGAAGGATCCTATCGTTTCACCCAATACTTTCAACCAGTCCCATCAAGAGTAGCTGAAATGGTCATTTCTTGGTTGCTCTTTATACAAACTGGTTCCCACCTTTATCTACACAACAACAGAAGTTACATTTCTAAATTCAGTCATTGGTTGTTAAATGTTTCAGCACATCCTGAGGAAGTAAAATGCACTGTCAGAATGTAATTTCATTCCTTCCTATATTCCAAATATATATTTATATGATTTCAATGGATAGGAAAATCGTGCGAGGTGTAAAACGTGCGGCCGATTTGCTATCTCCCGTTTTCCGTTACTGATCAAGATGATTTCCACACCGTTTTCTCTTAATGCCCTTTCAGGCAGTGGATGCACAGTTTAGAACCAATTGATACAGGGATCCTGTCAAATGTTGAGTAATTAGACCAAAAGCATTTGGTTATATTCGTCCTTCCTAATTTTAAACGTTTCATTTTGTTACAGTGAACAAATCATGGATTTTTGAAAATACCGAGAGCTTGTACAAATATAACAATCTCTATTCCCCTTCACTCACCTCCTGTAGTTACCGTCACAGCCTCGCTGCACTAGGATTATAATCATCTTGTTTTGGCGTAGGTTCCATGCTTGCATTGGTACGGCCCTCCTTGGTTTGTACCAGTGAATGTTTCCATGCTGTCTTTTATGAAGAGTTGAAGGGAAGTTAACAGTTGATTATCTCTATAAAAGTAGATTTGACCGAGATATTTTCCGGTCCCGGTGCAGGTTATGGTTCCTGTTTCTCCTTCTAATACATCCCAGTCGATTGACCAAGATATAGTGGATCTTGGTAAGATGAATGAAAAGAACATTAGGTGAACAACTGAACAATGGCAGGCCTTCCAGGAGGAGATGGTTCGGGTACTGAGCAGAAACATTTCCACGAGGCGGAAACGAAGTGCATCCAAACTTAGAGCTCCCTGGATGATTAAAGATATAGAGATTAAAATGAAACAGAAAATGGAGACTTATGACAAATGTAAAGTTCATAATAGAGTAGGCAGCAAAGCTGAATGCAGAAAGTACAGTGGAGATTTAAAAATGGAAATAAGAGCGGCAAACAAAGGGCATGTGAATATCTTAGCATCTATTATGAAAGGGAACCAAAAGGTCTTTTAGAAACATATAAATCGTAAATGTGTAGTCAAAGGAAGGGTGGGACCGATTAGGGAAAACGGGAAATCTTCGTGTGGAAGGCATGGCTGGCGTACTAAATGAATATTTTGCATCCGCCTTCACTAGAGAAGAAGATGCTGCCATTGTAGCAGCGGAGGAGGAGGTAGTAGCGATATGGGCTTGGATAAAAAGAGATAAAGAAGAGATACTTAAAAGATTGGCAGCTTTCAAAGTAGAAAAGTCATTTCGTCCAGATGGGCTGAATCCTAGGTTACTGAGGGAAGTACGGGTGGAGATTGCGGAGACTCCGGCCACAATCTTCCGTTCCTCCTTAGATATGGGGACGGTGCCCAGGGACTGGAGGATTGCAAATGTTACACCTCTGTTCAAAAAAGAGGGGAGCGTTGAACCCGGAAATCACAGGCCAGACAGCCTAACTTTGGTGGCGTGGAAACTTTTAGAGACAATAATCTGGAATAAAATTTAATTGCACTTGTCAAGATATGGGCTTAATGAAAGTCAGCACTGATTTACTAAAGGCAAACGTGATTGAGTTCGTTAATGAATTAACGGAGAGCTTTGATGAGGGCAGTGCGATTGATATAGTGTATATGGACTTTCCAAAAGTATTTAATAAAGTGCCACATAATAGGCTTGTTACCAGAATTAAAGCTCATGAGATTAAGGTGACAGTGGTGGGGATGATACGTTGAATGCGGAGGATGGTGGGGTGGAACTTGTTCTTTTGTTGAACAACTTCTCCTTTGACTCCACTCACTTCCACCAAATTAAATGCATCGCTATGGGATCCCGTATGGGTCCGAGCTATGCCTGCCTTTTTGTGGGAAACGTGGAACATTCCTTGTTCCAGTCCTGCCCAGGTTGCATTCCTCACCTCTTTTTCCAGTACATCGATAACTGTATGGGTGCCGTTTCCTACTATCACCCAAACTGGAAAATTTGATCAACTTTGCTACGAATTTCCATCCTTTCCTCACCATCAGATGGTCCATCTCCAACTTTTCCCTTCCCTTCCTCGACTTCTCGATATCCATTTCAGGGGATAGGCTGTCAACCAATGTCTATTATAAGCCCACCGACTCTCACAGCTACCTTGATTACACTCCCTCCCAACCCGCTTTCTGTAAGGACTCTATTCCCTTCTTCCAGTTTCTCCGTCTTCTTCGCATCTGTTCTGACGATACCAACTTCTGCACCAACACTTCCGATATGTCTTCCTCTTTCCTCAACCGCGGATTCCCCTCCACTCTAGTTGACACGGCCATCGACCGTGTCTGTCTTATTTCCCACACTTCTGCCCACACCCCTTCCCCTCCCTACAAGAACCATGATAGGGTCCTCCTTGTCCTCACCTTCCACCCCACCAGCCTCCACATTCAACGCATCATCTTCCGCTATTTCTGCCGCCCCAGCCCAGTCCGACCACCAAATACATCTCCCCCTCCCCTCCCCTTCCAGCATTGCGAAGGGACCGCTCCCTCTGTGACACCCTCGTCCATTCTTCTATCACCCCCCAACAACCGCTCTCCTCCCTGTGGCACTTTCCCGAGCTAGCGCAAGAGATGCAATACGTGCCCTTTCATCTCCTCCCTTCCCACCGTCCAAGGCCCCACACTTTCCTTCCAGGTGAAACAGTGATTTACTTGTACTTCTTCCCATTTAGTAAACTGTATTCGCTGCTCACGATGCGGTCTCCTCTACATTGGGGAGACCAAACGCATATTGGGTGATCACTTTGCTGAACACCTCCGCTCAGTCTGCAAGCTTGACGCTGACCTGCCGGTCGCTTTCCATTTTAATTCCCCGTCCCATTCCCACTCTGACCGCTCTGTCCTAGGCCTCTTACTCTGTTCCAATGAAGCTCAACAGAAGCTCGAGGAGCAGCACCTCATCTTTCCATTCGGCACTTTACAACCTTCTGGACTCAACTTTGATTTCAAAATCTTTACATCATAACCACTGTTCCCACTTTTTCTGGACGGCAGGTGCTGCTAATGGTTCTGATGTTGCAATTTACAGCTCCTCTAGACCCAACCTTTGTTTCTTTACTTGTCCCATTACCACTCTCCTCGTCTTGCACCATCATCCCTTTTGTCATTTAATCATTCCTGCCCTCCACGCTATCAGAGACCTTCCCTTTTGTTCTTTCCTCTCCTCCCATCCCCCACCCACCTTCCTCTGGCTCAGGACTTGCTTAAAAACTGTTCAATCTTCAAATTCTTCCAGTTGTGACGAAGGGCCATCGATCTGAAACGTTAACTCAGTTAACTCAGCACGGATTTGTTAAAGGCAAATAGCGTTCAACTAACCTGATTGAGTTTTTTGATGAGGTAACAAGAAGGGTAAATGAGGGCAGTGCGGTTGACGTGTCATATTTGAACTTTCAAAAGGACGATTAATAAAGTGCCGCATGCTAGGCTTATCAAAATGATTGTGGGACATGGAATATAGGAGCAGTAGCAACATGGATACATAATTGGATAAGTGACATGAAGCAGAGAGTATTGATGAATGGTTGTTTTTCGGACTGGGAGGGAGGTGTACAGTAGTGTTCCCCAGGGGTCCAAGTTGGGACCATTGGTTCTCTTGATATCTATTAATGACTTGGATTTAGAAGTACGGGGTAAAATTTCAAAATTTGCAGACGATGCAAAACTTGGAAGGGTAGTAAACGGTGAAGAGGATAGTGATGGACCTCAAGAGGATATAGATAGGCTGGTGGCATGGGCGGACACGTGGCAGATGAAATTTAACGCAGAAAAATGCGAAGTGATACATTTCAGTAGGAAGAACGAGAAGATGCAATGTAAACGAGAGGGCACAACTCTAAAAGGGGTACACGAACAGAGAGATTTGGGGTATATGTGCACAAATCTTTGAAGATGGCAGGGCAGGTTGAGAAAGCGGTTAAAAAAGCATACGAGATCCTGGGCTTTCGAAATAGAGGCATAGAGTACAAATGTATGAAAGTCATGATGAACATTTATAAAACAATGATCAGACCACAACTGGTGCATTGCGTTCTGTTCTGGGCACGAAACTTTAGGAAGGATGTGAAGGCTTTAGACATTTATTGGAATGATTCCAGGGATGAGGAACTTTAGTTAAGTGGACAGATTGGAGAAGCTGGGGTTGTTCTCCTTGGAACAGAGACAGTTGCGAGGAGATTTGATAGAGGTGAAATCATGAAGGGTCGAGACCTAGTAGACAGAGAGAAACTGTTCCCTTTGGCGGAAGCGTCAAGGACCAGAGGCATAGATTTAAGGTGATTGGCAAAAGAACCAAAGGTGACATGAGGAAAAACTTTTTTACACAGCGAGTGGTTAGTATCTGGAATGCACTGCCCGAGGGGGTGGTGGAGGAAGGTTCAATCACGGTCTTCAAAAGTGAACAGGATAAGTACTTGAAAGGAAAAAAAAAATGCCGGGCTACTGGGATAGGGCGGGGGAGTTGGACTAGCTGGATTGCTCTTGCATTGAGCCGGTGCAGACTCAAATGGCCCCCTTCCGCACTGTAACCTTTCTATGATTCGAGGATTCTCCGATTCTTTCTCCAGATGCTGCCACACTTGCTGAGTATTTCCAGCATTTTGTGTATTGAACATGAGTAATCTTTTTCGGTTTTATTGGAGGAAGATGGTGTGGTCAACCGTGTCAATGGCTGCAGGCTGGTTGAGAAGGATGAGGAGGGATAGTTTACCACGGTCACATTCATCGAGGATGCAATTTGTCACTTCGATTAGGGGCGATTCAATGCTGCAGCAGGGGCAGACACTTGATTGGAAGAGTTCAAAAATGGAGCCGTGGGTAAGATGGCACAGATTCGGAATGTGACAACACGTTCAAGGACTTTGGAGAGGAAAGGAAGGTTGGAGATGGGATGTTAGTATATAAGTTTAGAGGAGTCAAGGTTGTGTATTATGCGGTCCAGACAGGTCTGGTGATGAATGACTCAACCAGTTTTCCATCATAAACGTTCAAGTATGCGTCCCTTGGACTTAAGGGAGCGGAGATGAGGCCCGTACCAGGGGAACGTCCAGGATGAGAGAAAGTAAGTGTTTTACTGGGAACGAGGGCATCGGGAAGGAGCAGAGCGTAAAACATAAGAGTGCACGTGCAAATTGGGCCGGGGTAGGAAAGAATGGTAAAAAGACAAAATTAAACGTTCTTTATCTGAATGCGCACAGCATTCGTAATAAGATAGATGAATTGACGGCACAAATAGAAACAAATGGGTATGATCTCATGGCCATTACAGAGACGTGGTTGCAAGGTGACCAAGGTTGGGAGCTCAATATTCAGGGTTATTTGACATTTCGGAAGAATAGGATAAAAGTAAATGTGTTGGGGTAGCTCTGTTAATGAAGGATGAAATTGGTATAATCGTGAGAAATGATCTAGGCTCAGAAGATCAAGATGTCGAATCAATTTGGGTGGAGATAAGAAATAGCAAGGGAAATAAATCACTAGTGGGAGTAGTATATAGGGCCCTTCACAGCAGCTACACTGTAGGGCAAAATATAAATCAAGAAATAAGGGGGGCTTGTAAAAAAGTAATGCAATAATCATGGGCGATTTTAACCTTCACATAGATGGGACAAAGCAAATTGGCAAAAATAGCCCTGAGGAAGAGTTCATAGCGTGTATTAGGGAATGTTTCTTAGACCAATACATCGGGGAACCAACCAGGGAACAGGCCATTTTGGACCTGGTAATGGGTAGCGAAACAGGATTAACGATCTCATAGTGAAGGATCCCTTGGGAAGCAGTGATCATAACATGACAGAATTTGATATACAGTTTGAGAGCGAGGATCTTGGGTTTGAAATTACAGTATTGAACTTAATTAACGGCAATTATAAAGGAATGAGGGTGGAATTGGCTAAAGTGGACTGGGTAAACAGATTAGATGGTTTGATGGTAGATAAGCAGTGGCAAACATTAAAAGATATATTTTATGACTCACAAGAAAAATATATCCCTGTGAGGAGGAAAGTCTCCACAAAAAGGGTGAACCAACTATGGCTAACTGAGGATGTAAAGGATGGTAACAGGATAAAAGTAAAAGCATACAACATGGCAAAGATTACTGGTAAGCCCGAAGATTGGGAAACACTAAAACCCAACAAATGATGACTAAAAGAATAATAAAGAGGGAGAAAATAAATTATGAGAGTGAACGATCAATAAATATAAAAACTAACATTGAAGGCTTCTACGAGTATATAAAAAGGAAAAGGGTAGCTAAATTAAATATTGGTCCCTTAGAGGATGAGACTGGGGAAATAATAATGGAGGACAAGGAAATTGCAGAGGAATTGAACAGATATTTTGCATCTGTCTTTACAGGAGAAGGGAGTCAGACAGAAAGCAGGTCACAATAGATCAGTTAGTCTAACATCTGTCATTGGGAAAATGCTAGAATCCATTATTAAGGAAGGAGTAGCAGGACATTTGGAGACACATAATACATTCAAGAAGAGTCAACATGGTTTTATGAAGGGGAAATCATGTCTGATGAATTCATTAGAGTTATTTGAGGAAGTAACGGGCAGGGTGGATAAAGGGGAACCAATGGATGCAGTATATTTGGAATTCCAAAAGGCATTCGATAAGGTGCCATATAAAAGATTACTGCACACGATAAGAACTCGTGTTGTTGGGGGTAAAATATTGGCAAGGATAGAGGATTGGTTAACCAACAGAAAACAAAGAGTCGGGATAAATGGGTCATTTTCAAAATGGCAATCTGTAACTAGTGGGGTTCCGCAGGGCTCAGTGTTGGGGCCTCAACTATTTACAATATATATCAATGACTTGGATGAAGGAACAGAGGGTCTTGTGATGATGATGCAAAGATAGGTGGAAAAACAAGTTGAGATGAGGTCACAAAGTGTCTGCAAAGGGATATTGACAGGTTAAGCGAATGGTCAAAAATTTGGCAGATGGAACATTATGTGGGAAAATGTGAAAATATAAAAGCAAATATTATTTGAATGGAGAAATACAACAAAATGCTGCGGTACGGATGGATCTGGGTGTGCTCGTACATGAAATATAAAATGGCAACATACAGGTGCAGCAGGTAATCTGGAAGGCAAACGGAATATTGGCCTTTATTTCTAGGAGTGGAGTGTAATAGCAGGGAATTCATGCTACTACTGTACAGGGTGCTGTTGAGACCACACCTGGAGTACTGCATTCCGGGTCACGTGAGATGGCGAGGTCAAAGGGCTGGCCATGAATATAGGTGGTCGAGTTTATTTGGAGGGAGAGGTTAAGGGACGATAGGAGGGCATTGAACTCTGGGGAAGGAGGGAAAAGTGAGTTGAAATTCAAATTGAAATCACCGAGGATGAGAAGTCGCTCGGTGCAGAGGCTGGGGGAGGAAAGCAGTGATGATATTTCTGTGAGTAACTTTGCGTGGGGCATGTGTGGGCAGTACGGGGATCTTAAAGGAGAGGCGAGAGGAGTGGAACAAGGTAAGCTCCTCAAAGGAGGAGAAGGTTCCAGAAGAGTCGAGAGACAGACGAAGGTAAGATTTGGTGATAAAGGCGACACCACTACCACAATGCTCGGTGTGGAGCAGGTGGTGGAAGGTATCACCAGGACGGGAGACTCAGCAATGGCGAAGGTGTCATCACCCATGATCCAAGTTTCCGTCAAGGCCATGGCTTCGATGCAATCATCCACAATAAGCTGATGGATGGCAAGGGCCTTGTTCACAAGAGACCGAACATCTGGAGGGAGATGCAGAGAAAGGAGGTGATCGTTGATCAACTGGCAGAGTTAACGCGGTCAGCGCTGGGATCGCTGAGTGGGATGGGAAGCAGTTTAAAATAATTAGCGCTCATCGGGTACGCTAATTGAGAAAGTCGGCGAGGGACGAGGCTGGGGCGGTTCGGTTTGCTGCTCGTATTGTGCCCATATCAACATGAGGCTCAAATCCAGTGCCTCAGGGTCAGCCTTGTTTCCTGAAGAAATTCTAAACCAGTATTGGAACATCCCATAAAACAGGTTCTATTACATAAAGAAGCTTTGGGGAGAATGGGTGATTAAATCTGTTTGTTTAACTGAATGTCACTAATACATATGATGGTGCACTTCAGCTAATATCCCCAGCGGAGGATTCCCTTTGATATAAGTAAGGGCTCCTTAGACCGAATTGACACTTATCATTCACAGCCTCGTGTCCAGTGTCGCAGACATCGCTCCTTCACAAAGAACATGGATTATCCAGTCATCTTTGAGATAGAACGTATTTACTACCCCGTCCTTGCAGCCTTTGGTATTATGGGTAAGGAAATTGAACTAGTCATCGTGTAAATCAGTTCAACTGTTGCTGCTGTAGTTGATTGTCTGGTACTGTCACATATTGGCCTTGATATATTTGTTATATATTTGTTATATAATCATTTATTTAATTTTATCATTTCATTGTCTGGTAGTTTCCTATTTACACGACTTCTTCATTGAAATTAAAAACTTTGTTAAATTTTCGGGCCCTGCTCTCCTCTGCCCAAACTGTTCACTATTCCAGTATCATCCTGGAATGCAAAGATAACTTCCGGTTTCTTTATCCACTACAAACCGTCTTCTAGAACCCATTTCCCCTTTCCCCTCCACCCTCACCTCCAATGAAAAGTGCGAGTAGCTCATGGAATTCTTTTCCACTAAGATTGAGATCATCCGTTCAGCTGTTTCTGCCGCTTCCCTCCCTTTCCCTAGCCCACCAAGCCAAATTTCCCGTACAGTTCCCCCTGCCCTACCCTTGAAATCACATATTTCTCTACTTTCTCTCCCATCTCTCATCATAACCTCTCCGAGCTTATCTTGACCATGAAACCTAGCTGCAACTCCCTCGACCCTATTCCCACCCAACTGCTGACCACCCAACTTCCCTTCCTGGCCCCCATGTCAGCTGATATTCTTAACGGTTCCCTTTCCTCAGGTACCGTCCCCTTGCCCTTCATATCTGCCGTCATACATCCCTCCTCAAAAAAACGATTCTCGTCCTGTTTGTCCTTGCATATGCCGCCCCATCTCCGACCTTCCTTTCCTCTCCAACGTCCTTGATGGTTTTGTGGGCTCTCAACTCCGTGACCATGTTTCCCGCAACTTTGACAGGGTTGACCACACCATCCTCCTCCAACACCTCTCCTCCGTCATCCAGCTTGGTGGGACAGCGCTCGCCTGGTTCCATTCTTATCTATCCAGTCGTAGCAACAGTTTCTCTTCCCGCTCCCACACCGTTACTTCTGGAGTCCCCCAAGGATCTATCCTTGCCCCGCTTCTATTTCTCATCTACAAGCTGCCCCTCGTTGACATCATCCAAAAACACAACGTCAGATTCCACATGTCCGCTGATGAACCACGGCTGTACCTCACAACCTCCTCCCTCGACCCCTCCACTGTCTCCAATTTGTCACATTGCTTGTCCGACATCAGCATTGGATGAGCAAAGATTTCCTCCAACTATATATTGGGAAGACCGAAGCCATTGTCTTTCATGTCCGCTGCAAACTCCGTTCTCTAGCCACTGACTCCATTCATCTCCCTCGCCAGTGTCTGAGGCTGAACCAGACCGTACGCAACGTTGGCGTCCATCACCAAGACTGCCTACTTCCACCTCCGTAACATCGCCCGTCTCCGCCCCTGTCTCAACTCATTTGCTGCTGAAACACCCATCCATGCCTTTGTTACCACCGGACAGGACTATTCCTATGGTCTGCTGGCTGGCCTTCCATCTTCCACCCTCCATAAACTTGTGCTCATCCAAAACTGTGCTGCTCGTATCCTAACTCGCAACAGGTCTCGATCTCCCATTAACCCTGTGCTCAATTACTTCATTGGCTACCAGTCCGGGAACTCCTCAAATTTAATCCTTGTTTCCAAATTCCTCGGTGGCCTCGCCCCTCTCTATCTCTGTAACCTCCTCCAGCCCTACCATTCGAGATCTCTGCGTTCCTCCAATTCTGGCCTCATGCACATTCACAATTTTAATCACTCCACCAGAGGCTGCCTTGGCCCTAAGTTCTAGAATTCCCTCCCTAAACGTCCCCGCTTCTCTACCTCTCTCTCCTCCTTTAAGAAGCTCATACATCCTATCTCTTTGATCAATCTTTTGGTCATTTGTCCTAATACCTCCTTATGTGGCTCGGTGTGAAATTTTGTTCGATATTCGCCCCTGTGATGCTCCTTGGGAAGTTTTACTACATTAAAGGCTCTTTATAAATGAAAGTTGCTGTTGTTGTCATCTCCAACAAGAAAGAGTCTAACCGCCACTCCTTGGCATTATCATCAGCGGATCCCTCTCCATCAACTTCCTGTGGCCGCTGTTAACCAGAAATTAAACTGAACCAGCTGCATAAATGCCGAGTTTAGTAGAGCAGGTAAGAGGCTGGGTATTCTGCGGTGAGTGGCTCACCTTCTGACTCCCCAAAGCCTTTCCACCATCTACAAGGCACAAGTCAAGAGTGTGATGGAATACTCCCCACTCACCTGGATAGGTGCAGCTCCAACAACACTCAAGAACAAGCATCCAGGACAAAGCAGGCCACTTGATCGGCAGCATATCCAACACCTTAAACATCAATTCCCTCCATTTTTGGTGCAGCGTTACTGTAGTGTGTCGTACCGAGAGCAGTAGATCTCTGATGGTAAGTTCAGTGAGCATATGTCTCCTATAGGGACTGCTGGATGTTAGGTAACGCTCCATCTTCAGTGTGGGGACAGAGGTCTCCTATGGGACATTTACTGAATGTGAGGGAATGCTCTGTACTCGGTGTGGAGACAGGCCTTTCCTATGGAGTCTACACTGAATGTGAGGTAACGGTCTGTGCTGATTTTGTGTGAAGAGCTCTCCTATAGGGACAATACTGGATGAGAGGTCATGCTCCTTGTTCAGTGCGTGGACAGAGATCTCCTATAGGGTCTATACTGGATGAGTGGTAACGCTCTCTGCAAAGTGTGTGGACAGAGGTCTCCTATACGGTCTATACTGAATGGGGGGGGGGGGGGTAATGCTCCGCAACCAGTGTAGAGACAGAGGTCTCCTATAGGGACTACACCAGATGTGAGGTAACACACTTTGCTCAGTGTAGGGACAGGGCTGTCCTATCGGGTCGATACTGAACGTGAGGCAACGGCCTGTGATCAGTGTGGACACAGAGTTCTCCTATAAGGACTATACTGAATGTGAGGTAAACCTCTCTGCTTAGTATGTGGACAGATTTTTCCTATAGGGACTACACTGAATGTGAGGTAACGGTCTGCGATCAGTGTGGGCGCAGGGCTCGCCTAAAAGGATTATACTGGATGTGAGGTAGCGCTCTGTGTTCAGCCTGATTCAGTGTAACAGCCGGCAGATTATGACCTGTGTCCCTTAAACATTTACGTGGAAAAGCAAGGAACCTAGACCAGATTTACGTACAGTAGGTAAAGTACGTAATTATAGATTGGTCGGAGCAGTGTGGAAGTTAGATCAACTGAGTACATTAATCCAAATTATACAGATTCGGATGCCAGAATTAACTCATTTTTAAAATTGGTTTTATTAATATAGACAGAAAGTACAAGCAGGTTATATGTCTGCAATAACTTGCAGGATATCCATCGGGATCTTTGAAGAATTAACCAACCCAGGCGAGTTCCCAGCACCAAATACCAAAGAATTACTGAAATTGAACCTATTGAAACATCGAGATGGGCAGTGTCAGATAACTTGCTCGAACCAATCAATTCTGAGATTATTATCATGCGACCTTTATGTGCCATGTGCTACAGCACCCATAGATGACGATGTCGCACCACACACACACACCATCCTCACTGCAATGTGGATGATGTTTATGTAGAAGATAACACCATTTTGCATTTTTATTAACATCACACCATGACAGAATGCTAACAGCTGAAAGTTGCTGTATCCACACTAGCTATAATTCTTACAGAAACCCATCGATGTTTTTTTTAAAATTTCTGTAACCTGACAGCTCCAACTTACTTAGCATTACCCTGTGAAATCCTAACGACTAAAACTAACCACATGTTAGCCGCTATCACACAGGAAATATTATCATAATACAAAGATAGTAATAGTGACTTTTTTATTGTTAAGCTTTTTTCCTATTATATTATACACTGTCCTAGGTATAGTAATGTCCGTTTGAAGATGTTATATGGTTACTATACATTCATCTGTCTGATCTAAATAAAAGTCGGAGAGTCAGCCAAGTGATGAGTGTATACTCAGCCCGTTTTAAACTAGAGGAGGCACGTCATGCATTCCAGTAACCAGTGTCCAGAGTGAGAGTCTCTGCAACAATCCCTGGTTCATTGATCATCCGGATAATGAAGGACTTTAAAAAGACGCACTCTGGAACATAATTAACATGTGGTCCCCTTCTGCAGAGTAAGGCTGAAGCTGAGAAAATATCCAGGGTAGTAACCTACAAAATCCTGACATGTATTATGTGCCTTCCCTGTTGATGTAACACAATGTATATACATTTAATGTGGCACAATAAGTTATTTTTTATATTAAAAGATTAATTACAAGACATATTTCATAAATAGTGCTTCGTGCAAATATTAAGATAAAACCTTTCACATTCATCATCTCTCCAGGAGTCTCTCTGCTGACGTGTGTTCCAAAGGACTTTCAATCAACTTCTGGCTGATTGTTACAGGAATACATTGAGAAGTGAAATTGGTCTCTATCAGTTACTAGCTGCACTGCACCGTGCCAGGTACAAACTGAAGCTGGTGATCACATTTCAAATGAGGAATGTCAGCATAACATTGTGCAAAATCTGATCAAACGAGATTGAATCTTTTATCCCTTTGCTTAATTAATCTCTCTTTAATTAACCTTTGGAGCCATAGCTAATATGTGTTGTTTATTTCAATTTTAATTCCATTGATTGCTAATCTCGATTGTTTTTGAATCGGATCTGTGGGTTTCACTGCATTATTGTATTGTTCCCTATGTAAACAATCAGTTCGATTATTCCACTTCCCCAGTTCCTAATCGGTATATTCTATTTTCCGGAGTCTGACGGTCATTTTCTTATTCTCTCCTTGCTTACAGTTAATTTGGTTACGATTGTGATCCTGACTCGAGGAAAGTGCGTTCTCTCCAAATGCATCACTCGCTACCTGGTGGGAATGGCAAACGCGGATCTATCGCTGGTTATCATCGATGTGATACTGAAGCGGATTAATAGTATTTATTTCCCAGGGAATTTCTTGTTCATCACTCCAATATGTTCCCTCATTCTTGTCCTGTATGTTGCAGCGCGGGACTGCTCGGTTTGGTTCTCAGTTGCTTTCACCTTCGACCTTTTTGTAGCAATTTGTTGTCAGAAGCTCAAACCCAAATATTGCACCGAGAAAGCGGCGACTGTGTGGTGGGATGTTTGAGGTGCATTCCCTTTTACTTTTCATTGGAGACCTCCTTTATAATTGACAATGTCCCGTGGCTCTGTGTCACAACAGATGAATATTACACTTCGCACCTTTGGAAGGCATACGAGTACATCGACAGTATTTGAACCCCTTTATAACCCATCTTTCTCATTCTGTTATTCAATGCACTAACCGTCAGATATATTATAGCGGCAAATAGAGTCCGGAGGGGACTCCGGAGCAATAGTGAGAATCAGAATGATCCAGAGATGGAGAATCGGAGAAAATCCATGATTTTGTTGTTCGCTCCATCTGGAAATTTCATCCTGTTATGGATGACATATGTTGTACATTCCTTAACTTGGGAATTGAAGAATTACGAGTATGCAAACAGATACTACAGTAATCCTGTATATTTCGCCCAGCAAATCGGATTCATGCTTCAGCTGCTGAGCTGCTCCACAAACACCTGTATCTATGGACTGACTCTGACTAAATTCAGAGAGGAGTTGAAGAATGGAATGAAATGTTTGTTTACTCTAAACGGTAAATTATGTAAAATAACGAATAGGTTTTAAAATTGAAACTGGAGCGGACTTTGTTGATGTAAACTCAACATTTTTCCTATTCTATGAATCACTTTGGACAGGTTGTTATGAGTTAATAAGTTACCCCTCAAAATAATAGGGTTTAAAGGATTTATTGTTGGTGTTCATTGGACTTAAGCTATAATAATGATTATTATTGACAATTTTTAAACAGTTGCAATTACGGAAAATCCTTGCGAGTTCACCGGGAAATTCAAAACACCCACAGTTCCTAGCTCGGTCTAATTTGTTGCTAAACCTTCGAATTCCAAAGGACCTGTTCCGACACCCACACTTTTAAATGTTTTTTCCACCCTGCTACGTGACATTTCATTTGTTTCTTCATTGCCTAATCCAAATTTATCATTCAATACTGACTTGCCTGTCCTGTCTTGAAGCCATGGGTCCTCGTTAACTCCCGAACTTGACTCACAATCCCTAACTTCCAGGTCTCAGATGTTTCTCAGGTAAGTGCCGCGTCAACGCTGGAGCGAACAAAAATATTGTGTTTCTCTGCTGCTGAATTGCTTATCAGCTAAAGACTCGCTGTGTCTGTTCTGTGTCCTTGCAACAACGTTCGTTTCAATGAGTGTTCTCCCATCTGAAAAGGATGATATCTTCGCGAATGTGTCCTCCTTCAGAACTTGTTATCTGCCAAAACTCTCTGACTGGAATGTTTTATAATTAAGTCCACCGTCCAAACTGACCGTAGCTCGTCACTGCATTCTATATTAATAAAATGAAGAAAGCCTTTCTTATGATTACGTAATTCAATCATCTAACTTGCTGAATAGGTGAGAGATATGCTGATAGGATGAGATGAATTAGGGTGGAAGAACGCTCGTGTGCAGCACAAGTACTGGTATGAACCTGTTGGGCCGAATGGCCTGTTTCTGTGCTGTAAATTCTATGTAATTCGAAATAAGAGAAACGAACTAAACAGGCAAAAATTATAAAATAATATTACTACAACATAAAGAGACTGCAAGACAGTTTAATTACCGGTTTCCTTTGAAGTTCAAGGGCAGAAAGGAGACCAAGTGTCTTTCGAAAGGGATTGGGTAATGACTTTGTATGTAATGTAGGATTCATTGATATTAATGTAGATAACTGAAGCGTAAGGAACATGAGAAGAGGTAACATGAAACCTGTATATAACCTGATAAGGTCCTATCTTAAGGTGGCCAGTTGGCTGGTGGGGTTACCGGAAGTTCAGCCCAACCAGGATACGTTTCTGTTAAAAACAGAACCCGCTGAAAACATTCAGCATTGATTTGGAGAGCTGAGAAGTTAACGTTTGAAGCAAATCCCTTCGTTAGAAGGAAGAAAAAATACTGATCGTCAAACTTTTAATGTGAATGGAACAGAGGAAAGGGAAAGAGAAAAGATACACACACAACAGGCAAACACACATACATATACGCGTATGCACACATATACACATGCGCATAAGCACACGTGTGCACACACAAATACGCAGACATACATACACACAGACCTACACAACTAGGATGTGAAGTCTCACTATTTATTCCTGACACAGTGCTGCTCCTCTTCGGTATTTGAGTGTCAGGGCCACACGAGATGTGTAAAAATGAATGTAACCTGCTCGAAGTAGCTCTGCTCAGTGTAGCTGAGGCCGGCGATGGTCTTGTTGCAATTTATCCATCGACTGCTGTAGTATGGGCCACCTGGACATACCTCCTTTCTGCCACATGTGCAGACAACTGGCGGGCAGTGGCAGTGGCATGGGAGGCAACTCCACAACTTTGGCACATCATTAACATGGCAGGCAGGGATGCGATTACTGAGGCTCCGTGAGCTACATGTCACCCCGTCATTTTATTGCCCGTCTCCAAAGGGATCGCTCATCTCGTTTCCCAGCTTTACAAACTGAACATCCGTGGCTCAGATGGCATCTTCTGAGGCAGAAGGTTGTGGGTTCCAGTCCCACTACAAATACTTCAAATCATAATTCAGGCTAACACTTCAGTGCAATACTGATGGAATGCTGTCGGAGGTGTTGTCTTTCAGATGAGATGTTAAACCAAGTCCGCATCTAACCTCCCAGGTGGATGCAATAGATGCGATGGAACGACTCAAAGAGCAGAGGAGTTACATAGAAACATAGAAAATAGGAGGAGCCATTCGGCCCTATCGAGCTTGCTCCGCCACTCAATATGATCGTGGCTGAACCTTCTTCTAAATACCATATTCCCGCTCTCTCCCCATGCCCCTTGATGCCTTTTGTGTCAGAAATCTATCTATGTCAGAAAGGGGCTGCCGATTCGCTATCTGGGGAAAGGGGGAGGCCGGAGAGTAAAAGGGACTGTCGATTCGCTATCTGGGGACGGGGGAGGCCGGAGAGTAAAAGTGACTGTCGATTCGCTATCTGGGGACGGGGGAGGCCGGAGTGTAAAAGGTGCGGTCGATTCGCTATCTGGGGACGGGTAGGTCGGAGTGCAAAAGGGGCTGTCGATTCCCTATCTGGTGACGGGGTGGGGGGGGGGGGTGGCGGAGTGTAAAAGGGGCTGTCGATTCGCTATCGACCGTTTCTCCGCTAGAGCACAAGACCAATTTCACCCTAATGGGGCTGCACGGTTTAGCCGTTGATTTAAGGTCAAACAATAGAGCGCAGTGATCCATGGGCAGCTTTCAGGCTGAAGGGGGTTGAATTGGGCGATGGTGTGAAATGGGCACTATCGAATTTTCCGCCTGATGTACAGTATTCCCGCTGGAGTTTCTCTTTATTTGACTTGAATGACAAGGAAAATCAGGCATGATGCATAAAGGGCGTTTATTTCGATATCACCCATTTTACGGCATTGTAAAGTTAAAATTACCCCCAAGGCGTATAAACAGTGACGTCATCCAGGAGTAAGTGTTAAGGGTGTTGCTGTTCTCAGTATATGGAAGGACACTAACGTTGTGTATGGGATGGAAGAATGTCAGAAGTTTCAAACGATCCTAAAGAAGATCGTTGTTATCTGTCAATGGGGCTGTAAACAGAAACAGAACATTCTTTCAATGGTCAGAAACTACTAAATATTGGTGTTCAGAGCGATTTGGGTGACCTCGTAAAGGAAACACATAAAGTTAGTGAGCAGGTACAGCAGCAATTAGAAAAACAAATGGCATGTTGACCTTTATTGCAAGGGAGTTGGAGTACCATAGTAAGGAAGTTTTACGACAGTTATACAGGGCTTCAGTGAGACCTCACCTGGCGGACTGCGTACCGTTTTGGGCTCCTTATGTAAGGAAGGATATACTTGCCTTAGAGGCGGTGCAATGAAGGTTTACTAGATTAATTCCTTGGATGAGAGGGTTGTCCTATGAGGAGAGGTTGAGTAAAATGGGCCTATACTCTCTGAAGTTCAAAAGAAGGATAGGTGATCTAATTGAAACATATAACATTATGAGGGGGCTTGACAGGTTCGATGCTGACAGGCTGTTTCTCCTGGCTAGAAAGTCTACAACTAGGGGGCACAGTAGTAGGATAAGGGGTCAGCCATTCAAGACTGAGATGAGGAATATTTTTTTTCACGCAGAGGATTGTGAATCTTTGGAATTATCTACCCCAGAGGGCTATGGATGCTGAATCATTGAATATATTCAAGATTGAGATGGATAGATTTGTGTACTCTCGGGGAATCCATGGATATGGGGATTGGGCGAGTAAGTGGAATTGAGTTTCATGATCAGCCATGAAATGATTGAATGGAGGAGGAAGCTCGAGGGGCCATATGGCCCACTCCTGCTCCTATTTCATATGTCCTTATAAAGGACTTCAGGAGATCCTATGGAGGATAGGAGTTTAGACTGATCGATGACAGATAAAGTGTAATGTGGCCATTGACTTCGGGCAGAAAAACTTTGGCTGGAGATGCTATGTGTGTGATTGGATAAGAAATAGAAGAGCCAGGTGATGGCAGCTCCCCTGAATTGGACAGTGGAGGACAGGCGTCGGAGGTGGATGGTGTTTGAGCAATTCATGGGCCTTTGTGTGTCCAAAATCAGAACTATCTGCATAACTGCCCCCTTTTTCTTTGCCTTTATCTTTCTACTTCCCTATGCTCTCTGCCCCCTGACTCCATCCAACTCTGTCCTCATTATTCTCATTCTACGCAGTTTCTGTTCTGTCTTCCTTCGTCCCTCAGCTCACCCACCTTGTTCATGAAGCCCACGATCTGTTCTCTCCATCTCCTGCAGTCCAAGCAACTGATGTTTCAAATTCAGCTTCTCTTTCACATGTTTCCTGAAACTATCACTATCAACCAGCTCAGCAGTCCTTCAGAACAACCGTGATCATCCCCTCCTCAGGTAATCAACGATCAGCGCACCCTATTTCTAAACTTGAGACATAGGAAGGTTATTTTAAAGATCTCAATATACAAGGCTATGGAGAGAACGCAGAGGACTGGGGTTAGTTTTGAATTGCTTTAGAAAAGAGCCAACCAGGCCGCAATGGGCTGAAATGACTCCATCTTTGCTATAAATTTCTATTGTTCCTAGTTTCCATGGCAATTAATGCCCTATCACCACTTTCCATTCCTCCCCTGAGTCCTGAAATGCGTAATGGTTTGTAATTGCGCTGAACGCTTTGTCCCCACGTTTTATTCGAGTTTCTCTAATATGGTTTCTCTCCCGTCCACATTGCTGAGACTTCACTGGTCAAGGTCATAAAGGATAATCTGGATGATTACAACCCTGGGCCATGAATCTCTCAACGTCCTCATCAAAATCCCTGCCACTCACTGCACCATTCGACACACCGTCCTTCTCCCACTCCTGTGCACTGCTCTCCCCAGGTCTGCTTTTTCCTGACTCCACAACACATTGCTGTTAATGGCATCCCCTCTATTCAACTTCAATTACCGAATTGATGAATTCTTGTTCCTCTCCGGTTCACAATCCTTATACTGCCTTCGATGAAGCAAGTGGTCAGCTGTCACATGTAGGCCAATGACACACAACTTTACCTCGCAATTAAACCGGAGGTTGTGCCTGCACTGTGAAGTTTCCTCCCTGATTTCAATACTGGTAGAAGCTCAAATTACTCCAGCCGAATTTCAGCAAGCGTTAAAGCATCCTCTTTACCTCTCAGCAGTACCTTGGTTCAATTGAATCAACCTCTCTGCCTACCGCCTCAAGCTGAGTCAGGGGATGTTAATATTGTGGCTTGCTCGACCTGATCTCGGTTTTGGGCCGAACATCTAACACCAAAATGAAAGGCAAATCGTGTCTGACAAATCGATTGAGTTTTTCGATGAAATAACGAATAGGGTTGATGAAGGTATTGCAGGTGATGTTGTTTATATGGACTTTCAAAAGGCGTTTGATGAAGTGTCATTTAATAGACTTGTTAGAAAAATTAAAGCCACTGGGATTAAAGGGACAGTGGCATCATGGATACCAAATTTGCTAAGGGACAGAAAGCAGAGAGTATGGTGAACGATTGTTTATTTCAGACTGGAGGGAAGTGTGCAGTGTTGTTCCCCAGGGTACAGTATTAGGACCACTGCTCTTTTTGATATGTATTAGTGATTTGGACTTGGGTATAGAGGGCATAATTTCAAAGTTTGCAAATGACACGAAACTCGGAAAAGTTGTAATGTGGAGGATAGTAACAAACTTCAGGAGGACATTGGCAGACTGGTTGAATGGAATGACGAATGAGGAGAGGCAGTATAAATGAGTCAGAGAGACCCGTGGGTGCACATACACAAACAAATCTTTGAAGGTTGCAGGTCAAGTTGATAAGGTTGCTAAAGAAAAAAGCATAAGGGTCATTGGCTTCGAGGCATAGAGTTCAAAAGCAAGGAATTGATGGGAAACCTATATAAATTACTAGTTAGGCCTCCGCTGGAGTATTGTGTCCAATTATGGGAACCACAGTTTAGGAAGGATTTCGAGGCTCTGGGGAGGGTGCAGAGCAGATTTTGTGGATTTGTACCAGAGATGAGGGAATACATTTTTTTTGGGAGACTGGAGAATCTACGATTGTTCTCATTAGAGCAGAGAGGGTTAAGGGTGGATTTAATAGAGGTGTTCAAAATTATGAAGGATTTTGATAGAGTAAATAAGGAAAAATTGTTTTCAGTGGCAGGAGGTTCAGTAATCAGAGGACACAGATTTAAACGAATTGTCAAAAGAACCAGAGAGGAGATGAGGAGACTTTTTTTTTGCAGTGAGTTATTATGATCTGGAATGCATTGCCTGAAAGGGCGGTGGAAGCAGATTCAATAGTAACTTTCAATAGGGGATAGGTTATATACTTGAATAAGAGAAATTTGTAGGGCTAACGGGAAAGAGGATCGGCAGGCGTATTAATTCGAAAGCTCTTTCAAAGAGAAGGCACATGCATGATGGGCCGAATGGCCTTCTCATGTACTCTATGATTCTTTAATTCTTTGATCAGGTAGGTTTTCTTCCTTGGTGGCAAACGCAATCCAGTAACGGGTTGTTTTGCCTGGAGAGGAGAAGTTGCGAGTCCCTCACCAGTTCTCACCCTTCACTCACAACTTCTCTTTATTTACCACAGTCATTCCCAACTGCTGGACCGAGGTGTTAACCAAAGTCAAAAGATACCTCCTTTCCTCAGTTCGGTCTAATTCTGAAACTAATCCCCAGATGTTAGAGGTTTTGTCGGAGGTATCCTGATGATGAGAGGGTGTGGTGGAAGGAAGTATGGTTCGAGCGTAGACGGAAAGGATGGGGGAACAGTGTTTGGTTTGTGATAAACTCACAACGAGACTTCTGCAGGTTCAACGGCCTGTACTCAGACCAGCTGAGAAATGCAGTTCCAACAGTGACTCTTCTTTATATCTGATTGGCCAGAATTATGACGATTGACATTATGCCTTTGACTTCTTCAACTGTGATATGTTTCTGCCGCCGATCAGTTGGCTGCTACCGGATTCCAGTTATGAGAGTTACGAAATGCAGTTTCAGATTTTTTTTTTTGCATCGGCCGTCATGACATTTGTTGGGCTTGTGTGACATCTTCGAATTCACTGGTCCAGAGCCCTGACATTGTAATTTGCCAGGCCATTCAAAGCTTTTCATGATGCTACAGACACGAGTGTTACAATGCCATTGTATATAAAGTAGTCTGTTAATGGCATTCTGAGTGTCTGTGAAATCTTTAATATTACTGAAAAGGATTGGTAGTATGTTTCCTCCTGGTTTACTGATATGCATAAACTTCGAACATGTCAATAATTCTTAATCCCCTTGATACCATCTGCCTAATATTGTGTCTTTCAATAGTAAAACCCTATCAAATAACACGGACATTCGCTCTCCTCATGTTCGCAGCTCAAATTCTCGATTGCATTTATAAAGTTAAACTCCCGTGGGTGGCCTTTGGATCCCTCGTTGCCGTACACATTGTTCTGAGTTTGGATTCTTTAAAGATAACTATCGAAGTGATGGGTCTGTAAAAGTAATAAATAACCCGAGGCCTGTTAATGAGGTTGTTTGTCTGGCTCAGTTCCAGGGCAACAGGAGAATTGTTATTTTCTGAAGAAATTCAAAGAAATTTTAAGTGTTTTTAAATATCCATTTAAATATATTCTGTTACATAATGATGCTTTGGGGAGAATGGTTGATTAAATCTGTTTGTTTAACTGAATGTGACTAATACCTCATGGTGTTCTCCAGCTAATTGTCCCGGGGGAGGATCCCCTCTGGTATAAGTAAGGGATCCTTTGACCGAATTGGTATCTTTCAGTCAGAGCCTCGTGTCCAGCGCTGCAGACATCGTTCCTTCACACTGAACATGGACTATCCAGTCATCTTTGAGATAGAACGTATAAACTACCCCGTCCTTGCAGCCGTTGGTATTATGGGTAAGGAAATAGAACTGGTCATGGTGTAAACCAGTGTAATTGTTAATGCTCTAATTGTTGGTCTTGCTCTGTAACATATTGGTCTTGATATGCTGTGATTGATGCAATACATATATAACACGGATTAACGTAGAGAGAGACAAATATGTAGAGAGTGTGTTTTTCAGAGAGATAGATAGAGAGAAAGAGAGAGCGGGAGATAAAAACAGAGAGAAAGAGATAAATACGTACAACAAGACTAATTGGATCGCGCTTTCAAAGAGCTGGCAGAGGCAAAATGGGCCGAAAGGCCTCGTTCTGTGCTGTATCATTCTATGATTCCATGATTATTTTTCTTGATATGTTTGTGATATAATCGCCTCTTCCGTTCATTGGACACTATTTTGGCTGTCCACTTAATAGGATTTCATGATTGAAATTATGAACTGTTTTGAATTTTCGACACAAGAAGTAATGGCAGTTTATTCCCCTGTACTGTGTGCTGGAGAATTCCTTATCTCGAATAGACGCTGACATCAAACAGAATATATAACTTAGTCGGGCTGTGAGAAAACATACGAGTTCACAAGGATCGAGGTCCCACAAAACGATGGTTTAGTGCTGCTGATAGTGAATTGATCACAGTCATTACATTGATTCAAAACAATCATAAGAACATAAGAACATAAGAAATTGGAGCAGGAGTAGGCCAATCGGCCCCTCGAGCCTGCTCCGCCATTCAATAAGATCATGGCTGATCTGATCCCAACCACAAATCTAAAGAACACAAGAAGTCGGAGCAGGACCCGGCCACATAGCGCCTGGGCCCTCTCCGCCACCCACAGGGCATTGACCGATCCGAACTCAGCTTCATGTCCAATTTCCTGCCCGCTCCCCATAACCCCTAATTCCCTTTACTTCTAGGAAACTGTCTATTTCTGTTTTAAATTTATCTAATGATGTAGCTTCCACAGCTTCCTGGGGCAGCAAATTCCACAGACCTACCACCCTCTGAGTGAAGAAGTTTCTCCTCATCTCAGTTTTGAAAGAGCAGCCCCTTATTCTAAGATTATGCCCCCTAGTTCTAGTTTCACCCATCTTTGGGAACATCCTTACTGCATCCACCCGATCAAGACCCTTCACAATCTTATATGTTTCAATAAGATCGCCTCTCATTCTTCTGAACTCCAATGAGTAGAGTCCCAATCTACTCAACCTCTCCTCATATGTCCGCCCCCTCATCCCCGGGATTAACCGAGTGAACCTTCTTTGTACTGCCTCGAGAGCAAGTATGTCTTTTCTTAAGTATGGAGACCAAAACTGTATGCAGTATTCCAGGTGCGGTCTCACCAATACCTTATATAACTGCAGCAATACCTCCTTGTTTTTATATTCTATCCCCCTAGCAATAAAAGCCAACATTCCGTTGGCTTTCTTGATCACCTGCTGCACCTGCATACCAACTTTTTGATTTTCTTGCACTAGGACCCCCAGATCCCTTTGTACTGCAGTACTTTCCAGTCTCTCGCCATTAAGAAAATAACTTGCTCTCTGATTTTTCCTGCCAAAGTGCATAACCTCACATTTTCCAATATTATATTGCATCTGCCAAATCTCCGCCCACTCACCCAGCCTGTCTATATCCCCTTGCAGGTTTTTTATGTCCTCCTCACTCTCTACTTTCCCTCCCATCTTTGTATCATCTGCAAATTTTGATATGTTGCACTCGGTCCCCTCCTCCAAATCGTTAATATAGATTGTAAAGAGTTGGGGACCCAGCACCGACCCCTGTGGAACACCACTGGTTACTGGTTGCCAGTCCGAAAATGAACCATTTATCCCAACTCTCTGCTTCCTGTTTGATAACCAATCCTCCACCCATGCCAGAATATTACCCCCAATCCCGTGATTTTTTATCTTAAGTAATAATCTTTTATGTGGCACCTTGTCGAATGCCAAAAGTTGACTATTTGATCAATAAAATGAATGGTTCTTTGGTCTGTGATAATTCACTGCCTTTTGTTCCAGTTTATTTGCAGAGATAGTCCCGGACTATCTAGAGTTAACACACCCTGTCTGAGACTTGTGAGAAGTAGATCGGGCCGTGGCCTCTTTGATAGTGAGCGCGTTGCCCAGAAGTCACCTCTGTAGCAATTCTATTGGATGTTCGGTAGCGCCCTTTGGTCAGTGTGCTTCAGTCTTGCAACCAGAAAACTAGCTGTTTAAACCAGATGGGATGGCCAAGCTATGGGAGATTTATCTGCAATATAAGTTATAAAATATGATTAGACAGACAACAAAGGGTGTTTCCACTGATTGTTGATGAAGGAGACATTCAGGACGGCAACACTTTGCAGATCATTGTTTGGTTTCTGAACAAAAACCGTACAACTGAAACAGTTATCATAGTAACATCGTAGGCACAGCACAGGTGGAGGCCATTCTGCCCATCGTGCCTGTGCCGGCTCTTGAACGAGTTTTCCAATTCGTCCCATTTCCCGGCTCTTTTCCCATAGCCTCTAAATGTTTTTCCTTCAAATATTTATGCAATTCCCTTTAAAAATTATTATTGAATCTGATCCCAACGCCCTTTCAGGCAATGCATTCCAGATCATGACTATTCGCTGAGTAAAACAAAATGTTTCCTCAAGCCGCCTCTGGCTTTTTTGCCGATCACCTGAAAGCAGTCTTCTCTGGTTACCGACCCTTGTGCCACTGGAAACAGTTTCTCCTTATTTACTCTGTTAAAACCGTTTATGATTTTGAGCATCTCTATCAAATCTCCCTTCACATTCTCTGTTCTAAGGAGAACAATCCCAGTTTCTCCTGTCTCTCCACACAACTGAAGTCCTTCAGCATTCTCGTAAATTTCTTCTGCATCCTCTCTAAGGCCTTGACATCCTTCCTAAAGGATGGTGCCCAGAATTGAACACAATACTCCAGCTGAGGCCTAACCAACGTTTTCTAAAGATGTAGCATAATTTCCTTGTTTTTGTACTCGAAGCATCTGTTAATAAAGCCAGGGATCCCATATGCTTTCTTATGAGCCTTCTCGACTTGTCCCGCGGCTTCAAAGACTTGAGTTTGTGCACCACCAGGTCTCTGTTCCTCTACCCTCTTTAAAATTGTACCGTTCAGTTTATATTGCCTCTGCTCATTCTTCCTACAAAAATGCATCACCTCACACTTCTCTGCGTTTAATTTGATCGGCCATGTTTCTGCCCATTTCACCCGTCTATCTCTGTCCTCCAGAAGTCTGTTACTAACTTTCACATTGTTTACAATAGGTGGATTTGTGTATAATCTGAATACTCCGTATAAGGTTTACAATTTAAATAAAAAGCTCTTGAAACTTTGTCAATGGAATCTGTGCGTGATGAGTAATGTGGTTTCAACACTCGCCAATCCTGGATTTTCCTAATTATTGGGGAAAGAAATCGCGCGCTGGCGAGTGTGTTTGGGATCTCAGTATCCAACATAGCTGGGAAATGTGTCATTATTGATTGAAGTTCAGATAGAGACGGGGGCTGATGAATGGAGCGGAGCGAACTTCAGTTGATGGCGGCAGAAATGGACAAAAAATGAAAATTTGACCTGAGATTTTGCAGGAATGTCACTTGATTGAACGCCTTTCCTTCGATTGATCTCTCTTTAAGTAAATTAAGTAAATCTCCACATCATAAGTAAATTAAAACATTCGACCAGCTCTGGGTTAATTTATTTTCCAGCTCCACTCCGAATTACCTCTCCCCTTCCAAGCCGCCACGCCGTAGATTCCCTAACTCTCCGAGCAATCTATTTTGTACTGAATCTCATAATAGTTTCCTTTATTTTCTCTTACAGTTAACTTCGTGGCGATTGTGATCCTGTCCCGAGGGAAGTGTGGACTCTCCAAATGTATCACTCGGTACCTGGTTGCCATGGCAGCGGCCGATCTAACGGTGGTGATCATTGAAGTCATGCTGAAGCGAATTAACAACATCTACTTGCCCCTAAATTTCTTGTTCATCACTCCCATATGCGCCCTGAAACTTGTCATGAAGATTGCGGCTCTAGACTGCTCGGTTTGGTTCACGGTCGCTTTCACCTTCGATCGCTTTGTTGCCATTTGCTGTCAGAATCTCAAACCAAAGTTTTGTACTCAGAGGACGGCGACCCTGGTTGTAGGGACAGTGTGTGTGCTGGGCTGTTTGAGGAGCATTCCCTTTTACTTTGTGTACGAACCCCAACTGAAAATTAACAATGTCCCGTATTTTTGTATTTTAACCTATACCTATCACACCTCGCCCTTGTGGGCGGCGTACGAGTGGTTCGATAGCACTTTAACCCCTTTACTGCCCATCTTCTTCATCCTGTTGTTCAATGCTCTCACCGTCAAAAACATTATAATGTCCAATATAGTCCGCATGACACTCCTGAGGAATGTCGATAATAAGAATGATCCAGAGACCGAGAACCGAAAGAAATCCATGATTTTGCTCTTCACTCTATCCGGCAATTTCATTCTACTCTGGGTCACATACGTTGTACATTCCTTAAGTTTGCGGGTGAAAAACTACAATTATACAGACAAATATTACAGTAACCCGATATACATCAATCAACAAACGGGATACATGTTGCAGCTTCTCAGCTCCTGCACCAACACGTGTATCTATGGACTGACACAGAGGAAATTCAGACAGGAGCTGAAGAATGGGGTGAAATATCTGTTTACACTAAATGGGAAATTATGTAAATAACAAACAACCGACATAAAACTGCAACAGGTTTTGTGGATTTACAACCCAGTCCCCTCTTCTATTCCATGACACCACGCTGGCAGGTGATGGGAAGAAAGAGACTCACTGTCTTGAGAGGGTTTGGTCAATCATATAGATGGGCAGAAGAAGGCAAGTTGGATTTTGACGTGGACTAAGTGAGCAATGTGGAAAGTGATAGCATGTGCACAGCAAGGAAGCGAGAAATGAAGTTAGCCAGTTGACAGGTGGGATTATGTAGATTTAATGCCACCGGGATACAGCCAATTCCCTGCCTTAAAGTCGCAGCGAAGGTCTGCACCTCGCACTCATTTTTAAGAGAAAACATTTGCACATTAACTAAAATACAACAAAATCAAAACATATGTAAAATATTCATGTGGTCAATGTGAAGCATTTAATAATAATTTACACTGGACACTGAATCATGTCTGAGCAATGTGAATCATTTAATAATAATGGTCCCTGGACCACATCTGGTCAATGTGAAGCATTTAATAATAATGGTCCTTGGACTATATCTGTTCAATGTAAATCATTTAATAATAATGTGCACTGGACACTGGATCACTTCTGGGCAATGTGAAAAAATCTATAATTATGTGCACTGGACACTGGGTCATATGTGGACAATGTGAACCAATCAACAATAATGAGCACTGGGCAATAGGTCATAGCTGGTCAGTGCGAAGCATTCAAAAATAATGCAAACTGGACACTGGTCCACATCTGGTCACTGGGAAGCAATCAATAACAGTGTGCGTTGGACCCCATTTGATCAATGTGAAGCATTTAATAATAATATACACGGGACCACATCTGGTCAATGTGAAGTATTCACTAAGAATGCACACTGAACACTGGACGTCATCTCGTCAATGTCAAGCATTATATAATATGCATTGGATGCTGTGCCACATATGGTAAATGTGAAACATTTAATAATAATGCACACTGGACACTGCACCACACCTGTTCAATGTGAAACAGTTAATAATAATGCACACCGGGTCACATCTGCTCAATGTGATGCATGTTATAATAATGCACACTGGACAATGGGCCTCATCTGTTCACAGTGAAGCATTTATTACTATTGCACTCTGGACACTGGGCCACATCTGGTCACTGTAAAACATTTAATAACAATGCACACTGGACACTGGGTCACGTCTGGTCAACGTGTAGCATTTATTAATAATAATACACACTGGACACTGGGCATATCCGGTCAATGTGAAGCATTTATTGATAATGCTGAGTGGGCACTGGCTCACATCAGTTCAGTATGAAACTTTTAATATACATTGGACACTGGGCGACATCTGGTAAATTGGAAACCTTTAATAGCGTACAGTGGGCACTGGACCGCCTCTGGTCGATGTGAAGCACTTAATAATAATGTACACTGCACACTAAATCATATTTGGCCAAGTTACTCGCCAGTTGCTCCGAGATGCACTTTACAGCTGCACTAGGTAGGCAACACACCCTCCTGGACTGTAGGTCGCGACTGCAGGGGTCGCTCTCTATCTCGCTAATTATAGAATGCCCACGACGAGAACCTTTCTGTTCTGATCTTCTCCAGCCTGGACGGCCTCACGGTCCACGGTGCCATGGTTAGGATTCTGGGAATCCTCCCTTCAGCCTTCATCCTAATCATCACAGGTATCAAGTACCTCTTACCTGTTGGATAGGAGCAGTGTCTGCGGGGCATCCTTGTATTTCCCGCACCCCCGCCCCACCTCTCCCTTATGTATTGGAGTGTCTATAATTCCCATTCCAACTCAACGGCTCTGAACAAAGATTCTGGGTATTTGAGTTTTCAATGTTTTATGTTTGATAAATTAGATTACAGACCCTTGGTTTGATATGCGAGGGAGCTCCTTTCCCCTCTGCACACACTCATCAACTTCCCAGTGGAAAGTCCCCACTCTGTTATCAATTCCCAAACACACCAAATTCCCAGTTGAAAGTCCTCACTCTGTTATCAATTCCCATACTCACCAATTCCCACTCAAAAGTCCCCACTCTGTTATCAATTCCCACGCTCACCAAATTCCCAGTTGAAAGTCTTCACTCTGTTATCAATTCCCACACTCACCAAATTCCCAGTTAAAAGTCCCCACTCTGTTATCGATTCCCACACTCACCAAATTCCCAGTTAAAAGTCCCCACTCTGTTATCAATTCCCACGCTCACCAAATTCCCAGTTGAAAGTCTTCACTCTGTTATCAATTCCCACACTCACCAAATTCCCAGTTAAAAGTTCCCACTCTGTTATCAATTCCCACGCTCACCAATTCCAAGTTAAAATTCCCCACTCTGTTATCAATTCCCACGCTCACCAAATTCCCAGTTGAAAGTCTTTACTCTGTTATCAATTCCCACACTCACCAAATTCCCAGTTAAAAGTCCTCACTCTGTTATCAATTCCCACGCTCACCAAATTCCCAGTTGAAAGTCTTCACCCTGTTATCCATTCCCACACTCACCAAATTCCCAGTTGAAAGTCCCCACTCTGTTATCAATTCACTCTCTTGGAGGTTCACTATCGCTCTTTACCATCCTTTGTGCTCGAGCTCTGCGCTTTTGCAAAGATCATTTAATTATGATATTAAGGGATTTGGGGTTAACACGGGTTTATGGAATTAGGCCCCCGATCAGCCATGACACTCGTGAATGGCGGAACAGGCTCGAGGTGCTAAATGGCCTACTCCTGCCCCTACATTCCTAGTTCCTATAATGTACACTGGACACTGAATCACATCGGGTCAATGTGAACCGTTTAATAATAATGCACACTGGACACTGGACCACATCTGGTAAAGGTGAAGAATTTAATGATAACGTACACTGGACCACGTTCGGGCAATGTGAGCCATTTAAAAATAATGCATAGGGGAACACACTCGGTCAATATGAAGCATTTAATAATACTGCACACAGGACAATGGGACGCATCTGGTCACTGTGAAGCATCGAGTAATAATGCACAGTGGACATGTGCCACATCTGGTCACTATGAAGCATTTAATAATAATGCACACTGAACAATGTGTCACATCTGGTAAATGTGAAGCATTTAATCCTAATGCACACTGACCACTGGCTGTAATCTGCTCAATGTGAAGTATTTAACAAGAATATGCCCTGGACACAAGGCCACATTTGGTCAAAGTGAACCATTCTATAATAATGCGAACAGGACACTGGGCTGCATCTGGGCACTGTGAAGCATTTAATAATAATGTAACAGGACACTGAAACACATCTTGTTAATGTGAAGCATTTAATAATAAAAATGCAGACTGGCCAACATCTGCTTAATGTGAAGCATTTAATAATAATGCACGCTTGACACTGGGCCACGCCTGGTCAATGTGAAGCATTTAATTATAATGTGCACTGGACACTGGGTGCCATCTCTTTAACGTGAAGTATTTATCAATAACGTGCACTGGCTTTTTGGCCACATCTGGTCAATGTGATACATTCAATCATCATACGAACTGGACACTCCAACACACCTGGGCACTGTGAAGCATTTAATGGTTATGCACACTGGAATCTGAGCTACATCTTGTCAGTGTGAAGCAGTTAATAATAACGCGCACTGGCCAACATCATGTCAATGTGAAGTATTTAGTGATGATGCGCACTGGATACTGGACCACATCTGGTCAATCTGAATCATTTAATAATATACACTGGGTACTGCTGAACATCTGGTCAATATGAAGCATTTAATAATAATGCACACTGGACACTGGGCAATGTGAAGCATTTTATAGTGATGAGCACTGGACACTGGGTTACGCCTTGTCAATGTGAATAATTTAACAATAATGTACACTGGGTCACATCTGGTCCAAATGAAACATTTACTATTAATGTGCACTGGACATGGGCAACATCTGGTCAATGTGAACCATTTTAGAATAATGCACACTGGGCACCGGGCCACATTTGGTCAATATGAAGCATTTAGTAATAGTGTGCACTTGCTACTGGTTCACATCTGGTCAATGCGAAATATTTAATGTTACTGAACACTGGAAAACTGGGTCATAGCTCGATAACGTGGAACTTCTGATAATAATGTCCACTGGACACTGGACCATGTCTGGTCCATGTGAAGATTTTAGCAATGATGCACACTGGTTCCTGGACCACATCGGACCAAGGTGACGCATTAAATAATAATGCATACTGGACCACATCTGGTCAATGTGAAAAGTTCAATAATCATGTACACTGGACTCTGGGCGACAACTGGTCAATATGATGCTTTTAATAATAATGCACACTGGGCACTGGACCACATCGAGTCAATGAGAAGCATTGAATAATAATGCACACTGGATCGCATCTGATCAATGTGAAGCATTTAATAATAATGGACGCTGGACTACAATCGGTCAATGTTAAGGATTGAACAATAGTGCACACTGGACCACATCTGATCAATGTGAACCATTTATTAATAATGCACACTAGACACTGTGGCACATCTGGTCAATGTTACACAGATGATAATAAAGCACACTGGACACTGGACCACACCTGGTCGACATGAAACATTACATAGATTACATCGAGCGCACAGTACAGAAACAGGTCATTCGGCCCAACATGTCCATGCCGGTGATTATGCTTGCAGGAGTCTCCTCCCTCCGAACTTCATCTAACTCTATCGGTATATCATTCTATTCCTTTCTCCTTCATGTGTTTATCGAGCTTCCCCTTAAATGCACCTATGCTATTCGCCTCAACTATTCCTTATGGTAGCGAGTTCCACATTCTAACCACTCTCTGGGTAAAGAAGTTTCTCCTGAATTCCCTATTCGATTTATTAGTGACAATCTTATATTTATGGACCCTAGTTCTGGTCTCCCTCGCAAGTGGAAACAACGTCATTACGTCTACCCCATAAACCCTTTCATAATCTTAAAGACCTCCATCAGGTCACCTTTCAGTGATCTTTATTCCAGAGCAAACAGCTGCAGCCTGCTCAATCTTCCTTGATAGGTGTAACCTCTCAGATCTGGTATCATCCTCGTACATATTTTTGCACCTTCTCCAGTGCCTCTATATCCTTTTTCTAATATGGAGACCAGAACTGTTCACATTACTCCAAGTGTGGTCGAACCAAGATTCTGTACAAGTTTAACAAAACTTTACCGCTTTTCAATCCTATCCCGCTAGAAATGAAGCCCAGTGCTTGGTTCGCTTTTTATGGCCTTATTAACCTGTATCGCTCCTTATAGTGAATTGTGTATCTGTACCCTCAGATCACTCTGCTCCTTTACCCTGTTCAGACTCTTTTTATACAAACAGTACATGGCCTCCCTATCCTTCCTATCCAAATGTAAGACCTCGCACTTATCTGTATTGAAATTAATTTGCTAATTACGTCCATTCTGCAAGTTTACTAATGTCTTCCTGTATTTGGTCGCAGTCCTCCTCAGTATTAAATGTAACCCCCAATTTGGTGTCGTCCGCAAAATTTGAAATTGTACTTCCGATTCCCGAGTCTAAGTCGTTAATGTAAACCGTGAACAACTGTTGTCCAAAAACAGATCCTCGAGGAACAGCACTCCCCACCTGTTGCCAGTTTGATGTTACCACCTTTTACCGCCCTCTCTGTTTTGTGTTTTGTAGCCAGCTTGTTATCCATTCTGTTACTTGTCACCTGACGCCACCTGCTCTGATCTTAGTCTTGAGTCTGCTATGCGGTACCTTATCGAAGGCCGTTTCAAAATCTAAATATATTACATCTAATGCATTATGCTTGAATATACTTCCTGTTACTTGGTCAAAGACATCAATAAGTTTGGTCAAGCATGACCTTCTCTTCTGAAATCCGTGCTGACTCTTCTTTATTATATTTTCGGTTTCTAGACGTTTTTCTGTTATATCTTTGAGTAAGGATGGTTTGTTTTTCCCATCACCAACGTTAAGCTAATTGGTCTATAGATCTCTGGACTGGTTCTATCTCCATTTTTACATATAGGAATCATTAGCCGTCCGCCAGTCCCCTTGCGCTGTCCCTTTTCCGAATGAATCTTTGTATATATGTATTTGTATATATCTCTTCCCTCGCTTCTTTTAATGCGTGGATGCAATCCATCCGGACGAGGCGTTTTATCCTCTCTAAGTTGATAAACTTGTCAATGATCTCCCCCTTTCTATCTTAAATGTCTTTATATCTTTTTGATCTCTTCTACTAATATCATGCCCACCATATTAATCTCCTTGGTAAATACTGAGATAAAGTAAATATTTATTGTTTCTGTCATTTCGCTGTCATTACTTGTGAGTTTATCATATGAATCCCTCAGTAACCCTATCTTTATCCTGTTTTTTCTCTTGTTATTTATGTATCTGTGGAATAATTTACTATTACTTTTTACGGTCCTTAATAATTTAATTTCGTCGTCTCTTTGCCTTCCTGATTCGTATATATTAATTCCTTTTGTAACCTTTTCATATTCCCTCTTGTCATTCTCTCCTATGTTGTCTATTTATTTAATGTATGCCTTTTACTTTAGTTTCAATGTTGCCCTTATTTCTTTATACATCCATGGTGTTTCATTACTGGCGAGTTTGTTCTTGTTTTTTAGAGGGATATATTTCTCCTGGACTCGACTGATCACCGCTTTAAATGTTTCCCACTGCTGTTCTATTTCTTTGTCAGTAACTTTTCGAGTTTATTTTCCCAGTTCCAATCTCATTCCCTTAAAATCTTGCTTCGGTCCTTTTCAGTCTTTATCTTAAACCTTCTTATGTTGTGATAGACATTGCCGAGATGTTCGCCTATGCTTATCTAGTCTCTTATCCGTTCTGGTTCATTTCCCATCACTAGATCCAGCAGTACTTCCTCTTTGTTGGGCTTTTTACATACTCGGTAAGGAAGGATCACTGCACACAATGAAAACTCACCATTCCCACTATCCCTCTTCTTGGTAGTTTATTTGAGGATAGTTGAAATCTCCCATGATTATTATTCGATGCCCTTTACTCATTTCACACATTTACTTACATATGTCTTTCTCCACCTACTTTCCACTATTAGATCGTCTGGAGTATACCACCATTTAGTGGTCGATCACTTGTGATCTTTTATTCCAATCCATACGGATTCTGTTCCTATCCTTCTGAAGTTTTCCCCCCTTTTTTACTGCCATTATGTTATCTCAAATTAGTGCAGCTACTACACCTCCCTACATATATCCCTTTCCTTTCTGATTCAGCTATAACCTGCAATATTTAGATCCCAGTCCTGTTCATTTTGTAGCCAAATTTCAGTTATACCTATTATACCTGGTAATGCCCTATGGATTATTGACAATAGTTCCCCCGTTTTATTTTGGACGCTATCTACATTGCTGTTAAGGTAGTTTAATTCTTCTTTAATAATTGTTCCTGTTATTTTATTTTTAAAGATCCTTTTATTTTTCAGTGTTATGACTGTACTTATTCCTTAACCGTTTTTGCTATCACTAGCCCTTAGCATGGTTTGTTAATCCAAGTGCGAACCAGGCTGAGTATAGAAAATACAGAGGAGAAGTGAGAAAACAAACAAGAGGGGCAAAGAGAGAGTATGAGAATTGACTGTCGGCCAACATAAAATGGAATCCATAATCTTCTATAAGCGTATAAATAGTAAACGGTAGTAAGACGAGGGTTTACCAGAATGATACCTGCACTTCAAGGGTTAAGTTACGAGGAGAGATTACACAAATTGGGGTTGTATTCTCTAGAGTTTAGAAGGTTAAGGGGTGATCTGATCGAAGTTTATAAGATATTAAGGGGAACGGATAGGGTGGATAGGGAGAAACTATTTCCGCTTGTTGGAGATTCTAGGAGTAGGGGGCACAGTATAAAAATTAGAGCCACACCTTTTAGGAGTGAGATTAGAAAACCTTTCTGCACACGAAGGGTGGTTGAAGTTTGGAACTCTCTTCCGCAAACAGCAATTGATACCAGCTCAATTGCTAAATTTAAATCTGAGATAGATAGCTTTTTGGCAACCAAAGGTATTAAGGGATATGGGCCAAAGGCAGGTATATCGTGTCAGATCACAGATCAGCCATGATTTTATCAAATGGCGGAGCAGGCACGATGGGCTGAATGGCCTACTCCTGTCCCTTTATTCCTATGTTCCTATGTTCCTATGGGTGGGCCGTTTATCGACCAAAAAGGAGATCTACGCATGGAGGCAGAGGGCGTGGCTGAAGTAGTAAATAAGTACTTTGCATCTGTCTTTGCCAAAGAAGAAGATGCTGTCAAAGTAAAAGTAAAAGGGGAGGTAGTTGAGATACTGGATGGAGTGAAAATTGATGAAGAGAATGTACTTGAAAGGCCAGTTAAGCTTTAAAGTAGGTAAATCACCCGGTCTGGATGGGATGCATCCGAGGTTGTTGAGCGAAGTAAAAAATTGCAAAGCTGCTGGCCATAATCTTCCAATCCTCCTTAGATAATTGAAAATATTATACTCTTGTTCTAAAAAGGGGGTAAGGATAAACCCAGCAACTACAGGCCAGTCAACTTAACCTCCGTGGTGGGGAAGCTTTTACAAACGCAAATCCAGGACAAAAGTAATGGTCACTTGGATAATCGTGGATTAATAAAGGAAAGCCAGCAATGATTTGTTAAAGGCAAATCGTGTTTAACTAACTTGATTGCATTTTTTGATGAAGTAACAGAAAGGGTAGGTGAGGGCAATGCGGTTGATGTTGTGCATATGAACTTACAAATGTCTTTGATAAAGTTCCACGTAATAGGCTTGCCAGCAGAATTGAAGCCCATGGAGTAAAATGGGCAGTGGTAGCATGGATACGAAATTGGATAAGCGACAGGAAACATAGAGTAGTGGTGAACGGTTGTTTTTCGGACTTGTATACAGTGGTGTTCCCCAGGGGCTGGTACTAGGACCACTGCATTTTTTGAAATATTTTAATTGACTTGGACATGGGTGTACAGGGCATAATTTCAGAATTTGTAGATGACACAAAACTTGCAAGTGTAATAAGCAGCGAGGAGTATAGTAATACACTTCAAGAGGACATAGACACGCTGATGGAATGGGCAGACACATAGCAGATGATATTGAATGTAGAAATGTGTGATCTGATAAAATTTGGCAGGAAGATCGAGAAGAGACAATATAAGCAAAATCGTACAATTCTAAAGGGGGTGCAGGAACAGAGAGATCGGCTAATATAAGTGCACACATCTTTAAAGTGGCAGAACAGGTTGAGAAAGTGGTTAAGAATGCATACGGGATCCTGGGCTTTATAAATAGAGGCATAGAGAACAAAAGCAAGGATGTTATGTTGAACTTTTATGAGACACTGGTTCAGCCACAACTGGAGAATGGCGTCCAATTCTGGGCACCGCACTTAGGAAGGATGTGAAGGCCTTATCGAGGGTGCAGAAAAGATTTACTAGAATGTTTCCGAGGATGAGGGACTTCAGTTAGGTGGATAGACTGGAGAAGCTAGTATTGTTCTCCTTAGAGCAGAGAAGGTTAAGAGGAAATATGATAGAAGTCGTCAAAATCATGACTGGTTTAGATAAGGTAAATAAAGAGAAACTATTCCAATTGGGCGAATATTCGCGAACCATAGGACAGAGGTTGGCAAAAGAACCAAAGGCGACATGGGGATAAACTTATTTATGTCGAGATTCGTTATGATCTGGAATGCGCTGCCGGAAAGGGGGAGGATGCAGATTCAATCGTGGCTTTCAAACAGAAATTGGATAAATATGTGAAGGGAACAATTTTGTTGGCCAAGGGGAAAGAGCAGGGGAGTGGGACTAACTGGATTGCTCTTAAAAAGAGACTGCACGGGCTTGGTGGGCCGAATGGCCTCCTTCTGTGTTGTAACAATTCTGTGATTCTATGATTCTAATTGTTTGAAAATATCACTTCAAATAGATTCTGTTGCATAATGAAGCTTTGGGGAGAATGGTTGATTAAATCTGTTTGTTTAACTGAATGTGACTAATATCTCTTGGTGCTCTCCGACTAATTCTCCCGGAGGAGGATCCCCTCTGGTATTAGTAAGGGATCCTTTTAACGAATTGACACTTTTCAATCAGAACCTCGTGTCCTGCGCCGCGGACATCGCTCCTTCACACTGAACATGGGCTATCCAGTCATCTTTCAAATATAACGTATTTACTACCCCGTTCTCGCAGACGTTGGTATTACGGGTAAGGAAATAGACCAGTCACCGTGTAAACCAATGTAACTATTGCTGCTCTAATTGCTTGTCTTGCCCTGTAACATATTGGTATCGATATGTTTTGATTGATATAATACATATATAACACGGATTAATGTAAAGAGAGACAGAGATGGAGAGTCTGTCTGTCAGGGACATAGTTGGAGAGAAAGAGCGAGAGAGACAGAGAGAAAGAGATAGTTGCATAAAGCAAGGGTCATTGGATTGCTCTTTCAAGGAGCAGGCACAGGCACGATGGGCCGAATGGCCTCCTTCTGTGCTGTAATATTCTATGATTCTATGATCATATACCTTCGTAGTCGCCTATTCCGTTCATTGTACAATATTTTTATTGTCTACTTAACAGGATTTCATGATGAAATATGAATTGATTTGAATTTTCAACCCGAGAAATAATGGCGCATTATTCCCCAGTACTATGCGCTGGAGAATTCCTTACCGCGAATAGATACAGGCATCAGACAGAATAAGTGAATGGGCAAATCTGTGGCAAATGGATTTCAATGTCGGCAAGTATGAGGTTATCCACTTTGGACCTAAAAAGAATAGATCAGAGTACTTTGTAAATGGTGAAAAGCTCAAAACAGTGGAGGTCCAAAGAGACTTAGGGGTTCATGTACATAGATCATCAAAATGTCATGGACAGGTACAGAAAATAATGAAAACGGCTAATGGAATGGCGGCCTTTATATCTAGAAGACGAGAATATAATGGGGTAGAAGATAAGCTGCAGCTATACAAGACCGTGTTCAGGCCAGACCTGGAATACTCTGTTCAGATCTGGGCACCGCACCTTAGGAAGTATATATTGGCATTGTAGGGAGTGCAGCGTGGATTTGCTAGCATGATATCTGGAGTCCAAGTGTTAAATGACGAGGAGATATTACACAAACGAGGCTTGTATTCCCTGGAATTTGGAAGATGAAGGGGTGATTTGATCAAAGTTTTCAAGATATTAAGGGGCACTGATAGGGTAGATAGAGATAAATTATTTCCGCTGGTTGGAGAGTCCAGGACTAGGGGACATAGCCTATAAATTTGAGCCAGGACCTCCAGGAGTGAAATTAGGAAACACTCCGACACGCAAAGGGTGTTCGAAGTTTGGAACTCTCTTCCACCAACGGCAGTTGGTGCCAGCTCAATTGTTAATTTTAAATCTGAGATTGATGATTTTTGTTAACCGAAGGTGTTAAGAGATATGGGACTGAAGCGGGTATCTGGAGTTAGTTCACAGATCAGCCATGATCTCATTGAATAGCGGAACAGACTCGACGGTCGAAATGGCCTACTCCTGTTCCTATGTTCCAATGATGGTGACCACGGTTCCCAGAGATCCCCTCGGCAGGAATTCCATTGGATGTTAGGTAACACTCTGTGGTCAGTATGCGTCAGTGTTGCAACGAGAAAATTAACTGTTTCTAATAGATGGGATGGCCAAACAATGGGAAATGTACCAACAATAATAAATCCATTTTTAAAAATATAATTAGACAGAAAACAGACGGCGTTTCCATTGATTATTGATGGCGGCTCGGCAAGGGCTTTGCAGGATATTGTTTGATTTCTGAACAGACCGGTCCAACCGAATCAAGTGGATTTGTGTAAAATCTGAAATGAGACAACATTGATTGACGCTCAGAGTCACTGGTTTGAACCCCATTCCTTCGATTGATCTCTATTTAAGTAAACTAAAACACCAAACCAGCTCTGCATTGTTTTATTTTCTCGCTCCACTCGGAGTTGCCTCTCGCACTCTAAGCTGCCACGCCGTAGATTCTCTAACTCTCCGTACCATTAATTTTGTATGGAGTCTCACTCTATTGTGCGTCACTCGACTGCAGAGTTTGTCTCACATTCCAGTGTGATTTCCAACATAAGGAAGTTGAAGTGCACACCACTCTCCGCACCACCATTCCTCTCCCCGCACCACCATCACTCTCCGCACCAACATTCCACTCCCCGCACCACCATCCCACTCTCCGCACCACCATTCCTCTCCCTGCACCACCATCCCTCTCCCCGCACCACCATCACTCTCCGCACCAACATTCCACTCCCCGCACCACCATCCCACTCTCCGCACCACCATTCCTCTCCCTGCACCACCATCCCTCTCCCCGCACCACCATCACTCTCCGCACCAACATTCCACTCTCCGCACCACCATTCCTCTCCCGCACCACCATCCCACTCTCCGCACCACCATTCCCCTCCCGCACCAACATTCCTCTCCCCGCATCACCATTCCTCTCCCCGCACCAGCATTCCTCTCCCCGCACCAGCATCCCACTCTCCGCACCACCATTCCCCTCCCGCACCAGCATTCCTCTCTCCGCACCAGCATTCATCTTACCGCACCACCATCCCTCTCCCCGCACCACCATTCCTCTCTCCGCACCAGCATTCCTCTCCCCGCCCCACCATTCCTCTCCCTGCACCACCATTCCTCTCACCGCACCACCATCCCACTCTCCGCACCACCATTCCTCTCCCCGCACCAGCATTCCTCTCTCCGCACCAGCATTCCTCTCCCCGCACCAGCATTCCTCTCCCCGCACCACCATTCCTCTCACCGCACCACCATTCCTCTCCCCGCACCACCATTCCTCTCACCGCACCACCATTCCTCTCACCGCACCACCATTCCTCTCACCGCACCAGCATTCCTCTCCCTGCACCACCATTCCTCTCCCTGCACCACCATTCCTCTCCCTGCACCACCTTTCCTCTCCCTGCACCACCATTCCTCTCCCCGCATCACCATTCCTCTTCCCGCACCACCATTCCCCTCCCCGCATCACCATTCCTCTCCCCGCATCACCATTCCCCTCCCCGCACCACCATTCCTCTCCCCGCATCACCATTCCCCTCCCCGCACCAGCATTCCTCTCCCCGCACCACCATTCCTCTCCCCGCACCACCATTCCCCTCCCCGCACCACCATCCCTCTCCCCGCACCACCATCCCTCTCACCGCACCACCATCCCTCTCCCCGCACCACCATTCCTCTCCCTGCCCGACCATTCCTCTCCCCGCACCACCATTCCCCTCCCCGCACCACCATTCCTCTCCCCGCATCGCCATTCCTCTCCCCGCATCGCCATTCCTCTCCCCGAATCACCATTCCTCTCCCCGCATCGCCATTCCCCTCCCCGCACCACCATTCCTCTCCCCGCATCGCCATTCCTCTCCCCGCATCGCCATTCCCCTCCCCGCACCACCATTCCTCTCCCCGCATCGCCATTCCTCTCCCCGCATCGCCATTCCTCTCCCCGAATCACCATTCCTCTCCCCGCATCGCCATTCCTCTCCCCGCACCACCATTCCTCTCCCCGCACCACCATTCCTCTCCCCGCACCACCATTCCTCTCCCCGAATCACCATTCCTCTCCCCGCATCGCCATTCCTCTCCCCGAATCACCATTCCTCTCCCCGCATCGCCATTCCTCTCCACACACCACCATCCCTCTCACCGCACCACCATTCATCTCCCTGCCCTACGATTCCCCTCCCCGCACCACCACCCCGCTCCCCGCACAACCACACCCATCTCCGCACTTGAATTCTTCTTAGCTAGTTGGGTTCACCAGGACTGATGGGCAATTATACTTTCTCATTCTAAGGGCGGTAACGTGGCTCCGACCTCCCGCGACGGGTCGAACTCAGTATCTCTTACATTACTTCTTTTGAGAGATTTAAGGACTGACAGCAGAAGAAACATTTCCACACATAGAGTAGCAAGGCTGGTGGAATTCACTTCCAGTGTTGAGGCAGGAGTTATGTTAAAATTGAAGATTAAATTGTAAAGGTGGATGAAGTAGAACAGTGAAGTGATTATGAGAGCGGAGTTGGTAAATATGATTTGAACAGTGAAGTGATTATGAGAGCGGAGTTGGTAAATATGATTCGAACAGTGAAGTGATTATGAGAGCGGGGTTGGTAAATATGATTTGAACAGTGATGTGATTATGAGAGCGGAGTTGGTAAATATGATTTGAACAGTGATGTGATTATGAGAGCGGGGTTGGTAAATATGATTTGAACAGTGAAGTGATTATGAGAGCGGAGTTGGTAAATATGATTTGAACAGTGATGTGATTATGAGAGCGGGGTTGGTAAATATGATTTGAACAGTGATGTGATTATGAGAGCGGGGTTGGTAAATATGATTTGAACAGTGATGTGATTATGAGAGCGGGGTTGGTAAATATGATTTGAACAGTGAAGTGATTATGAGAGCGGGGTTGGTAAATATGATTTGAACAGTGAAGTGATTATGAGAGCGGAGTTGGTAAATATGATTCGAACAGTGAAGTGATTATGAGAGCGGGGTTGGTAAATATGATTTGAACAGTGATGTGATTATGAGAGCGGGGTTGGTAAATATGATTTGAACAGTGATGTGATTATGAGAGCGGGGTTGGTAAATATGATTTGAACAGTGAAGTGATTATGAGAGCGGGGTTGGTAAATATGATTTGAACTATCTGCTCGCGTGGATGGCAAACCGAACCCTGAATGGTTGAGCCGAATGGTCCATCTCGGTGCTCTAACTTCTATGCATGTTGATAATTTCCCCATTCCTCCAATATCTCGAATTATTCTTTTCTTCATTGCACTTTATTTATTACCCCCAGCTTGATGCTGCTTAGTTTCTCCTCCTGTTACAGCCTTTAATCTCATTGTTAATCTTATTGTTTTTTTATGAGTTCCTTACCACTATCTCATAATTTATTTTTGACTTTCTTTATCTTTAATCCACATAACGGTACATTCCCAAATCATTTTAAATTCATGTAATCTCTTACTTATGAAATTCACTTTATTTTTCTTTTAAGGGAACTTTCCACATCATTAAATTTATGCTGCTTTTCCCCTCCCTGTGTTCTAATCTCTTATCTAGCTCAGTTTCCGCAAGATTTCAATCAATTGCTGATGTATTGTTTATTTTAATTACCTTGATTGTAATTCCCCAGATACAATTAACAGAGAGAGCAACGAGCCTGGAAATTTATGTGGTATTGATTATTTTGGGGAGAGTCTGGTGGTAATTTCCTTTCATTCTCTCTCTCTCTCTTACAGTTAACTTGGTGGCGATTGTGATCTTGTCCCGAGGAAAGTGCGGTCTCTCCAAATGCATCACCCGCTACCTGGTTGCCATGGCATGGGCTGATGTATCGGTGCTGATAATTGAAGTCATACTGAGGCGAATTAACAACATTTACTTGTCAGTAAATTTCTTGTTCATCACTCCCATATGTGACTTGAAACTTGTCATGAAGGTTGCGGCCCTGGACTGTTCGGTTTGGTTCATGGTCGCTTTCACCTTCGATCGCTTTGTAGCCATTTGCTGTCAGAAACTCAAACCAAAGTTTTGTACCCAGAGGACGGCGAGTCAAGTTGTAGGGACAGTGTGTGTGCTGGGCTGTTTGAGGAGCATTCCCCCTTACTTTGTGTTCGAACCTCAACTTATAATTAAAAATGTCCCGTATTTTTGCATTTTAATCGCCGCCTATCACACCTCGCCCTTCTGGGCAGCGTACGAGTGGTTCGACAGTATTTTAACCCTTTTACTGCCCATCTTTTTCATCCTGTTGTTCAATGCTCTCACCTTCAAACACATTATTATGTCCAATATAATCCGCAGGGCACTCCTGAGGAACGCCGATAATCACAATGATCCAGAGACCGAGAACCGAAAGAAATCCATGATTTTACTCTTCACTCTATCCGGCAATTTCATTCTACTCTGGGCCACGTACATTGTACATTCCTTTAGTTGGCGTTTGAAAAACTACACTTATACAGACAAATACGACAGTAACCCGATATACGTCAATCAGCAAACAGGATTCATGCTGCAGCTTCTCAGCTCCTGCACCAACACGTGTATCTATGGACTGACACAGAGGAAATTCAGAGAGGAGCTGAAGAATGGGGTGAAATATCTGTTCACACTGAATGGGAAATTATGCAAATAAGAAACAACTGGCAAAAAACTGCAGCAGCATTTGTAAATTTACAACCCAGTCCGCTCTTCAACTCTTTAAAACCACACTCGCAGGTGATGGGATGAAAGAGACTGACTGTCCTGAGAGGGAGCTGGGCAATTATATCGATAGGCAGTAGAAGGCACGTTGGATTTTAGTGTGAATTAATTGGAAAGTGGTGATGTGCTCACAGCAAGAAAGCGAGACATGGGAAGTTAGCCAGTTGACTGATGGCGTTTAGCAACGTTAATCCCACTGGGATACAGGCAATTAAAATATCAGCGAGGGTCTGGGGGTCGCACTGCTTTTTAATAGAATACATTAACGCATTAACTAAAATACAACAAAATATAAAAATGTCTACGATAAAAAGCATCTGGTCAATGTGAAGTTTTTTAATAATGATGGCCACTGGACACTGGACCACATGTGGTCACTATAAAGCATTTAATAAAAATAACGTACAATTGAAAATGGGCCACACTCGGTCAATGTGAATCATTGAATAATAATGTACATTGAACACTGGGTCATGTATAGTCAATGTGAACCAATTAATAATAATACGAACTGGACAGTGCACCAACTTCTGGTCAATATGGAACATTTAATAAAAATGCGCACTGGACACTGTACCACGTCTGGTCACTCTGAAGCAATCAATAATAATGTACACTCGACCACATTTCATTACTGTGAAGCATTTACGAATAATGTGAACTAGACAGTAGGCCAGATCTGGTCACTGTGAAGCATTTAATAATAATACAAACTGGACACTGGACCACATGTGGTCAATGTATATCACTCAACAATAATGTACACTGAACGCTGGCCCACATCTGGTCAATATGAAACAATGAATAATAATGCACACTGGACAATGGGTGCCATCTGATCAATATGAAATATTCAGCATCATTGTGCAATGGACAGTGGGCACATCTGGTGAACGTGAAGCATTTAATAATATTGCACACCTGGCCCTGATTCACATCGGGTCAATGTAAAACATTTGATAATAATCGAATTGGATATTGCGTCACTTCTAGTCAATGTGAAACTTTTAATAATAATGGAAACTGCGTATTGCGGCACAGCTGGTCATTGTGAAGCATTTATTAATAAGTCGCGTTGGACACTGGACCACATCTGGCCAATGTGAAGCATTTATTAATAATGCACACAGGACACTTGGCCACATCTGGTCAATGTGAAACATTTAATAATAATGTTCACCGGCCACTCGGTCACACCTGGTGAACGTAAAGCATTTATAAAAATATAGAATGGGCACTGGACCACATCTGATCAGTGTGAAACATTTAATAATAATGTGCACTGCTCACTGGAACACATGTTGCCAATGTGAAGCATTTCGTAAAAATGCGCACTGGAAACTGTGTCACCTCTGGTCAATGTGAAACATTTAATAATAACAATGCACTGTGGACATTGGGGCACATCTGGTCAATTTGAAGCATTCAATAATAATGCACACTGGACACTGAGTCACATATGGTCAACGTGAAACATTTAATAATAATGTACACTGGACACGGGACCACATTTGGACAACGAGAAATATTTAAGAATAATGTGCACTGGACACTGGGTCACATATGGTCAACGTGAAACAGTTAACGACAATGCACAAAGCACACATCGCCACATCTTGTCATTGTGAGACATTTAATAATAAGTCGGATGGGGCAAGAGCAACATCTGGCCAATGTAAAGCATTTCATAATAATACGCACTGGACACTGGAGCATATCTTGTCAACGTGAAGCATTTAATTAAAATGCACAGTGGAAACTGGGTCACCTCTGGCCAATGTGAACCATTTAATTATTACGCACACTGGACACTGGTCCACAACTGGTCAATGAGAAACATTTACCAATAATGTGCACTGAACTCTGGTTCACCTCTGGTCAACGTGAAACACGTAATAATAATGCACACTGGACACTGGCTCTCATCCGGACAGCCGGTAACATTTCATAATAATGCACACTGGAAAACATCTAGTCAATGAGAAACATTTAATAATAATGAACAATTGACATTGTGTCATATTTGCTCAATCTGAAACATTTACTCATAATTCACATTGGAGACTTGCTTGTGTGAGACATTTAATAATAATGCACGCTGGTCACTGGGGTATATCTGATCAACGTGAACATTTAATAATAATTCACGCTGGTCGCTGGGTCTGATCTGGACAACCTATATCCTTTAATAATAATACACATTGGAAATTGGGTCACCTCTGGTCACTGTGAAAGTACCAGTCAGCTCCGATACAATCCCAGACATCTCCTGCACAGATACAGACTCTTCCCGCACAGACCCAGCGATCTCCTATACAGAACCAGACAGCTCGTACACAAACCCAGTCAGCTCGTACTTAGACCCAGGGAGCTGCCACTCACACACACAAGCGAGTTCCTACACAGACCCAGATAGCGTATTCACAGAACCAGACGGCTCATAAACAGAGCCAGGAAGCTCTTAAAGAGAGCCAGACCCCTTCTACACTGAGTCAGACAGCTGCTACCCAGACACAGAAATCTCCTTCACAGACCATGGCTGACGCTACACGGACACAGACAGTTCCTCCACAGATCCAGACAGCTCCAAAATAGTCCCAGAAAGTTCCCATACACTCCCTGACATCTCCTACACAGACCCAGTAAGTTCCTGTACAGAACCAGACCTCTCCGGCACAGACCCAGAAGCACCTAAACAGACCAAGATAGCACTTACAAAGAACCAGACGTCTCTTATGCAGACCCAGATAATTCCTGCACTGACGCAGAAAACTCCCACAGACCATTGAGCGGTTAACAGACCCAGACAGCTCCTCGATGACCCAGTCAACTCCCTCACAGACCCATACAGCACCTACACAGACCCAGACAACACCTGCACAGAACTATGGAACACCCACACAGATCGAGACAGCTCCTGTCACAGAACTATGGAATTTCAACACAGACCTAGACAGCTCCTACCGAGAGCAACACAGATCCTACACAGGTCCAGGGAGAACCTACAAAGACCAAGACAGCTCCTACCCAGGCACAGATCGTAACGACGCAGATCTGTACAGCTCATATCCAGGTCCAGACAGTTCCTGCACAGACGCAGACAGCACCAACCCAGACAGACAGACGCTACGGAGAGCCGATCAGTTCCAACACATACCCAGACATCTCCTACACAGACCCAGACAGCTCTTACACAGACCCAGACATTTTCTACACAGACCCAGACAGCTGTAACACAGATCCAGACAGCATCTACACATAAACAGACAGTTCTTACACAGAAACAGACAGTTCCTACACAGACCCAGAGAGCTCCAACACAGAACCAGAAAGACCCTACATAGACACAGACAACTCCTGAAATGATGCAGTGAACTGCTACACGAACTCAGCAGTTCCTGCACAGAACCAGACAGCTCCTCCACAGACCCGTGAGCGGTTAAACAGACTCAGACTGCTCCAAGCCAGAACCAGACAGCACCTAGACAGACCCAGACATGAACTACACAGAACTATGGAACACCCACTCAGATCCAGACAGCTCCTGCACAGGACTGTGGAATTCCAACACAGACACAGACAGCTCCTAACGAGACCATCACAGATACTACACAGTTCCAGGGAGAACCTACAAAGTCCCAGGCTGCTCCTACCCAGACACAGACAGCAACTACACAGACCCGGACAGCTCATATACAGATCCAGACAGTTCCTGCACAGATGCACACAACGCCAACCCAAGCATATCGATTATACGCAGACCCAAACAGCCGCTACAAAGACACGGGGATCTCCTACATCGACCCAGACAGGTCCCACAGAGACCGATGGAGCTCCTATGCAGACCCAGACAGCTACACACAGAACCAGACAGTTCCTACACATACCGAGACAGTTCCGACACAGTAGCAGACAGATCCTACAATGAAGCAGACCGCTCCTACACAGACCCTGACCTCTTCCACGCAGACCCAGGCAGCACCTACACAGACCCAGAGAGCACCTACACAGATCAGGCTGCACCTACACCGACCCAGACAGCAGGTGCACGGACCCAGACAGAACGTACAAAGAACCAGACATCTCTTATACAGACCCAGATAATTCCTGCACTGACGCAGAAAGCTCCAACACAGACACGGACTGATCATATACAGACCATTGAACGGTTAAACAGATCGAGACAGCTCCTCGCCAGACCCAGTCAAATCTCTCACAGACCCATTCAGCACCTATACTGACGTATGGAATACCCAAACAAACCCAGACAGCTCCTGCACAGGCCTATGGAACACCCACACAGAACCAGACAGCTCCTGCACAGACTATGGAGCTCCCATACAGTCCTAGACAGCTCGTAACGAGACCAACACAGGTCCCACACAGGTGCATGGAGCAGCTACAAAGACACAGATCCAGGGAACTCCTACACAGACCCAGGCAGGCCCCACACATACCAATTGAGCACATACAAGACCCAGACATCTCCTACACAGACCCAGACATCTCCTACACAGACCCAGACAGGTTCTACACAGACCCAGACATCTCCTACACAGACCCAGACAGGTTCTACACAGACCCAGACATCTCCTACACAGACCCAGACATCTCCTACACAGACCCAGACATCTCCTACACAGACCCAGACATCTCCTACACAGACCCAGACATCTCCTACACAGACCCAGACATCTCCTACACAGACCCAGACATCTCCTACACAGACCCAGACATCTCCTACACAGACCCAGACATCTCCTACACAGACCCAGACATCTCCTACACAGACCCAGACATCTCCTACACAGACCCAGACATCTCCTACACAGACCCAGACATCTCCTACACAGACCCAGACATCTCCTACACAGACCCAGACATCTCCTACACAGACCCAGACATCTCCTACACAGACCCAGACATCTCCTACACAGACGCAGACAGGTCCTACACAGACCCAGACATCTCCTACACAGACCCAGACATCTCCTACACAGACCCAGAGACCTCTTACATAGAGCCAGACACAACCTACACAGACCCAATAAGCTCCTACACAGACCCAGACAGTTTCTGCACAGACCCAGACAGCTCCTACACAGACCCAGGCAGCTCCCACACATACCCAGACAGCACCAACACAGAAACAGACAGTTCCTATTCAGACACGGAGAGTACCTATACATGCCAAAACAGCAATTATAAAGACCCACACGGCTGCTGAACAGACGCAGACAGCTCCTACCCAGACCAGGAAAAGGCTACATAGACGCAGAGAGCACCTACAGAGACCCAGATAATTGTTGCACTGATTCAGAATGCTCCAACACAGACCCGGACAGCTCGTACACAGACCAGAGATCGGTAAAATAGACCCTGACAACTCAACGCCAGACCCAGACAGCACCTACACAGACCCAGACATCACCTACTCAGAACTATGGAACACCCACACAGATCCAGACACTCCTACCAGACACAGACAGCAATTGCACAGCACTGGACAGCTCATAATCAGATCCAGACAGTTCCTGCACTGATCAAGACAGAGCCAACCCAGGCAGACTGATGCGACGAAGAGCTGAACAGTTCCAACAGTTCGTGCCCGCATGCAGCAAAGCCTAGACAACATTCATCCTGCTTCATTATCTGAGGGGTTGCGAATGAAACGATTGCAGATCCAAGAATACTCAAGAAGCTCAAAATCATCCAGGACAAATCAGCCCGCGTGATTGGTACCCGATCCACCACCTTAAACACTCATTCCCTCCAACACTGGCGCATCTTGTAGATAATACACACAAATAGACCCAGACAGCTCAACGCCAGACCCAGACAGCACCTACACAGACACTCCTACCAGACACAGACAGCAACTGCACAGCACTGGACAGCTCTTATCCAGATCCAGACAGTTCCTGCACTGATGAAGACAGAGCCAACCCAGGCAGACAGATGCTACGAAGAGCTGAACAGTTCCAACAGTCTACAAGATGCACTGCAGCAACTCGCCAAGACTTCTTCAACAGCGCCTCCCAAACACACGACCTCCACCACGTAGAAGGACAAGAGCAGCAGGCACGTGGGAACAACACCACCTGCACGTTCCCCTTCAAGTCACACATCGTCCTGACTTGGAAATATATCACCGTTCCTTCATCGTCGCTGGGTCAAAATCCTGGAACTCCCTACCTAACGGCACTGTGGGAGAACCTTCACCAGAGGGACTGCAGCAGTTCATGAAGAAGGTTCACTACCATCTTCTGAAGGGCAATTAGGGATGGGCAATAAATGCCGGCCTTGGCAGCGACGCCCACATCCCATAAATGATTAAAAATATACCTTCATGACTTAAAATTTATGTCTCCTCTTCTCTATTTCCGTGGAAATAATCTCGGTATTTCAAATCTTTCCTCATACAGATTCCCTTCTCTGGCCTCATTCAAGAGAATCTAAATTGTGCTCTCTACGGGTTTAATGTTGTTTCTATAATGGGCGTACAAGCTGCATAGTTTACTCTGGAACTACAGGCTTTAACCAAAGAGAATAAATAATAAAGCTCCATCCTTGTCACCAGCCACAGGGAGCAGTAAAAAGGGTTATAGCCAAAGAGAAAATAGATATACAACTGATGTACCTTCATCCTGGTCACTGTAGCTGTTCTCATCCTAGGTAGAGGACTTCATAAAGGATGCCCCCCACCCCCCACCCTGTCCATTTGCCCCACTTTTGACAGCCGTGCCTTCAGCCATATCCACGCTCCATCTGTGATGTCAGTAGAAAAACCGAGTTATGTTGTTCGAACGAAACATTGTCCACGAGTACTTATCAATATTAATATATCTTAGTAGGTCCATCTATTTCTCAATCTCTTTTTGTTGCAAGAATATTAGCCAAGAAATTACTTTTGCTCATACAGTGGACAAATAATGAACACATTCCAATGAAAGTCAACAACAACTTGCATTCACAGACCGCCTTTAATATAATAAACATTCCCAAGGGGCTTCACGGAGCAGTGGGTATAAACGGGCAGTGAAGGAATAAGAAGGTACAAAGAAAAATGGCGAAAACCTTTGTCAACGAGTGGGTTTAAGGAGGGTGTAAAAGGAGGAAAAGCAAATGGAGAGACGGAGGGGATAAGAGCGTTTTCGAGAGTAGAATTTAGATGTCTGAAGGAATGACCACTTGTGGGATGAAGAGATTGGAAGATGGTAAAATATAACAATAACTACTTGTATTTATAGAGCGGATTTAACATAGATAAATGTCGCAAGACGATTTACTGAGGTATAATCAGATAAAATGCCCCCCCGGCCAAAGAAGGAGACATTAGGATGGATAATAAATTCATGAAGCAATAGTTGGCTTTCATATATATCTGAAAGAAGGAATGAACTTGCCTTTATATTGCGCCTTTCAAGACCTCAGGACGTCCCAAAACACTTTACTGTCAATGAAGTGCAATTAGAAGTGTAGTCATTGTGGTAAACTAGTAAAAACGCCAACAAATTTACACACAGCAAGTTCCCACAAACTTCAATGAGATAAATGACCAGAGAATCTGTTTTAGTATTGTTGGTTGAGGGATAAATATTGCCCAGGACACTGGGGTAACTTGCCTACTCTTTTTCGAATATCGCCGTTGGATCCTTTACCGCTACTTGAGAGGACATATGGGCCCTGGGTTTTACGTGTCTTATGTAAGTCGACAACTCCATCAGCACAATGCTCCCTCAGTACTGCATTGTCAGCCTGGATTATGTTTTCAAGTCTCTGGAGTGGGACTAAAATTCACGATTTAAAAACTCAGAACGATTCTGCGGCCACTGAAACGGGGAGAGGGAGATGGAGGGGTCGGGGCGGGGTTGAGTGCATTCTGTAGCGTGGAGCGTGAATATGGCTGAAGACACGGTTGTCGAAAGTAGGACAAATGGACTGAGGGTGCACAAGCGGACTGAGGTGGAGGAGGGGAGTGTTTGCCAGGGGCTGCAGGACTGGAGGAGGTTGCAGAGAAAGCGAGGTGTGAGGCTTTGGTGGATTTAAGTGTATAAAAGAAAAAAAATGGAACTACAGGCTGAGGAGACCGGAAGCCAATGCAAGCAAAAAGAGAGGGGTGGGGATGGAATCAGTCGCAAGCATATGGGGATTTTAGAGTCAAAGATCATAACTTCGCAATTTTTAAATGGATCAAATCGTGGTTCATCTAAAACAGAATATCGCTCTGACAACAGAAAGAAGTTTGAAGGGTCAAGAGAGGCGGTGGTTTTGTCAGTGACAATCTGAAAGCTGGTCCATGTCTGCGGACAATGTCACCAAAGGGCAGCAGGTAGATGAGGAAGAGGAGGGAGCCAAGGATTGAACCTTTAGAGACATCATCAGATATAACGGTGATAGGATTGGAAGAGAAGCTTCTCCTGGCTATGATCAGATAGGTGAGTGGAACCAAGCGACGGTAGTCCCAACAAAAGAAGCCAATGATTGGTGAATGAAGAGGTCGCGGTGGGTTTCCTGTAGGTGTGGAGGAATGGGGGGAGATGGGGAGGGGTTAGTTTAAACTCTAGGATGAAAATTTTAAATGTGAGGCAATCGGGAACTGGGAGTCAGTGAGGGTCAGTGAGGCCAAGCAGGACCTGGTGCTGGTTGGAAGGTGGAGGCTGGATGGCCGGCCAGGAGTGAACTGGAGGAATGGAGTCTGGAGGGGACAGAGGCATTGATGAAGGCTTCAATGGCAATGGGCTGAGGAAGGAATGGAGGCGAGTGAGGGAAGCACGGGACCTTTGTGATGGAGGTCAAATAAGGTCGTGAGCTCAGCTCAGGGTTACACAGGCGCAATTTTACTGGAGCCGTAAACCAATGTAAAATAAACGGGTAAGCATCTGCAGTAAATAACGGAGAGAGGAATGGCAATCAAGCTCGTTCAGTGTCCGACCCCTAATATCACCTACAGACATTTCTCGGCTGCAATCCTCAACGTGGCCTTGAACTGTCCCCGTGTCAGAGAATCAAAATTCACTTTTTAACTGGGAAACTGCAGGAACAGAGTGGAACGGGTTTGCTTATGTCCCTGGATTCACTGTACACGCGGAGAAATCGGTAAAATTTGGAAATGAATTGGCAGGAGTGAACATGGTCAATACAATTATATGAAAACTGTAAATGAAGCCGCTCATTGTTGTTGGACCAGTCCTTTCTGAGCGTCTTTTAACTTTATTCCTGAGAGAGGTCTCATTAAGACTTGGTTCTGAACTTTGAGAAATTTGTGATATATCCACGTCATTATTTACACTGGAGACTAAGCTGCTGATGTAATGTGTTTGTTCAAGGGACTGTAACTAATAGCAATGATCAGGGGTACCAACGTCTCAGTGGGGATTTATCCCCTGTATAAATCAGAGCTTGTTGCAATGTATCAGCTCAGAGTGCCTGCCGCAGCTGCCATTTTCAGATCAGCAGAGTCAATGGTTCTCACAGAAATGGGATATTCAGTACTTTTTCAGATAGAATGCATTTATTATCCTGTTCTTGCAGCCATTGGAGTTCCAAGTAAGCCGCTATCTCATCTGTGAACATTGTTAATCGATGTTAACTGTGCAACTGTACTAGCTAATTGTTTTTCTCCCACCATGTTTTAAACATCCGCCTGTTCTGTTCTATCAGTTGAATGATGGAATATTTAAAGTCTCTTCTCTTTATGTTTTGCATTATATATCTAATGAACATTTTATATCCAACCCTGGCATTGTTACTGGATTATTCACTGTACCGAATGAATTTTTGAATAATGGTATGTCCTTAACTTCTAAACGTTCGGTCTTGGAGCAGCTGCAGAATATCTGTTATGATCTTTGCATTTCCAACTCTGGCAATGTTACTGTGTTATATCTATAATGAGCTTGGTTTATCCAACCCTGGCATTATTTCTGGATTATTCTCTATATTTAATGCATTGGAAACAGGTGCATGAACTAAGAGCTGGTATCAAGCCATCAGGAGCCGTTTACAGTTTCATGTTGTGGAACTAACCTGTGCTGGAATATTTTTACAAAATATGCTTTCAGTGATTGACAATGAGACAGCTCACGGCCTCAGAGTTACAAGGAGGCAGCGCAATGTCCTCCCTCCACAGTAACATGGTTCAGTTTAACTGGGATTTCAATGTATTTATTGGTGATCACTGTTATGAAATATCATTTAATTATGTGTGAATCTGAGGCAGCTCCAGATGTGTCGCTACTGAAGTGAGTTTGCAGGTTATTGTTTTGCATCTCATTCTCTGCTTCGCCGTGGACGAATTCACTGTAAAATGCAATGTTTTGCGGTTATGTGGTACCAGTTTGCACGTAATCTGTTGGAATCATGAGCCCATCTATTTATCTTTAGATTACAAGTAGCAGCGGTGAAGTCGGCGTTTTGTTAATTGAACAATGCCGCCATCTAACGCTGTACTTTGTAATTACAGAAGAAAGAATTTCAATTATTGTGAGAGTTTCAATTATTGTGTGTCTGGAAGAGGCATTCGATTCTGTTTATTCCATGCATTGTAGATGAAGTGAAGAGTGTGGGTGAACTGGAGGAGACTTGCATGATCTGTACAAACATTAAACTATTCACAGAGGCTTCACCATTAAACAAACTGACACTAAGAATAGGATCGTTGGAACACGGGGCTGGTGAAGAGAAAGCAGGCGCAGGATGCTCGGATTTACTCGGATGTGAAAAGCGACATTGAGAAAGAGCTTAGTGGGAGTGCGGAGTCATAGAGAGGGGCGGTAGAGAACGATAGTGAGAAGGAAAACGAGATGGTGGGGGAGAAGGAACGAGAGAAAGAGAGTGACAGAGAGAGACACATACACGGAGAACGAGGGAGAGAGAGAGAGTGGCAGCGTTGTGAATAATTCATTGGAATGAACTGCTGAAACTTTCAGTACAATTATGAAGATGAAATGTGACTAGAAGGTGTTATTAGGATGTTGTCAGTTTGTGAGAGTTTTATTGTACTCTCGCCGGGTGAGTTTATCACTATCAGGTCCTCCGCCTGTTTATGTGAATGTTCCTTTTACTTATTTACTGACTGAATAAATAAACATAATTGAAATGTATTTAAAGATCAAAAACAGCCTTTCTTGATCGTATTGGATTATTAAGATACTGTATTCTAAAAGCTACGTGTCAGCTGAATTCAATAAAGAACGTGGCTAGCTTATTTAATGTAATTTAATTTAATTTAATTTGAATGTGCAAAGTAAATTGATTGACACGTTATGTAATCAACGAGCAATGACACCAATAACCACAGAAGCTAAAGTTGAATTTATTAATTGCGTTGTGTTACTGGGACCTTTCGATGAGATTTGTTCTGACACTCTCCTGCAGTCTCTCCCTATGAATCCCAGCCTCTCCTCCCACTGCATTGAATCCTCTGTCTCCTCTTCCTTTGCTTCTGTTCATCCGCTTTCCCAAACCATCTGCTCCTCACTCGCCTCCAGCTCCAACATGTCCTTTTCCTTTTCTCCCTCCCAATCTCACTCACTGGCTCCGACTCCAGCTGCCTCTTTCAAGCCGATCCGAAGCCTCAAAAACACCCCCGCGGACCTCCGCCTTTCCCGTTTTGTGCCAGCCCCTGTCGGCTCTCTTCACCCAGAGCAACAAACCAGTAGCACCTCCCCCTGTCCCCTCACCTTCCCGGCCCTCGCTCAATTCCCCGTCCATCTGGAGCACAAATCCGGATTTAATCCGTTGGAATCCCTAACCTTAAAAGCACCTCTCCTTCCCCACTGGCACTGTGCCTTCACTCGGCCGTTCCAGTCGATCCGGTGCTCACTTTATTCACTTTCTCTATCGATTTCCCAATTCATTATTGATCATTGTGTTTAAAAACATTTCTCTGCCCGAAAGCGCTGCCGAGGTCAATAAATCAGTTTCCATTGTTTGATGCAGCAACAAAGCTGGAAATTTCACCACAGATCCTCTCAAACTGCTGCTTTGCCTCCAGGTCTGATCAGTAATTTCTCTGCTTCCGTTTCTCTCTCTTACAGTTAACTTGGTGGCGATTGTGATCCTGTCCCGAGGGAAGTGCGGACTCTCCAAATGTATCACTCGCTACCTTGTGGGAATGGCAGCGGCCGATCTCCTGGTCGTTATCACTGATGTCATAATGATGCGCATTGCCGATATTTATTTCCCAGTTTCATTCTTGACCATTACCCCCGTGTGCCGTCTCATCGCCATCCTGACTTTTGCAGCCACAGCGGCCTCTGTCTGGTTCACAGTGGTTTTCACCTTTGATCGATTTGTGGCCATTTGTTGTCAGAAGCTGAAAACAAAATATTGCACCGAGAAAACGGCGGCTGTTGTTATCGGGGTGGTGAGTGCGCTGAGCTGTTTACTAAACATTCCCTGGTACTTTGTATTTGTCCCGGAATATAAAATGGACAATGTACCCCGGGGTTGTGCCTTGAAACCGACGTTTTCCACTTCACGCATATGGGCAGCGTTTGACTTGTTTAATCTTGTGTTAATGCCTTGTCTCCCATTCATTCTGATTTTGCTGTTCAATGTTCTCACCGCCAGGCACGTTTTAGCGGCCAGTGGAGTCCGCAGGGGACTCCGGGGCCTCAGCAATGGAGAGAATCACAAGGATCCAGAGATGGAAAACCGAAGGAAATCCATCATTTTACTCTTCAGTATATCAGGCAGTTTTATATTGTTATGGAGCACAGAAGTTTTTAATGTTATCTTTCTGCATATAACAAATGCCCAGTACTATAAGTCCAGTGACATTGAGTCAGCCGGATTCATGCTTCAACTTCTCAGTTCCTGCACCAACACGTGTATTTATGCTGTGACCCAGACTAAATTCAGAGAGGAGCTGAAGAACGGGGTGAAATACCCACTGAATCTAATTGCTAGATTAGTTAAATCATAGAAACATCGGAAGACTTTTCATCCGAAAGTACATAAAAAGTCTATCGGAGTAGATTTTCACATTTGGCAGTGGTCTAAGATGGATGGTAACGAATCGGGCGCACGTTGTTCACCGCGCCTGATTTTACTGTTCATTGAGATCAATGAGTTCACTGATGTAACTGATATCAATCCAATGCTTTAAATAAATTTGGAAATACCAGCCAGGAATTATATTTTACCCAACAAATGCAGTGTTGTGAAATGGTACAAGATGTGATTCTAACATGAAACTGTTTACTGTTATTAGTCTGGAAATAATATGACTTCAATATTAAATGTTTAATCGTGAAATGAATAAAATCAAATCCTGCTTTTCGGTTGACGATTATTTCCCATCACACACACTGCCCGGTGGGATGGACTGAGGGTGAACTGTTAGGGTCAGACAGCGTCCTGTTCATTGGGATATTTGTTTTGACCAGACCAAAAGAATAATGGACCAACACCCGGACCGTTACTGACTGGTAATATACTTATTTATTTTCAAACTCCAGCTGGGCGTTCCGGGGATCGTTTCATCTTTGAGGTGCTGTGCATCAATGTTTATTCACTGCAGGGAGTTTAATGGGACATGAGGCTGGGCCTGGTTGCACAGGTCTATAAGGAAACCTGCTGATACATTTCCGTGATGATCAGGGGGCGGGAGATTTCTCACGGTCGAAGCAGGCCAAGGGAAAGCTCTCCTGCTCCTCCTCGACCCACAAAATATAAGTTGAAAATAAACTTCTATGTGCTCCAGACCACTCTATGCCAATCGAAAGGGCGGCACCTCCACCAATTTGTAACCAACATGAAATGGTGTCCCATGTACGTCATAATACTCCAATTTAGATAATACACGTGGCCTGACCGGAAACAGGTGGGTGTTGCTCCGGCTGCTGTTCTCAGGATCATCCCACGATGGTGGAGGCAGGAGCGCCAGCGTTAAAGGGGCAGTAAGTGTCCTGACACCATTTAGTCGCCTCTACCAACACATTTCCGCCAGTTCGGGATACCTAGAATCGGCCACGCCTTTCCTGACATACGCCTTGGTATCAATCTTCCAAGCCCACAAGCTGGTCCATTGTCTCAAATTGTATCAGTTCAGAACACGTAGAGGGAAATTTTCACCATTGCTGGGTGCTGAACTGGTAGCGGGGATCACCAGCCCCTTAACGAACCGGCCCCATTTTGATTTCTGCTCCATCATTTTACCGCCCAAGCAGTGAAGGTGAAATTATCCCCTACATCAGTGACCCCAAAGTTCGACAGGTGTGTGAAGGACATCAGACAGTGTTTGCCAAACACTAACATGAATGTGGGCGAATGGATCCGTGTATTCAGGTAAAAGCTGATAACGCCCCTCCATAGAGACAGGACCTCAATACCATGTAGTCGAAGAGGGGTTCACCCCCCAACAGCTGTGGGACACACTAAAGCGAGGTGCAGCCTACACAAAGACTGTATGGGGAAAGGTCACTGTTTAAGGCCATTTCACCTTGTATTGTACATCTTGTCTTGGAAGATATGAACCGTGTGTTGAATTGTAAAAATGGAATCTCAGTGTGTACGATCTGAATTGTATTCTTTTTAATTGTAACTTTGATATTTATATTGAACTGTGTGTATCCACACATTTTATGAAATAAACTATATTTTGAAATACAAAAAGCAGTTCCAGTCTCACCATCTCTGGTGTTATTGGACAGTGAAGAGAGTAAATACTGCCAGACTGTAAAGATGTGTGGAGTAATACAAAGAGCATCTATAGGGACTATAGAGGAGCAAAGGTGTTTTGGTGTCCAGGTACTCCATTCAATAAAAATCTGTTATTACTGGATGGTGAAGAGTGGAAAGCTAATGCACGTGCACCAAAAATAACGTTGAAAATCCCAATTTCTAGGCCGTTCGACCCCAATAAATAGAAAGATATGCTGATAGGGTTAGATGAAGAAGGGTGAGAGGAGGCTCATGTGCAGCATAAACACCGGCATGGACCTTCTGTACATTCTATGCAATTCTATTGCTGGCACCAGTTGAGAAATAGGAGAATGTTCTTAATAGTGAGAGACTGTATATGTGCAAAGGGGTTTAGGTGTCTCGGTACAGCAATCACGAAAAACTAGTGCACATGTCCCAAAAATAATTTTAAATTTCTAGGCTGTCATATCCCAAGGTACCGCTATCAGGTACTTCGCCAACTCTCTGGAATTTGCTGAGAAATCAGGCCCCACTGCCTTCCTCGCTGGTCCATTCCATGCACCCAGCACTCTCTGCATTAAAAGAGTTAGACTCAAGCATTCTGCTCATCCTATGCCCCAGGTGGAGAAGACTAATTATGGCAGGAGGACCCAAACCATCTGCCTTATGTGAGTTCAGACAGTTCTGTTTTATATTCAGGTTATTGTATTGCAGTTTTGTCCTTTTATTTTACGTTTCTATTTTTATTTCATTCTTGTACATTTTGCATTTTTAAATAAATTCTCCAAAGTCTGTGCGCAGTGAGTGTTGAATCCTGGCCCTTTGATTGACAGCTCTCTCCTGCTCCTCCCCGCCGACCTGGGATGAATCATCCCGTCACGTGAAATGCTGCAGCGCCACGCCCCTTTGCGTGCTGACGTCACGACGCGTACGTGAAGCTTCGGCCCGAGGCTCGCTGCGCATGCGCCGCGCGGTCCCTTAGCAACAGGCCGGCGGCGGGAGGATGATGATGGCGGCCACGGGCCGGCGGGCGGGCGGGCGCTGCTGTGCGCGCGGGCGGACCTGACAGAGGGAGTGCCCGCAACCGAAGCAGTCCGAGAAAGGAGTGCGGTGGTGGAGGTTGGAGACGTGGGGAGTTACTCCGGGCCTCCTGCGGGCCCCGTCAATCTCCACTCTTGCAGCGCCCGGTGTTCAGCTGGGCTCGGGGGGGTGGTGGGAGTCACTCTGCCGCCTCCCAGTCAAATGGGCCGTGGGTCGGAGCCCAAAAGTGAGCGAGAATCAAATAGCACAGAGAGAGGCCGCTCGGCCCATCGCGCCTTTGCCGGCTCTGCGAAAGAGCGATCCGATTGTTCCCACTCCCCCCTGCTCTTTCCCCACAATCCCGCAACTTTCCCACCTTCAAGGATTGACCCGATCCCCTTTTGAAAGTTATTATTGAATCTGCTTCCACCGCGCTTTCAGGCAGTGAACTCCAGATCAGAACAACTCGCTGCCTAAAAAACATTATCCGCATCTCCCATTGGCTCTTTTCCCAATTCCCTTCAATCTGTGTCCTCTGGTTACCGACCCTCCAGCCAATGACAATAGTTCCACCACATCCACTCCATCAAAACCCCTCCTCATTTTTAACCCCTCTATTAAATCTCCCCTTAACCGTCTCTGCTCTAAGGGGAACAATCCCAGCTTCTCCAGTCTCTCCTCGCAACTGAAGTCCTTCATTCCGGTACCATTCTGGTAATTCTCCCCTGAACATCCACCTTCCAACCAGCGCCAGGTCCTGCTCGGCCTCACTGACCCTGGATGACTCGCAGTTCCCGATCGCCGAATATTTAAAATGTTCATCCTTGGTTTTAAATCCCTCCATGGCCCACCCCACCCCATCTGCGCCCTCTCCTCCATACCTACAGGAAACCCATCGTGACCTCATTCATCGATCATTGGCCTCTTTTGGTGGGACTACCCTCGCTTGGTTCCACTCACCAATCTGATCATAGCCAGGAGAAGCTTCTCTTCCACCCCACCACCGTTATATCTGATGTCTCTAAACGTTCAATCCTTGACTCCCTCCTCTTTTATCTCATTGCAGCTTATATGAACTTGCTGTGCACAAATTGGCTGGTCCGTTTCCTACATTACCAAAGTGACTACAATTTAAATTGCATTTCTTTGCTGTAAAGCATTCTGGGGCGTCCTGAGGTCTTGAAAGGCGCTATATAAAGGCAAGTTATTTCCTTCTTTCAGACCTTCCATGAAAGCCATCTCTTGCTTTACGATTTTGTCATCCCTCCTAAAATCTCCTTCTTTGGCCGGGGGTCCATTTTTTTGTCTGATGATAGCTCAGTAAATGGGTTTACGATAATTATCTATGTTAAATCCGCTTTATAAATACAAGTAGTTATTGTTATATTGTTATATTGTTATATTTTACCATCCTCCACTCTCCATCCCACCATTGGCGGCCATTCCTTCAGACATCTAAATCTACTCTCGAAAACCAACGGTATCCCCTCCGTCTCTCCATTTGCTTCTCCTCCTTTTACACCCTCCTTAAACCCACTCGTTGACAAAGGTATTCGCCAGTCCTCCTGATATCTTCTTATTCATTTCGTGCCCGTGTTTACCACTCCACTGTGAAGCCCCTTCGGAATGTTTATTATATTAAAGGCGGTCTGTAAATGCGAGTTACTGTTGACTTTCATTAGAATCTGTTCATTAGTTGTTCACCGTAAATGCAAAAGTAATTTCTGGGCTAATATTATTGTACCCCAAATAGAATTACACAATAGACGGAGCCGTTGAGATAAATTAAAATTGGCAACTGCTCATAGATACTAATTTTTCGAGCAACATAACTCGGTTTATCTACAGACATCGCAGTGAAATAGAGGGCATTCTGGAGCGTGGATATGTCTGAAGGCTCGGCTTCCAAAAATGGAGCAAACGGACAGTGAAGGCAGAATTTAGGGAACCCTCTGTCGAAGATAAGACCAGCTACAGAGACTAGGGTGAAGGTTTATTCGTTATTTGTCTTCTTTCTCTCTGGTTATAAACCGCTTTACTGCTCTCTGGGGCTGATGACGAGGATGTAGCTTCATTATTTTTTCTCTTTGGTTAAAGCCAAGGTCAAGAGTATAATGAGCAGATTGAACGCCCCATTATAGAAACAATATTAAACCCATAGAGACTACAACGTAGATTCTCTCAAATGAAGCCAGAGAAGTGAAATCGTATGAGGAAAGATTTAAAACTGTTCGATTGTTTGCACGGAAATAGAGCTGAGGAGACTAAAAGTTTAAATTATGAAGTTTGATGGAGTAATGGGGGAGGTTTGTTAGTGCGGTTGGAGAGGATTTAAACTAACTTGGCAGGGGGGTGGGAACATGAGAGGAGATTCAGAAGGGAGAGTAACAAAGCTGGAAGTGGAATGCAGAAAAGTAGCAAGTGAAATTGCAAGGCAGTGGAAATAAAGGCCAGTAGCAAATAAGGTTAAAATGGGGAAAAAATGTTAAGAAGGCAAAATTAAAGGCATTTTATCTGAATGCACGCAGCATTCACAACAAGGTCGATGAATTGACAGCACAAATAGAAGTAAAAGGGGAGGGTCTAATTGCCATTATGGAGACGTGGCAGCAGGGTGACCATGCCTGGGAACTGAATATTCAAGAGTTTTCGACATTTAGGAAGGACAGGCAAAAGGAAAAGGAGGTGGCGTAGCGTTGTTAATCAAGGAAGAGATCAGTACAATAGTCAGAAAGGATATTGGCTGAGAGGATCAAGATGTAGAATCAGTTTGGGTGGAACTAAGAAACAGCAAGGGGCAGAACACATTGGTGGAAGTTGTTTATAAGCCACCAAACAGTAGTGGCAATGTAGGGCACGTTATAAAGCAGGGAGTGAGAAGTGCATGTAACAAGGGTAATACAGTAATCATGGGGGACTTTAATCTGCATATAGATTAGGCAAAACAAATTAACACGAATACTGTGAAGGACAATGTGTGCAAGATGGTTTTCCAGATCAGTATGTTGAGGAACCAACTAGGGAACTGGCTATTTTAGATCTCGTATTGTTCAATGAGAAAAAGTTAATTAATAATGTTGTTGTAAAGGAGCTCTTAGGGAAGAGTGAACATAATATGATAGAATTCTTCATTAAGTTTGAAAGTGATGAAGTTCAATCCGAAACGAGAGTCTTAAATCTAAACAAAGGAAACTACGAAGGTATGAGGCGCAAGTTGGCTGTGGTTGATTGGGGAACTATATTAGAAGGTATGACGATAGCCAGGCAATGGCTAGCATTTAAAGAATTAATGCATGATTTGGAACCTTCCCTCCATCATAATGTCAGAAGTGGGGATGTTCTCTGATGATTGCACAGTCTTCAGTTCCATTCACAATCCCTCAGATAATGAGCCCGCATGCAGCAAGATCTGGACAACATCCAGGTTTGGGCTGATAAGTGGAACGTAACATTTGCAATGAGACAAATGCCAGGCAATGATTATCTCCAAAAAGAGATAGTCTAACCATCTCTACTTGACATTCAACGGTATTACCATTGCCGAATCCCCCACCATCAACATCCTGGGGGTGACCATTGATCAAAAACGTAATTGGACTAAACACATAAATACTGTGGCTAAAATAGCAGGTCAGAGACTGGGTATTCTGCGGCGAGTGACTCACCTCCTGTCTCCAAAGGCCAATGCACCATCTACAAGGCACAAGTCAGGAATGTGATGGAATACTTTCCACTTGCCTGGATGAGTGCAGATCCAACAACACTCAAGAAGTTCGACACCATCCGGGACAAAGCAGCCCGCTTGATTGGCACCCCCTCTACCACCCTAAACATTCACTTCCTTCACCACCAGCGCACTTTGGCTGCTGTGTGTACCATCTACAGGATGCACAGCAACAACTCGGCAAGGCGTCTTCAACAGCACCACCCAAATTCGCGACCGCGACCACCTGGAAGGACAAGGGGAGCAGGCACATGGGAACAACACCACCTGCACGGTCACCACCAAGTCACACACCATCCCGATATGGAGACATATCGCCGTTCCTTCATCGTCGCCGGGTCAAAATTCTGGAATTCCCTTCCCAACAGCATTGTGGCAGAACCTTCACCGCAAGGACTGCAGAGGTTTAAGAAGGCGGCATACCACCACCTTCTCAAGGGCAATTAGGGATTGGCAATAAATGCTGGCCTCTCCACCGACGCGCACGTCCCACCGTCCCACGAACGAATAAAAAAACAAATATATATTCCTTTAAGGCACAAAAGCCTAACAGGAAAAGTGGTCAAACTGTGGCGAACAAGGGAAATTAAAGATAGTATTAAATCAAAGAAAGAGGCAGATGAAGTTGCCAGAAAAAGCAGTAAGCCTGAGGATTGGGAACATTTTGAAATTCTGCAAAGGAGGACTAAGAAATTGATAAAGAAAGGGAGAATAGAATATGAGAGACTAGCGAGAATATGAGAACTCGCGAGAAACATAAAAACGGACTTTAAAAGCTTCTATTGGAATGTAAAAAGGAAAAGACTGGCGAATCCAAATCTGGGTCCCTTACAGACAGAGACGGGAGAATTTTTAAAGGGGAATAAGTAAATGGCAGTGCAATTAAACAAATACTTTGTGCCTGTCTTCACAGAAGATGACACAAAAAAGCTCTCAGAAATACGAGAGAACCAAGGACCTTCCGAGAATGAGGAACTGAAATAAATTAGTATTAGTAAAAAAAATGTACGAGAGAAATTAATGGGACAGCAAGTTGATAAACCCCAAGGACCGGATGATCTACATCCCAAGGCTTTGAAAGAGGTGGCTATCGAAATAGTGGATGCATTGGTTCTCAACTTCCAAATTCTATGGATTCTGGAACGGTTCCTGCCGATTGGAGGGTCGCAAATATAACCCCACTATTAAAGAATGGAGAGAGAGAGAAAACAGGGAACTACAGACTTGTTAGCCTGACATCAGCATTAGGGAAATGCTGGAATCTATTATAAAGGATGTGAAAACAGGGCACTTAGAAAATAATAATATGATTTGGCAGAGATATCATTGATTTATTAAAGGGAAATCATGTTTGACAAACCTGCTGGAATGCTTTGAGGATGTAAATAGTTGAATAGATAAGGGGGAACCAGTGGATATGGTGTATTTGGATTTTCAGAAGGCTTTCGATAAAGTCCCACACAGGAGGATGGTGAACAAAGTTAGAGCACATGGAATTGGGGGTAATATATGGCATGGATTGAGAATTGGTGAAAAGACAGAGAGCAGAGTGTAGGAATAAAGGGGTCTTTTTCAGGTTCACAGGCTGTGACCAGTAGGGTACCGCAGGGATCGGTGCTTGGGCCCCAGCTGTTCACAATCTGTTTCAATGATTTGGGTGAGGGGACCAAATGTAATATTTCCAAGTTTGCAGAATATGCAAAACTAGGTGGGAATATGAGTTGTGAGGAGGATGCAAAGAGACTTGAAGGGGATATCGAAAGCCTAAGTGATTGGGCAAGAACATGGAAGATGTGGATATGGATATTTTGTGAACATGGATAATGTGGAAAAATGTGAAGTTAATCCTCTTTGGTAGAACATTTTTTAAATGGTGTGAGATTGGGAAATGTTGATGTTCAAAGGGACTTGGGTGTCGCTGTCCACGAGTCAATGGAAGCTAACATGCAGCTGAAGCAAGTAATTACAAAGGGATATGGTATGCTGGCCTTTATTATAAGTGGATTTGAGTACAGGGGTAAAGATGTCTTACTGCAATTATATTGGGCCTTGGTGAGACCGCATCTGGAATATTGTGTACAATGTTGGTCTCCTTACCCTAACAATGGATACAGTTGCCATAGAGGGAGTTCAACGAAGGTTAACTCGACTGATTCCTGGGATGGCGGAATTTTCGTATGTGGAGAGATCGATGAGACTAGGCCTCTCTTCTATAGAGTTTAGAAAAATGAGTGCTGATCTCATTGAAACACACAAACTTCTTACAGGGCTGGACAGGGTAGTTGCAGGGAGGATGTTTCCCCTGGCTGGGGAGTCTGGAACGAGGGGTCACTGTCTCAGAATAAGGGGTACGCCATTTAGGACTGAGATGAGTAGAAATTTCTTCATTCAGAGGGCGGTGAATCTTTGGAATTCTCCACCCCAGAGGGCTGTGGAGGCTCAATCATTGAGTACATTCCAAACAGAGATTGATAGATTTCTAGATTTTAAAGGCATTAAGGGATATGGGGACGGTACAGGAAAATGGCGTTGAGGTAGATGATCAGCCATGGTCTTTTTGAATGATGGAGCAGGCTCGAGGGTCCGGACGGCCTACTCCTGCTCCTGTTTCTTATGTTCTTATGTAATAGTGAAATACTGTATCCCCTGCTTGTGAGGATCAGTGATGGAGGAATAGAGGAATATTGTAAACAGCTCACTGGGTATATTAACTGTAAATACACTGTAAAGGTTTGAGAAATAAACCTGCACTAAATTCACGAAGAATGCAATGCGTGTTATTTGTTAATGATGAGAATATGAGCTCTATTCATCTGCAGTGAATACGTGTTAATAGTTGTTACAATTGTTCAATTATTTTGGCAATAAGATAGCAATTGGAGGCATCGCTAAATCAAACTACACAGAAAGCCTCAGCCTTGAAAGTATCTGACCGACGTCACTCCTAATCATCATTTGAAACATACTGCTCTTCGCTTTCCATTGACGTATTTCATCTGCTGAATTAATACAAATATTCCCCGTTTGTGAAGACGCTTATTTAAAGAGATTGCAGCATATGTAGAGGGGTGGCGGTTGTCCAAGTTATGTTGATAGTTGAACCCATTTAGTTGAAGGAATGTGGTAGAATCAACCGAATCCTGACTGTCCATCAAAACTGCAACATCGACAGAACATTCAGCATTACGGAGGAATGACATTGGATCTGCCCGTCACAGTCTTTCGTTCCAGAACTTACCTCGTGTCTGAAATGCAAAATTCTGCTACAGATTTTTGCAGTGTGATAGGAAACAACTACAACAACTTGTATTTATGTATCACCTTGAACGGAGGAAAACGTCTCAAGACACGTCACAGGTGCGTAATTAGACAAACATTGGCGCAGAGCAATTGTAGGAGATATTAGGACGGGTGGCTAAAAGCGTGGTCAAAGAGGTAGTTTTTGAGGAGGGTCTTAAAGGAGTAGAGAGAGGTGGAGACGCGGAGATGTTTCCGAATGGAATTCAGGAGCTTAAGGCCTAGATCGCTAAAGATACGGCTGCCATTTGTGGGTCGAAGGGAGACGGAGATACACAAAAGGGGAGAATTATTGGCCTCTTGTGGTACTGGAGGAGCTTACAGGGTAAGGGAGGGCATGGGTATGGAGGGATTGGAACATGAGGATGACAATTTCAAAAAGCCGAAGCGTTGCAGGACGCGGAGAAACTGTAGGTCAAGAAAGACAGAGGTGATGATGGGTTAGGATCCGGACCACAGAGGTTTGGGTGCATTGGTGTGCATGGTCGTTATTTTGCAAACAAGAATTAAAATAATACCAATTTGAAGGAAATACCCTGCAGTGCTTTTATTCAGCTTGAGTTATCAGCCACGCTGCCCGCTTTAGCACGTGTGGAAGGATCTATAATACGGAAAATGAGGAGTACTTTGATCATGAGACAATTCAAGGAAATCACTAATAATTAGTTGATTAACTCGTGTAAACAAAACCGAATTAAAGAGGCTGGAATCCAAATAATTGTTTCGAACTGTAAACCAACTCAATATCAGAGCTGGATTAAACATACCGGGGTACATGCATTATACCAGACTTTAGTGTAACTGAATTGCTACCAGCTTATGAATGCTCCAGTTTGCTTCATAATCGAATGGAACATAAATCTGACAACAAACACGGCGCTAACAGCATTTCACTGAGAGCGCACAGGACGGCTGTTTTGGGAACTGGATTAAATATTAGGGAGCGCTCTTTCGAGGTTTGTGCTTGGCACTTGTTGCATTTTGCTTTGCTGATCATGACGTTTGAGTGCTTGATGATTACACTGAGTGCCTGAAGTGGGAAAACATCCTTTCCCAGCACTGGAGTTCCTGGCAATGACGAGAGCGGAATTTCGAACCAAACGCAAATGATTTAGGCTGTTGACGTGGTTACATAGTCCATTCGAGCCACTTCATCCTTTGATCACCGTATAATATTCAAAGTTTACCATTTCGGAACTTGTAACGTTGCAATCCATAATTTATTCTGTGTTGCACAAATCTCAGTGTTGTTGCTTTAATTGTGGGAACACCTCACTTCCTCCCAGCCTCTGTTTCCATTCATATTCGGCAAATACTTCCGGGTTCCTCCTCCTGCGAGTCGGAGCAAGTGACTCAGTCGCTGTTCCTTCCAGTTCTCAAATCTCAAAGTAGCTTTTATTAGAAAATGGATAGAGCCGCATTTTTATTGCTGTTTGGTGAGTCGTGAAACAATTTTATACCAAAAGTACAGGATTCACGGACTGTGATGCAGCTGAGTGGTCAAATGTAAGCGGGAGAGTGGGACTGAGCCTGGCGGTGTCCGATCTCCTGGAGCTCAGTGGGTTAAAGCAACTCATAGTTTCATGTGGAGCCGATTATATTGGAAAGCTATGGGATCGGTTACTTGTTTGTGGTGAATTGTCAGTGGTTAACGGTGAGACTGTACAACTGGGATTATTTTTCGGGAAAGTTGCACGATTTAGGGCGGAGAGAGAAGCAGAGAGAGTGGCCTTTGATGATGGTTACCTCCTGGCCCCGTTGTAAAGTATTGATTAGTGGATGTCCGCTGAGGACGCCATCAGGTTCCGTGTTCACACCTTCTGGAGTCAAACTGTTCGAGGACAAGCATCGTCTGAGCTCAGACATGAATAGTGTCCACCATGCGGAGGGTAAAACCGATAGGCGCTGCCCTTAGAACCATGTTACAGGGTGAATCGCCTCCTTCATAAAAGAAAGGGGAAAGATTGGAGAAATGGAAATAAAACTCCCAGGTTTTTTTTCTGATCATGCGAGAGTTAAGTTAATGAGGTTTGAGGTTTCGCATATTTTGTACTAACGTCTCTATAACGCAATGTTAAATTAGCAGCACGGTGCCGGAATGTATCCTGTGCGAAAAAGAAAATTGGGCGAGGTGTAAAAGCGGCTGTGGTTTGCTATGAGCCCGTTTTGACAAAGACTGATATCACCCCAGTTCTATCGACGACATTTTTAGGGCGACATTGGATATAGGTGGGCTCGCAAAACAAGCGGGGTTGCCTCGGTCGCCTGTTAGACGCTCCTCCAGATACTCAGTTCGATGAAAACTGAAAACGTCTTTCGAAGTGTGGCAGAACTATCGCGCAACAGAGCGTGAGTTCCCCCTACATTAATGACACAATTCTGATCAACTTCCAGTTGCAAAATGAATGGAGAAATGAAATAGTATGGGTGGAGATAAGAAATGACAAGGGGCAAAAAACACTGGTGACAGTAGTTTAGGCCCCATAACAATAGTTATAATGTTGGACAGAGTATTGATCAAGAAATATTAGGGCCTTGTACGAAAGCTAATGCAATAATCGTGGAGATTTTAATCTTCATATAGACTGGGGGAAACAAATTGGCAAAGGTAGTTTGGAAGACGAGTTCATGGAATACATTCCAGACAGTTTCCGAGAACAATATGTTGTGGAACCAAGCAGGGAAAAGGCTATTTTAGGTCTCGTCTTGTGTAATCAGACAGGCTTAATTAATAATCTCATTGTAAAGGATCCTCTGAGGAAGAGTGATCATATGATCCAATTTCACAATGTGTTCGAGAGCGAGGTACTTAAGATGAAATCTAGAGATTTAAACTTAAACAAAGCCAATTATATAGGAATGAGGGTCGAGTTCGCGAAGGGAGACTGGGAAATTCGATTAAAAGATATGACAATACATAAGCAATGGCGCACATTTAAAGAAATAGTTCATAATTCTCAATAAATATACATTCCAATGAGAAATTAAAACTCACGGGAAAAGTGATCCATCCGTGGCTAACTAAAAAAGTTAAGGATAGTATTAGATTAAAAGAAGAGGCCTGTAGTGTTACCATGAAGAGCAGAAAGCCTGAGGATTGGAAGGGTTTCGGAAACTAGCAAACGATGACCAACGAATTGATAAAGAGGGAGAACAAATAATGTGAGAGTAAACTAGCACGAAATATAAAAACAGATTTTAAGATCTTCTACAAGTATGTACAAAGGAAGAGAGGAGCGAAAGTAAACATGGGTCCCTTTGAGGCTGAGACAGCAGATATTATAATGGGGAATAAGGAAACGTCAGAGACGTTAAACGTATATTTTGTATCTGTCTTCACAGCAGACGACAAATAAACATACCAGAAATAATGGGGAACCAAGGGTCTAATGAGAGTGAGGAAGTTAAAGTCACTAAGATTAGTAAAGAAAAAAGTACAGGAGAAATTAATTGGACTAAAAGCCGACAAATCTCCTGGACCTGATGGCCTGCATCCTAGCGTTCTAAAAGAGTTGGCTGCAGAGATAGTGGATGCATTGGTTGTGATCTTCCAAAATTCCCTAGATCCTGGAATGGTCCCATTGGATTGGAAGGTAGAAAATTTAACCCCGCTATTCAAGAAGGGATGGAGAGATAAAAACAGGGAACTGCAGGCCAGTTAACCTGAGTCGCCGAGGTAATGGTGGGATCCAATATTAAGGATGTGGTAACAGGGCACTTAGAAAATCATAATATAATTATGCAGACTCAACATGGTTTTATGAAAGGGAAATCGTGTTTCACAAATCTATTGGAGTTTTTTTGAAGATGTACCAAGCAGGTTAGCTAAAGGGGAACCAGTGTATGCAGTATATTTGGATTTCCAAAAGGCATTCGATAAGGTGCCATACGAAAGGTTGTTACACAAGATAAGGGCTTGTGGGGTTGGGCATTAGCATGGGTAGAGAATTGGACAAAGGACAGAAAACAGAGAGTAGGAATAAGCGGGTCATTTTCAGGTTGACAGGCTGTTACTGGTGGGGTCCCGCAAGAATCAGTGCTGGGGCCTCAGTTATTGAAAATCTATATTAATGACTTAGATGAAGGGACCGAGTGTAATGTAACCAAATTTGCTGATGATACAAATGAAGATGGGAAAATAAGCTTTGAGGAGGACACAAAGAGTCTGAAAAACGGATATAGACGGTTTAAGTGAGTGAGCAAGAAGTTCGTAAATGGAGTATAATGTGGGGAAATGTGAGGCTAATCACTTTGGTTTGAAGAATAATAAAACAGAATATTTTTAAATGGTGAGAATCCATGAAATGTTGGTATTCAGAGGGATTTGGATGTCCTTGTACACAAAACACAAAGGTAACATACAGGTACAACAAGCAATTTGAAAGTCAAATTGTACATTAGCTTTTATTGTATGGGGTAGTAGTACAAGTGTAAGGAAGTCATGCTACAATTGTGCGGGCTTTGGTGAGACCGCACCTGGAGTACTGTGTACAGTTTTGGTTTACGAGAGGCGGTGTATCAAAGGTTCACGAGATTGATTCCTGGGATGAGAAGGCTGTCCTATGAGGAGAGATAAAGGAAAATAAGCCTATACTCTCTGGAGTTCAGAAAAATGAGAGGTGATCTCATTGAAACATATAGGATTCTGAGAGGGCTTGACAGGATCGATGCTGAGAGGCCGACTCCTGCTCATATTTTCTATGTTTCTATGTTTCTCGGCTGTTTTCCCTGGCTGGAGAGTCTAGAACTGGGGATATAGTCTTTCAATAAGGTATCGGCCATTTAGGGCTGAGATGAGAAGTTTCTTCACTCAGAGGGTTGTGAATCTTTAGAATTCTCTACCCCAGAGAGCTGTAGATGATCAGTCGTTGAATATGTTCAAGGCTGTGATCGATAGATTTTTGGACTCTCGGCGAATCAAGGGATATGGAGATCGGGTGGGAAAGTGGAGTTGAGATCAAAGATGAGCCATGATCTTACTGAATGGCGGAGCAGACTCGAGGGGCCGTATGGCCTGCTCCTGCTTCGACTTCTTTTGTTCTTATGGGTTACCTGCTTTCCACATCAACAGCCCGACGGGGCTTTTGGTAAATGTTTAATTGGGAAAGCGGGACCTCCGGCAACGTGACACTCCTTCAGGACGACAACCCCTGGAGCGGGAGATGAAAAAAAACGGTCCAGAATACCACCAACTCAATTGTACTGAGACATACGCATAAACCAATGCACGAAAGTCAATCTGCATAATCTAAAGGCGTTACTGTTCATATAACTGATTCATATTTTCTCCTTTTAGTGATTCATGGGGCTTGGCGGAGCTATTCTCACGGTTAGTGTCGACGTTTTTCCTCTGACGTAATAAAATTGGACAGCTAATGTTCGATACTGCGAAATTACTGAGTCCGTTGATTGTTGTAACCAATCGTGCTGTGATATTGGTAGCGGTAATGTCGGTCGGCATCTCAGCAGCTGTCATTCCGAAGTCATCGTGGGATAATGTCCTTGTTTTCTGACCGTTCCCACATAACTTTTCTCTGGTGTAAGTTACAAAACCGCACCCCACTCCAGGTGGACCCGGACCAAAGCTCTATAGAATGTTAACATTACTTCTTTACATCTACTCTATATTTCGCTTTGTTTGCAACAAAAATCCCATCATTTGGCACAAGTCAGACATTGGTTGGTTGAGTTGAAGCATCAATCTATCATTAACCCCAGAACTCTTTCCATCGTGTGGTCTGAATTTCCTTCTTGAGGATTTCCCGCTCCTCGCCATTAACCCAAAGCATCACTATGCCTCGGCCTTCTCCCTCGTCTTCTATGTTCCCAGGCTTTAATACACTGAACATCCCCGCAGCCGTCCTTTGTACCTCTCTTTGTATTCTCCAAAGGGCCCATCAAAGGCCCTTATGAGCAGCAACAGGAACAGCCCCATCCCCTCTGTGGCTGAACTTCCCATCCAGTGGGACTGCTGACGCCTAATCTCACCAGCCTCCTTCCCGCCCCAATCAAATCGCACCCCGTCCCCCTGCCCCCACCGCCCCCCTCACAACCCTCCCCCCCCACCGGGCCCTCGGCTCCTCATTTCCTTCCAGAAGGACGGACCACTCAATAACAAGACCCTTACCATCGGTTTGGAGTATTGCCGGATTAAGTTGACCTAATGGATTTTACTGAGACTTGGCTCACAATGGCGACGCCTTGATCCTTAATGAAGCCTCCCACCTGCATGTACATTCCCCCATCTACCCACGAACAACAACTTGCATTGACATAGCGCCTTTAAAGTAGCAAATCGACCCAAGCCGCTTCACTGTAGCGATTATCAGACAACAGATGACAAAAAATCTATCTTAGTGGATATTCGGACATTCGCAATCCCTCAAATAATGAAGCAGTAGGAGCCCGCATGCAGCAAGACCTGGACAACATCCAGGCTTGGGATCATAAGTGGCAAGTATCATTCGCGCCAGATAAGTGCCAGGCAATGAACATCTCCAACAAGAGAGATTCTAACCAAATCCACTTGACATTCAACGGCATTACCATCGCCGAATCCCGCATCAACAACATTCTGGCGGTCACCATTGACCAGAAACTAAACTGGACCAGCCAAATTAATAGTGTAGCTACAAGAGCAGGTCAGAGGCTGTGCATTGTGTGACGAGTGACTCACCTTCTGACTCCCCAATGACTTTCCACCATCGACAAGGCACAAGTCAGGAGTATGATGGCGTAGTCTCCACTTGCCTGGATGAGTGCAGCTCCAACAACACTCAAGGAGCTCGACACCATCCAGGACAAAGCAACCCGCTTGACTGGCACCCCATCCACCACCCTAAACATTCACTCTCTTCACCACCGGCTCACTGTGGCTGCATTGTATACCATCCACAGGATGCACTGCAGCAACTCGCCAAGGCTTCTTCGCCAGCACCTCCCAAACACGCGAGCTCTACACCCAGAAGGACAAGAGCAGCAGGCACTTGGGAACAACACCACCTGCACGTTCCCCTCCAAGTCACACACCATCCCGACTTGGAAATATATCGCCGTTCCTTCATCGTCGCTGGGTCAAAATCGTGGAACTCCCTTCCTAACAGGCCTGTGGGAGAACCTTCACCACACGCACTGCAGCGGTTTAAGAAGGCTGCTCACCACCACCTTCTCAAGGGCAATTAGGGATGGGCAATAAATGCGGGCCTCGCCAGCGACGCCCACATCCCGGGAACGAATAAATAAAAAGGTGATCAGGCCCTTGGTCAAATAGGTAGGTTTCAAAGTGCACCTTAAAAGCGGGAGAGAGGTTGAGAGGTGGAGTGGCTTATTGAGGAAATGTCACAGCTCAGGACCTCGACAGGTTGAGGCACGGCCGCCAATGGTGGGCATAAAGAAAACAGGAATGCACAAGAGGCCAGAATTGGAGTAATGCAGATTTAGCGGAAGGTTGTAGGGTTGGAGGAGGTTACAGAGACAGGGAGGAGCAAAGCCATGGAGAAATTTGATCACAAGGAAGAAAATTTTAAATTGGAAGCGTTGCTGAACTGGGAGTCAATGCAGGTCAGTGAGCATAGGAGGTTATGGGTGAAGGTGTCTTGGTGCGAGTTGGGAGGATGCGGGCAGCAGAGTTTTGGATGAGCTCAAGTTTATGGAGGTTGGAAAGTGGGAGGCCGGCCGAGAGAGCATTGGAATGGTCAAGTCTGGAGGTAACAAAGGCATGAACCGTCGTGGTACCAGTGTAGACACGGAGGGCTGAATCACACACCCCTGTTCCTATATTCCAACGTTCCAAACCCTGAAATCTCCCCTGTTACAAAGAAAACCACCCCAATGTTTGAACAGACAGAAAGCCAGAACCGGACGGTTGTCAGTCACACTGCCCATCGCAGGGGATTAGCATGTATTGTATATATCCGTAGCGTGCCAGAAAAGAAATAATAGGGATTAATGTTCATCTTCATAATGTCTGTAATTCTATTAAAGTGTATTGAAAATAAAAGGCTTTGTTTCAGATCCTCCGGTGACTCCAAGAATTGCATTGGACCAACATTCCGGCGTGCACATAAGAGGAGAGCCGGTCACTCTAACATGTACCAGTCTCGGGGATTATAGCGGTGGCCCGTTCACCTTCTACAGAAACGGCCAGTTATTGATCCGTACACATCAAGATCAGAGATTTCATTGGTTCCGCATCGATCACATCACAGATGGAGACAGAGGGTCGTACACTTGCCGGGATATGGAAACTATTTCAGGAAGAGAGGTGCATTCACAGCCAAGCAACGCTGTTGAAATAACTGTAACAGGTAAATGATGTGTGCCTTCCATTTCCATCAAGTTAACAATTATTTGTTTGAAGTAATGAATCGCCAATGCTGTTGGTAAACAGCCAATTCCCTCCGATTCTGGATACCCAGTCCTCAAAAGCAACATTTTGATCTTGGAATATAAAATTCTGAATCAGAACGGTTTCACCAATTAAAAAGCAGAATGATTAGATAGTTGCAAAAAGTGCCTTGGGAAGTGCGGGTTATAAAATGTACCGACACGGCAGTTTGCTGTAATGTGGATTTAACTCACTCTCACTTCTTGCGCAAGCTTGCAGGAAATGCTTACATTCCACCAAGCTCTTGTGTCCGGGAGCTGAAGAGGAAAATCCTCTGGGTGATACAAGCATTAGTGATGGCTCACCATCACTGAAAGGGTCTAATTTTAACTTTGGGCGATGGTGCAAAATGAGCGTAATTGAACTTTCCGCCTTATTAACCCTCCCATTGGCTTCAGAGGCAATGAAAATGACGCGATTAAATCGATATGACCTCATTTTAACCAGTGCCCAAATTTAAAATTGCCCCCAAAATGTTTCTCCTGAATTTACTTCTGTGACACAGGTGGCAGTGTCCTTGTTACAACACAGATTCCTCATCAGTGACACAGGTGGCAAGTGCCCTTGTTACAAAATAGATTCATCTGCAGTGAGTATAAAAGTTCTCCTCGTCAATCATTAACGAAGATCACAGTATCAATGAATCTTCCGCTCAAATAACTGAATAGAAGATTAATGTTTCATGTAAAATATCAAAGGACATAGATTAGCCGAGAAAATAAATTTAAGGATGGACTGCGGCTAATTTTAACTTGTGGTGATGGAGTAAAACGGATGATATCGGATCCGCCCCCATTATACACCCCGTCTTGTTTTAATTTCTTTGACGTAAGTGGATAGAAAATGGAGCGAGGTGTAAAACTGGCGGTCGATCCGATATCGCCCGTTTTAATAACCGGCCGCCCATCCGATATCGCCCGCTTTAATACCGGCAGCTAATCCGTGATCGCCCGTTTTAATAACCGGCCGCCCATCCGATATCGCCCGTTTTAATAACCGGCCGCCCATCCGATATCGCTCGTTTTAATACAGGCAGCTGATCCGTTATAGCCCGTTTCTTTTTCTCAAGCCTGTGATACCATTTCATATACTGAGGAGCGATATTGTACAATGAATGGAAGACGCTCCGGCCAGTCCAAATTTAAAGCCAATACTTGATTTTGGAATTTTTATACGAAGTTAATTCTGTTTGTTCTTTGGCATTTCTGTTTGATTCTCCTGATCAGGTAACAAATTCCACTTTTGTTGAATCTCAGCTCCTGACGCAAACACTTACCTTCAAAACAGCCGAACCATAATGAGTTCCCAATCTGCCACTGCACAAGGAAACGCCACACAACCATTTGTCATTGATTTTTCTCTTTATTTTACCACAGATCCGCTGCCATCACCAGGGATATCTCTTGATCAATGGACTGGGATGTATTTAGAAGGGGAGACGGTCACCATTAACTGCATCGTTGCCAGTAAATATCAGAGTAAAACCTTTATATTTTACCGTAATATGGAGCCGCTGCCCTCTAGTCAAATCTCCATAAAGGACAATATTGGAACATTCACGGCAACCAGTAGAAACCAAGGAGGGCGGTACCAATGTCAATATGGATACTTCATATCTGGAAGGTGGATAGAATCCCCACACAGCGTGGCTGTGTTGGTCACTATTGCAGGTGAGTGGTGGGGCTCAGAGATTGTTAATATGTCTGTTCAAGTTCTTTGTATTATGAAAAATTCATACTTCATTCACTGGAACAAAATGGAACGTATACTATTAGGAGAGAGGAAAATAACAATACATTTTAGTCTCAATGCTCAACTCTTGACACGATCCCTGTGAACATGAGCTCCGAATTGTCCCGCTGGGCATCTACTGCCAGTAAAAACATTAGTAGAGATAACGGTGTGAAATTCATCTCGAGCGGTAGTGGAAAGCTGGTAATAGAAAATTAATGGCAAAGGAGATTCAGCGGGCTGTGAAATGTTTGGCCTTGTTTCCACCTGGCAGTGTATGTTAGAATTTGCACTTTAACACAGTAATGAGGGAATGCTGCATTCTGGAGGTGAATCTTCCCTTCAGTCCTTCACAAAATTGGATTGACGACAGAAGACAGAGGGTGGTTGTAGAGGGTTGTTTTTCAAACTGGAGGCCTGTGTCCAGCGGTGTGCCTCAGGGATCGGTGTTGTGTCCGCTGTTATTTGTTATTTATATTAATGATTTGGATGAGAATTTAGGAGGCATGGTTAGTAAGTTTGTAGATGACACCAAGATTGGTGGCATTGTGGACAGTGAAGAAGGTTATCTAGGATTGCAACGGGATCTTGATAAATTGGGCCAGTGGGCCGATGAATGGCAGATGGAGTTTAATTTAGATAAATGTGAGGTGATGCATTTTGGTAGATCGAATCGGGCCAGGACCTACTCCGTTAATGGTAGGGCGTTGGGGAGAGTTATAGAACAAAGAGATCTGGGAGTACAGATTCATAGCTCCTTGAAAGTGGAGTCACAGGTGGATAGGGTGGTGAAGAAGGCATTCAGCATGCTTGGTTTCATTGGTCAGAACATTGAATGCAGGAGTTGGGATGTCTTGTTGAAGTTGTACAGGGCATTGGTGAGGCCACACTTGGAGTACTGTGTACAGTTCTGGTCACCCTATTATAGAAAGGATATTATTAAACTAGAAAGAGTGCAGAAAAGATTTACTAGGATGCTACCGGGACATGATGGTTTGACTTACAGGGAGAGGTTAGACAGACTGGGACTTTTTTCCCTGGAGAGTAGGAGGTTAAGGGGTGATCTTATAGAAGTCTATAAAATAATGAGGGGCATAGATAAGGTCGATCGTCAAAATCTTTTCCCAAAGGTAGGGGAGTCTATAACGAGGGGGCACAGATTTGAGGTGAGAGGGGAGAGATACAAAAGGGTCCAGAGGGGCAATTTTTTCACTCAAAGGGTGGTGAGTGTCTGGAACGAGCTGCCAGAGGCAGTAGTAGAGGCGGGTACAATTTTGTCTTTTAAAAAGCATTTGGACAGTTACATGGGTAAGATGGGTATAGAGGGATATGGGCCAAGTGCAGGCAATTGGGACTAGCTTAGTGGTATAAACTGGGCGACATGGACATGTTGGGCCGAAGGGCCTGTTTCCATGTTGTAACTTCTATGATTCTATGATTCTATGATCTCCCCATCCCCACCCACCACGAGAGACACGATGAGATGAGATGCATTGTGGGACAACCTACAATACATTGCATTGGTTCAAGATGAAGGCCCACCAGCACCTTCTCAAAACTGTTCCCATCAACACTTAACTCATTCATTTGAAATGCGAATCTCCAGGGTTTAGCGGAGATGTTCACTCTTTTTAATCGAGTTTGCACCTCGGTTAATTTAGCAGGAATGGGAAGTTTTACATCAACGCATTTTCCTCGTTCCACTCCTATCTCTCAGTGGAATTTCAAGTTTAAACCTGATTTTGGGAAGAGAATCCCCGTCTGATTTCATTTTGGTCTCTTTTTCGTTTGATTCCGCTCATAAAATCATCAATTGCCAATTTGTGGACTCTCAGCCCTTGATGTAAACACTTCAATTCAACACAGTGCAATCGACGAGTTACCAACCTTCCGCTACATGAAAATCCAAAGATCCATTTCTCATTGTTCTTGCCATTTATTTTCCCATAGATTCAGTAACAATTCCAAGGATATCTCTTGATCAACAGACTGGGGTGTATTTAAAAGCAGAGACGGTCATTATTACCTGTACCGTGAACAGAGAGTATCGAGGTGGAAAATTCTACTTTTACAGAAATAATCGACGGCTTTACTCTGATCGAATCTTCACAAAGAACAACATTGGAACATTCCCGGTTACCAATAGAAATCAAGGAGGCCGGTACGAATGCCAATATGAAACCTTCATCAAAACAAGGCGGTTATGGTCCCAGCTCAGCGAGGCTGTGAAGATCACCATAACAGGTGTGTGAAGGGGAACAGAGATTGTTAATATGTCTGTTCAAAGTTCTTCATATTTTTTAAAAGCCATACTTGTTCAAACATAACAGTGTTTAATATTCACAGCGAGGTCCTCTGCGCACAGGTCTTTCCATGGTCTCTGTAATAATGGGCATGAAACACACAGACTGCCAGAGAAAACATTAAGAGACAAGAATACTCTTTGACCCCGACGTTAACATATCCAAGTGTGGCGTAAATATGTCATAGGAGGAATCGCAAAAGGAATGATAAGGTATCAGCAGTCCATTACACACACTGACCTATTCAGCAGTCCATTATATGCTCCGCCCGATTCAGCAGTCCATTATATACTCCACCCGATTCAATAGTCCATTGGACACTCCACCCGATTCAATAGTCCATTATACATTCTAACCGATTCAGCAGTCCATTTTACATTCTACCCGATTCAGCAGTCCATTTTACATTCTACCCGATTCAACAGTCCATTTTACACTCCGCCCGATTCAGCAGTCCATTTTACACTCCGCCCGATTCAGCAGTCCAATATACACTCCGCCCGATTCTGAAGTCTATTAAATACACTGCCAGATTCAGCATTCCAATATAGACTCCACTCGATTCATTATCTGAAGGGTTGCGAATGGAACTGAACACTGTGCAATCATCAGGGAACATCCCCATTACTGACGTTATGATGGAAGGAAGGTCATTGATGAAGCTACTGAAGATAGTTGGGCCTCGGATACTGCCCTGTGGAACTCCTGCAGCAATGTCCTGTGGTTAAGATGATTGGCCTCTAATGACCATTATCATCTTCCTTTGTGCCAGGCATGACTCCAGTCACTGGTGAGTTTTCCCCCTGATTCCCATTTACTTCAATTTGACTAGGGCTCCTTGGTGCCACACTCGGTCAAATGCTGCCTTGATGTCAAGGGCAGTCACTCTCACCTCACCTCTTGAATTCAGCCCTTTTGTCCATGTTTGGACCAAGGCTGTAATGTGGTCTGGAGCCGAGTGGTCCTGGCAGAACCCATACTGAGCTTCGGTAAGCAGGTTATTGGTGAGTAATTGCCGCTTGATAGCACTGTCGACGACATCATCCATCACTTTGCTGATGATTGAGAGGAGACTGATGGGGTAATTGGCCGGATTGGATTTGTCCCTTTAGTGGACAGAACATACCTTTTCGACATTGCCGGGTGGATGCCAGTGTTGTAGCTGTACTGGAACAGTTTGACTCGAAGCTCAGCTACTTCTGGGGCACAAGACTTCAGCACGACAGCCGGGATGTTGTCGGGGCCCATCGCCTTTGTTGAAACCAGTGCACTCAGCCGTTTCTTGATGCAAGGTGGAGTGAATAGAATTGGCTTCTGTGATGAAGTGGATATCGGGAGGATGCCGAGATGGATCATCCTCTCGGCACTTCTGGCTGAAGATGGTTGCAAACGCTTCAGCCTTGTCTTTTGCTCTCACGTGCTGGGCTCTTCCATCATTGAGGATGGGGATGTTGACAGAGCCTCCTCCTCCCATTAGTTGTTTAATTTTCCACCACCATTCACGACTGGATGTGGCAGGACTGCAGAGTTTTGCTCTCATCCGTTGGTTGGCACCATATTCAGGTCTATTGCCGTCAATGGGACTGCATATCAGGCGGGGCATATAACGGGCGGCCAATGCTCACAGCACAAGTTGACAAGTGGAGGGCAATTTTAATCTGATATCACGGGATGCATAGAGGCGGGATGGAGTCGGCCGCCTGTTGCACACTCCGCTCGATGTTGCCCTCCACTGATTTTAACGGAGTACCTTGTCAAGCAGTTTATAAAATGGGCACCGTTTCAACCGTGCTTATTGGGCAAAACGTGTTCCCTTTATCTCAGTCCGGATTGAAAACTGCCTTCCGGAGGTAAATGTCCCTGTCAACCCTCGGTATGAGAGATCCAATAAGGCGTGATGTGAACGCAAGACTTTCTCACACAGTAAATGCAGAATGTGTAATATTATTACGCGATTATGTTCCTGATTTCCAATTTTACCTCCTATATGCCCGAACTGACAGAGTGCAAAGTTTAATACCACAATGAAAGCATCTTTAATGCCAGGCTTTTAACCCCAACATGTGCAGCGTCAAAATCACAAGGCCCCTCCTTGTCACATTAACGATTTCTCAGTCAGATAACCGGAACTGCGTGCCGATATTTTCACAACGGTCATGTTATTTGGAATGCGTTAACTCAATGACATTGTAGTTTTTCATATCTCAAAATGGATTGCATTTCGGCAGCACCTCCCAAATGCTCGTCCTTCGCCACCGGGAAGGACAAGGGCAGAAGGTGCAGGAAAACACTATCACCTGCATGTTCCCCCCCCAGGTCAAACACCATCCTGACTGGGACCTATGTCGCCGGTCATTCATGTTCGCTGAGTCAAAATCGTGGAACTCCTGAGGTAACAAGGCCCACCATTACCTTCTCAAGGGGAACGAGAGGTGGCCAATAAATCCGGCCTTTCCAGGGATGCCCAAATCCCGAAGAATTGCTTGAAACAGCAATTTAGAGATCCCCAGAAATTAACTCTTTTCTTTTAAAATCGAGGTTCCACTGGCTAACGGAGACATTGGTGCAGATCTTGACTTTGTGCGATAGTACAAAATGATAACGAATCTCTCCACATTTTTATTTAAATTGAACTCGAATCGGGAGACATGTCAATGGGCTGTCGACTCGCAATCATCCATTTTACATCATCACAACAAATCAAAATCTATCCCATTCGCACTCGTTTTAAACCGGTTTGTGCTTCACCTAAATTAGCAGAAACGGAAATTTCAAATCAATGCCTTTTCCTTGTTCCGCTCGTATCCAAGGGGACAATTTCAAGGGTGAAATCTGATTTCGGTAAAAGACCCCCCGCTGATTTATTTTCTTTCACACTTCAGTTTGATTTCACTAATGAAATAACGAATTCACTATTTGTGGAAATTCATTCCCCGACTCCGTTCAACTCGCTATTCAGTCACCAAACTTCCACTTTATATGCAGATCCACAATTGAATTTCTAATTGTTCTTTCCATTGATTTTATCACAGATCCGCTAACAAAGCCAGGGATATCTCTTAATCAACCGACTGGGGTGTATTTAGAAGGAGAGACTGTCGCTATTACCTGCATAGTGAAAGGAGAATATCGCAGTCAAATCTACTTTTACAGAGATAATCAACTACTGTCCTCTCGTCAACTCTTCACAAAGGACAATATTGGTACATTGCTGGTTACCAATACAAACCAAGGAGGCCAGTACCAATGCCAATATGGAACCTTCATCAAAAAAAGGTGGTTAGAATCCCAGCTCAGTGAAGATGTGACGGTCACTATTGAAGGTGAGTGACGGGGAAGAGAGATGGTTAATATGTCTATTCAGCGCACTTGTTATTTATTTTTTTAAAGTTGATTCAATGTAAAATTGTTCAATATTCACAGAGAGTCTCTGAACTCAGCTCTTGACAAGATCTCTGTAACAATGGGTCCTGAACACATAGGCTGACAGTTTAATACCTGCGAAAGAATTAATAGAGACAAGCATCCACTTTGAGCCATCTGTTAATATATCCAAGTGTGGGGGTGAAATTTGTGCTCATCCAGCACAGGATGTCGGAATAGCAGTGTGACAAATCAGATAGAGTGGAGGGGTCGAGAGATGTGGTGGTGAGGTGGAGCTGGGTGTCGTCAGTGTACCTGTGGAACCCGACGTTGTGCTTTTTGTATGATGTCACGAAGGGGCAGCATGCAGATGATAAGTAGGAGGGGGCCAAGAATAGATCCACGAGGGACTCAATAAATAACGGTGCGGGAGCGGGAAGATAACCCATTGCAGGTGATTCTCTGGCTACGACTGGAAAGGTAAGAATGGAACGAGGCGAGCATAGTGCCACCCAGCTAGGCGTCGGAGGAAAGGCCTTGGAGGAGGATGTTGTGGTCAAATGTGTCAACAGCTGCAGGCAGGTCGAGAAGGATGAGGGGGATAGTTTACCATTTTCACAGTCACATAGGATGTAACTTGTGACATTGATAATGGCCGTGACAGTAATGTGGCAGGGGTGGAAACCTGATTGGAGGGATGCAAACATGGCGTTGCAGGAAAGATGGACACGGATTTGAGAGGCGACAACGAGTTCGAACAAATTGGACAGAAAAGGGAGCTTGGAGATGGGACGGTAATTTGCAAGGATAGATGGGTCATGGGTGTTTTTTGCGAAGGTGTGTGATGACGGCAGATTTAAAGTGGAGGGGGACAATAGCTGAGGAGAGGGAACCTTTAACAATACCAGCTAACGTGAGGGCCAGAAAGAGAAGTTGGCTGTTCGGCGATTCAGTGGGAATAGGGTCGAGGGAGCAAGAGTTGGGTCTCATAGTCAAGGTGAGCGTGGAGAGGGCATGAGGGGAGATAAGTGAGAAACTAGAGAAAGATGCGAGTTCAGGTTTAGGGCAGTGGGCAAACTTAGGGGAAATTTGATTTTGTGGGCTAGCGGAAAGGAGGGAAGCGGCAGAGGCAGCTGAACAGATAGTCTCCATTTTAGCGACAATGACGTCCATGTGCTCCTCACACCTTTCGTTGGAGGTGGGGGGTGGGGGGAGAGGGATTTAAGAGCACAGTTTGCAGTGAAGAGAAGCCGGGGTTAACTTTGCATTCAGGATGATCCTGGAATTGTGAATAGTTTTGGCAGAGGAAACCAGGGCCCGATACAATTTTTTGTGGTCCAGCCATTACTGGCGATGAATGGCTAAACCAGTTGCACGCCATAAATTTTCATGTCTTTGTCCCTTGGACTTAAGGGAGCGGAGATGAGGGCCTGACCAGGGGGACGACAAGGTTTAGAGAGAATGTTTTCAATGGGGGCAAGGGAATCAAAGGGGGAGGTGAGGGTGTGAATGAGCTGATCGGGAGCTGCACAAATGTTGTGGTGAATGGAGGGCCAAAGGATAGACAGCTGCGAATTTGAAAGTGCCGTTGTAAGTGTCTTGGGGAAGGGTATTTTCAGGGGGAGACACAGAATGAAGCGTGTTTGGGAGGAGTAAGTGAGATGTGGGTGGAGAGGGATATCAGGAAGTGGTCAGCGATGGCCTTATCCACGATTGACATGATGGGAGCAGAGGGGCCACTTGAAATGTCAAGGCCTAGGCGGTAGCCGTGTTTATGGGTTGGGGTGTTTATATGGAGGAAGAGTTTAAGGGAGGATAGGAGGGCAGTGAACTCAGACGAGAGGGAGCTTGATGAGTTGAGATGGAGATTGAAAACTCCGAGTCTCTGATCCCATTCACTGTTGCCAATAAGATTTGCATATCGCCAAAATTAGAATAAATTGGAATCACAAAAACCCACTTTCCTTGTTCCTCTGGTATCCCTGAGTGCAAATTCTGGGCTAAATACTGAATATGGAAGTCTAACTCCGGGCTGAATTCTTTCATTTCCCAATTCTGCTGATTTCAGTAATGAAATCGCGAATTCCCCACTTGTGGAATTTGAATCCCGGATGAAAACATATTTTTTCAATACAGAGCAATCTTTTTTGAGTTATCAAACTTCCACGGTACATTCAGCTCCATGATTCCATTTCTAATTGTGCTTTCATTTTATTTCACCAAAGAACGGTTAGCACCGCCAGGGATTTCTCTTGATCAACCGACCGGGGTGTATTTAGAAGGAGAGACTGTCGCTATTACCTGCATAGTGAAAGGAGAATATCGCAGTCAAATCTACTTTTACAGAGATAATCAACTACTGTCCTCTCGTCAACTCTTCACAAAGGACAATATTGGTACATTGCTGGTTACCAATACAAGCCAAGGAGGCCAGTACCAATGCCAATATGGAACCTTCATCAAAAAAAGGTGGTTAGAATCCCAGCTCAGTGAAGATGTGACGGTCACTATTGAAGGTGAGTGACGGGGAAGAGAGATGGTTAATATGTCTATTCAGCGCACTTGTTATTTATTTTTTTAAAGTTGATTCAATGTAAAATTGTTCAATATTCACAGAGAGTCTCTGAACTCAGCTCTTGACAAAATCTCTGTAACAATGGGTCCTGAACACATAGGCTGACCGTTTAATACCTGCGGAAGAATTAATAGAGACAAGCATCCACTTTGAGCCGTCTGTTAATATATCCAAGTGTGGGGGTGAAATTTGTGCTCATCCAGCACAGGATGTCGGAAAAGCAGTTTGACAAATCAAATAGAGTGGAGGGGTCGAGAGATGTGGTGGTGAGGTGGAGCTGGGTGTCGTCAGTGTACCTGTAGAACCCGACGTTGTGCTTTTTGTATGATGTCACGAAGGGGCAGCATGTAGATGATAAGTAGGAGTGGGCCAAGAATAGATCCACGAGGGACTCTATAAATACCGGTGCGGGAGCGGGAAGATAACACATTGCAGGTGATTCTCTGGCTATAACTGGAGAGATAAGAATGGAACTAGGCGAGTATAGTGCCACCCAGCTAGGCGTCGGAGGAAAGGCCTTGGAGGAGGATGTTGTGGTCAAATGTGTCAACAGCTGCAGGCAGGTCGAGAAGGATGAGGGGGATAGTTTACCATCGTCACAGTCACATAGGATGTAACTTGTGACTTTGATAATGGCCGTGACAGAAATGTGGCAGGGGTGGAAACCTGATTGGAGGGATGCAAACATGGCGTTGCAGGAAAGATGGACACGGATTTGAGAGGCGACAACGAGTTCGAACAAATTGGACAGAAAAGGGAGCTTGGAGATGGGACGGTACTTTGCAAGGATTGATGGGTCAAGGGTGTTTTTTGAGAAGGTGTGTGATGACGGCAGATTTAAAGTGGAGGGGGATAATAGCTGAGGAGAGGGAAACGTTAACAATACCAGCTAACGTGAGGGCCAGAAAGAGAAGTTGGCTGTTCGGCGATTCAGTGGGAATAGGGCCGAGGGAGCAAGAGTTGGGTCTCATAGTCAAGGTGAGCGTGGAGAGGGCATGAGGGGAGATAAGTGAGAAACTAGAGAAAGATGCGAGTTCAGGTTTAGGGCAGTGGGCAAACTTAGGGGAAATTTGATTTTGTGGGCTAGCGGAAAGGAGGGAAGCGGCAGAGGCAGCTGAACATATAGTCTCCATTTTAGCGAAAATGACGTCCATGTGCTCCTCACACCTTTCGTTGGAGGTGGGGGGTGGGGGGAGAGGGATTTAAGAGCACAGTTTGCAGCGAAGAGAAGCCGGGGTTAACTTTGCATTCAGGATGATCCTGGAATTGTGAATAGTTTTGGCAGAGGAAACCAGGGCCCGATACAATTTTTTGTGGTCCAGCCATTACTGGCGATGAATGGCTAAACCGTTGCACGCCATAAATTTTCATGTCTTTGTCCCTTGGACTTAAGGGAGCGGAGATGAGGGCCTGACCAGGGGGACGACCAGGTTTAGAGAGAATGTTTTCAATGGGGGCAAGGGAATCAAAGGGGGAGGTGAGGGTGTGAATGAGCTGATCGGGAGCTGCACAAATGTTGTGGTGAATGGAGGGCCAAAGGATAGACAGCTGCGAATTTGAAAGTGCCGTTGGAAGTGACTTGGGGAAGGGTATTTTCAGGGGGAGACACAGAATGAAGCGTGTTTGGGAGGAGTAAGTGAGATGTGGGTGGAGAGGGATATCAGGAAGTGGTCAGCGATGGCCTTATCCACGATTGACATGATGGGAGCAGAGGGGCCACTTGAAATGTCAAGGCCTAGGCGGTAGCCGTGTTTATGGGTTGGGGTGTTTATATGGAGGAAGAGTTTAAGGGAGGATGGGAGGGCAGTGAACTCAGACGAGAGGGAGCTTGATGAGTTGAGATGGAGATTGAAAACTCCGAGTCTCTGATCCCATTCACTGTTGCCAATAAGATTTGCATATCGCCAAAATTAGAATAAATTGGAATCACAAAAACCCACTTTCCTTGTTCCTCTGGTATCCCTGAGTGCAAATTCTGGGCTAAATACTGAATATGGAAGTAGAACTCCTGGCTGAATTCTTTCATTTCCCAATTCTGCTGATTGCAGTAATGAAATCGCGAATTCCCCACTTGTGGAATTTGAATCCCGGATGAAAACATCTTTTTTCAATACAGAGCAATCGTTTTTGAGATATCAAACTTCGACGTTACATGAAGCTCCACGATTCCATTTCTAATTGTGCTTTCATTTCATTTCACCAAAGAACCGTTAGCACCGCCAGGGATTTCTCTTGATCAATCGACTGGGGTGTATTTAGAAGGAGAGACAGTCACCATTACCTGTCCCGTGAATAGAAAGTACCGTGGGAATATTTACTATTACCGAGAAAATCAACTGCTGTCCTCTCGTCAAATCTTCACAAAAGACAACATTGGAACATTCACGGTTACCGGGACAAACCAAGGAGGGCGGTACCAATGCAAATATGTAACCTACGTTAAAAAAAGGAGATTCTGGTCCCAGATCAGCGATACTGTGACGGTCACTAAAACGGGTGAGTGACGGGGGACAGAGATCGTTAATGAGGTAAAAAAAATCATGAGCGCTCGCTCAAAATAGGGGGCATCGCATTGGGGACTGGCCCAAGGTGACACTGAGGTTTTTTTTGTGCAACCAATAAAGGCGGGAAACAGGCGGGATCGGGTCAGCCACCCGTTTTCCACTCAGCCCGATTTTAACCTCCACTGACTTTAATAGAGCATAAAATTTTGCAGGGTGTAAAATGGACGACTGACTGAAACCGCACCGTAACAGCTTAAAATTGCCTGATTCAACGCCGTACTGAGCGAATCCTGCATTCCAGAGTCGGATCTTCATTTCAGTTGTTGGTCCGACACACCCAATAGGATGCAGTGTCAACGTGAAACCTTCTTAAACGGTGAATTCAGATTGTGTGATAATTTTACACATCTATCTTCCTGATTCCCAATTTTACCCTTATATATCTGAAGCAGCAGATTGTACTCCACAATGGCAGTACATCGCCAGGCTTTTAACTTCACCGAGTGTAGCGTCGCCTCATGAGGAACCGCCAGACTGGCTGGCCTTTTCACATTACAGATTTCTCTATCAGATACCAAAACTGTTCGCCTAGATATTCAAAATGATGCCGTAATGCAGAATCATTTAATTTAATTACAATATGGTTTCCGTATCTCTCACTGGATTGTATTTTGACAGCACCTCTTAAACTTGCGAACTCCGCCACCTAGAAGGACAAGGGAAGCAGGTGCATGGGAACACCGTCGTCTGCAAGTTCCCCTCCAAGTCACACACCATCCAGACTTGGACCTGCAGTACGGTTCCTTCATAGTCATTGTGTCAAAATCCTGGAACTCACTATCGAACAGTGCTGTGGGAGCACCTTCATTGCAGGAACTGCAGTGGTTCAAGAAGGCGGCTCGCCATCGCCTTCTCAAGCGGAACTAATGATGGGAAATACAATGTGGCCTTTCTCGCGATTCACGCACCCCAATACATGAGAACAAAATTGATGCCATCAACACAAAATTCACTAACTTAAAATGCGAATCTCCATTGTTTAGCGGAGATCTTCACTTTTTAATCGTGTTAGTACCCAGTCTAAATTAACAGAAATCGGAATTTCCTTGTTTCGTTCGTGTTACAAAGAACAATACCAGGTTTAAACCTGAGTTTGTAAATAGAACCCCCAGCTGATTGCTTTTTAGTCGCATTTCCATTGGATTCCTCAAATTAAATCACCAATTCCCATTTCGTGGAATCTCAGTCCCCGATGCAAACACTTCCCTTCAACACAGCGCAATCGTTAATGAGTTCCCAACCTTCCACCACACATGGAAATCCACAGATCAATTTCTCATTGTTATTTCCATTTATTTTACCGCAGGCCCGCTAACACCGCCAAGAATTTCTCTTGATCGATCAACTGGGGTGTATTTAGATGGAGAGACGGTCACCATTACCTGCACAGTGAACGGGGAATATCGCGGTAAAATTTACTTTTACAGAGACAATCAACTGCTGTCCTCTCATGAACTTTTCACAAAGAACAACACTGGAACATTCACGGTTACCGGTGCAAACCAAGAAGGGCGGTACCAATGCAAATATGGAACCAACGTCAAAAGAAGGCGATTAAAATCGCAGCTCAGCGAGGCTGTCACGGTCACTATATCGGGTGAGTGAATTGGAACAGAGATTCTTAATATCTATTTAACGCCCTTTGAATTTGTCCAAAATCACCCTGGTTTTAATGTAACAGTCATTAATATTCACAGAGGGTCTCTGCGCTCAGCTCTTGTCTGGGTCTCTTTAACAATGGGTCCGGAACACACAAGTTGACTGTTTACTGCCAGGGAAGCGTTCACTTTGACCCCGATGGTAATGCATATCCCAGTGAGGAGTAAAATTAGTCTGATTAATAGAGACCTGCATTCACTGTGACCCCAATGTTAATATATATCCGAGTGTGAGGTGAAATTTGCCTTATTAATAGAGACGAGCATTCACTGTAACCCCTATGTTAATATATCCCAGTGAGAGGTGCAATATTTCCCAGGCGGTAGTGCAAAACGGCTCCATTTTGCAACCTATTGAAGTGAGTGGAAAGGAAAATTAGCGGAGTGTAAAATGGGCGGCCGATCGATTTCGCCCGTTTAACGATGTCGCTCGAGATGGATTTCACACCGTATTGTCTCCCCTCCGCATTTACTGTAACTCCAATCATTGTCTAACCAATAGTCCGGGGCGCAAAATAGAAAGATAATACTTTTAGATAGCGCCTTTGCCTTCAGCAGAATGTGGAGAAGCATTTCACAGCCGGTGAAGTTTAGTCACTGTTGATATCTCGGCAAACGTGGTAACGAGTGATCACGAACAGCATTGAGAGAATGATCAGTTCATACATTTTGATGGTTTCAGTTGAGGGCTGAATGTTGGCCAGAAAAGCTTTCACTCCCAGCTGAATGGGCAGGCGTTGCCTCGGAGGCCATGCAAGTGGGAGCGGGGAGCGAAAAGGGATGTGGTCGTGATGGGAGATAGTGTAGTCGGGGATAGATATTGTTTTCTGCAACCGTGACCGGGAATCTTGAAGGCTGTGTTGCCTGCCCGGTGCCAAGTTTAAGGGCATCTTCTCGCTGCTGGAGAAGAACTTGGAGGAGAAGGGTGAGGATCTCATTGTCGTGGTGCACGTAGGAACCAACATCATAGGGAGAACGAGGAATGAGGTTCTGCTGAGTGAGTTTGAGGAGCAGAACCTCAAAGGCAATATTCTCTTCATTACCACGCAAATTGACATAGGGACAAAGAGATTAGATGCTTAAATGCGTGGCTGGAAGAGTGGTGTGGGAAGCAGGGTTTTCAATTCATGGGACACTGGCACTGGTAGAGGGGAAAGAGGGAGCTGTTCCGTTGGGATGGACTCCACTTCAACCGGGCTGGGACAATTTTCCTGGCAACTCGAATAACTAGGGCAATAGATAGGCCTTTAAAGTAATGTGAAGTGGGGGAGAGGGGTTCAGGTAAGGGTAAATGTATCAGTCTAAAGAGAAAAGTCAAGGCTATAGAGCAGAGTAGCGATTTGGGTAAAAACAAGCAGAGTGTGTCAGGAAGGAAAAGAGAGATTCACAAAGGCAATAGAGCATTAGTGACGAAGGTCACATCAGGGAAAAAAGTAAAATGTTAAAATTAAAGGTGCGAGATCTGAATGCATGAAGCATTCGGAACAAGATAGATGAATTAATGGCACAAATAGAGATAAATATGTTTGATCGAATAGTCATTACTGAGATGTGGTTACAGGGTTTACAAAAGATAGGCAAAATGTGAAAGCAGGAGGGGATGGAGTTGGGGGCGGTGGCAGTGGTTGGCCCAGGCAATAAAGAATGTGATAAAGGCAGTGGTGAGAAACGATCTTCGGTCAGAAAATCAGTAAGTAGAATCAGTCTGGATGGGGCTAAAAAATAACAAGCGTCAGAAAACACTTGTGGGAGAAGTTCATAGCCGCCCGCCCCCCCCCCCCCTAACAATAGTTAGAGTGTTGGACAGAATATAAATCAGGAAAGTAGTGGAGCATGTAACAAGGCCAATGCAATAATCGTGGGGGAGTTTAATCGTCATATAGTCTCGACAAATCAAGTGGAAAAATGAAGTTTGGAGGATGAGTTCATGGAATGGATTCGAGACAGTTTTCTAGAACAATACGCCAAAGAACTAACTCGAGGACAGGTTACTTTAGATCTAGCGGTTTTTTTATTCGTTCATTTGATGTGTGCGGCGTTGGCAAGGCCAGCATTTATTGTCCATCCCTAATTGCCCTTGAGAAGGTGGTGGTGAGCCGCCATCTTGAACCGCTTCAGTCCGTGTGGTGAAGGTTCTTCCACGGTGCTGTTCGGTAGGGAGTTCCAGGATTTTGACCCAGCGACGATTAAGGAACGGCGATATATTCACAAGCCGTGTTGGCGTGTGACTTGGAGGAGAACGTGCAGGTGGTGTTGTTCCCATGTGCCTGCTGCACTTGCCATTCCAGGTTATAGAGGTCGCGAGTTTGCGAGGTGCTGTGGAAGAAGCCTTCGCGAGTTGCTGCAGTGCATCCTGTGGATGGTACACACTGCAGCCACGGTGCGTCGGTAGTGAAGGGAATGAATATTTCGGGTGGTGGATGGGGTGCCATTCAAGCGGGCTGCTTTGTCCTGGATGGTGTCGAGCTTCTTGAGTGTCGTTGGAGCTGCACTCATCCAGGTAAGTGGAGGGTATTCCATCACACTCCTGACTTGTGCCTGATAGATTGCATAAGAAGACAGGTTTAAGTAATAATCTTATAGTTAGGATCATAATATGATGGAATTTTATGTGGATTTTGAGAATGATGCAGTTAAGTCGGAAACTAGTGTCTAAAATTTAAACAAGGCCAATTGTGTAGGTATGAGGGGCAAGTTGGATAAGGTAGATTGGAAAATTGGTTAAAAGATATGAAGGTAATAAGCAATGGTGAGCATTTAAAGAAATAATTCGTAATTCTCCACATTATATTGAGGAATAAAAATAAACTGGAAAAGGTAACCAACCGTGGCTAACGAGAGAGTTTAAGGATAGTGTTAGATTTTTAAAAAGAGGCTTAAAATGTTGCCAGAAAGATTAGTAAGCCTGAGGTTTGGGACGGTTTTAGAAATCAGCAAAGAATGACCAAGAAATTAATAAAGAGTGAGAAAATTGAATGTGAGAGCAAGCAAGCAAGAAATATAAAAACAGATTTTAAGAGCTTTTAGAAATATTTAAAAAGGAAGAGATTAGCGAAAGTAAACGTGTGTCCCCTTGAGGCAGAGAAAGGAGAAATTATAACGGGGAATAAGGAAATAGCAAAGACGTTAAACAAATATGTTGTATCTGCCTTCAGAGCAGAAGACACAAAAACATATCGGAAACAATGTGGAACCAAGGGGCTAATGAGAGTGGGGAACTTAAAGTAATTAAGATTAGTAAAGAAAAAGTGCTGGAGAAATTAATGGTAATAAAATCTGACAAATCTCCAAGACCTGTTGGCCCATATCCTGGAGTTTTAAAAGAGGTGGCTCCTGGGATAGTGGGTGCACTGGTTTGGTTCATCCAGGATTCCCCAGAATCCAGAACGGTCCCCGTGGATTAGAAGGCAGCAAATGTTATTCAAGAAAGGAGGGAAGGTAGAAAACAAGGAACTGCAGGCCTATTAGCTTGACATCAGTCGTCGGGAAAATGGTCACATCTCTTATTAATGCCGTACTAACAGGGCACTGAGAGAATCATAATGTGATTAACCGGAATCAACACGGTTTTATGAAATCATAGAATCATAGAATCATAGAAGTTACAACATGGAAACAGGCCCTTCGGCTCAACATGTCCATGTCGCCAAGTTTATACCACTAAGCTAGTCCCAATTTCCTGCACTTGGCCCATATCCCTCGATACCCATCTTACCCATGTAACTGTCCAAATGCTTTTTAAAAGAAAAAATTTTACCCGCCTCCACTACTGCCTCTGGCAGCTCGTTCCAGACATTCACCACCCTTTGAGTGAAAAAATTGCCCCTCTGGACCCTTTTGTATCTCTCACCTCTCACCTTAAATCTGTGCCCCCTCGTTATAGACTCCCCTACCTTTTAGAAAAGATTTTGACTATCTACCTTACCTATGCCCCTCATTATTTTATAGACTTCTATAAGATCACCCCTTAATCTCCTACTCTCCAGCGAAAAAAGTCCCAGTCTGTCTAACCTCTCCCTATAAGTCAAACCATCAAGTCCCGGTAGCATCCTTGTAAATCTTTTCTGCACTCTTTCTAGTTTAATGATATCCTTTCTATAATAGTGTGACCAGAACTGTACACAGTACTCCAAGTGTGGCCTCACCAATGCCCTGTGCAACTTCAACAAGACATCCCAACTCCTGCATTCAATGTTCTGACCAATGAAACCAAGCATGCCGAATGCCTGCTTCACCACTCTATCCACCTGTGACTCCACTTTCAAGGAGCTATGAACCTGTACTCCTAGATCTCTTTGTTCTATAACTCTCCCCAACGCCCTACCATTAACGGAGTAGGTCCTGGCCAGATTCGATCTACCAAAATGCATCACCTCACATTTATCTAAATTAAACTCCATCTGCCATTCATCGGCCCACTGGCCCAATTTATCAAGATCCCGTTGCAATCCCAGATAACCTTCTTCACTGTCCACAATGCCACCAATCTTGGTGTCATCTGCAAACTTACTAACCATGCCTCCTAAATTCTCATCCAAATCATTAATATAAATAACAAATAACAGCGGACCCAGCACCGATCCCTGAGGCACACCGCTGGATACAGGCCTCCAGTTTGAAAAACAACCCTCTGCAACCACACTCTGGCTTCTGTCGTCAAGCCAATTTTGTATCCAATTGGCTACCTCACCTTGGATCCAATGAGATTTAACCTTAGCTAACAACCTAACATACGGTACCTTATCAAAGGCTTTGCTGAAGTCCATGTAGACCACGTCTATTGCACAGCCCTCATCTATCTTCTTGGTTACCCCTTCAAAAAACTCAATCAAATTCGTGAGACATGATTTTCCTCTCACAAAACCATGCTGACTGATCCTAATTAGTCCCTGCCTCTCCAAATGCCTGTAGATCCTGTCCCTCAGAATAACCTCTAACAACTTACCCACTACAGATGTCAGGCTCACCGGTATGTAGTTCCCAGGCTTTTCCCTGCCGCCCTTCTTAAACAAGGGCACAACATTTGCTACCCTCCAATCTTCAGGCACCTCACCTGTAGCGGTGGATGATTCACATATCTCTGCTCGGGGACCCGCAATTTCCTCCCTAACCTCCCATAACATCCTGGGATACATTTCATCAGGTCCCGGAGAGTTATCTACCTTGATGCGCGTTAAGACTTCCAGCACCTCCCTCTCTCGAAAATGTACACTCCTCAAGACATCACTATTTATTTCCCAAAGTTCCCTGACATCCATGCTTTTCTCAACCGTAAATACCGATGTGAAATATTCATTCAGGATCTCACCCATCTCTTGTGGTTCCGCAAGGGAAATCATGTTCAACAATCTACTGGTTATTTGAGGGTGTAACTAGCAAGGTACATGAAGGGAACCAATGGATTCAGTATATTTGGATTTTCAAAAAGCCTACGATAAGATGCCAGATAAATGGTTGTTACACAAGATTAAGGCTCATGGGATTGGGAGTAACATATGCATGGACTGAGGATTGGATAACGGACACGAAACAGAGATTAGGAATAAAAGGTTCATTTTCCGGTTGGCATGTCACATGTAACTAGTGGGATGCCACAAGGATCAAAGCGAGGGACTCATTTCTTACACCCTGTAAGTGGTGGAGAGGCTTTGGGGAATCAGGAGGTGAGTCACTCGCCGCAGAGTACGCAGCCTCTGATCTGCTCTCGTCGCCATAGCATCTATGTTGCTGGGCCAGTTGAGTGCCTGGTAAATGTCGATCCCAAAGACGTTGATGGTCGGGGATTCGGCAAAGGTAATCGGATGGAATGTTAAAGAGATGGTTGATCCGCTCTTGTTGGAGCTCTTGTGCCATATTTTTGTTGCGAAAATCTCCACAATCGAAAAAAATCAGTGAATGAAAGTTGTCTGTTTTACAAAAGTCCATTCTGCTCACCCACTACTCCCCGTTGTTCGTTTATTGAACAGTGCCTGAGACAACTGCCAGGGTACTCGGATACTGAATATGAAGCTTACCCAAGGGTTGAAAAGTTGGTTAACCTCATCCATTAAATGTTCAGCCGCAGGATTGGCCGCAAAGTGTGGAATTTGGTGGCATTACTCTGGACTGTTGTACCCGGTTGTCTGACAGTTTGTTGCATTGAAATCGATCGTCACTGCTTGTTCCTTTCGAATTACAGGTCTATCCAAACCAAATATATCAGTGGATTCTAGTCTTGTTGTGAAGGGTGCAAAAGTCAACTTTAACTGTACAAATCCCCGGGACCTTCCTGGCTTCACATTTCACTTGTACAGATTCGGAGAAGCGAATTACTCGGATATCCAGACTGCTGCTGCACGGAACAATTCTGTCAACTTCACCATCACGATGATGGATCACGCCGATGGAGGAAAATACACCTGTCGGTATAAAGGGGATGTGAGGGGAAGGCTGCTAACGTCGGCTCAGAGTGACCCTGTACATATAACTGTAAAAGGTGAGTGAGATTCACACTGTGACTCTGTTCATCCGACCACCGGAAAAAAGTGTTTGTTTTTCATTTTTAATCTGCCTCAGGTGTTGTATTTCATGCTTAAAATGGCGTGTAAATTACACACAAAGGCCCTTTAACGCTTATTTCATTAAATATTCGCTATTTATCATGTTACTGAGGAAGGAACTAAAGCACCAAAGGTTCATTGGTTTTATTTCTCTAATTCCGATCAACAGTTTAATTCTCTAGTTGTGTTCTGTAGTTCCTTACCGATCATGTAATAGTCCAGGTTCACCCCCAGGCAAGCTGAGAAAAGAATAACGTCCACGGTACGATCTGTAACAAAAGGTAATTTAACCTTGTATGCTAAAGACAAACAAACTGCAGATGCTGGAAACATACAGTACGTCAGTCAGCGTCTGTGGAGAGAGCAGGTGAGTTCTGACTAAGGCCACGCCTGAAACGTCACCTCATATGTTCTCTCCGCAGTATTGCAGGTTTGACCAATTGATTTACTAGAATGATTCCAGGGATGAGTGACCTTAGTTACTTGGATAACTGGGGGTGTTCTCCTTAGTTCAGAGACGGTTGCGAGAATATTTGATACAGGGATTCAAAATCATGAAGGGTCTCGGCAGAGTTAATGGACAGAAACGGTTCCCTTTGGCGGAAGGGTCAAAAACCAGAGGACATAGATTTAAGGTGATTGGCAAAAGAACCAAAGGTGACATGAGGAAAAACTTTTTCACACAGCGATTGGTTAGGATCTGGAATGTACTGCCCGAGGGGGTGGTGGAGGCAGATTCAATCATGGCCATCAAAAGGGAACTGGATAAGTACATAAAAGGAAAAAAATGCAGTGCTGCTGGGGTAGGGCGGGGGGACTAGCTGGATTGCTCTTGCATGGAGCCAGCACGGATTCGATGGGTCGAATGGCCTCTATCCTTGCTGTGATCTTTCTAATATTCTATGATTCGATGTTCATTCCAAAGTTTACAGAATTAAACTTATTAATTTCCATCCCACCAGTGTTTATTTTTGTTGTTAGCTGGAAAGAATTAAATACTTACCTGTTCACAGTTCCAGCTATTATCGAAGGAAGGAATCAATGAATAAATCAGGCAATTAATTAATCGAGCAATGAAAATTGAGCTTTGAGCAGTGTCACGTTTTCCAGGTGGATAATGATGTCACCATGTGACAAACCATTGCCGAACTCATTTCGGATTCCTTGATTTTGTGGCATTGCTTTAATGTGGAACATTTATAGGAATAAAAGAGAGGAGAAGAGACAGACTTAGAGTATTATAGACGAAACGGTGCAAACCAAGAAATCGCTAAAACAAAAGATCACTCGGGTTGGAAACACATCGTCATCTCAAACTTTTTTCGTTTTCATCTATGTTAGAACTCACCCCGGATTCTACAGCACCCCGTGCCTATGTTTTGTTTCATTAAGGAGCAGATTATTTACTTCGTGTAGAAACTATTGGTTAACTTTGTTGTACTGTGTTCCTTTATATCATTTAGATAATTCCTCTTGGTTGGAGGCAGCTGTTGGCTCTGCTGTGGTTCTGATTTTCATCCTTACTCTGTTGGGTGTGTGCTTCTGGAAAAATAGAAAGGTAAGTTAAACACGTATTATCCGTTCATCAAAAACACACGGACTAAGCCAACTGCCATCTCTCTTCCTCCCCGCTCGTAACCATCTCCCTCATTCATCTAGCACTGGACACCTAACCCCGGAATGTAACTGTAAGGAGATCATGGACAGAAAGGCGCAGTTGGAAATGACCTAAATCTTAGTAGACCTGATGCTCATCCTGTCCAACCAGTGCAGAACATCATCATTAAAACCCACAGAATGTTGAACTACGCAACCCAAAACAGTAGAATACAAGTGAGAGAAGGTGCTAATCAAACTGTACTGTACAGTATCGTTCCCTCCGCGACACCCTAGTCAACTCTTCCATCACCCCTAACACCCTTTCTCCTCCCCACGTCACCTTCCCGTGTGAGCGCAGGAGATGCAACACCTGGCCCTTCACCTCCTCCCTTCTCACCATCCAAGGTCCCAAACACACCTTCCAAGTGAAACAGTGGTTTACTTGTAATTCATTCAAGTTAGTATACTGTATCCGCTGCACACAACGCGGTCTCATCTACACAGGGAAGATCAAACACATACTGGATGATCGCTTTCCTGAACACCTCCGCTCTTTCTGCAAGCGTGACCCTGACCTTCTGGTCGCTTGCCATTTTAGTTCTCCTTCCCACTCCAACTCTGACCTCTCTGTCCTCGGCCTCTTACACTGTTCCAATCAAGCTCAGCGTGAGCTTGAGGAACAGCACCTCATTTTTCGTTGAGGCCATTTACAACCTTCCGGAAACAATATTGATTTCAATAACTTCAGATCATAACCACTGTTCCCATTTTTGGTCAGCGAGCGCTGGTAATGAGTCTACTGCTGCAATTGTCAGCTACTCCTGATCAGTCTGTTGTTACTTATCCTGTCCCATTACCACCTTCCTTACCTTGCACCATCATCCCCTTTGTCATTTAATCACTCCTGCCCTCCACCCTATCACAGACCTTCCTTTTTGTTCTTTCCTCCCCCGCACCCACCTCCCTGCACCCCTTTCCCTGGCTCAGTACTTGCTCAAAAACGTAAATCTTTTAACATCTTCCAGTTCTGACGATAGGTCTCCGACCTGAAACGTTAATTTTGTTTCTTTCTCCACAGTTGCTGCCTGATTTGCGGAGCTTCTCCTGACTTTTCTGTTTTTATTGGAGATTTCCAGCTTCAGCAGTGTTTTGCTTTTAATGTACTGTAGTCTGCTGTGACATCACTCTGAGCACTCCTGCCAAGCTCTAATCTTGACAAACTCCTTCCTACCGCAGTCTTCCCTCCCACCGCTAACCCTGTGAACTCTGCCAGCGGATCAACGATTACCGTCCCTCCAGAATTTCCGTTCACTTGCAAACAAGGCCTTTGCCATCCCTGATCTTAGTAAGGATGTTGTATCGATAACCATGGACTTGCCGGTAACTTCGATCATGGCTGATGACAACTTCCCCCTTACTGAAGCCTCCCCGTCTGTCTCTACCTTCTACCAGCTGCCCCACCCAAACCGCTGCGGTTGCGGTGTGACATTTATAACCAAATAACACCTTAGTCTGTGCCGCGACTCCTCTGTCAACTTTTCCTCATTTGAGCACATATGCCCCAGGTTAAATTTCCTTGACAGTTTTCGTCCCTCATCTTCTGCACTGAACGACTTCTCCTCCTCGGTGACCTCAACCCGCATCTCAGCTCACCCTGCCGTCTCTTCTCTGAGTTATGTGACCAACTGTTCTCACTTAACCTTTCCTTCATATCAATTATTTATGGGATTTGGGCGTTGCTGTCAAGGCCAGCATTTATTGCCTTTTTCCCCTTGAGAAGGCGATGGTGAACCGCCTTCTTGAACCATTGCAGTCCGTGTGGTGAAGTTTCTCCCACGGTGCTGTTAGGTGAGGTGTACCAGGATTTTGACCCAGTGAGGATGAAGGAACGGCGATATATTTCCAAGTCGGGATGGTATGTGACTCAGAGGGGAATATGCAGGTGGTGTTGTTCCCATGTGCCTGCTGCCCTTATCCTTCTAGGTGATAGAGATCGCGGATTTGGGAGGTGCTGTCGAAGAAACCTTGGCGAGTTGCTGCACTTGCATGTAGAATTACATCGTTTTTACAGCACCGCAGAAGGCCATTCGGTCCACCAGGGTATATGCCGCTAATTTTGCTCAACACATACCGCTCACGAGTCACGCCCCCTGCCGCCTTCCAACCCACTTCCTTCTGTTTCCGCCTCTGCAAAAAAACTATGCCCTCAGTCACTTACAACGGAACTTTCAATCTCCCAACTGTGTATCCTTTGGCCCTCCAGTCGCCACCATACTTCTGCAGCTTCAATCACACCCTCAACTCCACCTTTTATGCCCTATTCCCCAGTAAAACTCCTAACTTCTCCCACCCTGGTCGTTTCCCGTGGTAGGGCCTATATCTTTGTTTCCATAAATGCAAAGACCACAGATTTAATCACTTATGGCGAACAACCGTTCTCGCCATTGATCACCAGAACTGAGTGGATCACAGAAAGCACTGTCGGGCCCTGTAATCCTCTGCCAAAACTGCTCATTACCCCTGGGAAATCCTAGAGTGTAAAAATAATCCCAAGCTCCTTTTCTCCACAAAACCGTCTCCTTAAACCCCTCTCTCCTGCCCCCTCCACTCTCACCAACAACAAGTGAGAGGGGCTCATGGACTTCCTGTCTCCTTAAACCCCTCTCCCCTGCCACCTGCACTCTCACCACCAACAAGAAGTGAGAGGGGCTCATGGATTTCCTTTTTCCTTAAGCCCCTCTCCCCTGCTACTTCCATTCTCACCAGCAACACGTGTGAGGGACTCGTGGACTTCCAGTCTCCTTAAACTCCTCACCCTGAGAATACCTACGATGGGCCACTTATATTAACCCTTGGTTTAACATACTGCCATTTTGTTATGGAGGCATCTTATTGAGCAAATGAAAGCTTACTACATATGCATCCCCTGCCCTCTGCACTCTCACCACCAACAAGCGAGAGGATCTCATGGACTTTCTGTCTCCTTGAACCCCTCTCTTCTGCACCCTCTACTTTCACAACCAACAACAAGTGAGAGGGGCTCATGGATTTTCTGTCTCCTTAAACCCCTCTCCCTCGCCCCCAACACTATCAACACCAACAACAAGTGAGTGGAGCTCGAGGATTACCTTGTCTGCAAAACTGAGACCATCCGTTTAGCTGCTTCTGTCGCGTCTCTCCTTCCCCTTGTCCAACAAGCCAAACTGCCCCCAAAGCTCCACCTGCCAGAGCACTGAACTTTCATCTTCATCTATTGTCTGCTCTCTCCCTTTATCCCCTTTCTGAGCTCATCTTGTCCATCAGACCCACTCCTGATCTCACGACCCAATTCCCAATAAGCTTCTGACCACCCAACTTGCCTTCCTGGCCTCTTTGCCAGCTGTTACTGTAAACGGTTCACTTTCCTCAGATTTTGTCTCGTCCCTTTCAAATCTGCGGTCATCACCCCTCCCCAATGCTCACCCTTGACCCCACTACCCTTGCAAACTACCGCCCAATTTCCAACCTTTCTTTCCTCTGCGAAGTCCTTAAACGTGTTGTTGCCTCCCTAATGCGGGGCCATCTTTCCTGCAACGCAATATTTGAACCTTTCCAATCAGGTTTCCACTCCTGACACAGTATTGAAACGGCCATAAAACATGTCACAAATAACATTCAACCTGACTGTGACCGTGATGCATTGATCGTTTCTCATCCTCCTCGACCTCTCTGCAGCCTTTGACACGATTGACCACAACACCCTTTTCCAACGCCTCTCTTCCGCTGTCCAGCTGGGCGGGACTGCCCTCGTCTGGTTCCACTCTAATCAATTCAGTCGTAGCCTGGAGAATAGCCTGCAATGGCTGTTCTTCAAGCCCCTGCACCATTACATCTGGACACCCCAAGGATGTATCCTTCGTCACCTCCTATTTCTCATCTGCATGCTGCCCCTCGATGACATCATCCAAAACAACTGCGTCAGATTCGACAAGTATGCTGCCGAAAAACAGCTCTACCTCACAACCACCTCTCTCAACCGCTCCATTACCTCTGTGTTGTCAAACTTCTTGTTTGGATGAGCCATTGTCCTTGGAGCCCTGCACAAACTTCGTTCCCCATAAACCGATTCCATCCCTTCCCTCGCCTCTGTCTCTCGCTGGTTTGCAAGCAACCATGCCGCGGTCTTTGAAGCTGAGCTGAGCATCTCACCCCATGGCAGCTCCATACAATGACTGCCTATTTCCATCTCCGTAATATTGCCTGTCTTATCCCCTACCTCCGCGCATCTGCTGTTAAAAACCTGCTCCGTGCTTTTGTTATCTCCGGATTCAACTATTTCAATGCTCCCCTGGCCAACCTCCCGTCTTCCACCCTCCATAAAGTTAAACTTAAGGTCTCTGCGCTTCTAACAGTTGGATCTTGTGCCCCCCCCCCCCCCCACTTCCTTCGAACCACCACTGGCGGCCGGAATTCCCTCCCAAACCTCACCGCCTCCAATGGTCAATAGAGAGTAATATCGGGTGGCGAGTAAACCAGGCATCCTATCCGAACCCGCCCGGCGGCTTAGCTTAAAATTATACTGTTTGGGTGTGTTCATAATACAGTTGAATGTTGTGACGGGACAGTTATGGTACTGGAGGGAATCGTTTCCGTGGCCCGAAGACCATTTTTGCTCCTTGACTTTTCTCGTGTTCCTATTTTGTAAGCCAGTGATGAGGTCCAAATTTCTAACAGTTCGTCTTTCCTCTCAGGGAAGTGGGGAAGCAGCGGAGAAATGAGGTGAGAATATCAGCAGTTGAATTGTCAATTTTATCATTCATTATTTTGCTAAATTGGACCACAAACCCAACTGAAATAACATCCAGACGCAAACTGTTAGACGAGGGGTTTTCTTACTGATCATCTGCTCCTCAAAATAATAGAGTCCGTAGCATTCAATGTTCGGTGCTACTGATTTATTCAGCATTCAATAATTACTATTAACAATAATTAAACATCCACTTAACAACAGCATTTAAGGCAAAACCTTGTGAGGTTTTAGCCGGAGAATCCGAACTAAACACGTTAAAGTTTCAAGCTCGGGATTTTCAGGGTTGCTCAGACCTTAATCGAATTCCAAAGTATCTGTTCCATCATCCACATTTTATAGGCCTTTTCCAACCATTCTATGTGACAATTGTCATGTCACATTACATAGTTACATTACATAGTTATCATTCAACACTGATTTGATTGTCCTGTACTTGCAGCCATAGATCCAATCCCCCTAACTTGTTACACTGCCTAACTTTCCAGATATAGGACTTGCTCAGGCAGGTTTTCAATTTCAAGTAAGGCGTCGATGCCTTCATAAAAAAGGGGGCGGGGGCGGGAGATTCTCCCTGTTCTGTGTCTATGCAATAACTTCAGTTTTAAAGCGGTATCTTACCATAGACCGGTAAAACCCCCAACCTGTTCCCTTTCCCATTCAATACCAATCTACTGAAATACTCACATAGGCAGACACAAATACACAAATGCACAAATACACACACACACATACATACACACAAAAATATACACACACACACACACACACACACAGGGATACACAAGTATACAAAGACACACAGACAAACACACACATGGACATAGACGCAGCAAAACACCCACAGACACACATATACACAAACACACATTCACGGTCAAACACTCACACACTCAAATTCTGTCTCATACACACAGACACAAATACGCACAAGAACACAGAGACAATTATTCACACAATCAAATACTCTCACACACACTCACACATTCACAATAAAGCACATACACCATAACACAAGCACTCATACACACAAAAAACGCTCTCTCCTACTCACACACAGACACACACACACAAGCGCTCTCACACAAACACACACACATATATTATCGGACTCAAATGCTCTCTCACACAGACACACACGCACCAACACTCTCACATTCTTATACAAACACACACAATAACACGCAGACACACACATAGAATCACTCATACACATAAACATCTACACACGTCGACACACACATAGACATACTCACATACAATCACAGACACACATCCAAAAAAAATGCACACGCTCTGTTGCACAGACACATCACCCAAATACGCAAAAGCCAATTGGCACAAAGCAATGTCTTACAAACAAAAAATAAATAAGGAACCAAACATTCAGTTTTAGCAATAAATGTCGGCCAGCATCTCGGATAAACTCTATTGCCTATTTCAAATAGTACCTTGAAATCCTTTACGTCCAATTGAGAGGTCACACTAGGCCACAGTTTAATGTCTCATCCTGAATATAGCATTTCCAACAGTGCATCATTCTGTCTACTGAAGAGTCCCTAAATGTTATGCTCCAGTTTCTGGACTGGAGTTAAAACCCACGACTTCCTGATTTAGAACCAAGATTGGTTCTGATTTAGTCAGGGTAGCCTCTTCCTGAGGGACAACTGCATTGTGGGAAATTCCGACCTCCAGAAGTGTCATTCAAACTTATCCCCTGTGCTCCTGATAATGGAAAGGATCCCATTGGCACCATTCATAGAAAAACAGGGAAGCTGTCCCAGTGTCCTGGGCAATGTTTATTCCGCAACCAACAACAGTAAAACAGATTAGCTGGGCGTTTGTCTCATTGCTGGCTTTGGGATCTTGCTGTGCGCAAATTTTCTTATGCATCTCCTTACACTACAAAAGCGACTCCGCTGCAAAAGTACTTCATTGGTTGTAAAGTGCTTTGGAACGCCTTGGGGTTGTGAAAATCGCTATATCAATGCAAGTTCTTTCTTTCTATCATAAAACTATCATCATGGATGAATAAATATTAATATTCAAAAGTAAACGGTGATACAGTTAAGCAATCATTGTGACCATACAGCAACTCAGCACTTGGCACATTACCGCTACCTTTGTGATATTCCTAAAAATATCAAGCCTCACGTCTACTCCTCTTCCTAATGGATACCTTGGTCATCCCATTCATTTCCTGGAAGAAGGGAGCAAATGGGAAGGGAAGCCTAGAGTAGGAGGCCCATTCACTTCCTCCTGGACAGTGAAAGATCCATTGCTGGTTGCCAAGGACCAGCTACTCCCCATTCTTGGCGGCGGAGATTTTATCCCATTCATATGGTGATTTCATAAAACTTCCTCTGCAGGAGAGACCAACCAGAGAAAGAAAACTCTTTAATAAAAGAGGAAAAGGTTTTTAGTGATTAAAGGAAGTGCATTATTTTCCATGTTTTGTTTCATTTAGACGCTGTCCTTAATCTACAAACACAGCCAAAGAAAGACGGTGTAAGTGACAAATGGCCCTGGCGGTTTATTTCATGCCTTTGATGTTGCCTTTCTTCGCGCTCTTTGCTCCTCCTGGAAAGATGTATCGAAATATTTTGTCGCATTCTCTCAGGATCTTATTGTGCTTTTTAACATCACAATTATCTTGTCCTGTAAGTTACTATGTATCGTACCAAATCTATTTTCAATCATATCTCAACGGATCTGAGTTTGCCTCAGCGGGCTGAACGATTAATTCCCAGTAGAACACGAATCTTGGAACCGTGCGCTTTATGGTTGCTCCCCCATAGTAAATGAAGCGAAAAAACAGAGATTAATCATGAGGGTTGTGGCTGTACTTGTGTAAACATACTACTATTTCGACAGTATACAGCAGTGACGGATTAGCTTTAGGTTTAATTGTGGAACACGCAGTACATTATTATGTATACAAGACAATATTCTATTTCCCCACTGACCCAGTGTCCGGTTTGCATGTCTTGCACCAGCTATCTTTTTATCCCGCCTGGAATGTCAATTTGCCCTTTTTCTTTGCTGTGCCTAATCGGTAAATACGACTGGATTTTTTGATTTTGCAGAGGCGGAAAACGCAGCATATGGATTCGGCTGCCCATAATACACCCCTCCCGATTTTCCTCTCCATCGATGTCATTGGGCTAATCCCTTCTCACCCGATTTCAGCCACCGCCGAAGTCGGAAGTTCTGCCCGCTATGTATTTCCAGCATCTCCGATTTCTCCACTGAAGCTCGCGAATCTCTCCTTGTTTTCAAACAAACAGCATTAACTTGAGCTAAAATCATTTCGAGTGGCGCAATATTTCCCATTAACGATCGCCCACTGGGGAAAAAAAAAACATTTTGGAATTTTGCCCTTCTGCTGCCGTTCATCTGACGATAGAATTTCGCCGAACTGTCACCAAATTTTAAGCCGATCGATTGAATGCCTGACCAATTGCACTGTTCATTTCAGGGCCAGCGAGACACCTTCCAAACCGTAGATGAGGACTCCGTCATCGACACAATGGTGAAGGTTTAAAACATTTGTATGTCACCCGGGCATAATGCGCCGTCACCAACCCCTCAACAACAGGGCCAGTGCCGAACAACGCGATGTTCTTGAGCATTTCACCAATTTCTATATTATCAAGAGAGATTTTGTGTTTCTATATCGCCATCTAGAGAAATGTAACCTCGGGGAGATATGCTATCTCCCTCCTGGTATTTCGTTCACTTCAAATGTCATTTAAACGACACTTTTGGTGGATGAATTGTTTTTTTCTGCACAGCCCGGTCCTGAATCACAAACTTGGTCCCCAGTCGATGAATTTGAAAAAATGAGGTGCCACCCTGGTGAAGGTACAACACAGGACGATATGCATTCGAAAGAGCAGGAGCAACATGTTATAGACAGAGCTAATCGATCCCACAAAAAAACGGATCAGATCAAAGCTCTGCAGTCCTGCCACATCCAGTCATGAATGGTGGTGGACAATTAAACAACGAACGGGAAGAGAAGCCTTCGTGAGCATCCCATCCTCAATGATGGGGGAGTCCAGCAAATGAGTGCAAAAGACAAGGCTGAAGCGTTTGCAACCATCTTCAGACAGAAGTGCCGAGTGGATGATCCATCTTGGCCTCCTCCGGAGATCTCCACCATGACAGAAGCCAGTCTTAGTCAATTCGATTCACTCCACGTGTTATCAAGAAACGGCTCAGTGCACTGGATACAGCAAAGGCTATGGGACCCGAAAACATACCAGCTGTAGTGCTGAAGACTTGTGCTCCAGAACTAGCTGCGCCTCCAGCCAAACTGTTCCAGTACAGCTACAACACTGGCATCTACCCGACAATGTGGAAAATTGCCCAGGTATGCCCTGTCCACAAAAAAGCAGGACAAATCAAATCCAGCCTATTACCGCCGTGTGAGTCCACTCCCAATCATCAACATGGTGATGGAAGGTGTCGTCGACAGTGCTATCAAGCGGCTCTTACTCACCAATATCATTCTCACTGACGCTCAGTTTGGGTTCTGCCAGGACCAGTCGGCTCCAGACCTCATTACAGTCTTGGTCCAAACATGGACAAAAGAGATGATTTCCAGAGGTGAGGTGAGAGTGACTGCACTTTACATCAAGGCAGCATTTGACCAAGTGTATCATCAAGGAGCCCGAGTGAAATTTGCGGCAATGAGAATCGGGGGAAACATCTCCAGTTGCTGGAGTCATACCTAGCTCAAAGGAAGATGGCAGTGGTTTTTGGAGGCCAATCATCTCAGCCCCAGGACATTGCGGCAGGCATTCCTCAGGGCAGTGTCCTCGGCCCAACGATCTTCAGCTGCTTCATCAATGACTTTCCCGTCCATCGTATGGTCAGAAGTGGGGATGTTCGCTGATGATTGTACACTGTTCAGTTCCATTCGCAGCACCACATATAATGAAGTAGTCCGTGCCTGCAAGCAGCAAGACTTGGACAACATCCAGGCTTGGGCTGAAATGATGCAAATAACATTCACGTCAGACAAGTGCCTGTCAACAAGAGAGAGTCTAATAACCTCCACTTGACCATCAACATCCTGGGGGTCACCAATATCCAGAAACATAACTGGACCAGCCACATAAGTACAGTGGCTATAAGAGCAGGTCGGAGGCTGGATATTCTGCGACGAGTGACTCACCTCCTTACTCCCCAAAGACTTTCGAACATCTACAAGGCACATGTCAGAAGTGTGATGGAATACTCTCCACTTGCCTGGATGAGAGCAGCTCCAAGAACACTCAAGAAGCTCAACATCATCCAGAACAAAGCAGCAAGCTTGATTGGCATCCCATCCAACACCCTAAACATTCACTCCCTCCAACACTGGTGCACTGTGGCTGCAGTGCGTACCATCTAGAAGATGCACTGCAGCAACTCGCCAAGGCTTCTTCAAAAACGCCACCCAAACCCACAATCTCTACTACCTAGAAGGACAAGGAGAGGAGGCGCATAGGAACAACACCACCTGCACGGCCCCTTCCAAGTCACAAACCATCCCGACTTGGAAATATATCGCCGTTTCTTCATCGTCGCAGTGTCAAAATCCTGGAACTCCCTTCCTAACAATGATGTGGGAGAACCTTCACCGCACGGACTGCAGCGGTTCATGAAGATGGCTCATCACCATCTTCTCAATGTCAATTCGGGGTGGGCAATAAATGCTGGCCTTGCCAGCGACGCCTACCTCCATGAATGAATAAAGAAACCTTCATTATTTAAAATCTAAGCCTTCTCGACTCTATTTCAGTGGAAATAATCCCGGTATTTCAAATCTTTCGCCATACAGTTTTCCTTCCCTGGCCTCATTGCAGAGAATCTATATTGTGCTTTCTATGGGTTTAATGTTGTTTCTGTAATGGGGTGTCCAAACTGCTCATTGTGCTCTTGTCAGCAGCCCGAGAAAGCAGTAAAACGGGATGTAAACAAAGCGAAAAAAGGCAAATAACGAATAGACCTTCATCCTAGTCACTGTAGCTGGTTTCTTCTTCGATAGATAATTCCGTAAAGGCAGGCTCCGCTGTCCATTTGCCTCACTTTTCACAGCCGTGCCTTCACCCATATCCACGCTCCAGAATGCGGTCTATTTCAATGCGATGGCTGCAGGTAAGCCGAGTTATGTTCTTCGAACAAAACAGTGTCCACGAGTAGTTACCAATGTTGATTTATCTTAACAATTCCGTCTATTACATAAAACACTTTCCGGTACAAGTATATTGAGCCCAGAAATTACTTTTGCTCATCCAGTGGACAAACAATGAACACATTCCAATGAACGTCAACAAAGACTCGCATTCACTTACCGACTTTAATGTAATAAACATCCCAAGGGGTTGCAATGAGCAGCGGGTAACAACGGGCACTAAAACATTAAAAAGATGTCAAGAGGACTGGCGAAAACCTTGGACAAATAGTGGGTACAGGGAGGGTGTAAAAGGAGGATCAGTAAATGGAGAGACTGAGGGGATAGGTTTGGTTTAAAGAGAGTAGAGTTGAAATGTCTGAAGGAATGGCCACCAATGGTGGGATGAAAAGAGTAAAGAATGGTAAAATATAACAATAACTACTTGTATTTATACAGCGGATACAACATTGATAAATATGGTAAGGCGATTTACTGAGGTATAATCAGACAAGCATGGAACCCCGGCCACAGAAGGAGATATTTGGAGGGATGACCAAACCATAAAGCGAAAGATGGCGTTCATAGAATGTCTGAAAGAAGGAATGAACTTGCCTCTGTAAAGCGCCTTTCAGGACCCCAGGAGGTCCCAAAACGCTTTACAATCAATGAAGTGCATTTTGAAGTGGATTCACTTTGGTAATCTAGGAAGAACGCAAGCAAATTCCCACAAACTGGAATGAGATAAATGACCAGGAGATCGGTTTTGGTCATGTTGGTTGTGGGCTAAATATTGCCCAAGACACTGGGGAGAAAGCCCCTGCTCTTCTCGAATATTGTCCTTGGGTCTTTTACATCGACTTGAGAAGGCAGATGGACCCTCGGTTTAACGTACCTTACAAAAGCCAGTCTCTCCGACAGCACAGTGTTCCCTCAGTACTGCACTGCAGTGTCAGCCTGGATTATGTGCTCAAATCGCTGGAGTGAGAATTGAACTCACAACCTTCTAACTCAGAAGCAAGACGACAACCATTGAGCCACGACTGAGGCCTGAAAGGCGTAGAGGGAGATGGAGGGGCAAAGGGAGGACATTCTGGAGCGAGGATATGGCTGAAGGCACGGCTGTGAGAAGGATAGCAAATGGACTAAGGTTGCACAAGCGGCCAGAGGTGGAGGAGCGGAATGTTTGGCCTGGGCTGCAGTGGCTGCAGGTTTGGAGGAGGCTACAGGGATAGCAAGGGGTGAGATCCTGGTGGATTTACGTGTAAGAAAAAGTAAAATATACAACAGGCTCTGGAGGCTGGAAGCCACTGTCGGTCAGTAAGGACTTGAATGATTGTTGAGGGACTCACCAACCAAAATGAGAGTGGTGGACATGGAATCGGTGGCCGAGATTGTGGGGTCAAAGATCATGACGTCCAAATTTTTAACTGGATGAAATTGTCACTCATCTAAAACAGAATGTTGCTTTGACAACACAAATATATTGGAAGGGTCAAGAGAGGCGGTGATTTTGTCAGCGTGCATCTGAAAGTTGATCCATATCTGCACACAATATCACCAAAGGGCAGCATGGAGATGAGGAAGAGGAAACCAAGGATTGAACCTTTAGATGTGGAGATGCCGGTGATGGACTGGGGTTGACAATTGTAAACAATTTTACAACACCAAGTTATAGTCCAGCAATTTTATTTTAAATTCACAAGCTTTCGGAGGCTTCCACATCGTTCACCTGAGGAAGGAGGTAGCCTCCGAAAGCTTGTGAATTGAAAATAAAATTGCTGGACTATAACTTGGTGTTGTAAAATTGTTTACAATTGCGAACCTTTAGAGACATCAGATATAACGGTGATAGGGTGGGAAGAAAAGCTTCTCCTGGCTTTGATCAGAGAGGTGAGTTGATCAAACGAGCGCAGTCCCGCCAAAAGAGGCCAATGATCGATGAATGAGAAGTTCACGGGTGTGTTTCCTGCAGGTGTGGAGGAGAGGGCGGAGATGGGGAGAGTTGGGCCAGGAAGGGATTAAAACCGCAGGATGAAAATTTTAAATGTGAAGCGATCAGGAACTGGGCGTCAGTGAGTGCCAGTGAAGCCGAGCAGGACCTGATGCTGTTTGGAAGGTCGGCCAGGAGTGAACTGAGGAATGGAGCCGAGAGGGGACGAGGCATTGATCAGGGTTTCAATGGCAATTGGCTGAGGAAGGAATGGAGGCGAGCGAGGGAAGCTCGGGGCCATTGTGATAGAGGTCGAATCGGGTCATGAGCTCAGCTCGGGGTGACACGGGAGCAATTTTACTGGAGCCGTCAACCAATGGATAATAAACGGGTAAACATCTGCAGTAAAATAACGGAGAGAGGAATAGCAATGAAGCTCGTTCAATGTCCGTCCCCTCATATCACACAGTCATTTCTCGGCTGCAATCCTGAACGTCGTCTTTAACTGTTCACGTGTCAGAGACTCAAAATTCATAATTTAACCGGCAAGCTGCAGGAACAGAGTGAAACGAGTCTGCTTGTGTTCCTGGGTTCAGTGTACACGCGGTGAAATCGGTAATATTTATAAATGAATCGGCAGGAGTGAATATGGTCAATACAATTATATAAAAACCAGAAATATAGCCGTTCATTGTTGTTGGACCAGTCCTTTCTGAGCACAGCTTTTAACTTTATTCCGAAGAGAGGTCTCATTAAGACAAGGTTCTGAACTTGGAGATGTTTGTGATATATCCACGTCATCATTTACACTGAAGACAAAGCTGCTGATGAAATGTGTTTGATCAGGTGGACTGTAACTAATATCAATGGTCAGGGGTATAACCGTGTCAGTGGAGATTTACCCCCTGTATAAATCAGAGTTCCTTGCAATGTATCAGCTCAGAGTGCCAACCGGAGTTGCGGTTTTCAGATCAACAGAAATCACTGCTTCTCACAGAAATGGGATATCCAGTAATCTATCTGATAGAAAACATTTATTATCCTGTTCTTGCAGCCGTCGGAGTTTCGGGTAAGCCGTTGTCTCAGCTGTTAATGGTGTAAATCGGTGTTCTGTTCTGCTGTACGGGGCACTTTTTTTCTCCCATCATGTTTTACACAGCCGCCTGTTCTGTTCTATCAGTTGATGGAATGTCCTAATTCTCTGCTCTTTCAGACTTGTAGCAGCTGCATTATAACTATAATGTACCTTGTATATCCAACACTGGCATTGTGACTAAATTATTCTCTGCACTGAATATATTCGAATCAGGTGTCGGGGCTAAGAGCTGGTCTCAGAGCTGTTAACAGTTTCATGTTGTGGAACGAAGCTGTCCTGGAATATTTTTTCATCATAGTGTTTTCAGTGATAAATAATATGAAAGCTCACGGTCTCAGTGTTACAAGGAGGCAGCGCACTGTCCTCCCTCTTGAATAACATGGTCCAGTTTAACTGTGATTTCAATGTATTTATTGGTTATCACTGTTATGAAATATTATTTCATTGTGTGTGTATCTGACGCCGCTTCAGAATTCTGGCTACTGAACTGAGTTTGCTGATGATTCTTTCACATCTTATTCTCTGATTCACTGTGGACAAATTCACTGTAAAATGCAATGTTTAGAAGTTATGTTTTATCAGTTTGCACTTTACCTTTTAGAATCAGGAGCCCTTCTATTTATATGTAGATTATAAGTAGCAGGGGTGATGTTGCCGTTTTTTTAATTGTACAATGCCGCCATCTATAACGCTGTACTTTATAATTACAAGAGAAGGAATTTTAATTATTGTGAAGTGTGTCTGGAAGAGGCATTCGATTCTGTTTATTCCATGCATTGTAGATGAAGTGAACAGTGTAGATGAACAGATGGAGACTTGGATGATCTGTAGGAACATTAAACTATTCACAGAGCCTTTAACCTATAACAAACTGACATTAAGAATAGGATCTTTGGAACACGGGGCTGGTGAAGAGAAAGCAGGCGCTGGATATTCGGATTTACTCGGGTGTGAAAAGGAGCATTTAGAAAGAGAGACGAGAGAGCGCGGCGAGATAGAGCCGAGCGATAGAGTACGCGATTGAGAAGGAAAACCAGAGGGAGACGGGAGAAGGAAAGGGAGAGTAGAAAGCTAGAGACAGAGAGAGAGAGCGAGAGAGAGAGACAGAGAGATAGGGAGCAGCAGCGAGGTGAACAATTTTTCGGAATGAGCTGCTGAAACTTCCAGAACAATTATGAAGAGGAAATGTGAATTGAAGGTGTTCTCAGATAGTGAGAGTTTTATTATACTCGCGCCACGTGTTTTTATCGCTATCAGGTCCTCAGTCTGATTATGTGAATGTTCCTTTTACTTATTTACTGACTAAATAAATAAACATAATTTAAATATATTTGAAGAAAATACGTTGTCTTTTTTTGATCACATTGATTTATTAGGGGATTGTATTCCAAAAGCTATGTGACAGTTTAAATCAATAAAGAATGAGGCTAATTCTATTAATACATTTTAATTTAATTTTAATTGAATGTGCAAACTAAATTTATTGAAAACATTTTATACCCAACGACCAGAAAAATATCCATAGAAAGGAACTGTTAAATTTATGAATTGAGTTGTGTTACTGGGACCTATAGATTAGATTTCAACGAACACCATCCTACAGTCTCGCCCTGTGACTCCCAGCCTCTGCTCCCGTTGCATTGAATCCTCTGCTCCTCATCCGTTGCTTCAGTTTATCCGCTTCCGCAAACCATCTGCTCCTGACTCCCCTTCATCTCCTTCATGTCCTTTTCTTTGTTTCCCTCCCAACCGGACTCACTGGCTCGGTCTCCAGCTGCACCTCCCCTTCTGCCACATTCCCGACCTTCTCGCTCTTTCCCGTCCATCTGGAGCTCAAATCCGGATTTAACCCATTGGATTCCCGGTGCGGAAAACCCCCTTCTCCCTTCCCCACCGGCACTGCGCCCTCACTCAGCCCTTCCAGTGGATCCGGTGCTCACTTTATTCACTTTCTATATCAATTTCCCAATTCATTATTGATAATTGTCTTTTTTTTAAACATTTCTCTGTCCGATAACGCTGCCCAGGTCAATGAATCAGTTTCCACCGTTTGATGCAGCAACAAAGCTTGACATTTCACCCCAGATCCTCTCAAATTGCTGCTTTGGCTCCAGGTCTGATCAGTAATTTCTCTGCTTCCGTTTCTCTTTCCTACAGTTAACTTGCTGGCGATTGTGATCCTGTCCCGAGGAAAGTGCGGACTCACCAAATGTATCACCCGCTACCTGCTGGGAATGGCAGCGGCCGATCTCCTGGTCGTTATCACTGATGTCATATTGAGGTGGATTCGTGAGATTTATTTCCCGGTTTCGTTCCTGGACATTACTCCCGTGTGCAGCATCGTTACCTTCCTGATTTTTGCCACCACGGTGATTTCTGTCTGGCTCACTGTCGCTTTCACCTTTGATCGATTTGTGGCCATTTGTTGTGAGAAGCTGCAAACAAAATATTGTACCGAGAAAACGGCGACTGTGGTTCTGGGAACAGTGAGTGTGCTGGGCTGTTTGGAGAGTCTCCCCAGGTACTTTACACTTAAACCCGCGTATATAATTGATAACGTTCACTGGTTTTGTGTGACTAAACAGGTCTTCTATACTTCCCCCGCATGGGCCGCATATGACATGTTTCACCGCATTTTAACCCCTTGTCTCCCGTTCTGTTTGATTTTGCTGCTCAATGTTCTGACGGTCAGACATATTTTAGTGTCCGCACGAGTCCGCAGGGGACTCAGGGTCCGCAGCAATGGAGAGAATCACAAGGATCCAGAGATGGAGAACCGAAAGAAATCCATAATTTTACTCTTCAGTATTTCGGGCAGTTTTATATTGTTATGGGTGACGCAGGTTGTATTTTACATCTATCAGCGAATTACAAACATTTATTCTAACTCCCCCAATGAGCCGTATTATATCACAGAATCCACAGGAGGAATGCTGCAGCTTCTCAGTTCCTGCACAAACACGTGTATTTATGTCCTGACCCAGACTAAATTCAGAGAGGAGCTGAAGAACGCGGCGAAATACCCACTGATTCTAATTGTTATTTTTTATAAATTATAGAAAGAGCTGAAGGGTTTCAAAAATTAAAACTAAATCCCAATTAATATTTTATCCCCTACACTTCCCAATTGGACGGAAAGTACTTTTTATATTTGCAGCACCGAGCCCGGATATGATCTGCAATCAGATTCTGATATTTTATTTTATTGATAACCTGACCTATTGAGATAGGACTTGTTCTGAAGACGACACATGAATTATTGCTCAAAAAGGCGGCACTAAAGAGCTCAACTGGACTACAACTAAATGGCCGCCCTGCACCTACAGCAAAATGGGCAAACCTGGTAATCACAGTCACTGTTCTGGGTCTGATCAGATTGGGTGCACTGTACATAAATGGAGAAACAGAGGGGCCGAGATAGACAGACACATAGATAGACAGACAACAAGTTTACGTTATGGGACCAGGAGACCGTGAGTCACATGGGGCACAAGGAGGGGGGAGGTGAGATAGACTGTGAGAGTGTGGTCGACTGGTTAAGTTATTGGATCAGGAGAGCCTGAGACACACGCGGCACAAGGGGCGGGTGAAAGAGACTGTTTCAGTGGTCCCTGGGTTACGTTATTGGACCAGGAGAGCCCAAGTCACACGGGCTCAGGGGGACGGGGGAATAGGCTGTGTGGGTTGGTCCCTGGGTTACGGGGTTCCGTTACTGGACCAGGTGACACGTGGGGCACAGGGGGAGGGGGAGTAGGGCTGTGAGGGCCGTGCCTGGCTAATGATATTGGACCAGGAGACACAGGGGGAGATTGGCTGCGAGGGGGATCCCTTGTTTACAATATAGGACCAGTGACAATGAGACACACACACATACAGTCAGTACAGTCAAGAGACACTTGTCCCTTATACACACATTGATGTTGAATTGAGCTGAGCTGTGCCACAAATGAATATGGAATTGAAATATCAAATTCAATTCAGTTCGCTCCAAAGCTTAACAATTTTGCTTCAATATACCTTGTCAGAAGAGGATAGAATGGAAGAGAGAGAGAGAGATTGAAAGAGGCTGATAGATAGAGAGGGAGAGGATGAGAGAGAGTGAGTGAGAGAGGATGATAGAGAGAAAGAGAATGAGAAATACTGAGAGAGAGAAACAGAGATAGAATGAAAATGAGGCAGAGAGAATGAGAGAGAGAAGGAGAATGAGACAGAGAGAGAGAAGGAAACTCAGAGAATCAAGGATAGAGAGAATTAAACAGATACAGACAGAGGGAGACATAGTTTGGGAGAGAGGTGTTGTTTGGGTGGATTAAAAAGGAGAATGTAAAGCATATGGGTCGTGTTTGCATTTGTTTACACCAGTAATAGCAGTTCAATCCGGGCGGAATCGTCCGAATCAGGTCAAAAGATTGGGGGAATTTTAAACGTCAGTGAGTTACACCAAAACCACTTACGTTGATAGTTTCAGCCATCTTCTACGCAGGTTGAAGGTTCAATTATCCGGGATCAGGTCCCGCCCACAGAACTGTAGATCCCCAGGTCACCATTGCCAGATTCCACCGATCGCGTCGGTTCAGGAAGCTACTCAAATTCTACTCGTTTTCTTAGTCGCACAGACATTAGTGGGCGCGTTTTAAAATGTTCTTCACATCAAAAAATGTCGATTTACCACGAAATTGACCAGTGGACATCAATGAAACAAGTAAATGGTTCAATGTAGTTTTTCAACATTGGAGTTGGGATGTCTTGTTGAAGTTGTACAAGACATTAGTAAGGCCACACTTGGAATACTGTGTACAGTTCTGGTCACCCTATTATAGAAAGGATATTATTGAACTGGAAAGAGTGCAGAAAAGATTTACTAGGATGCTACCGGGACTTGGTGGTTTGACTTATAGGGAGAGGTTAGATAGACTGGGACTTTTATCCCTGGAGAGTAGGAGGTTAAGGGGTGATCTTATAGAAGTCTATAAAATAATGAGGGGCATAGATAAGGTAGATAGTCAAAATCTTTTCCCAAAGGTAGGGGAGTCTATAACGAGGGGGCATAGATTTAAGTTGAGAGGGCAGAGATACAAAAGGGTCCAGAAGGGCAATTTTTTCACTCAAAGGGTGGTGAGTGCCTGGACCGAGCTGACAGAGGCAGTAGTAGAGGAGGGTACAATTTTGTCTTTTAAAAAGCATTTGGACAGTTACATGGGTAAGATGGGTATCGAGGGATATGGGCCAAGTGCAGGCAATTGGGACTAGCTTAGTGGCATAAACTGGGCGACATGGACATGTTGGGCCGAAGGGCCTGTTTCCATGTTGTAAACTTCTATGACTCTATCACTCAACGTCATTTTCAGTGATTATAAACCAGGTTACTCACAGGTGGAGGACTGTAAACACGAATTAAATGATTATTGTTGGTGACCAACCTTATTTTTAGCTGTATTAATAAAACTTAACCAGGTTACCACTATTAAATATATCAAAAAATACTTTTTAATGGAAAAAAATGTTAAAAAATGATTACGTTCTATTACGCTGCCCGATTACGTTGGTTTATTGAATATTGTATGTTTATAGTGATGCAAATGAATTTTATTGGAAATTTGAAAGGCCCTGATCCCAGGTCTGTGCTGATTCCCTGATTGTTTTCTGGGTGAAGGTCGTGATCCCTGGTCTGCCCTGATTCACTGATAGTTTACTGGGTGAAGGCACTAATCCCTGGCCTTTGCTAATTCCCGGATCGTTTACTGGGTGAAGGCTATGATCCTCCTGGTTTGTAATGATTTTCTGATGTTTTACTGGCTAAAGTCCCTAATCCCTGGTTTGTAATGATTATCTGATGGTTTACTGGCTAAATGTTGCCGTCTGTGCCAGTCTTCTCTGTTAACAAATACTTGTTAATACTTGTAGTAAGCAGAATACGGTCGGCTTCTTCCAAATAGAAGCAATTATCTCCTTTATTTAGAACAGTTCAACAAACAGGGTACAATGATTGGTAGATATTCGTTCTTTAATTCCAGCCTGGATACAGTACAGTAGAGACAGCTCCTTTATTATTGTACCAAAACTGAAAACTAACAGCAAGAAACGGTCTTTTGCAGATAAAAATGGTTACACTCACTACATCCAGTACCCGAATATTACAATGAAACATGACAATATCCAATGCAACAACTGTTGATTCAATGTTACAGAGGTGGAAATAGGAGGTCCTGATGAAGGAGCGGATATTGTATGTCTCTCAGTCTCTGTGTCGCTCTGTCTCTGTTTCATTGCCCCTCTCACTATCTCTGTCTCTGTCTCTGTCTCTATCTCCCTCTCTGTTTCTCTCAGTCTCTATTTCTGTCCTCTTTCATTTAATTGATGGATTCCCAGCCCTCTAGGACTGTCCCGGAGGTTCCAGAAATGAAAGATTAATATCCTGAACACTGATGAGAGCAAAGATCCTGGTGCAAAATCATAGGAGCGTTAAAAACAATGTTTTTAAAAATTACTTTGAACACTTTTTTATATTAGTGATAAAAATAGTCGAGAAAAAAGGCTGTTTGACTGGGTGATGGATGAACGGGACTTGGCGCAAGCCAAATTACGGGCAGCAGGTCTTTTGGATGAGCTGGAGTTTATAGAGGCTGAAAGAAGCGAGGCCGACCAGGAGAGCATTGCAATTTTGGAATCATGATTTGACAAAGACCTGGATGAAGGTTTCAGCAGCAGATAAGCTGATGCAGGGGCGGAGACGGGTGATGTTACGGAGGTGGTAGTAGTCGGTCTTGGCGATAGAGCGGATACGATATGCCTCTATGTTTCCCTGTCAATCTCTCTGTCTCTGTGCCTCTGTCTCTGTCTCTTTCTCAGTGCAGCACTGAGGGACTGCTGCTCTGCTGGTGCAGCGGTCCTTCAGATGAGGCCCCGTCTGTCCTCGCAGGTGGACGTGAAAGATCGCTTGGCAATATTTCGAAGAAGAGCAGGGCAATTCTCCTCTATTTGTTCGCTATATATTGAAATAATTGTGAATCAAGAGGTGAAAGGGAGGGAGGAACTGAATACATTTACAACCAGCAGGAAAGGGTTTTGAAAAAAATATTGGAACTAAAAGCTGACAAGTCCGCAAGTCCTGACGGACTTCATCCGAGGGTCTTAAAAGAAGTGGCTGCAGAGGTAATAGATGCATTGGTATTAATTTTCCCAAATTCCATAGATTATGGAAGGGTCCCAACAGTTTGGAAAATAGCAAATGTAAATCCTCTATTCAAGAAAGGAGGGGACAGAAAGCCGGAAAGTATAGGCCGGTTAGCTTAACGTTTGACATAGGAAACATGCTCGAATCTTTCAATTTGGATGTTATAGCAGGGCAATTCAAAAATCTCCATGCAGTCAGGCAGCGTCAACGCGGCTTTGTGAAAGGGAAATCGTGTTTGACTAATTTATTAGAGTTCTTTGGGGAAGTATCCAGCAAATTGGTGAAGGGAATCCTGTGGATGTGGTGCCATTGGATTTCAAGAAGGCTTTTGATGAGGTGACACATCAAAGGCTACTGCACAAAATAAGAGCTCACGGTGTAGGAGAACATAAGAACATAAGAAAATAAGAAATGGGAGCAGGAGTAGGCCAATCGGCCCCTCGAGCCTGCTCCGCCATTCAATAAGATCATGGCTGATCAGATCCTAAACTCAAATTTAAATTCATGTCCAATTTCCTGCCCGCTCCCCGTAACCCCTAATTCCCTTTACGTCTAGGAAACTGTCGATATCTGCTTTAAATTAATTTAATGATGTAGCTTCCACAGCTTCCTGGGGCAGCAAATTCCACAGACCGACTACCCTCTGAGTGAAGAAGTTTCTCCTCATCTCAGTTTTGAAAGAGCAGCCCCTTATTCTAAGATTATGCCCCCTAGTTCTAGTTTCACCCATCCTTGGGAACATCCTTACCGCATCCACCCGATCAAGCCCCTTTACAATCTTATATGTTTCAATAAGATCGCCTCTCATTATTCTGAACTCCAATGAGTAGAGTCCCAATCTACTCAACCTCTCCTCATATGTCCGCTCCCTCATCCCCGGGATTAACCGAGTGAACCTTCTTTGTACTACCTCGAGAGCAAGTATGTCTTTGCTTAAGTATGGACACCAAAACTGTATGCAGTATTCCAGGTGCGGTCTCACCAATACCTGATATAACTGCAGCAATACCTCCCTGTTTTTTATATTCTATCCCCCTAGCAACAAAAGCCAACAATCCGTTGGGGTTTCTTGATCACCTGCTGCACCTGCAAACTAACCTTTTGATTTTCCTGCACGAGGACCCCCAGATCCCTTTGTACTGCAGTACTTTCCGGTTTCTCGCCATTAAGATAATAACTTGCTCTCTGATTTTTTCTGCCAAAGTGCATAACCGCACATTTTCCAATATTGTATTGCATCAGCCAAATCTCCGCCCACTCACCCAGCCTGTCTATATCCCCCTGTACGTTTTTTATGTCATCCTCACTCTCCACTTTCCCTCCCATCTTTGTATCATCTGCAAACTTTGATATGTTACACTCGGTCCCCTCCTCCAAATCGTTAATATAAATTGTAAAGAGTTGGGGATTCAGAACCGACCCCTGCGGAACACCACTGGCTACTGGTTGCCAGTCCGAGAATGAACCACTTATCCCAACTCTCTGCTTCCTGTTAGATAACCAATCCTCCAACCATGCCAGAATATTACCACCAATCCAGTGATTCTTTATCTTGAGCAATAATCTTTTATGTGGCACCTTGTCGAATGCCTTCTGGAAGTCTAAATACACTACATCCACTGGTTCCCCTTTATACACCCTGTACGTTATGTCCTCAAAGAACTCAAGCAAATTTGTCAGACATGACTTCCCCTTCGTAAAGCGATGCTGGCTTTGTCCTATTAAATTATGTTTATCCAAATGTTCCGCGACTGAGGTAGGAGGTAACATATTCGCATGGATAATGGATTGGCTTTCTAACAGGAAACAAAGATTGGGAATAAAGGGGTCATTTTTTATTTGTTCATGGGAAGTTGGCGTCGCTGGCAAGGCCAACATTTATTGCCCATCCCTTATTGCCCTTGAGAAGGTGGCGTTGAGCCGCCTTCTTGAACCGCTGCAGTCTGTGTGGTGAAGGTTCTCTCACAGTGCTGTTAGAAAGGGAGTTCCAGGATTTTGACCCAGTGATGATGAAGGAACGGCGTTGTTTTTCCAAGTCGGGATGGTGTGTGACTTGTACGGGAACGTGCAGGTGGTGTTGTTCCCTTGTGCCTGCTCCCCTTGTCCTTCTTGGTGGGAGAGGTCGCGGGTTTGGGAGGTGCTGTCGAAGAAGCCTTGGCGAGTTCCTGCAGTGTATCTTGTGGATGGTGCACTCTGCAGCCACGGTGTGCTGGTGGTGAAGGGAGTGGATTTTTAGGGTGGTGGATGGGATGCCAGTCATGCAGGCTGCTTTGTCCTGAATGGTGTCGAGCATCTTGAGTATTGTTGGAGCTGCATTCATCCAGGCAAGTGGAAAGTATTCCATCACACTCCTGACTTGTGCCTTGTAGATGGTGGAAAGGCTTTGGGGAGTCAGGACGTGAGTCACTCGCCGCAGAATACCCAGCCTCTGACCTGGTCTTGTCGCCACAGTATTTATGTGGCTGGTCCAGTTAAGTTTCTCGTCAATGGTGACCCCCCAGTATGTTGATGGTGGGGTATTCGGCGATGGTAATGCCGTTGAATGTTAAGGAGAGGTGGTTGGACTCTCTTTCTTGTTGGAGATGGTCATTGCCTGGCACTTGTTTGGCGCGAATGTTCCTTGTCACTTATCAGCCCAAGCCTGCATGTTGTCTTCATTATCTTATCGGTTGTGAATGGAACTGAACACTGCGGAATCATCAGCAAACATCCCCATTTCTGACTTTATGCTGGAGGGAGGGTCATTGATGAAGCAGCTGAAGATGGTTCGGCCGAGGACACTGCCCTGAGGAAATCCTGCAGCAATGTCCTGGGGCTGAGATGATTGGCCTCCAACAACCACTGCCTTCTTCCTTCGTGCTATGTACGACTCCAGCCACTGGAGAGTTTTCCCCGTGATTCGCATTGACTTCCATTTTACTCGTGCTTCTCGGTGCCACACTCGGTCAAATGCTGCCTTGATGTCAAGGGCCGTCACTCTCACCTCACCTCTGGAATTAAGCTCTTTTGCCCATGTTTGGACCACGCCTGTAATCAGGTCTGGAGCCGAGTGCTCCTGGCAGAACCCAAACTGAGCATCGGTGTGCAGGTTATTGGTGAGTAAATGCCGCTTGACAGCACTGTCGACGGCACCTTCCATCACTTTGCTGATGATTGAGATTAGACTGATGGGGCATTAATTGGCAGGATTGGATTTATCCTGCTTTTTGTGGACAGGACATACCTCTGCAATTTTTCACATTGTCAGGTTGATACCAATATTGTAGCTGTTCTTGAACAGTTTGTCTAGAGGCGCGGCGACTTCTGGAGCACAAGTCTTCAGCACTACAGTCGGAATGTTGCCGGGCGCATAGTCTTTGCTGCATCCATTTCACTCAACCCTTTCTTGATGTCACCTGGAGTGAATCGAATTGGCTGAAGACTCGCTTCTGTGATGGTGGGGAGCACCCGCTTATAAACATAAGATCGATGGGAATCGGAGGATAGTCGCTGAGGATCATGAAATGGGTGAGTTAAAACTTATCCAGAATACAGAAGGTCAGACTGAGCGAGGTGATGATGGAAGCTGTTTACATTGCAGGGTTCAAGCATTTTGCTGAATATAATAGGCGACGTTGAGAATAAATTGAGAATATGTAGACCTTGGGCATGTCGAAATATCGCAGTCTTGGGTCCGCACATATCATGAGCAGTTCTGACAGAGGTCAAGGAATATGAATAAGAAATAAAGATAAGGGAGAGATTGCATGAAATGAGCGATATAAAGAATTCTAGTTTAACACTTGTATTTATGAAAGCACAGGACGATGTGTGTGTGTGTGTGAGAGAGAGAGAGAGAGAGAGAGATAAGCAGCCACCCGAGGGTTACAGTTTCTATCCAAAGCAAGACGAACGGTTATTATCGTGTCCTTCTTTGTAATAATATTGCCCGAAACATTGTGTGTTGATACTTGCTTATATTCGATAAAGGATTAATCCCAACCAATTGGTGTCGAGTCTGAATCAAACTTATAAACTGGCGACTGCGGCGTCAGACCTTGACCTGCGATAATATGGATTGAGTGAAACTAAATGCCTCGGATGGACAAGGTGCTGAACCCAGTCCATTAAGGTAGGAAAACTGTTTCAGCGGGAGCAAGAGCTTTCCCTCCAATACAACAGTAACAATGGAGACAATCAGGGGAACTTTTTGAAAAGAATCTGAGCGCCGTGGAGGGCAGAGAAGTATGTTAAGAATTGTCCAGGAGTTAACAGGTTTGGGTCAGGGCACAAACTGTGAGGTTGAGACTTCGAATCAGTACAGAATGGGGTTAAGTTGCGAATATTGGTTTGGGAGAAAAAGGGGAAATTAATTTATCATATAATGAAGAAAGAGAGTGGGGAAGACCAAATCCCTTTTCTAGTTACAAGCTACGAAAGTTATTTTGTTTGCAGCGGTCTGTTACTTTAAAAGCCCGTGTGAATGTTTTGGTGCCACTTGCTGTGGCGACACATTCTTTTTCAGCCTGTCGTGCAAGAATGTTACAAAGATTTTGTTTAGCTGTGAAGGGTAACTTTTTCTTCAGTTGTATTCAGTACTTTTTACTCTCAATTGGAAAGGGGCCTGAAGAAACATCAAAAATAAAGATGAAATAATGTTTTATGTTTTTGTGAGCACGTGCTATTTTGATAATTTTATCTGTTCCGATTTAAGTTAAGTTGAAGATATTGCTGAATTAAATTGGAGCTATTGAGGTAAACTAATTTATTACATTGTGACAACCAGACTTTTATTTTGCCTACGGTGAAATTTTGATTATTGTAAATTCGATGAGAGTTTTTTGTTCCAGACATGAGATTATCAGATAAATGAAATTGGCATTTTTGAATTTATAGAATCATAGAATCATAGAAGTTACAACATGGAAACAGGCCCTTCGGCCCAACATGTCCATGTCGCCCAGTTTATACCACTAAGCTGGTCCCAATTGCCTGCACTTGGCCCATATCCCTCGATACCCATCTTCCCCATGTAACTGTCCAAATGCTTTTTAAAAGACAAAATTGTACCCGCCTCTACTACTGCCTCTGGCAGCTCGTTCCAGACACTCACCACCCTTTGAGTGAAAAAATTGCCCCTCTGGATCCTTTTGTATCTCTCCCCTCTCACCTTAAATCTGTGCCCCCTCGTTATAGACTCCCCTACATTTGGGAAAAGATTTTGACTATCGACCTTATCTATGCCCCTCATTATTTTATAGACTTCTATAAGATCACCACTTAACCTCCTACTCTCCAGGGAATAAAGTCCCAGTCTGTCTAACCTCTCCCTGTAAGTCAAACCATCAAGTCCCGGTAGCATCCTAGTAAATATTTTCTGCACTCTTTCTAGTTTAATAATATCCTTTCTATAATAGGGTGACCAGAACTGTACACAGTACTCCAAGTGTGGCCTCACCAATGCCCTGTACAACTTCAACAAGACATCCCAACTCCTGCATTCAATGTTCTGACCAATGAAACCAAGCATGCTGAATGCCTTCTTCACCACCCTATCCACCTGTGACTCCACTTTCAAGGAGCTATGAATCTGTACTCCTAGATCTCTTTGTTCTATAACTCTCCCCAACGCCCTACCATTAACGGAGTAGGTCCTGGCCCGATTTGATCTACCAAAATGCATCACCTCACATTTATCTAAATTAAACTCCATCTGCCATTCATCGGCCCACTGGCCCAATTTATCAAGATCCCGTTGCAATCCTAGATAACCTTCTTCACTGTCCACAATGCCACCAATCTTGGTGTCATCTGCAAACTTACTAACCATGCCTCCTAAATTCTCATCCAAATCATTAATATAAATAACAAATAACAGCGGACCCAGCACCGATCCCTGAGGCACACCGCTGGACACAGGCATCCAGTTTGAAAAACAACCCTCGACAACCACCCTCTGTCTTCTGTCGTCAAGCCAATTTTGTATCCAATTGGCTACCTCACCTTGGATCCCATGAGATTTAACCTTATGTAACAACCTACCATGCGGTACCTTGTCAAATGCTTTGCTGAAGTCCATGTAGACCACGTCTACTGCACAGCCCTCATCTATCTTCTTGGTTACCCCTTCAAAAAACTCAATCAAATTCGTGAGACATGATTTTCCTCTCACAAAACCATGCTGACTGTTCCTAATTAGTCCCTGCCTCTCCAAATGCCTGTAGATTCTGTCCCTCAGAATACCCTCTAACAACTTACCCACTACAGATGTCAGGCTCACTGGTCTGTAGTTCCCAGGCTTTTCCCTGCCGCCCTTCTTAAACAAAGTCATAACATTTGCTACCCTCCAATCTTCAGGCACCTCACCTGTAGCGGTGGATGATTCAAATATCTCTGCTAGGGGACCCGCAATTTCCTCCCTAACCTCCCATAACGTCCTGGGATACATTTCATCAGGTCCCGGAGATTTATCTACCTTGATGCGCGTTAAGACTTCCAGCACCTCCCTCTCTGTAATATGTACACTCCTCAAGACATCACTATTTATTTCCCCAAGTTCCCTAACATCCATGCCTTTCTCAACCGTAAATACCGATGTGAAATATTCATTCAGGATCTCACCCATCTCTTGTGGTTCCGCACATAGATGACCTTGTTGATCCTTAAGAGGCCCTACTCTCTCCCTCGTTACCCTTTTGTCAAGGACTTAATGATTTGAGGTGGATAAGGTTGAGTGAAATTATTAGGCACAAGTGCAGACACAACCTACTTTTCTTTATATGAGATGTATGAACTAAAATGCTGTCTTCCTTGACAGGAATGTGTTTAAAGATAATATTGATGTTATTAATGATTTCTGCTTGTTTTAACAGATTTTCAATTCCAAAAGAAGCAAAAGTTTGGTAAAAACATTTCAGTTCTTTCACAGCTCATGTTTTGAAAATTGGAAGTCGAAAAGAAGCTGATATTTATTTTCCACGATTTAATAGCATTAGGATATTTGTGCAAGTTATTCTTGCTTCACGGCACAAAGACTATTTTTTTTTGGGGGGGGGATAAAATTGAGTTTGTTTCTTTTTCATTCAGAAACATTTTTAATTTGATGTGAAAGCAGCGTGACGCAAGCTTCGTGAGTCTGATGATATCTGGGTCCACCTTCTTGTTCTTCACTGCCGAGAAGTTAATCCCTTCCTCAGGCAGCTGATTTAGATTTGTTTCCTAGTATGATATTAACTCTGTGTAAATATTCACGAAGCAAAAAACTTTTCTATTGCAGAATGTAAACATATATCAGGCATTATTATATTTTTGAGTTTCTTCATTTAGTGGCTATTTCCCCACGTTCTTGGAAGGAAATCAGGAATTGACAAATGCACGTTATGCAATAAACCCCTTGGGATCTCAAAAACAGCAACAGTGGATTTTCTGTTTTCTTCTTTCAGAACAGGTGACCATGGTTTTCGGAACCGATTGTGTGTTGATGGTGCAGGATTACCGAGAGTAGTTCTTTGACATAAAAGTGGCCTCAGAGAGTTAAGGAGCAACGTTTGTTGGAAAAAATTAGATGCATGAGGAGATCCAGCAGTGTTAAGAATTTAAGACCTTGTCTGCAGACAGCGGCAGATATTGAATGTCACAGCTTTGTGACAATTTGTTTCAACACTTTGCCTCTCAAAGGCTCGGCTTTAACCTATTAATGGTTATTTGTTATCATCCGAGATAGAGAGTTCGAGGGGGTGGAGATATGAGAGTTATCTCCAAAAGTAATTGGAAGCACTGATGGACGACAACCATCCTTCCTGTTTCAGGTGCCCGTTTATCGAACGGTCCGCTCATCAATCACGAAGCCGACAGTTGGAAGGGATTAGAATGCTCAGGCACATTGTAGCAGAGGCCAGCAAGGATGTTTCAGTCTTTAAACTTCGTCGGAGGGAAACGTCAGGCGTCGAGATCATTGAGTCTCATTTCACTTAAGACGGATGCAGGAAATGACCCAAGTGTGGGTTTATGTTTAAAGATCGTTTCACTGAAAACATCTGGACGAGCTGGGGTTGGGAGCCATTGAAACGGTACATGCTCTCTTCCATTGAATTGTATATTATGCGGAGCATTAGATTTTTCTGAGTTAAAGAAAGTCTTTCCTGTCTTTGTGTAAAGGTAAGGCGAGTCCAAAAGGACCTTCGAATCATAGAATCATAGAATGTTTAAAACACAGAACGAGGTCATTCGGCCCAACGAGTCCGTGGCGGTTCTCTTCAAGAGCAATCCAGCGAGTCCCACTCCCCCGCCGTTTTCCCCGTAGCCCTGCATTTTTTCCCTTCAAGTATTTGCGCAATTCCCTTTTGAAAGCCACGATTTAATCTGCCTCCACCAACCTCTCTGGCAGCGCATTACGTAAGATGAACACTCGCTGCGTAAAAAAAGTTTTTCCTCCTGTCGCCTTTGGTTCTTTTGCCAATCACCTTAAATCTGTGTCCTTCGTTTCTCCACCCTTCTGCCAATGGAAACAGTTTCTCTCTATCTACTGTGTCTACACCCCTCAATGATTTTGAACATCGCTATCAAATCTCCTCTCAGCCCTCTCTGCTCCAAGGAGACCAACCCCAGCTTTTCCAGTCTATCCACGTAACTAAAGTCCCTCATCCCTGAAACCATTCCAGTAAATCTTTTCTGCACCCTCTCTGAGGCCTTCGCATCCGTCCTAAATTCTGGTGCCCAGAGTTGGACACAGTGCTCCAGTTTTGGCCTAATCAGCGTTATATAAAAGTTCAACATAACTTCCATACTTTTGTAATCTGTGCCTCTATTTTTCAAGCCCAAGATCACATATGCTCTATTAACCGCTTTCTCAACCTGTCCTGCCACCTTCAAAGAGTTGTGCACATACACCCCCAGATCTCTCTGTTCCTGCACCCCCTTTAGAATTGTACCCTTTAGTTTATATTGCCCCTTCTCGTTCTTCGTTCCAAAAAGTATAATTTCGCACTTCTCTTCATCAAATTTCATCTGCTATGTATCCGCCCATTCAAACAGCCTGATTGTGTCCTCTTAAAGTCTATCACTATCCTCCTTGCTGCTCAGTACACTTCCAAGGTTTGTTTCATCTGCAAAGTTTGAAATTGTGTCCTATACACGCAAGTCCAAGTCATTAATATATACCATGAAAAGCAGTGTTCCTAGCACCGACCCCTCTGGAACACCACTGTATGCCTTCCACTAGTCCGAAAAAACAACCGTTCACCACTATTCTCTTTTTCATGTCATTTAGCCAATTTCATATCGGGCATTGCCCCTTTTATTCCAGGGGCTTCAATTTTGCGGCTAAGCCTATTTTGTGGCACTTTATCAATCACATTTTGAAAGTCCATATAAACAACATCAACATCATTACCCTCATCGACCCTCCCTGTTACTTCGTCAAAAAACTCAATGAAGATAGTTTAGCCCGTTTTCCTTTAACAAATTCGTGCTGTCTTTTCTTTTTTAATCCGCGCTTGTACAAGTGACTATTAATTTTGTCCCGGAATTTAATTGCAAACAGTTTTCCCACCACTGAGGTTAAACTGACTGGTCTGTAGTTGCCGGGTTTATCCTCAAAAACTTATTTGAACAAGGGTGTAACATTTCCAACTCTCCAGTCCTGAGGCACCACCCCTTATCTACGGATGTTTGGAAGATTATGGCCAGTAACTCTACAATTTCCACCCTTACTTCCCTCAGCAACCTACGAAGCATTCCATCCGAACCCGGTGTCTTTTCCACTCTAAGCACAGCCAGCCATTCGAGTACCTTCTCTTTATCAATTTTAGCCCATCCTGTATCTCAACGACCTCCTCTTTTACTCTGACTTATGTTGTGTCTCCTTCCTTGTTACAGGCAGATGCAAAGTACTCATTTAGTATCTCAGCCATGCATTCTGCCTCCATGCATAGATCTTCTTTTTGGTCTTTAATCGGCCCCACCTCTCCTCTTCCGACCGGTTAACTATTTATCTGCCAATGGAAGACTTTTGGATTCCCTTTTATGTTGGCCGCAGTCTTTTCTCATACTCTCTCTTTACACCTTTCATTTCCTTTTTCACTTCCCCTCTCTACTTTCTAGATTCAGCCTAGTTCTCACATGTGTTATAAACCAAACATCTGTCATACACCCTCTTTTGCTGCTTCATCTTATTCTCTATCTCTATCTTCATCCAGGGAGCTCTGGCTTTTGTTGCCCTACCTTTTCCTGCGTGAGAATGAACCTAGGCTATACCCGAACCATATCCTCCCTTAAGGCTCCCCATTGTTCGATTACAGTTTTGCCTGCCGATGTTTGATTCCAATTTAGACGGGCCATATCCGTTCTCAACCCGCTGAATTTGGCCGACCTCCAATTAAGTATTTTTATTTTGGATTGCTCCCCGTTCTTTTCCGTAACTAATCTAAACCATAAGATATCATGATGTAGAGATGGCGCTGATGGACTGGGGTTGACAATTGTAAACAATTTTACAACACCAAGTTATAGTCCAACGATTTTTATTTGAAATCTACAAGCTTTCGGAAGCTTGCAGATTTTAAATAAAAATCGTTGGACTATTACTTGGTGTTGTAAAATTGTTTACAATTAAGATAACATGATCGCTGTTCCCGAAATGCTCCCCCATTGAGGCTTGATAAACTTGACCCAATACCCAGTAATGTTTTGGATAAAACGCAATAACTACCCTGTTCTTGCATCCGTTGGTGTTCCGGATAAGCAATTATCTCATCCGTTAATGATGTAAATCGGTTTTAACTTTGCTGCTGAACTTTGCAATTTTCTTCTCCCATCATCTTTTACAGAGCCGCCTGTTCTGTTCTACCAGTTTATCTGGTGTATAAACTTGCTACGCTTTTGGTCTTGTGGCAGCTGCATTATATATGCAATGAACTATGTGTATCCAGCCCAGAGAATGTTATTGGCTAATTCTCTGTACTAAATACCCTCAAATCAGATGATTGGGCTAAGGCGTGGCATCATACCACGAGGAGCTCTTAAATGTACCATGTTGTGGAACTAACCTGTCCTGAAATATATTGTAGAGGGTTGTTTTTCAAACTGGAGGCCTGTGTCCAGCGGTGTGCCTCAGGGATCGGTGCTGGGTCCGCCGTTATTTGTTATTTATATTAATGATTTGGATGAGAATTTAGGAGGCATAAGTTTGCAGATGACACCAAGATTGGTGGCATTGTGGACAGTGAAGAAGGTTATCTAGGATTGCAAAGGGATCTTGATAAATTGGGCCAGTGGGCCGATGAATGGCAGATGGAGTTTAATTTAGATAATTGTGAGGTGATGCATTTTGGTAGATCGAATCGGGCCAGGACCTACTCCGTTAATGGTGGAGCGTTGGGGAGAGTTATATAACAAATAGATCTAGGAGTACAGGTTCATAGCTCCTTGAAAGTGGAGTCACAGGTGGATAGGGTGTTGAAGAAGGCATTCGGCATGCTTGGTTTCATTGGTCATAACATTGAATACAGGAGTTGGGATGTCTTGTTCAAGTTGTACAAGACATTAGTAAGGCCACATTTGGAATACTGTGCACAGTTCTGGTCACCCTATTATAGAAAGGATATTATTAAACTAGAAAGAGTGCATAAAATATTTACTAGGATGCTACCGGGACTTGATGGTTTGAATTATAGGGAGAGGTTAGATAGACTGGGACTTTTTTCCCTGGAGAGTAGGAGGTTTAGGGGTGATCTTATCGAACTCTATAAAATAATGAGGGGCATAGATAAGGTAGATAGTTAAAATCTTTTCCCAAAGGTAGGGGAGTCTATAACGAGGGGGCATAGATTTAAGGTGAGAGGGGAGAGATACAAAAGTTTCCAGAGGGGCAATTTTTTCACTCAAATGGTGGTGGGTGTCTGGAACGAGTTGCCAGAGCCAGCAGTAGAGGCGGGTACAATTTTGTCTTTTATAAAGAATTTGGACAGTTACATGGGTAAGATGGGTATCGAGGGATATGGGCAAAGTGCAGGCAATTGGGACTAGCTTAGTGGTATAAACTGGGCTACATGGACATGTTGGGCCGATGTGCCTGTTTCCATGTTGTAACTTCTATGATTCTATGATTCTATGAATATGTTTTCAGTGATTCATACCGAGACAGCTCACGGTTTCAGTATTACAACGAGTCAGTGCATTGTTCTTTCTCCCCAATGACATGGTTCAGTTGAACTGAGATTTCAAAGTATTTATTGGTTATCACTGTTATGAAATATTATTTCATTGTGCGTGTACCTGCCACAGCTTTAGATGTCTGGCCACTGAACTGAGATTCCTGCTGACTCTTTCACATCGTATCGCAGTATCATAGTAGGTACAGCACAGGAGGAAACTATTTGCCCAACTTGCCTGTTCGGCTTTTTGAAAGAGCTATCAAATTAGTCTAATTCCCCTGCTCTTCCCATATAGCCTTGTAATTTTTTTTCCTCAAGTATTTATCTAATTCCCTTTAAAAAGTTAATATTGAATATGCACCCACCACATTTACAGAAAGTGCATTCCAGATCGTTACAACTCGCTGCATAAAAAAATGTTTCCTCATGTCGACTCTGGCTCTTTTGCCGATCACCTTAAATCTTTGTCCTCTGATGACCGACCCGTCTACCACTGGAAGCAATTTCTCCTTATTGACGCAATCAAAACCATTCATGATCTTGAACACTTCGAACAAATCTCCAGTCGACCAAGTCAGTTCTGAGGAGAACAATCCCAGCTTCTCCAGTTTCTCCACATAACGAGACTCCCTCATTCCTGGGACAATTCTAGTTACCCTCTTCTCCAACCTCTCTGAGGCCTTGACACCCTTTCTGAGGTTCCGTGCCCCGAATTGAACACAGTATTCAAGCTAAGGCCCAACCAATGATTTATAAAGGATGAGGATATCTTCCTTCCTTTTGTACTATCTGTCTCCAGCTGTACTATCCTGTACCTAACTGCACTTCCCCCAGATGTACTATCCTGTACCAAGCCGTACTGTCTCCAGCTGTACTATTCTATGCCTAGCTGTACTGCCCCCAGCTGCACTATCCTATACCCAGCTGTATTGCCTCCAGCTGTACTATCCTGTATCTAGCTGTTCTGCCTCCAGATGTACTATCCTGTACCTAGCTGTACTGCCTCCAGCTGTACTATTCTGTGCCCAGCTGTACTGCCTCCAGCTGTACGATCCTGTATCTCGCTGTTCTGCCTCCAGCTGTACTAGCCTGTGCCTACCTGTATTGCCTGCAGCTGCACTATCCTGTATCTCGCTGTACTGCCTCCAGCTGTACAATACTGCCTCCAAACAAAAGGAGGACCAGGTGTCACAGTGTGACAGATACCCTCCCGCACCAGGGTTAAAATCGTTTCGGGGTAGGGAACTATGTCAGTTACGTGTGTCTCGCTCGTACCCTGCTAAAACTGAGCTAAGTCCCCATTAATGAATCTTTTTGTAAATGTGTTGGTTCTTTATATATTGACGTTCACTGCAAAATGCGGCAAAGGGAATAATTCGAACCAGAGAACTTCACAAGTTTTCTTTTTTTATATATTCATTCTCATGGTGTGGGCGTCGCTGACAAGGCCAGAATCTGTTGCCCCTCCCTTGTTGCCCTTGAGAAAGTGGTGGTGAGCCTTCTTCTTGAACGGCTGCAGTCCGAGTATCCCACTAAGCTGTTAGGGAGGGAGGGCCGAAGTATTGATCTCGTAATATACTCTCGACTGCACAACATTACGGCAGTCTTCAACTGGGTCAATTTAAACGAGCTTCCGTTGATGCAATCATCACACAAACGTGAATGTAGTGGGAGAGCAACACTTCAGGAGGGGAAAAGTGTAGTTCCTGTGATGTGTTCTGCAGTGCTAGACTGAAGTTAGATACAGGGTGAAGCTGACTCGAAAGAGGGTTCCTAACCCTAAACTCTAACCCTCCCTGCCAATATTACTCCAGTCAGATAACAGTGGCATTAATAGGATTCGCGTTTTGGTCAGGCCTCCGACTTGGGCTCGGGTGAGGGATTGGCTCGGACTATAACGTCAGGATTAGGGTTAGGGTTTCAGGTTTAGGTTTAGGGTTTCAGTAAGGGTGTCAGGGTTATGGTGTTAGAGTAAATGGGAATCCCAATCCCTCTATCTCTGCAACCTCCTCCTACATCATCCAGTCCTCTTACTCTTGCCTGTTGTGCCCTTCTCCCCCTCGCGTCTTCCCATTATGAGACGTTTAACTGCCTCCACCCTATTCTCTGGAATTTCCTCCTTAATAAGCGCCAGGAACTTTTTTGGTCACTTTGTACAGGTTGATTTCATTTTCTGGGACACTGTGAACAATTTCGGAGTTAAAATGCTGTGGAATGAGCTTCTCGTGAAAATTCATGGCTCCCATGAACTCACGCATCTTCGAGCAGATGTAAATTATAGTGTTTTGGTTGCTCAGATGTTGTAGGGTCTTTAGCAGTAAGTGGTATTCACGTTTCTTGTAGACGATATCGGATCCCAGGATGATGTCGTAGTCTGTTGGAAATTGATAATGGTTTATACCCCACGAGAGAGCAGAGACTTTTGACCGCTGGATAATTGAAGAGGGGACATTGTTGGCCACGTTTAGTTCTATTTGATTCAGAACTTCTGGTTTGTCTGTCAAGGTCACATCTCCACCTGCCAGAAGAATGTTAAAGAGCAATGACGTATCTTCACTTATTGCTTCCCTATGACACCAACCTGTAAATGGTAAATGTGGGCAAAAGGGATTCGGGGCAAAGCAGATTAACACAGCAAAGGCTGTTAAATGTAATGATGAACTTGTGCAGTGTCACAGCATTGCTCAGCGACTCCATCAGCACAGCGGTTATTTCACTGGATTTAGTAATCCAAAACTGTGAACTAAAAATCCAGCAACTTGAGTTCAAATCCAACCACGAAAATTTGATTTCAATTCAAAAATGTCAACGTGAAATGGGCGATATTGACTTTCTGCCATAGCGTAAAACCGGTAACAACGAGTTTGTCGCCTGTTGAACATTCCTCCCGATTTTTATTTTTAGCTATCACACGTTTCAAACTGCCGGTCGAAGTCAATATCCGCCCCAAAGTGACCATAAAATTATCCGATTATCGCAAAAACCCAATAGGTTCACTAATGTCCTTCAGTGAAGGAAACCTGCCGTCCTTAACCAATCTCGTTTGTGTGTGACTCCAGTCCAACACCAATGTGGTTGGTGCATCACTGCGCTCTCGTGTGGCCTTGTGAGCCACGCCGCGGTATCAAAATATGGATAAAGCTGCGACCTTGGCATCGAAATTGGAAACAAAAAGGCACACCCAGTCCAGTTGACCTTGCAAGTTCCTCCTCGCTATCAATCGGGGACTGTTGTCAAAGTCGGGAGAGCTGACTCACAAACTAGTCAAGCAACGGTCTGACATCGTCAAAGAATCAAAACTGTCCTCACTCCGAGGAAACCCTCCATCGTGTCGTGTGGCACCTCCGCCCTGCTGAGTGGGATAGATTAATAACAAATCTCGCAGCTCAAAACCGGGCACTCATGAGGCACCATGGGCCCTAAGCAGCAGCATAATGGAATGCCACAACAATCTTGTTACCGCAGGGCCCGACATATCCCTCACTTCTCCATCACCATCAAGCTGGGTGACCAAATCTGTTTCAATGAGGAATGTAGAAGAGCATGCCTGGAGCGGCACCGAGCGTATTTGAAAATCAGCTGCCAACTTGGTGAAGCTGCAGCAAAGGATTACCATGCATTATAAACAGTTAGAGCACCATACATTATGAACAGTGAGAGCACCATGATTTCTAAACAGCGAGAGGAGCATGCATTATAAACAGCGAGAGCAGCATGCATTATAAACAGCTAGAGCATCATGCATTATAAACAGTGAGAGCACCACGCACTATAAAGAGTGAGAGCACCAGGCATTATTAAAAGTGGGAGCACCATGCATTATAAACAGTGAGAGCACCATGCATTATAAACAGTGAGAGCACCATGCATTATCAACAGAGGGAGCACCATGCTGTGCACAGAGTACAGCAATCCCCAAACCAAACAATCAGGTTAAAGCTCTGAAATCCGGTCACATCAAGTCGCGAATGGTGGTCGCAAATTCAGCAACTAACAGGAGAAGGAGGCTCGGTGAAGATTCTCATCCTCAACAAGAGCGCAGTCCAGCACATGGGAACATAAGGACATAAGAAATAGGTGCAGGAGTAGGCCATACGGCCCCTCGAGCCTGCTCCCTCATTCGATAAGATCACGGCTGCTCTTCGAACTCCACTCCACTTTCCCGCCCGATTCCCATATCCCTTGATTCCCTGAATGCAAAAAAAAGTTTGATGCGCTTGCAACAATCTCCAGTCAGAAGTGTCAAGTGGATGATCATTCTCAGCCTCTTCCTGAGGTCCCCATCCTCACAGATACCAGTCTTCAGCCAATTACATTCACTCCACGTGATAACAATAAATGTCTGAGTTGATGGACATGGCAAAGGCTCCCGGCTGTCGTGTTGAAGACCTGTGCTCCAAAATAAGCGGTGGCCGACCTGAGCTGTTCCAGTCGGAACTGTCATCTATCCGACTAAAAAGTGGAAAATTGCCCAGGTATGAACTGTCCACAAAAAGCGGGACAAATCCAATCCGGCCAATTACCGCTCCATCAGCCTACTCTCAATCATCGCCAAAGTGATGGAAGATGTCGACAGTGCTATCAAGCGGCACGAACTAACCAATAACCTGCTCACCGATGCTCAGTTTGGGTTCCGCCAGGACCACTCGGCTCCAGACCTCATGACAGCCTTGGTCCAAACATGGAAAAGAATCCTGAATTCCAGAGGTGAGGTGAGACTGACTGCCCTTGACATCAAGGCAGCATTTGTCCGAGTGTGGCACGAAGGAGCCCTCGTAAAACTGCCGTCAATTGTAATCAGTGGGGAAACTCTCAAGTGGCTGGAGTCATACCTGGTGCAAAGGTACATGAGAGTGTTTGTTGGAGGCCAATCATCTCAGCCCGAGGACATCGCTGGGCAGTGACCAAGCCCCAACTATCTTCAGCTGCTACATTAATGACCTTCCCTCCATCACAAGGTCACAAGTGGGGCTGTTCGATTATGATAATGATAAGGACATAATGTTTATTTCCTTCAGTAATTCCTCAGGCAATGCCGCAGAATACACGGCCTCCGACCTGCTCTTGCAGCCACACTATTTATGTGACTGGTCCAGTTAAGTTTCTGGTCAATGGTGACCCCCAGGATGATGATGGTGGGGGATTCGGCGATGGTAATGTCGTTTGATGTAAATGGGAATTGGTTAGATTCTGTCTTGTTGGAGATGGTTATTGCCTGGCTCTTGTCTGGCGCGAATGTTACTTGCTACATAACAGCCAAACCTGCATATTGTCCAGGTTGTGCTGTATGCGGGCACGGACTGCTTCATTATTTTATTCTAAAGCATGCTTACTGTTTTATGGAATATAATTTGGCCATCAGTTGGGTGCTGGAAACGTGACTGGAGCTCACAAGGACTCAAAAACATGATCAAAAGCTACAGCTTCCCCGTTTAATATATGATCAGAGTCCAGATGTTCAGGATGTTGAGCAAATATTACATTGAATATAACCAGGCCATTTCTGATAGGTATCTAGTTCTCAGCTCATCAGCTCAAGGAGAAATGTGATCAAATGTTTCACTTTTTCATTTTCTGGAATTTTACGTTTACTCGATTTTCACAGATCAACAGCAGTTCAATTGAGATCCCGCTCTCTGATGGGAGGAGGGACTTTCTCCATAATGGCAGGTGGAGCGGCTGAGTCCAGAAAGCTGCGACTTTTCTGAGGCATCATTCTTATTACCTGAGGTAAGGGTCCTGTGCTTTGAAAGCATTCTCTATCAAACAGAACAAAACTGGAGGTGAAGAACTGTCAACCCTGGTTAGGCCGCACCTGGAGTTCTGTGAGCAGTTCTGGGCACCGCACCTTCGGAAGGACATATTGGCCTTGGTGGGAGTGCAGCGTAGGTTTACTAGAATGATACCCGGACTTCAAAGTTTAAGTTACGAGGAGAGATTACACAAATTGGGGTAGTATTCTCTCGAGTTTCGAAGGTTAAGGGGTAATCTGATCGAAGTTTATAAGATATTAAGGGGAACAGATAGGGTGGATAGAGAGAAACTATTTCCGCTGGTTGGGGGTTTTAGGAGTAGGGGGCGCAGTGTAAAAATTAGAGCCAGACCTTTCAGGAGCGAGATTAGAAAACATTTCTACACACAAAGGGTTGTAGAAGTTTGGAACTCCCTTCCGCAAACGGCAATTGATACTAGCTCAATTGCTAAATTTAAATCTGAGATAGATAGCTTTTTGGCAACCAAAGGTATTAAGGGATATGGGCCAAAGGCAGGTATATGGAGTTAGATCACAGATCAGCCATGATCTCATCAAATGGCGGAGCAGGCACGAGTGGCTGAATGGCCTACTCCTGTTCCTATGTTCCTAACAGTAAGGACCTCAAAAGAAGATCAGACTGCAGCGTTCACAAAACATGCATATTACTGGGGGTTTAATCACCCCAATGACCAGTCTTTGTCATGGTCCTTCTCATTCTCTAGCCGTCCTATTCCATTACAGTTCATCGCGCTCCCTCACACATGCAAAGTGCTATCGCTTGGAAAGTTTAACTCACCCAGCAGGATTGCAAGAATCCCCACGATCCCAGTGCCCGACCCCAATTCAATCATCTTCTTCCCAGAAAAACTGATTTTCTCTTTCTCAAAGAACCGGCAGAGAACGAGGCCCTGAAACAAAATATGGTATTAACGTTAGAATTCGTTCAGCTGCAACTTTCTGTATCCAAGTTCACACTACAAGGCAGGTTGCAAGGGAGGGTGCAAGGGAGGGAGCATGTGTCGGAGCAAGGGAGGGTGCAAGGATAGGTGCAAGGGAAGGTGCAAGATAGTGAACAAGGTAGGGTGCAAGGGAGAGAGCAAGCGTGGATACAAGGGTGGGAGCATGGGAGAGTGAAGGGATCAGTGCAAGGGAAGGTGCAAGGGAGGTAGCAAGGGTGAGTGCAAGGGAGGGTGCAAGGGAGAGAGCAAGCGTGGATGCAAGGGTGCGAGCATGGGAGGGTGCAGGGATCAGTGCAAGGGAAGGTGCAAGGTAAGGTGCAAGGGTGCGAGCATGGGAGGGTGCAGGGATCAGTGCAAGCGAAGGTGCAAGGGAAGGTGCAAGGGAGGCAGCAAGGGAGGGCGCAAGGGAGGGTGCAAGCCAGTAAGTAATTCCAAGGAATATATAAATCTAGTACTTAATTCCAAGGAAGATATAAAAATCTGAACATCGTGTTGTGATGGTTATAAACTCAATATTTGGTGTCAAGAATAGCGCATACCACGCGCATGGTGTCAATGATGGTGGAAACACCGGGAATGTTGTCAAAGATGGTGGATACACCGCGCATGGTGCTAAGGATTGTGTATACTCAAGGGCAATTGGGGATGGGCAATAAGTACTGGCCTGGTCAGCGACGCCCACATCCCATGAAGAAATAAAAAAAATACCTCGTGCACGGTGCTAACAATCGTGTATATACCGCACAAGATGCCAAGGATAGTGGATACACAGTGTAGGGTATCAAGGATGGTGGATACCCAGTGTCGGGTACCAAGGATGGTGGATACCCAGTGTAGGGTGTCAAGGATGGTGGATACCCAATGTAGGGTGTAAAGGATGGTGGATACCCAGTGTAGGGGATCAAGGATGATGGATACCCAGCGTAGGGGATCAGGGATGGTGGATACCCATTGTAGGGTGTCAAGGATGGTGGATACCCAATGCAGGGGATCAGGGATGGTGGATACCAAGTGCAGGGGATCAAGGATGGAGGATACCCAGTGTAGGGGATCAAGTATCGTGGATAACCAGTATAGGGTGTCAAGGATGGTGGATACCCAGTGTAGGGTGTCAAGTATCGTGGATAACCAGTATAGGGTGTCAAGGATGGTGGATACCCAGTGTAGGGTGTCAAGGATGGTGGATACCCAGTGTAGGGTGTCAAGGATGGTGGATACCCAGTGTAGGGTGTCAAGGATGGAGGATACCCAGTGTAGGGGATCAAGTATCGTGGATAACCAGTTTCGGGTGTCAAGGATGGTGGATACCCAGTGTAGGGTGTCAAGGATGGTGGATACCCAGTGTAGGGTGTAAAGGATGGTGGATACCCAGTGTAGGGCATCAAGGATGATGGATACCCAGTGTAGGTGATCAAGGATGGTGGATACCCAGTGTAGGGGATCAGGGATGGTGGATCCCCAGTGTAGAGTGTCAAGGATGGTGGATTCCCAGTGCAGGGGATCAAGGAGGGTTTAAACATAATACATGGTGCTGGTGGAGTATTAACCCCATATCGATTGCATGGAGGATACATCATTCAGTACTTTGTGCCAGCTAGGGTATAAACCGAGTACATGACGATAACGACGGCATAAACCCAGGGTATGGTGAATTGGAACGTATAAACCCAAGACATGATACAAGAAGGTTATATACCCATTACATTGTGTCAGGGAGGAGGAAAACCCGGTAAATATGGCCTGTAGGGTAAAAACAATTTAATGGTGCCATGGATGGTATGAAGAGAGAACATGGTGCCATGGATGGTATATATTAGGTGTAGAGTAGTTATGGAAAGAGACAGGGATCAATCAAAGGTGAACATGCTGAGGGGTAATTCCAGTGAGTTGAAAAGGGATCCGGCCCATGTTGAATGCAAACAAAGACTGGCTGTAAAAACAGTAAATAAGCAATGCGAGGCCTTCAAGGAGAAGCTAGTTCGGGCGCAAACGAAACACATTCCTATGAGGGAGTTAGGAAGGGCATCCAGTGCTGGAGCTCACTGGATAATTGAAAATATAGAGAGTAAAACGAAACAGAGAAAGGAGGCTTATGACCAATGTCAGGACCATAATACATTAGAAAATGAAGCAGAATACATAAAATACAGAGGAGAACTGAAAAAGGAAATAATACGGGCGAAGAGAGTGTACGAGAAAATAGTGGCAGATAACATAAAAGGGAACAGTAAAGTCTTTTATAAACAGACAATTACCAAAAGGACAGTCAAAGGAAGGGTGGGGCCAATTAGCGACAAAAGAACGAACTCATTGTGGAGTCGCGGCTTGGGTACGAAATGAAAACTTTGCATCTACATTCACAAAAAAAGAGGATGCTGCCAATGTCCCAGCAAAGGAAGAGATAGTAGAGGATGCACTAAAAAGGTTGGCAGGACTCAAAGTAGAAAAGCCACGCGGTCCAGGTGGGTTGCATCCTAGGTTGTTGTGGGTAGTAAGGGTGGAAATAGCAAAGATTATAGCCACAATCTTTCAATCCTCCTTGGATATGGGGATGGTGCCAGAGGACTGACTGGTTGCAAATGTTATTCTCCTGTTCAAAAAAGGGGAGAAGGATAAACCTGGTAACTACAGGCCAGTCAGCCTAACGTCGGTGGTGGGGAAACTTTTGGAGACAATAATCTTGGACAAAATTAATTGTCACTTGGAAAAACATGTTTTAATAAATAACGGTCAGCACGGATTTCTTAAAGGCAAATCGTGTTTGATAAACTTGATTGAGTTATTTGATGAAGTAACTAATAGGGTTGATGGTTTTCGTGCAGTTGTGTTTGTTGACATGAATTTTCAAAGTACCACGTTGCAGATGAGTTAGCAACATTGATGCCCATGGGATTAACAGGACAGGGGCAGCGTGGATATGAAATTGGCAAAGAGACAGAAAGCAGAGAGTAGTTGTGAACGGTTATTTCTCAGGCTGGATGTATTCTCCAGGGGTCGGTATTTACACCATTGATCTTTTTGATATGCATTAATGAACTGGACTTGTGTATAGAGGGTATAATTTCAAAGTTTGCAGATGACACGAAACTCGGAAATGTAGTAAACAATGTGGAGGCTAAGAACAGACTTCAGGAGACCAGACACACAAGGGAAATGGGCAGACAAATGGAAGATGAAATTTAACGCAGAGAACTGACTGTGAAATGATACATTTTGATCGGAATAATAAGAAGAGACAATATAAACAAAATGTTACCATTTTGAAGGGGGTACAGGAACAGAACGAACTCGGGTTGTACTAACACAAATATTTGAAGGTGGCAAGACAAGTTGGGAAGGCTGTTAAAAAAGCATGCGGGACCCTTGATTTATAAAATAGGCACAGAATACAAAAGGAAGGAAGTGACGCTAAACCTTTATAAATCATTGGTGAGGCCGCAGCAGGAGTATTGTGTCTAATCCTGGGCACCACGTTAGGAAGAATGTCAAGTCTTTAGGGACAGTGCAGTGTAGATTTGATAGAATGGTACCAGGGGTGCGGGACTTCAGTTAAGTGGGGAGACTGGAGAAGCTGGGATTGTTCTATTAGACCAGAGAAGTTTAAGATGAGATTGAAAAGATGTGTTCAAATTCACGAACGGTTTTGATAGAGTAAAAGAGTAAAAAGGGGTTCATGCGGTTGGGGGTTATATATTAGCATAGATAGAGGATTGGTTAACGGACAGAAAACAGAGAGTCGTGATAAACGGGTCATATTCAGGTTGGCAGGCTGTAACTAGTGCGGTGCCGCAAGGATCCCTGCTTGGGCCTCAGCTTTTTACACTCTATATTAATGAATTGGATGAGAGGACCGAGTGTAATGTATCCAAGTTTGCTGACGATACAAAGATACGTGGGAAAGTAAACTGTGACGAGGATCCAAAGAGTCTGCTCAGGGTTATAGACAGGTGAAGTGAGTGGGCAGGCGGATGATTAATTGGAGACATGACATGTGGTGAGTGGAGCAGGTTTGGGAGGAACAGGTGACTTTGGACCTATGGTTCCCAAAGCTCTCCACCACTGGAGGGTTTTCCTCGCCTCATGTCTGGGTCTGTTGGAGACTAATTCATTCGGTTTGATTGCTATTATTTGTCTACAACTCGGTTCTCACTGTGTCATGTGACTACCAGGAAAGGAGACGGCGAACAATAATCTTTCTTCTAGTAATTCCGATGTTCTTATGCATGTTCGTCTGCAAAACCAATTCATCAAGTCGGGCTTCCTCAACATGGCGGGGGTGGGGGTGTTGGCGGTTGCTGTCGTGGAAGGAAGAATCTCTGAGTTTGGTTTCTCTCTATCAGAACCAAACATTTACTCCAAACATTGGACTTACAGCTTCCCAGATTATTGATGGTACCACTAATTTATTGCTGGAGACCCTAGTGATTCTCAAAGTGTGCCCGCAAAACTGATAGCGACTTTCGAGTTTGTTGCTGTCCTCCGTGGAGTCGGGGCTGCTGAAATGCTTCTTTTCCTGCTGTGTTTCCATTATCCTCTCTGAGCTCACTCTGTACTGCTTTGATCCTTGTTGAGCCACTGCAGTCTCCAGGTAGGTTTTGTCCAGGGGTCTGGATGTGAGCCTGTCTCGGTTTCAGCTTTCGGTGCGTGCAGTCCGCTTGTCCGACAGTGGATAAAACAATACAAACTCTGATCTGGAAACACAATAAACTTTAATTAATTAGCATCCCTTCTCTCACCTCTTCCCCAACAAATTTGATAATAACACATTAACACAATATTCAAAAGTTTCTGAAAGTTCCTCATTAAGAAAGTGAACAAATAAAGTCAGTATGCAGAGAGCCGAAACTGTGGGCCTTTATCTGAAGGCAGGGACGGTGTTTGCCTTACACTGCGACTGTTGTTTTAGTGAAGTTACTCCCTTTGATCCAGAGCTGCTCAGCTTACAAACCTGGCAGAAGAGCTTTTGTTGCGAGCCGTGGTATCATCGACCCAACCTCGGCCGGGTTGGTGAGCAGCCTTTCTCTGCCGCCCACTCTTGACCAGTTTCATGTTCTTCACCTGTCTCACCAGCTGCACCGTTCAGTAACTGCCTTTTCCCACTGTGGTGGTGACAGTCACTGCTCCATGCTGCTCACTGCCAGCGGGACGATGTGATAGGCCGCTGACTCTCGGCGCTTTGTTGCGCAGTGTCTTTATTCATTTCTTATCTGACTCGAGTTACAACGAATCGATGGGGAACAGCCTAGATTCCAAACACTTTTGAATATTGTGTTAATGTGTTATTATCAAATTTGTTGGTGAAGAGGCGAGAGATTGGAGACGACTTAATTAAAGTTTATTGTGTTTCCAGCTCAGGTACCGGCAAGCCCTCAGTGATCAGCTAATTAACGTAACTGGATCTGCTCAGGGCTCCGTGTAATTGCACGGCCCAAAAGCTGCACTGTTTTAAGGTCAGCAACATTTCAAATTATCATCAGCACAGAGCACCTAAAACTGATGCCTTTGACCCGGACGGTTGAATTGTTTTTTTATTTTAAAATGAACATGGAAATCAATTTATTTGCCAACAACTAACTGCAAATATTCAATTATCCGCCTTCGGGTTACTTTCTACCAACCGGAAAACTGTTTCCAAACTGTGCCCTGTCGGAGTGCTTGGAAATCCCTGGTTTAACAAAGCACCACCTGGAGGATGGGGCAATGATTATTTGTGCTTCGGAAGCCTGTCGATCGTTACCCTCATTTCTGTAGTAAGAAGATCCCTAAATATCAGGTAATTCAGCAATTGAAAAAGATTCATTCTTGGATTGAGAATTGGCAATGCACAGACTGAAAGCACATTAGAGCAGGAGGAGGCCATTTAATCCCCTCGAGCCTGTTCTGCCATTCAATGAGATCATGGCTGGTCTGTAACCTAACTCCATATACCCGCCTTAGCCCCATATCCCTTAATACTCTTGGTTAACAAAAATCTATCAATCTTAGAAATAAAATTAACAATTGAGCTTCCATCTACTGCCTTTGTTGAAGAGAGTTCCAAACTTCCACCACCCTTTGCGTGCAGAAGTGTTTCCTAATCTCACTCCTGGAAGTTTTGGCTTTAATTTTAGGCTATGTCTAACCCTAACACAAACCCACCCAGCGGAAATCGTTTCTCTCTATCGACCCTATCAGTTCCCATTAATATCTTGAAAACTTCGATTAGGTCACCCCTTACACTTCTAAATTCCAGGGAATGCAACCCTAGTTTGTGTAATGTCTCCTCGTAATATAACACTTGGAGTCCAGATATCATTCCAGTAAATCAAAAGCAAAATACTTCGAAAGCTGGAAATCTGAAATAGAAACAAAAAGTGCTGGAGAAGCTCAGCAAGTCAGACCATTGCTGTGGAGAATGAAAAAGTGTTAACGTTTCAGGTCGAAGACCTTTCGCCCGAACTCATTCTAGCAAATCTGCGCTGCACTCCCTGGAAGGCCAATATATACTTCCTGAGGTGTGGTGCCCAGAACTGAACACAGTACTCCAGGGGAGGTCTAATCAGGGTTTTTGTTGTAGCTATAGCATAATTCTACCCCCTTGTTTTCTATTGCTCTCGATATAAAGGCCAGCATTCCATTAGACTTTTTGATTATTTTCTGTACCTGTCCATGACATTTTAATGATCTATGAACATGGACCCCTAAGTTTCTTTGGACCTCCACTGTTTCGAGCTTTTCACCATTTAGAAAGTACACTGATGTACCCTGTTTTGGTCCAAAGTAGATGAACTCACACATGCCTACAATGAAATCCACTTGCCACAGTTTTGCCCATTCACTTCGTCTATTACTATCTTTCTGCAATGTTATGTTTCCATCTACACTGCTAAAAATGCTGCCTATCTTTTTGTCATTGGCAAACTTGGAGAGATGGATCTCCATCCCGTTTATCTGAGTCATTAATAAATCCAGTGAATAGTTGAGGCCCAAAAACAGATCCCTATGGGACACCACTAGTCACATCCTGCCAATTTGAGCCATTATCCCTACTCTCTGTTTCGTCCCGCTCAGCCAATTTCCTAACCAGGTCAATAATTTGCCTTCAATTCCATGAACTTCAAGTTTAGTTAATAGTCTCTGATGAGCGACTTTATCGAATGCCTTCTGGAAGTCCATATAATCAACATCCGTAGACATTCCGCTGTCCTCTGCTTTAGTAACCTCTTCAAAAAACTCAATCAGGTTCGTCAGGCACGACCTGCCCTTCACAAATCACCGTTGGCTCTCCCTGATCAGCTGAAAATTTTCAAGGTGTTCAGTCCTCTATCCTTAATTATAGACTCCAGTAATTTCCCGACAACAGCTATTAGGCTAACTGGTCTAGAATGCCCTGGTTTCCCTCTCTCACCTTTCCGAAATAGCGGAGTTGCATGTGCAACTTTGTAATCTAAAGGAACAGTTCCTGAATGGAGCAAACTTGGGAAGATAATAGGTTGGGCTTCTGCAATGTTCTCAACTACTTTCTTTCAAGCCCTTAAGTGGAATCCATCTGGTTCTGGGGATGTGTTACTCCCTAGTGCCATTATTTTCTTTATTACTGTTAATTTGCTTGTGTTAATTATTGTAAGTCCCGTCCCTGATTCACAATTAGTTTCCTTGGAACGTCCGGCATGCGATCGTCTCCCTCTACTGTAAATACTGATGCAAAGTAAATATTTAACATTTCTGCGATTTCTATATTTTCAATTACAATATCATCATTATCAGTTTTTAAGGGGCCCAAATTGCTCTTGATCAACCTTTTTTTCCTTGTACAATTGTAAGAAAAATTGTGTTCGTTTTGATATCTGTTGCAAGTTTCTTTTCATACTCCCTTTTTGTAGCTCTTACTATCTGTTTTTTCGCCCTTTGCCGTTCTTTGTATCTCTCCCATTCGCCAGGATCTATGCTATATTTGCATTTTTGTATGCTTTATCTTTTAGTTTTATGTTGTCGCTTCCCTCTTTTTTCGTCCATGGCTGTTTTTCTTTTTGGCAAGTAGAGCTCTTGCCCCTTGGAGGCAAGAACTGGTTCTGTATCACTTGAAATTCTTTTTAACACCTCCCACTGATCTTCTGTCGTTTTCCTCATTAACAGGTTTCCCCAGTTTACTGTTGGACAGTCTCTGACTCATCCCGTTGAAGTCGGCCTTTTCGAAATTTAGAATCTTAGCAGCTCATAAATGTTTCTCCCTTTCAAACACAACGTTGAACTCGATCATGTTATGATCGTTATTACCGAAATATTCATACATTATTAAGCAGTTAAATAAACCTGGCTCATGACTCATTATTAAATCTAATAGGGCCTGCCCCCTTGTTGGTTCTAGGAGATATTGTTGCCGAAAGCTGTCCTGAACACTCTCAAGAAATGTTCTACCTGGAAGGAACAGAGAGAGGGAGAGATTGGGAAGAGAGTAATAAAGGAGAGAGCCAACGAGAATGAAAAATAGAGGATAGAGGAGGAGAGAGGGGAATTAGAGGGAGAAGTGGTGGATTAAGAAGAGAAAGAGATTGAGAGAAGAGAACCGGGAGGATGAGAGAGAGAGAGAGAGAATGAGAGACGGGAACTAGCCATATAAAAGGGAGGTAGAGAATTAGAAAGGGGAACCGGATAGATAAAGGCGAGAGAGGAAAGACGAGAGGGGAACTAGATGGATGAAGGGGAGAGGGAGAATACCAGAGGAGTACAGGAGGATAATGGGGAGAGAGAGAATGATAGAGAGAATGAACGAGGGGAACCAGGCATATGAAAGTGAGAGGGAGAATGGGAGAGGAGGTCGAGAAGAATAAAGGGGAGAGAGAGAATAAGAGCAGAACCGAGGGATAACGGAGAGAGAGAATGAAAGGAAAACCGAGTGATAAAGGGGAGCGAGAAAGAATGAAAGGAGAACCGAGTGATAAAGGAGTCGGAGAGAGTACAGGAGACGGCGAATCAATCATAAAGAGCGAATGAACATGAATGAACCTATCGTTTCCTCGGCGCTGCTCCCGCTCCACCACCGTAACTTCAGCGTAAGAGCGGCCAAAACCCCATTTACCTGTGTAAATATAAGTGCACTTTTGACAAAGTTACAGCGACGGAGCTAAAGCAGCTCTGAGGGTGTGGTTCAAACTCAGATTTGCCATTTGTAACACGCAGCAGCCCAAATTCTGTAACTGAACAAGAAATTGATTTAAAATTAAACAGAACTTTGCCTTCAAATTCTGCATTGTAATCCTTCATATTTCTAAAGAAAACTGCTTCATGACGAGCAGAAAATTCAACCTCGGGCTTTACAGAGCCAATGAAGCAGCTCTAAGGAAAAAGCAATACAGTGAGCGGAAGCAGCAAAGGCTACTGCTACCGACAAATTTACAAATGGAGCTAAAAAACTTACTTCACAAATTCTCAGTGCTCCTCAGTGATGTTGAACCTTTTTCAGTAAAGCTTACCTGAGGCTGCCAAAGATTTCTCGCCAGTAGCTCCCACTGAGCATTGCCTCCCGTTTTAACTGGTCACAGTCTCGTCAGATTGCAACAACCTGACATGTTCCCTCCTACTGTGACATTGGGATGAGATGTCTCAGCTGGTCTGCGGGTTAGGAGGATTCCTTGGGATGGTGACCTCCATTCACTTGTTGTCCTGCATGGGACATCCAGTACTTCCTGTGCTATACTGGGTTGAGATGGCTCAGTGGCGGTGTTCCATTCTATTGATAGTCCCTTGCTATATATCTGCTCATTGGGGGAAGTTGTTATCGGCTCTTACATCTGCTTATTATATATAAAAAACTCCATCAGCGATCATCCCTGGCCATCCCATCTATAGGTGGTGCTTTGCGACCTCTCTGCAGCTCAGCAACATCCGTGTCTCCTTCATTACCTCATCAACTCACTCGAACTTTACTCGGTTTTTTTTTTGAAGGAGATACTCGGGTAATTTGTCTGGGAGTCTGTTCCATACAGTCTTTAGTTTTCAGTGACAATCAGTTCAGCTCCTGTGTTCTTGCTCTTCATAACTTAAAGCCCTAAAACATGGAATCATTCTTGGACTCCTCGTCAACCTTGTCCATTGGAAACACCAGTGGCCAGAACTGGAGACAATGTTCCAAATGCTGCGTCACGAGAGATCTATCAAAGGTTCGAATGACGTGTTTCAACGTACGTCCTTGAGATACATCCCGCATTTGAGCAACATTGTCCCTGGTGTAGCACTGCTTCAGTCAGAGGTCAGAGAGTCCTGTGGATGTATCGGCTGCTGTAGAACAGTAACAGGGCGTCCTAGCCCCGTGTGCCAGAGGCAAATGCTGCAGGGAGCATATGGGAAAATGAGATACTAAAGAGGAGGTCTTCAGCTCAGGCTACATACGAACTACACAGGAAGAGGGGCTGCACTGAAACTACATATGGTGAGGGGCTACAGTGGAACTGCACATGGAGAGGGGCTACAGTGGAACTACATTTGGAGAGGGGGTACATTCGAACTACATTTGTAGAGGGGATGCATTGGAACTACATAAGGGGAGGGGCTACCGTGGAAATCCAAGGGAGAGGGGCTACAGTGGAAATACATAAGGGGAGGGTTTACAGTGGAATTACATAGGGAGAGGACCTACTGTGGAATGCATCGGGAGAGGCGCTACTCTGGAACTACATAGGGAGAGGAGCTACAGTGGAACTGCATAGGGAGAGGGACTAAATTGGAATTACAAAGGGAGAGGGACGACAGTGGAATTAGATAGGGAGAGGGACGACGGTGGAATTACATCGGGAGAGGGACTACAGTGGAATTACATAGGGAGAGGAGCTACAGTGTAATTACATAGGGAGAGCGACTTCAGTGGAATTACATAGGGAGAGGAGCTACAGTGTAATTACATAGAGAGAGGGACTACAGTGGAATTACATAGGGAGAGGAGCTACAGTGGAATTACATCGGGAGAGGAGCTGCAGCGGAATTACATATGGAGAGGAGCTACAGTGGAATTACATAGGGAGAGGAGCTACAGTGTAATTACATAGGGAGAGGAGCTACAGTGGACCGCCATAAGGGCAGTGGCTGCATCGGAATTACATTGTCAGAGGGACGACGTTTGAACTCCATAAGTGGGGGGAGGGGCTACATTGGAACTACATAGGGAGAAGGCTTATCATGTAACTACATCGGGAAAGGGGCTAACAGCAACAGTTGTCGGGAATTTACTAGATTCTACAATTAAGAATAGAATGTCTCAACACCGTGAACATTTCCAGCTGATCAGAGAGAGCCAGCGTGGATTAATAAAGGGTAAAGGATTTGCCTGATGAACCTGATCGAATTTTTCGAAGAGGTGACTAATGTAGTGGGCAAGGGAATTTCTACGGATTTTTTTTTAATTCGTTCATGGGAGGTGGGTGTCGCTGGCGAGGCCAACATTTATTGCCCATCTCCAATTGCCCTCGAGAAGGTAGTGGTCAGCTGCCTTCTTGAACCGCTGAAGTCCGTGTGGTGAAGGTTGTCCCACAGTGCTGTTAGGGAGTGAGTTGCAGGATTTCGACTCAGCGACGATGCTGGAACGGCGATAAGTTCCCAGTCGGGATGGTGTGTGACTTGGAGGGGAACGTGCAGGTGATGTTGTTTCTTTGTGCCTGCTGCCCTTATCCTTCTAGATGGTAGAGTTCGCGGGTTTGGGAGGTGCTGTCGAAGAAGCCTTGGCTAGTTGCTGCAGTGCATCCTGTGGATGGCAAGCACTGCAGCCACATTGCGCCGGTGGTGAAGGGAGTGAATGTTTCGGGGGGTGGATGGGGTGCCAATCAAACGGGCTGCTTTGTCCTGGATGGTGTCGCGCTTCTTGAGTGTTGTTGGAGCTGCACTCATCCAAACAAGTGGAGAGTATTACATCACACTCCTGACTTGTGCCTTGTCGATGGTGGAAAGGCTTTGGGGAGTCACGAGGTGAGTTACTCGCCGCAGAATGCCGAGCCTCTGGCCTGCTCTTGTCGCCACAGTATGTATGTGGCTGGTCCAGTTAAGTTTCTGGTCAATGATGACCTCCAGGATGTTGATGGTGGGGGATTCGGCGGTGGTAATGCCGTTGAATTTCATGGTGTGGTGGTTACACTCTCTCTTGGCGGTGATCGTCATTGCCTGGCAATTTTCTGGCGCGAATATTGCTTGCCATTTATCAGCCCAAGTCTGGATGTTGTCCAGCTCTTGCTGCATGCGGGCACGGACTGCTTCATTATCTGAGTGGTGGGGAATTGAACAAAATCCAACAGCCTGCTATGTCTGTTCAAGGTCTGATGTTTGGAAACTATTTTATCATTATTGATTATCACCAATGGTGGTATAGTGGCGAGCATGGCAGCCTTCCAAGTAGTTGACCCGGGTTTGTTTCCAGGCCATCGCAATTCAGTATTCGCATTAATCCACTTCCTTCTGAAACTCTAAGTTTGGAATCGATTTTGATGCAGTTAACTGGATATTGTTTCCAAAACATAAAAGGGTATAATTATGGTAAAATATTTTCAACGTTCATTTATTTTCCCTATAGAACGAATAGAGGAAAAACATACTTGAAATAGTGAGTTGCCAAGAGTCTGATGAGGGTGAGGAATGCAAATGATATGTTAGCCTTTATCGCAAGGGTGCTGGAATATAAGAGTAAGGAGGACTTGCTGCAATTGGACGATGAGGAGATATTGTGTAAAATTCGCTGATATTCTGTGGAATTGAGAAGAATGAGAGGTGATCGCACTGAAACGAAAAAATTCTTAGACGGTTGGACAGGCTAAACGCTGAGAGGCTGATTCCCCTGGCTGGAGAGTCAAGAACTAGAGGTCATAGTCTAAAGATAAGGGGTCGGACATTTAGGACATATTTTGGAATCCGGGGAATCAAGGGATATGGGGATGGGGCGGGAAAGTGGAGTTGAGGTCGAAGATCAGCCATGATCTAATAAATGGCGGAGCAGGCTCGAGGGCCCGTATGGCCGACTTCTGATCCTTTTTCTTCTGTTCTTATGTAGAGAACCTTATATCCCAGTGTGCTGACGACACTCGGTTAGTTGGCACAGCAAGCATTATAGATGGGAGCAGAAAGTTGCAAAGGGACATTAATAGATTAAGTGATTGGGCAAAACTGTGGCAGATGGAAGTCAAGGTGTGAAAGCGTGAGGTTATCCAGTTTGGAACTTAAAAAGATAGATCAGAGTATTTTCTAAATGGCAAGAAACTAGGAACTGTGGGGGAGGAGAGAGATTTAGGGGTCCAATATAGTGATTACTAAATCACTGAAAAAAAAGTTAAAATGGAGATGAAATTTTGAACTTTATCTCAAGGGAACTGGAATAAAAAGGAGTGGAAGTTTTGTCACAGTTATACAGAGCTCTGGTTAGACCTCATTTAGAGCACGGTGTTCAGTTCTGGGCACCGCACTCTCCATAATGGCTTGGAATGAGAAAGGTTTTTTTTCTCTTTGGGAGTCCATGCAATGGGAAGGAATATAATTTGGTCTTTAAGGATTTTTTCCAATGGGAGTGAATGAGAATGGATTTGTTCAATTGGGATTCCTTCTGTGTGCTCTTGCGTTTACTGGGGAGACCTGCATGTTGCCAAATTGCTTTGTGTTTCAATTTGTGCACCCTCGTTTGAACCCTAAAAATAAAAGTATAAATGTAGTGGAACATGGAACGGAAATTCGTCAGATATCAGGTTACCATCGACGCTTATAGGGCAGGTAGCTGCTCGCCAGAGAATGCTGAGCCCGATTGGCAATATCAGCTCACTGCCATTAAACGGGTACGGTCAAAGCACAAACACAGGAAAATCAAATGAAGCGTAACTGGACATCAAACAAGAAACGGGCAAACATTTATTTCATAAAGAGTTGATATGTCACAGGGAGTTTTATAGTCAGAACTTGTGATTGCGTGACATTGATTGGTTGAATGTTGGACTGAAGTTTACATTCACGTTTTCATTTGGTAATTTCCGTTGGGCAGATGACAGGCAGTCATTTCATTCTGTGGAGCGATGGCCTTGTTCCAGTGGAATAGTCTTCCTGTTATGTTTTGTTTTTCCGAGCATCAACCAGGACGTGCTCTTCCTCGCCGCCAAAGCCATGGTGAGTGGTCGTGGTCTCGGCCCAGTATCAGGGGGAAAGGAGTCAGGAGCGGCTTAATCTTCAAACTTTAATCCCCAAAAATGGATCGTTTTGCAATAAGAGAAAGTTCGGAAACACAGTTATCAAACCCATCTACATCCGAAAAAGAAAAAAAAAACATGTGTAAGTACGTGATCTGCAACAGAACGTTCAAGTAATGACGGACAGACTTCTGCATGTCGACCTGGTCTGAACCACCGACTAAGATGGAAACCAAGTCGTGGACGAGGTAGTAGAGTGCGGCTTTTTGGCAATGTTGTTTGATCAATTGTGCAAACGCAAACCAAGATCCAAAGCCCCAGTGTGTTATTTGTAGCGAGGTGCTTGTAAACGGGAGTTTAAAACTGTCAAAAAACATGGTGAACACGTTGATCACCCGCTTGAATATTTTCAAAGGAAGCAAAGGGGATTAAAGTTATCAGCGCAAGTTCTTAATCGGTGAACAGCTCTGAATGATAAGGCGCAACTGGTGTCATATTTGGTCGCATACCGTGTGGCAAAAGAGAAAATGATCCATGCAGTTGGCGAAAAACTTATTATTCCAGAATCTCGGAATATGGTACAGTCTTCGATGAGAAGCCTGCTGAAAAATTAAGAAGCATTCCTCTCAGTGACAACACAATGTCTCGGCGAATATGTTCTATTGCTGACCATTTAGAAGCCAAGGTTTTTCTTGGTTACAGTCAGCCGGCGATTTTGCTATCAAACTTGACGAGAGTGCTGATATTTCAAACTGTTAGCTTATGTGAGGAATGTCAGGCAAGATGACTTTATGGAAGGTTTGATGTGTTGTCGAACTTTACCAACAAATACAGGAGCACAGATATTCGAAGCACTGCATGACAGAGCAGATGAAAAATACAAATTGGATTTCGAATTCCGAGTGATGCTGCAGCAAATATGACAGGTAGAAATAGCGGAGCTGTGAGAAGAATATCTGAGGCAGCTGGTAATGAATTTAGAATCACTGTTTCATTCACCAGGAAGCTTTGGCGTCCAAGGGTATTCCCCCTGATCTTATGGCAGTCCTGAAGGAAGTAGTGAAAATTGTTAATTTCATTCAAGGAAGCTCACTGAACTGCAAGATTTTTGCTTAGAAATGGGAGCGGCGCTCATTTACTCATTTACTGCTTCACACTGTTACAACACATTGAGAGAACAGCATCAATGAAGAAAAAGGGAATGAAATGTGTCATAAAATTACATCTCGCTGCTCTGTCTGACAATTTTAGTCGCTACTTCCCGGCATTGGGGATTGAAAATTTGAAGAAAAAGAATTCGGTGAAAGATCCTTTTGCTTTCGAAAATCCTGAATCAATAATGAAGCTAAACTTGATGGCTGAGGAAGAAATCGAACTGATGCGACTCACCTGTGAGCACACTGAAAACACGCCACAAGTCATTCAGTTTGTCATCGTTTTTGGATCCGTGCTTTCAAGTATTATCCACTGTTAAGTAAGATTAGTGTTCTGTTGTTGCTGCCGTTCACAACAGCCTACATGTGCGAACTGGGATTTTCAACTCTGAGAAGGTTAAAAACAAGAGAACGAAACCGACTCAACAGCGCACCTGACGTGCGTGGAGCGCTTTCATCTCGTGATCCAGATTGGAACGAGATCATCAACAACAGTCACATTAAGTAAGTGAAACTCAACCTGTTCTTTTTTAAATTGTATTTGCACTGTATTTAAAATGTTTTTCAAGTAAAGTCGTTGTCTAATTTTAGTTATTACTTGAAGGGAAATGAAGAACTCGCATGCATTGATCTTTATTGGGATTTGATAAAAACTCCAGTCAGAAGATATTATTGTTTTGGATCCCTGGGGGAAGTGTTTTTCTTCCACTGAGTCAAGAAAAAAAAAGTTTGAGAAACAATGTTCTAAATTGTACGGTCAGTGTGTGTTCAGCAAACCGGATCTGAATTCCTCAGTCTGTATTTCTGGACACGGATCTGTGCCCGACGCGGGAAATAAAACACTGACCAACACCCGGCGACTAATGACGGCCGCAGGCCCCACAATCCCCAGCGCCCCAGAAACCCCTCTCACTTTAAGAAAATACTCCAATGTTTCCTTCTTGCACCTAAAGTGAATGATCTTACACTTCCCCACGTTGAACTCCATCTGCCACAGATTGCCCATTCACTTAAACTTTCTCTTTTATAACTTCCTGCTTCCATCTACACCACTTACTGTGCCTACTAACTTAGTGTCATCTGGAAACTTGGATCTACAACTATCTATTCCTTCATCCAAGTTATTGATAAATATGGTGAAAAGCTGAGGCCCCAGTACAGATCCCTGGGAATACCACTTGACACATCCCGCTAATCAATCAACGTTCCCTTTATCCTTACTCTCTTCTCCGACCTCCCAAACAATTCCAACCCAAGTCACAAGGTCACTTTCAATTTTGTGCATTTTATTTATTCTCTTAATCTCTTGTGCTGAACCTTATCAAATGCCTTCTGGAAGTCCATATAGACGACATCCATAGACGCTTCCCTGTCCAAGTTGTTAGTTACATCAAATTAATCAAACAAATTGGTCAGACATGACCTGCCCTTCACAAATCCATGTTGACACTCTTTTATCAGCTCAGACTTGTTCAAGTGCTCAATAATTTTGCATCTGTAATTTCCCCACCCGTTTCCTTTAATACTCTTAGATGGAAAACATCAGGCCCTGGAGGTTTCATTCTTTGTTTGCAGTTATTTATTTATCTGACTGTGCATAACAGGACTGAGCGTCTCAGCATTGACAGTGTGCATGAAAGGACTGAGTGTCCCAGCACTGACTGTGTGTATAACAGGACTGAGTGTCCCTGCATAGAGAGTATGTATAAAAGGACTGAGTCTCCCAGTACTGACTGTGTGTATGTCAGGACTGAGTGTCCCAGCACGGACTGTGTGTATAACAGGAGTGACTCTCCCAGCACTGACTGTGTGTATATCAGGACTGAGTGTCCCAGCATCGACTGTGTGTATAACAGGAGTGACTCTCCCAGCACTGACTGTGCGTAGAGTATACATGCGCTGCAGGAGGATATAAATGGTTGGGGTAGAATCCACGATATTTTTTTTATTCGTTCATGGGATGTGGGCGTCGCTGGCGAGGCCGGCATTTATTGCCCATCCCTAATTGCCCTTGAGAAGGTCGTGGTGAGCCAGGGGAGAGTGCATGGGATGGAGAGACATATGGTTGTCAGGGGAGAATAAATCGTTTGGAAGAGGTGACAGTGAGAGGAATGGGGGCGAGATTGTGTTGCGATTTGAACACGTGGATGAGGATTTTAAAATCGAGGCGGTGCCCGACCGGGAGCCAATGTAGTAACACACGAACAGAAACTTACGGTTCACTGCCCGGCAGACAGGTGGAGAAGTCATTGATGTCCGCGGAGGAACAGTCAGGATCACAGCAACAGTCCAGTTCACAGACTCCGCCAGTCAGGTCACAGGTACAAATGGGAACGGCTGGAACAAGACACACACACAGAGATCTTACAACAGAGCACGGACAGTCTCAAAGACCACCTCCCTCCATTGTCTGAATCCACGATCGACGTCTTCTCCATCTCCCAAAATCAATCTGCAGACTTATCCTCCCACTGCTTTCTACTCACCGCATTAGAGCTTCCAGATACCCAGCACAACCCACTCAATAAATAATAATAATTAAGTGGAGAAAATAAAGAAGCTGGGATTACACTCTTTGGAGCAGAGAAGGTTCAGGTGGAGATTTACCATAATGGTACCGGGGATGAGGGACTTCAGTTACCTGGAGAGACTGGAGAAGCTGGGATTGTTCTCCTTCGAACAGAGACGGTTAAGGGGAGATTTAACAGAGGGGTTCAAACTGAGGAGGTGTTTTGATGGAGTCGATGTGGAGAAACAGTTGCCACTGGCGGGAGGGTCGGTAACCAGAGGATACAGATTGAAGGGAATTGGGAAAAGAGCCACAGGGAGATAAGGAAAATGTTTTTCGGCAGCGAGTTGTTCTGATCTGGAATTTACTGCCTGAAAGGGCGGTGGGAGCAGATTCAATAATAACTTTCAAAAGGGAATCGGGTCAATCCTTGAAGGGGGGAAATTTGCGCAACTGTGGGGAAAGAGCAGGGGAGTGGGACCAATCGGATCGCTCTTTCACTGAGCCGGCACAAGCGCGTTGGGCCGAGCGATCTCTTTCACGGTACCGGCACTAGAGTGATGGGCCGAGCGGCCTGTTTCACTGGACCGATTGACTAGGAGGCGGCAGAGTGACTCCCCCCCGAACCCAGCTCGACAACGGGCGCTGCCAGAGTGGAGATTCACGGGGCCCGCAGGAGGCCCCGAGTAACTCCCCCCGTCTCCCCACCCCACACCCCACCGCCCCGCTGTCCTCTCTCAGTGCACCTCCGTGTGCGGGCCCTCCCTCTGTCGGCCTCGCCCCCGGCCACAGCAGCGCCTGCCCGCCGGCCCGAGGCCCCCATCATCACCCTCCCGGCGTCGGCCTGTTGGGAACGGAACGCGGCACATGTGTGGTGTCCCTCGGGCCGGAGCTGCACGTACGCGTCGTGACGTCAGCGGGCTAATGTGAGTGACGCTTCTGCGTGTCACGTGATGGGAGGAGTCAGCCCTGGAGCAGATCGGGGGTGGGGAGGTGAGAGCTCTCAATCAAAGGACCCAGAGTCAGCACTCACTGCGCACAGGGTTTGGAGAACTTGTTTAAAAATGCAAAATCTGCAAGAATGAAATCAAAATAGAAATGTAGCAAAAAAGGAAAAAAAAATAATTGAAAAATACGGAATTAAAAGCAGAAATATCCAAATTCACTTATGGCTGATGGTCTGGGTCCTCCTGCCACTATAAGTCTTCTCTACCTGGGGCATAGGATGAGCAGAATAATTGAATGAACCTTTTTAACGCAGAGGGTGCTGGATGTATGGAATGGACCAGCGAGGGAGGCAGTGGGGCCTCATTGTAGCAGCAAATTCCAGAGACTTGGCAAAGTACCTGAAAGCGGTACCTTGGAATATGACAGCCTAGAAATTGGGATCTTCAAAATTATTTTGGTACCTGTGCACTAGTTTTTAGTGATTGGTGCACCTGGACACGCAAATGCCTTTGAATCTCTCCAGTTCATAGTTTCCCACTTTGAAGAAAGACTCCTATTTCTCACCTGGTGCCTGCAATAGATGCTCTTTGTGTAACTCCCCACATCTTTCCTATCCGGCTATATTTCCACCCTTCACTGTCCAATAAAAACAGACACGGTGAGACAGGAACTTTTTTTTTATATGTTTCACAATATAGTTTATTTCATAAAATTTATGGATACACACATATTTCAATGTAAATATCACAGTTACAATTCACAACAATACAATACAGATCGTACACACTACGACTCCATTATTACAATTCAAAACACAGTACATATCATCTAATACATGCTGCACAATACAAGGTGAAATGGCCTTACACGGTGGCCTTTCGCCATAGAGCCTTTGCATAGGCCGCACTTCGCTTCAATGTGTCCCACAACACTTACTCCTGGACCTTGGAATGGACCAGTCGGCAACACTCGGTCGTCGACATCTCCTTCAGCTGGAAGTCCAGCTGGTTTCTGGCGGACTAAAGGGCCTCCTTCAGCCAATTGATGATCTTCCAGCAGCAATTGATATCTGTCTCAGTTTGCGTCCTGGAAAACAACCCGTAGAGCACAGCGTCCTGTGTCACCGAGCTGTTGGAGATGAACCGGAACAGATACCAACGCATCTCTCTCCACTTATTCTGCACGGAGGGGCAGTCCCCCGGGATTTAGACGATGGTCTCGCCCCGCTGCAGCCTCGACCGCAGCTCACGCTGGCGCTGAGATGCTATGTGCAGGAAAGACCACACTGGGAGGGCCCTTCTCACCACCATCCAGACTATATCCTCGTGCCTGTTGGTCAGTTCCGGCGATGAGACACTCCACTAAAGGGTTTCGACCGTCTGGTCGTGGAACTGACCGACCGGATCTACCCCCGCCCCCCGCCTTTCCCTGCAGGTCACTCACAACGTTCCGTGCGGTCCACGGTGTGATGGTCTTGTGATCGAGAGTGTTCGCTTCACGACAGGTGGTGGTGCACGGTCCAGCTGGACGAGACATCTTGCTTCCGCTCAGCCAGCGTGGCCAGACCCAACCTTCTCAGTGTTGGACTGTCACTACCATTGGTATCAAACCCCAAACTTGCTCCATTTGATCACACGGCTTGAGTGTGTAACAGGCAGAGCTGCCGCGTTTCAATTTACAATCATCTGAAGTTCCCTTGAACCACCCCTTTACTAAATATCTTGGCTCAAATTTGGAATCTGACTACTTTCGATGAGATTAAAACCTTTTCGGATCCGGGTCAGTTAAAGTTTTCCGTGCACCTTCTGCTGGTGAGACCGCGAGGGCCTCGGTGGACAAAGCGGCCAATCAGTGATTCGGGCCAATCAGTGATTCGGGCACCAGACACATTTCCCTCTTTAATTCGGTCTTTTGTTTGGAAGAGCCCTGGACTGTCTAGGTGTAAACCTGAATCTTGTGACCTCCAATGATACGGAGGGACTAAGAGAGGGCGGAATACAATGCAAGTGCCTGCCTCCTTAATTCTGTGTAGTTTAGCTCAGCTCACTGGAGACGAGTCGATGTAAAATTAAGGGATTAGGCTTCCCATGATGGACCGGCGCAAGCATGCTGACGGAACTCTCTGATGGGGAAGGGGGTAAAGGCCACAATCCTTTTTATAATGGGGGCTGCAAGCATCGGACCAGTAACAAGTCTGGTATTAAGGGTGGTGATGATGTTGATATGCCTCTCTGTCCACTGCCATTCAACTCCATCCCGGAGTCGCCCATAAAGGGAGCAGCAATTTCTTTATAGTCAGAGATAAAATCCCCACACAATCCTCTCATACCCAGAAACAAACGCAGAGAGGTCTAATCGGCGGACCGTGGTAAGGAGGTGACAACCTTGACTTTATCCTGGTCCACAGACCCGGACCCTGCCTCTACGATGACACCAAGGAACGTGAACTGAGGTTTCATCAACTGCAGCTTAGTAACATTGAATTTAAGTCCAGAGGACTCCAGTCGATGGAAAACCTCACTCACCATTCGCAGGTGATCTTCCCGTGTCCCGGGGATTCACAGCCCTGTCAAAGCTCCTTACATGTGAGCAGGGAAAATAGCGGGGCTGTTGCGGGAACCTTGAAAGAGGACGGTGCAAGTGTACTGCTGTCCTTCGAAAGTAAAGGCGAATTTGTACTGTGAATCCAGGTGGTGCGGGCGATTCCAGAACCCGTTCGAAATATATGTCACTGAATACCAGTGAGACCGATGGATCTTTCGAGATATCTCTCACCGAATTACAGTGAGACCGATGGACGGTTCGATATATCTCTCACCGAATACCAGTGAGACCGATGGATCAGCTTGAATAACATCTCTGCGTCGGAGGCCACAATAGGACTCATTGTTGAAGTATATTTGTTTAATTACCTGTAATTTCCTGTTGCTCACCAAGAGCCGTTTGATTTGCATATGAGGCGCAACGCAGAGCTGTCCTCTGACAGACCATAGTTTCCCTGAACACCCCTGGTGCTCTAAATTTGTTATTATCGCTCATAAGCACTCCACTGCCTCTCTCAGATAGGAGTTCCTGTCTCTATGGAGGGGGATTATCGCGTTTTCCCATTCGCCCACATTCATATCAGTGTTTGGAAAACACTGCCTGATGACTTTCACATACCTGTCGAACCTTGGGGTCAGAGACGTAGGGGACAATTTCACTTTCACTGCTTGGGCGGTAAACTGACGGAGCAGAAATTAAAATCGGTCCGGTTCTATAAGGGGCGGGTGATCCGCTCTACCAGTTAAGCGCCCAGCGATGGTGAAAATTTCCCTCCACCTGTTGTGAACCGGTGCAGTTTGAGAAAATGGACCAACTTATGGGCTTCGAAGATTGATACTAGGGCGGAGGTCAGGAAAGGTGTGGCCGATTTTATGTATCCCCGCCTGGCGGAAATGGGGTTGTGGAGGCTAGTAAATGGTTTGGGGTCATTGACCGCCCCTTTAACTTTGGCGTTCCTGCCTCCACCATCGTGGGTAAGGTCCTGAGAAGAGCTTCCGGAGCAACACCCACCCGTTTCCGGTCAACAAACGTGTAATATGTAAATCAGAGTATTATGGCGTACACTGGACACCATTTAATATTGGTTACACATGGGAGGAGGAGCCGCCCTTTCGATGGGCATTGAGTGGTCCGGAGCACTAAGAAGTTTCTTTTCAACTTATATTTTTTGGGGCAAGGAGTCGCAGGGGAGCTTTCCCTTGGCCTGCTGCCACCGTGCGAAATCTTCCGGCCCTTGATCGTTTCGGAAATGTATCAGGAGATTTCCTTATAGATCTGTGTAACCAGGTCCAGCCTCATAACCCACTAAACTCCCCGCAGTGACTAAATCTTGCTGCACAAGAGTTCAGACTTGAAATGATCTCCGGAACACCCCACTGGAGTTTGAAATTACATTAAGATTTTAACAGTTAGGAACGGTTCGGGTGTTGGTCATGTTAGAATCACATCTTGTATCATTTCACAACGCCGCATTTGTTCGATAAGTTATAATTCCTGTCTGGTATTTCCAAATTGATGTGAAGTATCGGATTAATAGAAGTTCCTTTAGTGAACACATTGATGTCAATGGATAGTAAAATCAGGCGCGGTGAATAACGGGCGCCCGATCGGCTAACGCCCGTTTTATGCCACCGAAAAACGTGAAAATCTACTATAATAAACTTTATTTTTTTAGGAAATGTATTCAGAAGTTTCTATAATTTAAATAATGTAACAATTAGATTCAGTGGGTACTTCACCCCGTTCTTCAGCTCCTCTCTAAATTTAGTCTGGGTCACAGCATAAATACACGTGTTGGTGCAGGAAGTGAGAAGTTGAAGCATGAATCCGACTGACTCAATGTCATTGGCCATATAGTACTGGGCGTTTGTTGAACGCAGAGAGATAAAATAAAAAACTTCTGCACTCCATAACAATATAAAACTGACTGATATACTGAAGATTAAAATGATGGATTTCCTTCGGTTCTCCATCTCCGGATCCTTGTGATTCTCTCTTTTGCTGCGTCTCCGGAGTCCCCTGCGGACTCTGCTGGCCGCTAAAATGTGCCTGGGGGTGAGAACATTGAACAGCAAAATCAAAATGAATGGGAGACAAGGTATTAACACAAGATTAAACAAGTCAAACGCTGCCCATGCGGGTGAAGTGAAAAAGGTCGGTTTCAAGACACAACCCCGCGGTACATTGTCCATTATATATTCCGGGCCAATTACAAAGTACCCGGGAATGTTTAGTAAACAGCTCAGCGCACTCACCACCCCGATAACAACAGCCGCCGTTTTCTCGGTGCAATATTTTGTTTTCAGCTTCTGACAACAAATGGCCACAAATCGATCAAAGGTGAAAACCACTGTGAACCAGACAGAAGCCGCTGTAGCTGCAAAACTCAGGTTGACAATGAGACGGCACGCGGGGGTAATGGTCAAAAATGAAACTGGGAGATAAATCTCAATAATGCGCCATGTTATGACATCAGTGATAACGACCAGTAGATCGGCCGCTGCCATTCCCACCAGGTAGCGAGTGATACATTTGGAGAGTCCGCACTTTCCTCGGGACAGAATCACAATCGCCACCAAATTCACTGCAAGAAAGAGAAACGGAAGGCGAGAAATTATTGATCAAACCTGGAGCCAAAGCAGCAGTTTGACAGGATCTGGGGTGAAATTTCCAGTTTAGTCGCTGCATGTAACGCTGGAATTTGATTCACTGACCTGGGCCGCGCTTTCGGGCAGAAAAATGTATTTAAAGACAATTATCATGAATGACTTGGCAAATTGACATCGAAAGTGTATAAAGTGAATGGCCGAGTGAGGGCGCAGTGCCAGTAGGGAAGGGAGAAGGGGTTTTACTGACCGGGAATCCAAAGGGTTAAATCCGGATTTTTGGCTCCAGATGGACGGGAAAATGAGCGAGCTGGGGTGTTGGGCACAGCGGGATGTGCTGCTGGTTTGTTGCTCTGGGTTAAGAGAGCCGACAGGGGCCGGCACAAAACGGGAAAAACCAAGACCCGCAGTGGTGTGTTTGTGGCTTCGGATCGGAGGCCGAGCCACTGAGTGAGATTGTGAGTGAGACAAGGAAAAGGAAATGTAGGTGCTGGAGTGGAGTCAGGAGCAGATGGTTTGTGAAAGTGGATAAACAGAAGCAACGGATGAGGAGATAGAGGATTCAATGCAGTGGGAGGAGAGACTGGGATTCACAGGGAGAGAATGCAGCAGAGTGTTAGAAGAAATCTAATCTATAGGTCCCAGTAACACAACGCAATTAATGAATTCAACCCGTAATTTCTGTGGTTATTGGTGTCAGGGAGCAGCTTGTTAGTTACATAATATATTCAATAAATTTACTTTGCACAGTCCCCCTACTGTACCGGCTCTCGCTCACTTTCCCGTCCATCTGCATCCCAACGCCATTTTCCTGCATCATCCCCATTTCCCGTGATGTCTTTAACATCTCGAAATCAATCGATCTCTGCTTTGAATGTACTCAATGACTGAACCTCCACAGCCCTCTGGGGTAGAGAATACTGAAGATTCACCACACTTTGATTGAAGACATTTCTCCTCATCTCGATTTTAAATGACCGACCCCTCATTCTTAGACTGTGATCCTGGTTCGACACTCTCCAGTCAGGGGAAACATCCTCCTTGCATCTACCCTGTCAAGCCCTGTCATTAAAATGCATTAATTAAATTAGCCTCGTTCTTTATTTAATTAAGCTTACACATAGCTTCAAGAATATAATAACCTAATAATTCAATGCGATCAAAGAATCACTGATCCTTTTTCTGATAATACATGTCAAATATGTTTATTTATTCAGTCAGTAAACAAGTAAACGGAACATTCACAGAAACAGACTGAGGATCTGATAGCGATAAACACACTCGGCGCAGGTACAACAAAACTCTAACAATCTGACAACATCCTAATAACACTTTCAAGTCACATTTCCTCTTCATAATTGTACTCGAAGTTTCAGCAGTTCAACCCGCTTTCTCTCTCCATCTCTCTTCCTTTCCTTCTCTGTCATTCTGCTTGTGTGTCTCGCTATCTCTCTCTCCCCTATTCTCTCTCTATGCCTTTCTCTTTCTCTCGTTTCTTCTGCTCCTCTCTCTCGTTTTTCCACTCAGTTGCGTTCTCTATCGCTCCTCCATATCTCTCCGCACTCTCTCTGCAGTCTTTCCCAATGCCCCTTTTCACATCCGAGTAAATCCTAACATCCTGCGCCTGCTTTCTCTTCACCAGCCCCGTGTTGAAACGATCCTATTCTCAGTGTAAGTTTGTTGAATAGTGAAGCCTCTGTGAACAGTTTAATGTTTCTACAGATCATCCAAGTCTCCACCTGTTCAACTACACTGTTCACTTCATCTACAATGCATGGAATACACAGAATCGAATGCCTCTTCCAGACACACCTCACAAGAATTGAAATTCCTTCTCTTGTAATTAAAAAGTACAGCGTTAGATGGCGGCATTGTTCGATTAACAAAACCCCAAAATCAGCGCTGCTGCTAAAAATCGACAGATAAATAGAAGGGATCATGATTCCAACAGATAAAGTGCAAACTGATACAACATAACTACAAAATATTGCATTTTACAGTGAATTCATCCACAGTGAAGCAGAGAATGAGATGTGAAAGAATTAGCAGCAAACTCAGTTCAGTGACCAGACATCTGGAGCTGCGTCAGATACACACACAATGAAATAATATTTCATAACAGTGATAACCAATAAATACATTGAAATTCCAGTTAAACTAAGCGATGTTATTGAAGAGGGCGGACATTGCGCTGCCTCCTTGTAACACTAGGACCGTGAGCTGTCTCATTATGAATCACTGAAAACAAATTTGTAGAAAAATATTCCAGGACAGGTTATTTCAAAAACATGAAAATGTTAACAACTCCTGATGGTCTGATACCAGCTCTTAGCTCAGACATCTGATTCCAATACATTCAGTACTGAATATAATCCAGTAACAATGCCAGGGTTGGATAAACAACGTTCACTATCGATATAATGCAAGTGCTACAGGACCGACCGTTTGAAGGGTAGACCATTATTCCTCAATAAATTCATTGCACAGAATAATCCAGTAACAATGCCAGGGTTGGATATGTAAAGATCATAATAGATATAATGCAGCTCCTACAAGACCGAATGTTTTGAATTTAAGAACAAACCATGATTCAACATTATATTCAGTACAGAGAATAATCCAGTAACAGTGCCAGGGTTGGATATACAATGATCATTACAGATATAATGCAGCCCCTACAAGACTGAAAGAGCAGAGACTTTAAACATTCCATCATTCAACTGATATAAGAGGTGACTGCGTAAAAAATGGTGGGAGAAAAAATAATTAGTCAAATACAGCAGCACAGTTAACACCGATTTACAATATTCACAGATGAGATGATAGCTTACCAGGAACTCCAATGGCTGCAAGAACAGGATAGTAAATGCGTTCGATCTGAAACAATACTGGAAATTCCATTTCTGTAAGAAGCACTGACTTCTGCTGATCTGAAAACCGCAGCTCCAGAAGGCACTCTGCGCTGATACATTGCAACGAGTTTAATTTATACAGGGGATAAATCTCCACTGACACGGTTATACCCCTGATCATTGGTATTACTTACAGTCACCTGAACAAACACATTACATCAGCAGCTTTGTCTTCAGTGTAAATAATGACGTGGATATATCACAATCATCTCAATGTTCAGAACCTTGTCTTAATGAGACCTCTCTCAGGAATAAAGTTAAAAGCTGTGCTCACAAAGGACTGGTCCAACAACAATGAGCGGCTTCATTTATAGTTTTCATATCATTGTATTGACCATGTTCACTCCTGCCGATTCATTTATTAGTTTTACCGATTTCTCCAGGGACACCAGCAGACCCGTTTCCCTCTGTTCCTGCAGTTACCCAGTTAAAATATGTATTTTGGGTCTCTGACAAAGGGACAGTTCAATGCCACGTTCAGGACTGTGGGTGATATTAGGGGACGGACAGTGAACGAGCTTCATTGCCAGTCCTCTCTCCGTTATTTTACTGCAGATATTTACCCGTTTAATTCAAATTGGTTGACGGCTCCAGTAAAATTGCTCCCGTGTAACCCCGAGCTGAGCTCATGTCCCGATTTGAACTCCATCACAAAGGCCCCGTGCTTCCCTCACCCGCCTCCATTCTTTCCTCAGCCCATTGCCAGTGAAACCCTGATCAATGCCTCTGTCTCCTTCAGACTCCATTCCTCCAGTTCACTCCTCGCCGGCCTTCCAACCAGCACCAGGTCCTGTTCGGCCTCATTGACTCCCACTTCCCTATCGCCTAACATTTAAGATTTTCATCCTGGGGTTTTAATTAATCCATGGCCCAACCCTCTCCATCTCCGCCCTCTCCTCCACACTTACAGCAAACCCACCCGTGACCTCCCCATTCATCGATCATTGGCCTCTTATGGTGGGACTGCGCTCGCTTGGTTCCACTCACCGATCTAATCATAGCTCGGAGAAGCTTCTCTTCCCATCCCTTCACTATTAAATCTGATCTCTCTAAAGATTCCATCCTTGGCTCCCTTTCCTCATCTGCATGCTGCCCTTTGGTGACATTTTGCGCAGATATGGATCAACTTTCAGTTGTACGCTGACAAAACCCTCGCCTCTCTTGACCCTTACAATGTATTTGTGTTGTCAGAGCAACATTCTGTTTCAGATGAGTCACAATGTCATCCAGTTAAAAATTGGGAAGTCATGATCTTTGACCCCACAATCTCCACATCCTGTCCACGGATTCCATCTCCACCCCTCTCTTTTTGGTAGTGAGTCCCTCACCAATCATCCAAGTCCTGACTGGCCTGCGGTGGCTTCCAGCCGCCAAAGCCTGTAGTATATTTTAATTCTTTCTTACACTTAAATCTACCAGAGCCTCACCCCTTGCTATCCCTGTCGCCTCCTCCAAACTTGTAGCCCCTGCAGCCCCGGCCAAACACTCGGCTCCTCCACCTTTGGCCGCTTGTGCATCCTCAGCCCATTTGCTCTACTTTTGACAGCCGTGCCTTCAGCCATATCCAAGCTCCAGAATGTCCTCTCTATGCCCTTCCATCTCCCTCTACCTCTTTCCGGCGTCAGTCGTGTCTCAGTGGTTGCAGTCTCGCTTCTGAGTTATAAGATTGTGAGTTCAATCTCACTCCAGAGACTTGAGCACATAATCCAGGCTGACACTGCAGTGCAGTACTGAGGGAGCACTGTGCTGTCGGAGGGACTGGCTTTTGTAAGGCACGTTAAACCGAGGGTCCATCTGTCCTCTCAAAGAAATGCAAAAGATCCCATGGCAATATTCGAGAAGAACAGGGGAATTCTTTCCAGTGTCCTGGGCAATATTTAGCCCACAACCAACATTACTAAAAACGATTTTCTGGTCATTTATCTCATTCCAGTTTGTGGGAACTTGCTGTGCGCAAATTTCCTTCCGTTTTTCCGAGATTGACAAAGTGCATACACTTCAAAATACACTTCGTTGATTGTAAAGCATTTTTGGACGTCCTGGGTCTTGAAAGGCGCTTTATAAAGGCAAGTTCTTTCCTCCTTTCAGACCTTTCATGAACGCCATCTTTTGCTTAATAGTTTTGCCATCCCTCCAAATATCTCCTTGTGTAGCCGGGGGTCCATGTTTATCTGATTATACCTCAGTAAATCGCCTTAGGATATTTATCTCTGTTAAACCCGCTATATAAATACAAGTAGTTATTGTTATATTTTACCATCCTCCACTTTCTTTATCCCACTATTGGAGCCATTCCTTCAGACATCTAAATTCTACTCTCTTTAAAACAACCTGATCCCCTCAGTCTCTGCATTTGCTTTTCCCCCTTTAACACCCTCCTTATACCCACTCTGTGTCCAAGGTTTTCGCCAGTCCTCCTGATATCTTCTTATTCCTTTAGTGCCCGTTTTTACTCGCTCCTCCGTGAGGCCCCTTGGGAATGTTTATTACATTAAAGGCGGTCTGTGAATGCGAATCGTTGTTGAGGTTCATTAGAATGTGTTCATTAGTTGTCCACTGGATGAGCAAAAGTAATTTCTGGCTCAATATACTTGTACCAGAAAATGATTTATGTAATAGACAGAATTTTTAAGATAAATGACCATTCATAACTCCTCGTGGACACTGTCTTGTTCTAACAACATAACTCGGTTTATCTGCAGACATCACACTGAAATAGAGGACATTCTGTCGTGTGGATATGGGTGAAGGCACGGCTGTCAAAAGTGGGGCAAATGGAAAACGGAGGCCGCCTTTACGGAGTGATCTATCGACGATGAGACCAGCTACAGTGACTAGGATGAAGGTTTATCAGTTATTTGCCATTTTCTCTTTGTTTACATCCCGTTTTACTGCTTTCTCGGGCTGCTGACAAGAGCACAATGAGCAGTTTGGACGCCCCATTACAGAAATAATATTAAACCCATAGAAAGCACAATAAAGATTCTCTGGAATGAGGCCATGGAAGGGAAACTGTATGAGGGAAGATTTGAAATACCGTGATTATTGACACGGAAATAGAGAAGAGAAGGCTTAAATTTTAAATCATGAAGGTTTCTTTATTCATTCATGGGAGGTAGGCGTCGCTGGCAAGGCCAGCATTTATTGCCCATCCCTAATTCACCTTGAGAAGATGGTGATGAGCCACCTTCTTGAACCGCTGCAGTCTGTGCGGTGAAGGTTCTCCCAGAGTGTTGTTAGGAAGGGAGTTCCAGGATTTTGACACTGCGACGATGAAGAAACGGTGATATATTTCCAAGTCGGGATGGTGTGTGACTTGGAGGGGAACGTGCTGGTGGTGTTGTTCCCATGCTGCTGCTCTCCTTGTCCTTCTAGGTGGTAGAGATCGTGGGTTTGGATGGTGCTTTTGAAGAAGTCTTAGCGAGATGATGCAGTGCATCTTGTAGATGGTACACACTGCAGCCATGGTGCACCAGTGTTGCAGGGAGTGCATGTTTAGGGTGGGAGATGGGGTGCCAATCAAGCGCGCTGCTTTGTCCTGGATGATGTTGAGCTTCTTGAGTGTTCTTTGAGCTGCACTCATCCAGGCAAGTTGAGAGTATTCCATCACTGTTCTGATTTGCGCCTTGTAGATGTTCGAAAGGCTTTGCAGAAGTCAGGAGGTGATTCACTCGACGCAGAATATCCAGCCTCTGACCTGCTCTTATAGCCACTGTACTAATGTCGCTGCTCCAGTTAAGTTTCTTGTCAATGGTGTCCCTCAGGATGTTGATGGTCAAGTGGAGGTGATTAGACTTTCGCTTGTTGATAGGCACTTGTCTGACGTGAATGTTACTTGCCTCTTGTCAGCCCAAGCCTAGATGTTGTCCAGGTCTTGCTGCTTGCAGGCACGGACTGCTTTAATATCTGTGGGGCTGCGAATGGAACTGAACACTGTGCAATCATCAGCGAACATCCCCACTTCTGACCATATGATGGAGGGAAGGTCATTGATGAAGCAGCTGAAGATGGTTGGGCCGAGAACACTGCGCTGAGGAACTCCTGCCGCAATGTCCTGGGGCTGAGATGATTGGCCTCCAACAACCACGACCATCTTCCTTTGAGCTAGGTATGTCTCCAACAGCTGGAGACTTTTCCCCCGATTCTCATTGCCTCAAGTTTCACGAGGGTTCCTTGATGCCACATTTGGTCACCTCTGGAATTCATCTCTTTTGTCAATGTTTGGACCAAGACTGTTAAGAGGTCTGGAGCCGACTGGTCCTGGCAGATCCCAAACTGAGCATCGGTGAGAAGGATATTGGTGAGTAAGTGCCGCTTGATAGCACTGTCAACGACTTCTTCCATCACTTCGCTGATGATTGAGAGTAGACTCATAGGGCGGTAATTGACTGGATTTGATTTGTCCTCCTTTTTGTGGACAGGACATACCTGGGCAATTTTCCACATCGTTGGGTAGATGCCAATATTGTAGATGTACTGGAACAGTTTTGCTAGAAGCGCAGCTAGTTGAAGAGCACAAGTCTTTAGCACTACAGCTGGGATGTTTTCGGGGCCCATGGCCTTTGCTGTGTCCACTGCACTCAGCCGTTTCTTGATATCACGTGGAGTGAATCGAATTGGCTGATGACTGGCTTCTGTCATGGTGGAAATCTCGGGAGGAGGCCAAGTTGGATCATCCACTCAGCACTTCTGGCTGAAGATGGTTGAAAACGCTTCAGCCTTATCTTTTGCACTCACGTGCTGCACTCTGCCATCATTGAGGATGGGGATGTTCACGGAGCCTTCATCTCCCCTTAGTTGTTTAATTGTCCACCACCATTCATGACTGGATGTGGCAGGACTCCAGAGCTTTGATCTGAACCGTTGGTTGTGGGGTCGATTAGCTCTGTCTATAACATGTCGTTTCTGCTGTTTAGAATGCATGTCGTCCTGAGTTGTACCTTCACCAGGTTGGCACCTCCTTTATTCAAATTCATCGACTGGGGGCTAATTTTGCCATTCAGGACTGGGCTGTGCAGAAAAAACAATTCATCCACCAAAAGGGTCGTTTAAATGGTATTTGAAGTGAACTAAATACCAGGAGGGAGGTTGGACATCTCCCCTAGATTGCATTTCTCTAGATGGCGATATAGAAACACAAAATATCAATTGATAATATAGAAATTGATGAAATACTGATGCCCATCGCGTTGTTCGGCACTGACCCTCTTCTAGAGGGGTTGGGGGCGGCACATTGTGCCCGGGAGACCAACAAATGTTCTAACCCTTCACCATTGTGTCGATGCTGGAGTCCTCACCTACGGTTTGGAAGGTGTCTCGCTGGCCCTGAAATGAACAGTGCAATTGGTCAGGCATTCAATCGATCGGCTTAAAATTTGGTAACAGTTCGGCGAAATTCTATCGGCAGGTGAACGGCAGCAGAAGGGCCAAATTCCAAAATGTTTTCTTTTCGAGTGGGCGATCGTTAATGGGAAATATGGCGCCACTGTAAATGATTTTGATTGCCTGCTAACAGTTATGTTTTCAAATGATGTTATCAGTTCAAGTTAATGCTGTTTGTTTTAAAACAAGGAGAGACTCGCGAACTGCAGTAGAGAAATAGGAGATGCTGGAAATACATAGCGGGCGGAACATCCGACTTCGGCGGTGGCGGAAATCGGACGAGAACGGATTAGCCCAATGACATGGAAGGAGAGGATAATCGGCAGGGTTGTACAATGGGCGGCGGAATCAATATCGCCCGCTTTACGCCTACGCAAAATCAAAAGTTCCAGTAGCATTTTCCGAAAGGCACAGCAAAGAAAAAGGGCGAATTGACATTCCAGGCGGGCTAAAAAGATGGCTGGTGCAAGACATGCAAACCGGACACTGGGTCAGTAGGGAAATAGAATATTGTCTTGTCTACATAATAATGATCTGCGTGTTCCACACTTAAACCTACTGCTAAACCCTCACTGCTGTATACTGTCTGGATCTGATGGTACAGCAGTATGTTTACACATGTACAGCCGCAAACCTCCGAACGAATCCCTGTTATTTCGCTTCATTTCCGTTAGAGGAGCAACCCTATAGCGCACACCTCAAAGATTTGTAATCTAATGGGAACTAATCGTTCAGTCCACTGAGACAAACTCAGATCCGTTTAATGCACTCTCATTGCACACTTTTCGGTCGCCGTTTTAGGACATATTGAGATATGATTGAAAATAGATTTGGTGCGAAACATAGTAACTTACAGGACAAGATAACTGTGATGTTAAAAAGCACAAGAAGATCCTGAGGGAATGCGATAAAATATTTAGACACATCTTTCCAGGAGGAGGAAAGAGCGCGAAGAAAGGCAACATCAAAGGCAAGAAATAAACCGCCAGGGACATTTGTAACTTACACCGTCTTTCCTCGTCTGTGTTTGTAGGTTAAGGGTAGCATGGAAATGAAACAAAACAAAGAAAATAATGCACTGACTTTTAATTACTTAAAACCTTTCCCCTTTTATTAGAGAGTTTTCTTTCTTTGGTCCGTCTGTCCTCCAGAGGAAGTTTTATGAAATCACCATATGAATGGGATACAATCTCCGCTGCCAAGAGTGGGGAGTAGCTGGTTCTTGGCAACCAGCAATGGGTCTTTGACTGTTCACTAGGAAGTGAATGAGCCTCCTTCGCTGGGCTTCCCTTCCCATTCGCTCCCTTCTTCCAGGAAATGGATGGGATGGCCAAGGTGTCCATAAGGAAGAGGAGTAGATGTGAGGCTTGATATTTTTTAGGAATATTACAAAGGTAGCGGTAAAGTGCCAAGTGCTGAGTTGCTCTATGTTCACAATGATTGCTGGACTGTATCACCGTTCACTTTTGAATATTAATATATATTCATCCATGATGATAGTTTTATAATGGAAAGAAAGATCTTGCATTGATATAGCGACTTTCACATCCCCAAAACGTCCAAAGACGCTTTACAACCAATGAAGTACTTTTGAAGCGGAGTCGCTGTTGTAATGTTAGGGATGAGCCAATTTTCGCACAGCAAGATCCCACAAGCAGCAATGAGTCAAATGCCCAGCTAACCTGCTTAATTGTTGTTGGTTGCGGAATGAACATTGGCCAGGACACTGGGACAACTCCCCCGTTTTTCTATGAATGGTGCCAATGAGATCATTTATATTATCAGGAGCACAGGGGATATGTTTGAATGACACTTCTGGAGGTCAGAATGCAGTTGTCCCTCAGGAAGAGTCTACCCTGGTTAATTCAGAACCAATCTTGGTTCTAAATCAGGAAGTCATGTGTTTTAACTCCAGTCCAGAAACTGGAGCATAACATTTAGGCTGACTCTTCAGTAGAGGGAATGCTGCACTGTTGGAAATGCTATGTTCAGGATGAGACATTAAACTGTGGCCCTGTCTGGCCTCTCAAATGGACGTAAAATATTTCAAGGTACTATTTGAAATGGGCAATATAGTTTATCCGAGATGCTGGCCGACATTTATCGCTAAAACTGAATGTCTGGTACCGAATCTCATTGTTGTTTGTAAGACATTGCTTTGTGCAAATTGGCTTCTGCGTATTTGGGTGTTGTGTCTGTGTATCTGAGCGTGTGCATTTTTTTTGGATGTGTGCCTGTGTGTCTGTGTGATTGTGTGTGCATATGTCTATGTGTGTGTCGACTTGTGTAGATGTTTATGTGTATGAGTGATTCTATGTGTGTGCCTTGTGTTATTGTGTGTGCTTGTATGAGAATGTGAGAGTGTTGGTGGGTGTGTGTCTGTGTGAGAGAGTATTTGAGTGTGAGAATATTTGTGTGTGTGTGTTTGTGTGAGAGCGCTTGTGTGTGTGTCTGGATGTGAGTGAGAGACAGTGTTTTTTTGGGTATGCGTGCTTGTGTTATTGTGTATGTGCTTTATTGTGAATGTGTGAGTGTGTATGTGAGAGTATTTGATCGTGTGAATATTTGTCTGTGTGTTCTTGTGCGTATTTGTGTCTGTGTATGAGCGAGAATTTGAGCGTGAATGTATGTTTGTGTATGTGTGTGTCTGTGTTTTGGTGTGTTTATGTTTATGTGTGTGTTTGTCTGTGTGTCTTTGTATACGTGTGAATGTGTGTGTGTGTGTGTGTATTTGTGCATTTGTGTATTTGTCGGTGCCTGTCTGAGTATTTCAGTGGATTGGTATTGATTGGGAAAGGGAAAGGGTTGGGGATTTTACCGGTCTATGGTAAGGTATGGCTTTAAAACTAAAGTTATTGCACAGACACAGAACAGCGAGAACCTCCGCCCCCGCCCCCTTTATTATGAAGGCATCGACGCCTGACATGAAATTGAAAACCTGCCTGAGCAAGTCGTAGAACTGGAAATTTAGGCAGTGTAGCAAGTTAGGGGGTTTGGATCTGTGGCTGCAAGTAGAGGACAATAGAATCAGTGTTGAATGATAACTAAGTAATGTAACTTTAAAACATGACAATTGTAACGTAGAATGGTTGGAAAAGGCCGAGAAAATGTGGATGATGGAAGAGATAATTTTGAATTCGATTAATGTCTGAGCAACCCTGAAAATCCCGAGCTTTAAATTTTAACGTGTTTAGATAGAATTCTCCGGCTAAAACATAACAAGGTTTTGCCATAAATATTGTTATTAAGTGGATGTTTAATTGTTGTTAATAATAATTATTGAATGCTACGGACTCTATTATTTTGAGGAGCAGATGATCAGTAAGAAAACCCCTCGTCTAACAATTTGCGTCTGGGTTTTATTTCAGTTGGGTTTGTGGTCCAATTTAGCAAAATAATATTTGATAAATTTGACAATTCAACTGCTGATATTCTCACCTCATTTCTCCGCTGCTTCCCCAACTCCCTTAGATGAAAGACTGACTGTTAGAAATCTAGATCTCATTACTGGCTTACAAAATAGGAACACGAGAAAAGTCAAGAGCAGAAATGGTCTTCGGGCCACTAAAACGATTCGCTCCACTACCTTAATTGTCCCGTCACAACATTCAACTCTATTATGAACACACCCAAACAGTATTATTTTAACCGATGCCACCTGGCGGGTTCGGATAGGATGCCTGTTTTCCTCGCCACCCGATATTACTCTCTATTGACCAGTGGAGGCGGTAAGGTTTAGGGAGGGAATTCCGGCCACCAATGGTGGTTCGAAGGAAGTGGGGGGTGCACAAGATGCAACTGTTAGGAGCGCAGAGACCTTAAGTTTAGGTTTATGGAGGGTGGAAGACGGGAGGCTGGCCAGGAGAGCATTGAAATAGTTGATTCTGGAGATAACAAAACCATGGACAAGGTTTTTAACAGCAGATGCGCGAAGGTAGGGGCTAAGACAGGCGATATTACGGAGTTGGAAATAGGCAGTCATTGTAATGGAGCTGTCATTGGGTCAGATGCTCAGCGCGGGATCAAAGACCGCGGCATGGTTGCTTGCAAACCAGCGAGCGACAGAGTCAAGGGGAGGGATGGAATCGGTTTTTAGGGAATGAAGTTTGTGCAGGGGGCCAAGGACAATGGCTCATCCAAACAAGAAGTTTGACAATGGAGCGGTTGCGAGAGGTGGTGGTGAGGGAGAGCTGTTTTTCGCCAGCATAATTGTAGAATCTGACGCAGTTGTTTCGGATGATGTCATCGAGGGGCAGCATGCAGTTGAGAAATTGGAGGTGACGAACGATTGATCCTTGGGGTGTCCAGGCGTAATGGTGCAAGGGCATGAAGAGCATCCATTGCAGGCTAATCTTCAGTCAGAAGTGCCGAGTGGATGATCCATCTCGGTCTCATACTGAGATCCCCACCCTCACAGAAGCGAGTCTTCAGCCAATTCGATTCACTCCAGGTGATATCAAGAAAGGGCTGAGTGAAATGGATACATCAAGGACTATGGGCCCGGCAACATCCCGACTGTAGTGCTGAAGACTTGTGCGCCAGAATTAGCCGCGCCTCTGGAAAACTGTTCCAGAACAGCTACAATACTGGCATCTACCTGACAATGTGGAAAATTGCACAGGTATGTCCTGTCCACAAAAAGCAGGATAAATCCAATCCTGTCAATTAAAGCCCCATCAGTCTGCTCTCAATCATCAGCAAAGTGATGGAAGGTGTCGTCGACAGTGCCGTCAAGCGGCACTTACTCACCAATAACCTGCTTACCGATGCTCAGTTTGGGTTCTGCCAGGACTACTCGGCTCCAGACCTGATTACAGGCTTGGTCCAAACATGGACAAAAGAGTTGAATTCCAGAGGTGAGGTGAGTGTGACTGCCCTTGACATCAAGGCAGCATTTGACCGAGTGTGGCACCGAGAAGCCAGAGTAAAATGGAAGTCAATGCGAATCACGGGGAAAATTCTCCAGTGGCTGGAGTCGTACAAGCACGAAGGAAGAAGGTAGTGGTTGTTGGAAGCCAATCATCTAAGCCCCAGGACATTGCTGCAGGAGTTCCTCAGGGCAGAGCCCGAGGCCCAACCATCTTCAGCTGCTTCATCAATGTCCTTCCCTCCATCTTAAAGTCAGAAATTGGGATGTTTGCTGATGATTTCACAGTGTTCATTTCCATTTGCAACCCATAAGATAATGAAGACAACATCCAGGCTTGGGCTGATAAGTGACAAATTATATTCGCGCCGGACAAGTGCCAGGTAATGAACATCTCCAACAAGAGAAAGAGTCCAGCTACGTCTCCTTAACATTCAATGGCTTTACCATCGCCGAATACCCCACCATCAACATCCTGGTGGTCACCATTGACGAGAAACTGAACTGGACCAGCCACATAAACACTGTGGCTACAAGACCAGGTCAGAGGATGGGTGTTCAGCGGTGAGTGACTCACCTCCTGACTCCAACAATACTCAAGATGCTCGACACCATTCAGGACAAAGCAGCCCGCTTGATTTGCATCCCATCCACCACCCTAAAAACTCACTCCCTTCACCACCAGCACACCGTGGCTGCAGTTGCACCATCCACAGGATGCACTGCAGCAACTCGCCAAGGCTTCTTCGACAGCACCTGCCAAACCCGCGACCTCTCCCACCAAGAAGTACAAGGGGAGCAGGCACATGGGAACAACACCACCTGCACGTTCCCCTCCAAGTCACACACCATCCCGACTTGGAAATATAACGCTGTTCCTTCATCGTCACTGGGTCAAAATCCTGGAACTCCCTTTCTAACAGCACTGTGGGAGAACCTTCACCACACAGACTGCAGCGGTTCAAGAAGGCGGCTCACCACCACCTTCTCAAGGGCAATTAGGGATTGGCAATAAATGTTGGCCTTGCCAGCGACGCCCACATCCCATGAACAAATAAAAAATGACCCACTTATTCCTACTCTCTGCTTCCTGTTAGCAAGCCAATCCTTTACCCATGCTCATATGTTACCTCCTACACCATGAGCTCTTGTTTTGTGCAGTAGCCTTTGATGTGGCGCCTCGTCAAAAGCCTTCTTGAAATCCAATTTCACAACATCCACAGGATTCCCTTTATCCACGTTGCGGGATACTTCCTCAAAGAACTCTAATTAATTAGTCATACACGATTTCCGTTTCACAAAGCCGCGTTGACGCTGCCTGACTGCATGGAGATTTTCGAAGTGCCCTGCTATAACATCCAAAGTAATAGATTCTAGCATGTTTCCTATGTCAAACGTTAAGCTAACCGGCCTATAATTTCCTGCTTTCTGTCTTCCTCCTTTCTTGAATAGAGGATTTACATTTGCTATTTTCCAATCTGTTGGGACCCTTCCAGAATCTCTGGAAATTTGGAAAATTAATCCCAATTCATCTATTATCTCTGCAGCCACTTCTTTTAAGACCCTCAGATGAATTCCGTCAGGACCTGGGGACTTCTCAGCTATTAGTTCTAATAATTTTTTCAAAACCCTTTCCTGCTGGTTGTAAATGTATTGAGTTCCTCCCTCCCTTTCACCTCTTGATTCACAATTATTTCAATATATAGCAAAGAAATAGTGGAGAACTGCCCTGCTCTTCTTTGAAATATTGCGAAGGGATTTTTCACGTCCACCTAAAAGGACAGACGGGGCCTCACCTGAAGGACAGCTGCACCAGCAGAGCAGCAGTCCCTCAGTGCTGTAATGAGAAGGAGACAGAGAGAGAGACACAGAGCCAGAGAGACGGACTGGGAAACATAGAGGCTTATCATATCCGCTCTATCGCCAAGACCGCCTACTTCCTCCTCCGTAACATCACCCGTCTCCGCCCCTGCCTCAGCTTGTCTGCTGCTGAAACCCTCATCCATGTCTTTGTCACCTGAAGATTCCACTGTTGCAATGCTCTCCTGGTCGGCCTCCCATCTTTCACCTCGATAAACTCCAGCTCATCCAAAAGACATGCTGCCCGTCTCCTAGCTTGTGCCAAGTCCCGTTCACCCATCACCCAGACAAACAGCCTTTTTCCACCACTATTTTTTGCCACTAAGACACAAAAGTGTTCAAAGTATTTTTTTTTAAAAACTTTGTTTTAACGGTCTTATGATTTTGCTCCCGAATCATTGCTCACAGCAGTGTTCAGGAGATTAATCTTTCATTTCTGAAACCTCCGGGACAGTCCTAGAGGGCTGGGAATACAATTAAATGAAAGGGGACAGAAAGGGAGACTGAGAAAAACAGAGAGGGAGATAGAGAGAGAGAGGGAGAGAGAGAGAGAGAGAGGGAGCGAGAGAGAGACAGAGAGAGAGAGAGAGATAGTGAGAGGGGCAATGAAACAGAGACAGAGAGAGACAGAAATAGACAAAGAGGGAGACAGAAAGAAAGAGAGAGAGAAACAGAAGCATAGATAGAAACACCGAGGGAGAGACAGTATGAGAGAGAGAGGGACAGAGAGAGAGAGAGAGAGACAGTGTAAGAGAGAGAGGGAGAGACAGAGAGAGGAAGAGAGAGACAACGAAACAAAGAGACGGCGAGAGACACAGAGATAGAGAGAGAGACAGAGTGAAGCAGAGACCAGTGAGAGAGAGTGAGAGAAAGACGGACAGAAAGATACAGGTGGAAGATAGAGAGAGAGCGACAGAGACTGAGAGAGAATTATAAGACAGAAAGAGGCACAGGAAGAGATAGATAGAGACAGAGGGAGAACGAGACAGAGAGACATATCATATCCGCTCCTTCACCAGGACCTCCTATTTCCATCTCCGTAACATTGAATCTACAGTTGGTGAATTAGATATTGTCATGTTTCATTGTAATATTCGGGTACTGAATGTATTGAGTGTAACGATGTTTTGATCTACAAAAGACCACGCTTATTGCTGTTAGTTTTCAGTTTTTGTACAATAATTAAGGAGCTGTCTCTACTGTACTGCATCCACAGACAGGCTGGAATTAAAGAACGAATATCTACCAGTCATTTTACCCTGTTTGTTGAACTGTTCTCAATAAAGGAGATACTTTCTTCTATTTGGAAGAAGCCGACCGAATTCTGCTTACTACAATTATTCACAAGTATTTGCTAATGGAGAAGATTGACACACACGTTAACATTTAACCAGTAAACCATCGGAGAATCAGCACAAACCAGGGATTCGGGACTTTCGCCAGTAAAACATCAGATAATCATTACAAACCAGGGATCATAGCCTTCACCCAGTAAACGATCCGGGAACTAGCAAAGACCAGGGATCAGTGCCTTCACCCAGTAAACTATCAGTGAATCAGGACAGACCAGGGATAAGTGCCTTCACCCAGTAAACTAACAGAGAATCAGCACAGACCAGGGATCAGGGCCTTTCAAATTTCCAGTAAAGTTCATTTGCATCACTATAAACATACAATCTTCAATAAACCAACGTATTCGGGCAGCGTAATAGAACGTAATCATTTTTAACATTTTTTTTCCATTAAAAAGTATTCTTTGATGTATTTAAGAGTGGTAACCTGGTGAAGGTTTATTAGTACAGCTAAAAATGAGGTTGTTCACCAACAATAAGCTTTTTGAATTCGCGTTTCCAGTCCTCCACCTGTGAGTCACCTGGTTTATAATCAATGAAAATGAATTTAAACAACTTCATTGAACCATTAACTTGTTTCATTGATGTATACTGGTCAATTTCGTGGTGAATTAATATTTTTTGATGTGACGAACATTTTAAACCGTGCCCACTAATGTCTATGTGACTAAGAAAAGAAATAGAATTTGAGTCGCTTTCTGAACCTGCGCGATCGGTGGAATCTCGCAATGTCGATCTGGGGATCTGGTTAGTTCTGTGGGCGAGACCAGGTCCCGGACAATTGAATCTTCAGTCAGCGTAAACGATGGCTGAAAATACCAACTTAAGTGGTTTTGGTGCAACTCACTGACGTGTAAAATTCCCCCAATCTTTTGACCTGATTCGGATGATTCCGCCCGGTTTGAACTGATATTACTGGTGTAAACAAATGCAAACATGACCCCGAAAATTTACATTCTCCTTTTTAATCTACCCAAACAACAACTCTCTCCCAAACTTTCTGTCTCTCTGGCTGTATCTGTTTCATTCTCTCTATCCTAGATTCTCTCTGTTTCATTATCTCTCTCTCCCTTTGTCTCATTCTCCTTCTCTCTCTCATTCTCTCTGCCTCATTGTCATTCTTTCTCTGTTTTTTTTTCTCTCTCTCTCATTCTGTCTCCCTCTATCACCCTCTCTCACTCTTTCTCATTCTCTTTCTCCCTATCATCTCTCTTACTCGCTCTTATCCTCTCTCTCTCCATCTATCACCCTCTCTCACTCTCTCTCTCTCATTCTCTCTCTCTCTCTCTCTCTCCCTCTCTCTCTCTCATTCTCATCCATTCTATCCTCTTCTGACAAGGCATATTGAAGCAAAATTTTTAAGCTTTGGAGCGAACTGAATTGAATTTGATATCTTAATTCCATATTCATTTGTGGCACAGCTTAGCTCAATTCAACATCAATGTGTGTACAAGGGACATGTGCCTCCTGACTGTACTGACTGCATGTTTGTGTGTCTCAGTGTCACTGGTCCCATATTTTAAACAAGGGTTCACCCTCGCAACCAGTCTACCCCTGTGTCTCCTGGTCCAATATCATAAGCCAGGCACGGCCCTCACAGCCTGACACCACCTCCTCCTTTGCCCCATGTGTCCCACGATCTCCTGGTCCAATAACGTAACCCCGTAACGCAGGGACCAACCCACACTGCCTGTTCCCCGTCCCCATGTGCCCCGTGTGTCTCAGGCTCTCCTGGTCCAATAACGTAACCCAGCGACCACCCACACAGTCTGTCTCACCCGCCACGTGTGCCGAGTGTGTCTCAGGCTCTCCTGGTCTTCGAACTTAATCAGGAGACCGTCCTCACGGTTTATCTCACCTCCCCCCACCTTGTGCCCCGTGTGTCTCAGGGTCTCCTCGTACCATAACGTAAACTTTTTTCTGTCTATCTATGTATCTGTCTATCTCTCCCCCTCTGTTTCTCCATTTATGTGGATTGCACCCATTCTGATCAGACGCAGAGCAGTGACTGGGATTGCCAGGTTTGCCCATTTTGCTGTAGGTGCAGGGGGGCCATTTGGTTGAACTCCAGCTGAGCTCTTTAGTGCCGACTTTTTGAGCAATATTTCATGTGTCGTCTACAGAACAATTCCTGTCTCAATAGGTCAGGTTATCAATAAAATATAATGTCAGAATCAGATTCACGATAATTTCCGGTCTCGGTGCTGCTAATATAAAATGTACATTCGAACCAATGGGAAGTGTTAGGGATGGAATATGAAACGGGATTTAGTTCGAGGGTTTGAAACCCTTCAGCTCTTTCTATAATTTAACTAAATTAACAATTAGAATGAGTCGGTATTTCACTGCGTTCTTCAGCTCCTCTCTGAATTTAGACTGGGTCAGGACATAAATACACGTATTTGTGCTGGAACTGAAAAGTTGCAGCATTGCTGCTGTGAGTAGTGTGATATAGAGAGTGTCAGTGGGGGAGTAAGAATAAATGTTTGCAATTCGCTGATAGATGGAAAATACAACCTGTGTCACCTATAACAATATAAAACTGCCCGATGTACTGAAGAGTAAAATGATGGATTTCTTTCGGTTCTCCATCTCTGGATCCTTGTAATTCTATCCATTGCTTCGGCCCAGCAGTGACCTGCGCGCTCGACTGGACACTAAAATGCGTCTGACCGTCAGAACATTGAGCAGCAAAATCAGACAGAACGGGACACAAGGGGTTAAAATGAGGTGAAACAGCTCAAATGCGGACCATGCGGGGGAAGTCTTGAAGCTCGGTTTAGCCACACAAAACCAGGGAACATTACCAATTATATATTCAGGTTCATATATAAAGCACCAGGGGAGACTCTCTAAACAGCCCAGCACACTCACTGTTCCCAGAACCACAGCCGCCGTTTTCTCGGTGCAATATTTAGTTTTCAGCTTCTCACAACAAATGGCCACAAATCGATCAAAGGTGAAAGCGACTGTGAGCCAGACAGAAACTCCAGTGGTTGCAAAAATCAGGGATTCAAGGAGACTGCACACGGGAGCAAAGTCCAGGAATGAACCTGGGAAATGCATCAAACAAATCCACCCCGAAATCGGATCAGTGATAACGACCTGGAGATCGGCCATTGCTATTCCCACCAGGAAGGGACTGATACATTTGGAGAGTCCGCACTTCCCTCGGGACAGGATCACAATCGCCATCAATTTAACTGTAAGAGAGAGAAAAGGAAGCAGAGAAATTACTGATCAGACCTGGAGACAAAGCAGCAGTTTGAGAGGATCTGGGGTGAAGTTTCCAGCTTTGTTGCTGCATCGAAGAGTGGAAAGTGATTTATTGACCTGGGCAGCGCTTTCGGGCAGAGAGATGTTTTTAAACACAATGATCAATAATGAATTGAGAAATCGATAGAGAAACTGAATAATGTGAGCACCGGATCACCTGGACGGACCGAGTGAGGGCGCAGTGCCGGTGGGGAAGGAGAAGGGGTTTTACTAGCGGGAATCCAGCGGATTGAAGCCAGATTTGGGCTCCAGACGGACGAGGAAAAAGAGCGAAGGGTCGGGAAGGTAAGGGGACAGAGGGAGGTGTAGCTAGTTTGTTGCTCTGGGATAAGTGAGCCGACAGGGGCTGGCACCAAACGGGAAATTTCGCTGGAGACCGGGCCAGTGAATGTGATTGTGAGGGAGACAAGAAAAAGGATATGTTGGAGCTGGAGGGGATTCAGGAGCGGATGGATTGCGAAAGCGGATAAACTGAACAACGGGTGAGGACACAAAGGATTCAATGCAGTGGGAGGAGAGGCTGTGATTCACAGGGAGAGACTGCAAATGAGTGTTAGAGGAAATCTAATCCATCGGTCCCACGAACACAATCCAATCAATAAATTCAACCATTGATTTCTGTGGTTATTGTTGTCAGGGAACAGCTCGTTGGATATAAAATGAGATCAATAAGTTTATTTTCACATTCAATTAAAATTAAATTAAAATGCATTAATTAAACCAGCCTCGTTTTTTTTATTGAATTTAGCTGGCGCACAGCTTTTAGAGTACAGTGTTCTAATAATTCCTAAAGGTCAAGAAATCACTGAGTCCATTCTTTAAATACATTTCAATTGTGATCTGCATATTCGAGACGGTTTTCTCGAGCAAAATATCATGGAAGCAACCAGGGAGCAGGCTATTTTAGACCTTGTATTATGTAATGAGATTGAGTTCATTAATAATCTCGCAGTAAAAGAACCTCTGGGGAATATCGACCATAATATAATAGAATTCCTCATTCAGTTTGAAAGTAACGTACTTCAATCAGAAACTAGAGTCTTAAACTTAAATAAAGCCAATTTCATAGGTATGAGGGGCGGGTTGTCAAAGCTAGAATGGGAAATTAAATTAAAGGGTTTGACAGTTGAAAAGCAATAGCAAAAATTTAAAGAAATATTTCAATATTCTCAACAAGTATATATTCCATTGAGAAATGAAAACTTCAAGGGATGAGTGATCCACTCGTGGCTACCTAAAGAAGTTAAGGAGGGTATTAGATCGAAAGAAGAGGCCTATAATGTTGCCAAGAAGAGTAATAAGCCTGGGGATTGGGAGAGTTTTCGAAATCAACAAAGGACAACCATGAAATTGATAAAAAGGGAGAAAATAGAATATGAAAGTGAACTAGCAATAAATATTAAAACGGATTGCAAGAGCTTCTACAAGCATGTAAAAAGGAAGAGAGTAGCAAAAATAAGCGTTGGTCCCTCAGAGGCTGAGACAGGAGAAATTATAACGGGGAATCAGGAAATGGCAGATGCGTTAAACAAATATCTGTCTTCACAGTAGAAGACACAAAAAGCATACCAAAAATAGTGGGGAACCAAGGGGTAAATGAGAGCGAGGACGTTAAAACAATTAATATCACTACAGAAAAAGTACTGGACAAACTTATGAGACTAAAAGCCTACAAATCCCTTGGACCTGATTACCTACATCTGAGGGTACTAAAAGAGGTGGCTGCAGTGATAGCAGATGCATTCTTTATGATCTTCCAACATTCTCTCGATTCTGGAACGGTCCCAGTGGACTGGAAGGTAGCAAATATTATCCCACTATTCAAGAAGGGATGGACAGGGAAATACAGGCCAGTTAGCCTGACATCAGTGGTCGGGAAAATGCTGGAATCCATTATTAAGGAAATGGTAACAGGGCACTTAGAAAATCATAATATGATTAGGCAGAGTCAACAAGCTTTTATGAAAGGGAAATCGTGTTTGACAAATTTATTGGAGATTTTTGAGGATGTAATGAGCAGGGTAGATGAAAGGGAACCAGTGGATGTAGTACATTTGGATTTTTAAAAGGCATTCGATAAGGTGCCACATAAAATGTTGTTACACAAGGTAAGGGCTCAAGTGGTTGGGGGTAATATATTAGCATGGATAGAAGATTGATTAACCGACAGAAAACAGAGAGTCATAAACGGGTCATCCTCAGTTTGGCAGGCTATAACAAATACAGTGCCGCAAGGATCCGTGCTTGGGCCTCAGCTATTTACAATCTATATTAATGATTTAGATGAGGGGACCGAGTGTTAATTATCTAAGTTTGCTGACGATACACAGCTAGGTGGGAAAGCAAGCTGTGAGGAGGACACAAAAAGTCTGCAAAGGGATATAGACAGGTCAAGTGAGTGGACAAGAAGATGGCAGATGGACTATTATGTGGGGAAATGTAAGGAAGAATAGAAAAACAGAATATTTTTTTAAATGGTGAGGAACTATTAAATATTGATGTTCGGAGAGACTTCGGTGTCCTCTTAAAAGAAACAGAAAAAGTTAACATGCAGGTACAACAAGCAATTAGGAAGGCAAATGGCATGTTGGCCTCTATTGCAAGGCGGTTGGAGTACGAGTGAGGAATTCTTGCTACACTTTTTTTTTTATTCGTTCCTGAGATGTGGGCGTCGCTGGCAAGGTCAGCATTTATTGCCCATCCCTAATTGCCCTTGAGAAAGTGGCGATGAGTTCGTCTTCTTGAACCGCTGCAGAGGTGTGGTGAATGTTCTTGCGCAGTGCTGTTAGGAAGGGAGTTCCAGGATTTTGACCCTGCAACGATGAAGGAACGGCGATATATTCCAAGTCTTGTTCAGGGCTTTAGTGAGATCTCACCTGGAGTACGACGTACAGTTTCGGTCTCCGTATCTAAGGGTGGATATACTTACATTGGAGGCGGTGCAACAAAGGTTCACTAGATTAATTCCTGAGATGCGAGGGTTGTCCTATGAAGGGAGTTTGAGTAGAATGGGCCTATACTCTATGGAGTTTGAAATAATGAGAGGTGATCTCATTGAAACATATAAGATTCTGAGGGGGCTTGACAGGGTAGATGCTGCGAGATTCTTTACCTTGGTGGATAGTCGAGAACTAGGGGGCATAGTTGCAGGATGTGGGGTCAGCAATTCAAGACTGGGATGAGGAGGAATTTCTTCACAGAGAGGGTTGTGAATCTTTGCAAATCTCCACCACAGAGGGCTGTGGATGCTGAGTCGTTGAATGTATTCAAGGCTGAGATCGATAGATTTTTGGACTCTAGGGGAATCAAGGAATATGGGGATCCGGAGGGAAAGTGGAGTTGAGGTCGAAGATCAGCCATGATCTGATTGAATTGCGGAGCAGACTCGAGGGGCCATGCGGCCTACTTCTGTTCAGATTGCATATGTTCTTAAAAGATGAAGTTAAATACAAATTCTCCAATCATTTATACCAGGGAGGGCACATGTAATTCACACCCCATTTTAAAGTCTTACATCCTTCCCTTATTTTTATATTTCCATTATATATTCGTACGTCAACATTTATATGGGAAACAGTCAATGTATACTCGTTACGCTGCAATGACACGCCCCCACCAGAGGTGGCTACTCAAATGGACATAAAAGATCCCACCGCACTGTTCAAAGTAAGTTCACGCCGGTGCCCTGACCAATATTTATCCCTCAACTAATACTAGTAAAACAGATTATCTGAACACTAACGCATTGCTATTTGTGGGGCCTTACTGTGCACAATTTGGTTCAAAATGAATCCATTAGCTGTGAAGCACCTTGGGGCGGGATGTGGGGGAAGTGCTGATGACGTGAAAGGAGGTCGAATGAATGCAAGTTCTTTTTAAGAACAGTCAAGGCCGATTCAAATGTGATACTGAGATTCAAACGATAGAGGGGGCCCCTCGAGGCAACGATTCCTCACCGGACACCGGCTTCATTGTTACAATGTGGACCAGCTTTCCACACAGAGGAGATCTTGTCACTAACCTCGCTAAATAAAGAGAACGATCAAACTCTACTGATCTAAGGATGTGGGGCATGCAGGATAAAGTTTTTCCCCACAGGAGCTATGAGGTGTGATTAAATGAGTGGGGTCGATGAATGATAATGAGAGTGTACAGGGGATGTGGGAGGAGATCAGATGGATGGGTAGAGTCCATAATAGGGGAGAGTGTACAGGGACTGTGGGAGGAGATCAGATGGGTGTGTAGAGTCCATAATAGGGGAGAGGGTACACGGAATGTGGGAGGAGATCAGATGGGTGGGTACAGTTCATAATAGAGGGATTGTACATGGGCTGTGGGAGGAGATTAAATAAGTGGGTAGAGTCCATGATAGAATAGAGTGAGTGTACATGGGCTGTCGAAGGTGAATCATTGGGTGGGTAGAATCTATGCTAGCGGAGAAATGATAATGTGGAATAAGGAAATGGCAGATGCGTTAAACAAATATTTTGTATCTGTCTTCGCAGTTGAAGACACAAAAAGCATACCAAAAATAGTGGGGAACCAAGGGGTAAATGAGAGTGAGGACGTTAAAACAATTAATATCACTACAGAAAAAGTACTGGACAAACTTATGGACTAAAAGCCTACAAATCCCCTGGACCTGATTGCCTACATCTGAGGGTTCTAAAAGAGGTGGCTGCAGAGATAGCAGATGCATTCGTTTTGATCTTCCAAAATTCTCTAGATTCTGGAACGGTCGCAGTCGACTGGAAGGCAGCAAATATTATCCCACTATTCAAGAAGAGAGGGAGAGAGAAAACAGGTAAATACAGGCCAGATGGCCTGACATCAGTGGTCGGGAAAATGCTGGAATCCATTAGTAAGGAAGTGGTAACAGGGCACTTAGAAAATCATAATATGATTAGCAGAGTCAACAAGCTTTTACGAAATGGAAATCGTGTTTGACAAATTTATTAGAGTTTTTTGAGGATGTAACTAGCAGGGTAGATAAAGGAGAACCAGTGGATGTAGTACATTTGGATTTTCAAAAGGCATTCGATAAGGTGCCACATAAAAGGTTGTTACGCAAGATAAGTGCTCATGGGGTTGGGGGTAATATATTAGTATGGGTGGTGGAATCGGTAAAGGACAGAAAACAGAGAGTAGGGATAAACGGGTCATTTTCAGGTTGGCAGGCTGTAAACAGTGGGGTGCTGCAAGGATCGGTGCTTGGGCCTCAGCTGCTTACAATCGATATTAATGACTTAAATGAAGGGATCGAGTGTAATGTATCCAAGTTTGCTGACGACAGAAAGACAGCTGGGAAAGTAAGCTGTGAGGAGGACAAAAAACATCAGCAAAGGGATATAGACAGTGTATGTGAGTGGGCAAGAAGGTGGCAGATGGAGTGTAATATGGGGAAATGCGAAGTTATTCACTTTGATCGGGATATTTTTTAAATGGGAAAAAAAAATGTTGGTATTCAGAAAGACTTGGCTCTCCTGGTACAAGAAACACAGAATATTAGTATGCAGATACAGCAGTCAATTAGGGAAGCCATTGACATGTTGGCCTTTATTGCAAGGAGTTTAGAGTACAAGAGTAAGGAAGTATTAGTACAATTGTACAGGGCTTTGGTGAGTTCTCACCTGGAGTACTGCGTACAGTTTTGGTCTCTTTATATAAGGAACGGTATACTTGCCTTCGAGCTGGTTGAATGAAGATTCACCAGATTGGTTCCTGGGATCAGTGTGTTGTCCTATGAGGAGAGATTGAGTAGAATGGACCTTTAATCTCTGGAGTATAGAAGAATGAGAGTTGATCTCATTGAAACATACAAGATTCTAAGGGGGCTTGACAGGTTAGATGCTCAGAGAGTAGTTTCCTCTGGTTGGAGAGTCCAGAACTAAAGGGCAATTTCTCAGGATGAGGGGTTGGCGACTGAAGAACATAAAAAATAGGAGCAGGAGTAGGCCAATCGGCCCTCGAGCCTGCTCCTCCATTCAATAAGACCATGGCTGATCTGATCCTTGCCTCAAATCAAAATTCATGTCCAATTTCCTGCCCGCTCCCCGTAACCCCTAATTCCCTTTACTTCTAGGAAACTGTCATAGAGTCATAGAGTCATAGAGTTATACAGCACGGATAGAGGCCCTTCGGCCCATCGTGTCCGCGCCGGCCATCAGCCCTGTCTATTTCTGTTTTAAATTTATTTAATGATGTAGCTTCCACAGCTTCCTGGGGCAGCAAATTCCACAGACCTACTACCCTCTGAGTGACGACGCTTCTCCTCATCTCAGTTTTGAAAGAGCAGCCCCTTATTCTAAGATTATGCCCCCTAGTTCTAGTTTCACCCATCCTTGGGAACATCCTTACCGCATCCACCCGATCAAGCCCCTTCACAATCTTATATGTTTCAATAAGATCGCCTCCAATGAGTAGAGTCCCAATCTACTAAGACTGGGATGAAGAGGAATTTCTTCACTCAGAGGGTTGTGAATCTTTGGATTTCTCCACCCCAGAGGGCTGTGGATGCCGAGTCGATATTCAAGACTGAGATCGATAGATTTTTGGACACTAGCCGAATCAACGGATAGGAGGATCGGCCGGGAAAGTGGAGTTGAGGTGGAAAATCAGCCATGATCTGAATGAATGGTGGAGCATGCTCGAGGGGCCACATGGCCTACACCTGCTCCTATTTTTTATGTTCTTCTATAGGGGAGAATGTACATGGGCTGTGGTGGGGGGGGGCGATTAAATGTGTGGGGTAGACTCCATAATCGGGGAGAGTGTACATGGGCTGTGAGAGGAGATTAAATGGGTGGGCAGAGTGCGTGATAGGGGAGAGCGTACATGGGCTGTGGAAGGAGATTAAATGGGTGGGGACAGTCCACAATAGGGGAGAGAGCACTTGGTCTGTGGGAGGAGATTAAATGGGTGGGGAGAGTCCATGATTGGGGAGAGAGGACATGGGCCGTGGGAGGGTATTAAATGGGTGGGCAGAGTTTCTGAAGAAACGCGGCACAGGGACCGTGTGGCGCATGCGCGGCGTCACTCGCGTCGAACCGGCACGTTTGCGTCGTGACGTCAGCGCACAAATTTGAACGACGCTGCTGCCTGTCACGTGATAGGAGGAGCCAGCCCAGGTTGATAGCGGGGGTGGGGGGGGGGAAGTGTGTGGGGAGGTGGGGGCGGTGGGAGGAGGTGAGAGCTGTCAATCAAAGGACCCGGAGTCAGCACTCACTGCGCACAGGGTTTGTAGAATTGGTTTAAAAATGCAAAATCTGCAAGAATTAAATAAAAATAGAAATGTACAAAAAAAGGAAAAAACTGTCAATGCAATAAACGGAATTAAAAACAAAAATATCGAAACTCACATAAGGCTGATGGTCTGGGTCCTCCTGCCTCTATTAGTCTTCTCTACCTGGGGCATGGGATGAGCAGAATGATTGAATGTAACTTTTTTAATGCAGAGGCTGCTGGATGTATGGAATGGACCAGCAAGGGAGGCAGTGGGGCCTCATTGTATCAGCAAATTCCTGCGTGTTGGCTAAGTACCTGATAGCGGTACCTTGGGATATGACAGCCCAGAAATTGGGATCTATAAAATTATTTTTGTTACATGTGCATTAGCTTTTAGTGATTGGTGTACCTGGACACACAAAACCCTTTGATCCTCTACAGTCCCTAGTTTCACACCATAAAGAAAATACTCCTATTTCTCACCTGGTGTATGCATGAGATGCTCTTTGTTTATTTCCCCATATCTTTACTGTCCGGCTACGTTTCCAGTCTTCATTGTCTAATAACAACAGACACGGTGAGACTGGAACATTTTTTATCTTTCAAATTATACTTTATTTCATAAAATTGATGGATACACACCGTTCAATGTAAATATCACAGTCACAATTCAAAACAATACAATACAGATTGTAAACACTACGATTCCATTATTATTATTCAAAACACAGTACATATCTTCTAATACATGCTGTGCAATACAAGGTGAAATGGCCTTACAGGTGGCCTTTCACCATAGAGCTTTTATGTGGGCCTCACCTCGCTTCAATGTGTCCCACTTACTCCTGGACCATGGGACGCGCAAGTCGGCAACACTCAGTCATGGACAGCTCCTTCTGCTGGACGACCAGCAGTTTTTGGGCGGACCATAGGGCCACCTTAACCGAATTGATGGTCTTCCAGCAAGAGTTGATATCTGTCTTGGTGTGTGTTCCGAGGAATTTCTGGAGAGTAGAGTGTCCTGTGTTACCGAGCTGTTGGGGGTGAACCTCTCTTCGACTCCACAGTATAGGGGTTCTGTCCTACACTGGTGAGCGTTATCCCTCCTATTTGGAGGGGGGTTATCACCTTTTACCTGAATACAAGAATCCATTCGCCCACATTCACGTTAGGTTAGTGTTTGGCAAATACTGACTGTTGTCTTTCACACGACTGTCGAACCTTGCGCACAGAGACGTAGAGGTTAATTTCACCTTCAATACTTGGGCGGTAAATTGATTGAGCAGAAATTAAAATCGGGCCGATTCTATAAGTGACGGGTGATCCTCTCGACGAGTTCAGCCCCCAGCGATGGTGAAAATTTCCCTCCACGTGCTCTGAACGGGAGTAGTTTGAGGAAATGGACCAGCTTTTGGGCTTCGATGATTGATCCCAGGGCTTAGGTCAGGAAAGGTGTGGCCGATTTTAAGTATCTCGACTGGCGGAAATGGGGCGGATGAGGCTAGTAAATTATGTCAGTTCACTTACCGCCCCTTTAACGCTGGCATTCCTGCCTCAGCCATCGTGGGTCGGGTCCCGAGAAGAGCGGCCGGAGCAACACCCACCTGTTTCCGGTCAGAACACGTGTAATATGTAAATCAGAGTATTATGACGTACACGGGACATCATTTAATATTGGGCACCAATGAGTGGAGGAGCCGCCCTTTCGATGGGCATTGAGTGATCCAGAATACTGAGAAGTTTCTTTTTAACTTATATTTTGTGGGGCAAGGCGGAGCAGGAGAGCTTTCCCTTGGCCTGCTGCGGCCGTGTGAAATATCCCGGCCCCTGATCGTCTCGGAAATGTATCAGGAGGTTTCCTCATAGATCTGTGTAACCAGGCCCAGCCTCATGTCCCATTAAACTCCCTGCAGTGAGTAAACATTGCTGCACAGCAGCTCAGAGAGGAAACGATCTCCGGAACTCCCCACTGGAATTTGAAATTAAATTAATATTTTACCAGTTAGTAACGGTCCGGGTGTTGGTCCATTATTATTCTGTTCTGGCCAAAACAAATGTCCCAATGAACAGGACGCTGTCTGACGCTGACAGCTCACCCTCAGTCCATCCCACCGGGCAGTGTGTGTGATGGGAAATAATCATCAACCGAAAAGGAGGATTAGATTTTATTCATTTCAGGATTAACGATTTAATATTGAAATCATTATTTCCAGACTAATAGCAGTAAACTATTTCACGTTAGAATCACATCTTGTATCATTTCACAACACCGCATTTGTCGGGTAAAATACAATTCCTGTCTGATATTTCCAAATGTTTTGAAAGTTTTGGATTGATATCAGTTATAGTGAACTCATTGATGTCAATGGATAGTAAAATCAGGAGCGGTGAATAACGGGCGCCCGATCCGCTACCGCCCGTCTTACACCACTGCCAAACGTGAAAATCTTCTCGAATTGACTTTTTATTTAATTTTGGATGACAAGCCTTGAGATGTTTCTATGATTTAACTAACGTAACAATTAGATTCAGTGGGTATTTCACCCCGTTTTTCAGCTCCTCTCTAAATTTAGTCTGGGTCACAGCATAAATAAACGTGTTGGTGCAGGAACTGAGAAGTTGAAGCATGAATCCGGCTGACTCAATGTCACTGACCGTATAGAACTGGACGTTTGTTATACGCACAGAGATAACAAAAAAAACTAATGTGCTCGATAACAATATAAAACTGCCTGATATACTGAAGAGTAAAATGATGGAATTCCTTCGGTTCTCCATCTCTGGATCCTTGTGATTCTCTCCATTGCTGCGGCCCCGGAGTCCACTCCGGACTCTACTGGCCGCTAAAATGTGCCTGGCGGTGAGAACATTGAACAGCAAAATCAGAATGAATGGGAGACAAGGCATTAACACAAGAATAAACAAGTCAAACGCTGCCCATGCGGGTGAAGTGAAAAATGTAGGTTTCAAGACACAACCCCAGGTTATATTGTCCATTGTATATTCCGGGCCAATTACAAAGTACCAGGGAATGTTTCGTAAACAGCTCAGTACACTCACCACCCCGATAACAGCAGCCGCCGTTTTCTCGGTGCAATATTTTCTTTTCAGCTTCTGACAACAAATGGCCACAAATCGATCAAAGGTGAAAGCGACTGTGAACCAGACAGAAATCTCGGTGGTTGCAAAAGCCAGGAAGTTAATGAGAGAACACACGGGAGTAATTCTCAGGAATGAAGTTCGGAAATAAATCAGACCAATCCAGCTCAATATCGGATCAGTGACAACGACCAGTCGATCGGCCGCCGCCATTCCCACCAGGTAGCGAGTGATACATTTGGAGAGTCCGCATTTTCCTCGGGACAGGATCACAATCGCCACCAAGTTAACTGTAAGAGAGAGAAAAGGAAGCAGAGAAATTACTGATCAGACCTGGTGAAAAAGCAACAGTTTGAGAGGATCTGGGGTTAAATTTCCAGCTTTGTTGATGCATCAAACGCTGGAAACTGAGTCACTGATATTGGCAGCACTTTCGGGCAGAGAAATGTTTTTCAAGACAATTACCAATAATGAATTGGGAAATTGATACAGAAAGTGAATAAAGTGAGTACCAGATCCACTGGAGGGGCCGAGTGAGGGCACAATGCCGGTGGGGAAGGGACAAGGGGTTTTAAAGCCAGCAATCCAAAGATTTAAATCTGGATTTGGGCTCCAGTTGGACGGGTAAATGAGCGAAGGCCGGGAGGTTGGGACAGGGGGAAGTGCTGCTGGTTTGTTGCTCTGGGTGGAGAGAGCCGACAGGGTCTGGCACAAAACGGGAAAGACCGAAATTCGCAGCGGTGAGTTTGAGACTTCGGATCGGATTGGAAGAGGCAGCTGGTGGCCGAGCGAGTGAGTGAGATTGGGAGGGAGACAAAGGAAAAGGACATGTTGGAGTTGGAGGGTTGTCGGGAGCAGATGGTTTGGGAAAGCGAATGAAATGAATCAACGGGTGAGGAGACAAAGGATTCAATGCAGTGGGTGGAGGGGCTGGGATTCACAGGGAGAGACTGCAGCAGAGTGTTCGAGGAAATCGAATCTACACGTCATAGTAACACAAGACAATTACTGAATTCAACCTTTAATTTCTGTGGTTATTGGTGGCAGGGAACAACTCGTTGGTTACGTAATGTTTTCAATAAATTTGATTTGCACATTCAATTAAAATTAAATTAAAATGCATGAATTAAATTAGCATCATTCTTTATTGAATTAAGCTGACACAAAACTTCTAGAATATAATATCCTAATAATTCAATGCGATTATGAAATGACTGATGTTATTCTTTAATTACATTTTAATTATGTTTTATGCATTCAGTCAGTAAACAAGTAAGATGAACATTCACATAAACAGACTGAGGACCTGATATTGTTAGTAATAAACACAACCGGCGCGAGTAAAATAAAACTCTCACAATCTGACAACATCCTAATAACACCTTCAAGTCACATTTCCTCTTCATAATTGTACTGCAATTTTCAGCAGTTCATTCCGATGAATTATTCACAAAGCTGCCGCTGTCTTTCTCTCTCCCTCTCTCCCTCTCATTTTCTCTGTGTGTGTGTCTCTCTCTCTCTTTCTTTCTATCGTTCGTTCTCCCACTCCCTCTCGTTTTCAGTCCTAGTCGCGTTCTCCATCGTTCCTCTCCATCTCTCCGCACTCTCTCTAATCTCTTTCTCAAAGCCCCTTTTTACATCCGAGTAAATCCGAACATCCTGCGCCTGCTTTCTCTTCCCCAGCCCCGTGTTCCAACGATCCTATTCTTAGTGTCAGTTTTTTAAATGATGAACCATCTGTGAACAGTTGAATGTTTCTACAGATCATCCAAGTCTCCACCTGTTCGCCTACGCTGTTCACTTCATCTACAATTCATGGAATAAACAGAATCGAATGCCTCTTCCAGACACAGTCACAATAATTGAAATTCCTTCTCCTGTAATTACAAAGTACAGCGTTAGGTGGCGGCATTGTTCAATTAACAAAACGCCAACATCACCGCTGCTACTTATAATCTACAGATAAATAGAGGGGCTCATGATTCCAACAGATAAAGTGCAAACTGATGCAACATAACCTCAAAACATTGCATCTTGCAGTGAATTCACCCACAGTGAAGCAAAGAATGAGAGGTGAAAGAATCAGCAACAAACTCAGTTCAGTAACCAGAAGTCTGGAGCTGCGTCAGATGCACACATAATGGAATAATATTTCGTAACAGTGATAATCAATAAATGCATTGAAATCACAGTTAAATTGAACCATATTATTGTGGAGGGAGGACATTGCGCTGCCTTCTGTTACAATGAAAAAATGAGCTGTCTCATTATCAATCACTGAAAACACATTGATGAAAAAATATTCCAGGAGAGGTTAGTTCCACAACATGAATCTGTTATCAGTTCCTGATGGTCTGAGACCAGCTCTTAGCCCAGATACCTGTTTCCAATACATTCACTACAGAGAATAATCCAGTAACAATGCCAGGGGTGGATAAACACATTTCACTACAGCTATGCAGTTGCAACTCGACCGAACGTTCAGATGTTAAGTACATACCATTCTTCAACAAAACATTCAGTGCAGAGAATTATCCAATAACAACGCCAGGGTTGGATATACAAAGTTCATTAGAGATATAATGCAAAACCAAAAGAGCAGCGACTTTAAATATTCCATCATCCAACTGATGGAACAGAACAGGCGGCTATGTAAAACGTGGTGGTAGAAAAATAATTTGCCAAGTGCAGCAGCTCAGTTAACACCGATTAACAATATTCACAGATGAGATAACGGCTTACCCGGAACTCCAATGGCTGCAAGAACAGGATAGTAAATTCGTTCTATCTGAGACATTACTGGATATCCCATTTCGATGAGCAGCAATGACTTCTCTTGATCTGCAAACCGCAGCTCCGGCCGGCACTCTGAGCTGATATATTGCAACGAGCCTGATTAATACAGGGGATAAATCTTCACTGACACGGTTATACCCCTGATCATTGCAATTAATTATAGTCCCTTGAACAAACACATTACATCAGCAGCTTTGTCTCCAATGTAAATAATGACGTGGATATAACACAAACATCTCAAAGTCCAGGACAGTATCTTAATGAGATCTCTCTCAGGAATAAAGTTAAAAGCTGTGCTCAGAAAGGACTGGTCCAAAAGCAATGAGCGGTTCGAATTGTAATGACCATGTTCACTCCTGCCGATTCTTTCATAGATTTTACCAATTTCTCCGCGTGTACTCTGAATCCAGGGGCACAAGCAGACCCGTTTCACTCTCTTCCTGCAGTTTCCCAATTAAAATTTGAATATTGAGTCTCTGACACGGGGAATGTTAAAGGCCACGTTGAGGATTGCAGTCGAAAAATGTCTGTTGGTGATACTGGGGGTCGGACACTGAACGAGCTTCATTGCCATTCCTCTCTCCGTTATTTTACTGCAGATGTTTATCCATTTATTTTACATTTGTTGACGGCTCCAGTAAAATTGGTCCCATGTAAATCCTGCTTCCCGCACGAGCCTCCATTCTTTCCTCAGCCCATTGCCATTGAAACATTCATCAATGCCTCTGACCCCTCCAGCCTGCTTTCCTCTAATGCCCTCCTGGCCGGTCACCCAAACTCCACTTTCCAAACAGCACCAGGTCCTGTTCAGCCTCACAATACCTAACTTACTCCCAGATCCCGATCGCCTAACATTTTAAATGTTCATCCTGGGGATAAATCCCTCCATGGCCCTCCGCTCCCCATCTCCACCCTCTCCTCCACACCTACAGGAAACCCACCCGTGACCTCCTCATTCATCGATCATTGGCCACTTTCGGTGGCCCTCCCCTCGCTTGGTTCAAGTCACCTATCTGATCATGGCCAGGAGAAGCTTCTCTTCCCACCCTATCGCCGTTATCTCTGATGTCTCTAAAGGTTCAACTCTTGGCTCCCTCCTCTTCCTCATCTACATGCTGCCCTTTGGTGACATTGTCCGCAGACATGGACCAGATTTCAGATGTACGCTGACAAAACCAAGCCCTCTCATGGCCCTTCCAATGTCTTTATGCGTTCAGAGCGATATTCTGTTTCAGATGAGCCACAATTTCATACAGTTAAAAATTGGGAAGTCATGATTTTTGACCCCACAATCTGCACATCCTGGCCACTCATTCCATCCCCACCTCTCTCTTTTTGATTAATGAGTCCCTCACGAATCACCCCAGTCCTTACTGACCTGCATTGACTTCCAGGCTCTGAAGCCTCTACTTTATTTTTTTCTTTCTTACACATAAATCCACCAGGGCCTCAACCCGCTCTGTTTCTGTAACATCCTACAGCCCTGCATCCTCTTCCAAACACTCCACTCCTCCATCTCTGGCCGTGTCTCCATCCTCAGTCCATTTGTCCTACTTTTAATGGTCGTGTCTTCATATCGATGCCTCTCCATCTCCAGCTCGCCCTTTCATGTATCAATGGTGGCTCAGTGGTAGCAGTCTCGATTCTGATATTAAAAGGTCGTGAGTTCAAATCCCACTCCATGAAACAACCCAGCCTGATATTAAAATGCAATACGAAGGAAGTACTGTACTGTCAGAAGTGCTGACTTCCTCTAGGTTACATTGGGAACCGAGGGTCCATCTGTTTTCTCAAGTAGATAAAAAAGATCCCACTGCAATATCCAAAAAAGGGCAGGACAATTCTCCAAACTGTCCAGTACAGTGTTTATCCCTCAACTAAAATTATTAAAACCGAATTTCGGGTCTTTTAACTCATTGAAGTTTGTGGGAGCTGACTGGCTGCAGCCATTTTCCTACATTTCAAATGTTCTTCATTGAATGCAAAGCGTTTTGGGACGTCCTGGGGCCTTGAAAGGCGCTGTGTAAAGGCAAGTTAATTCCTTCTTTCCGACCTTCCATGAAAGCCATCTCTTGCTTCACAATTGTATCATCACTCCTAATATCTCCTTCTTTGGCCGGAGGTCCATTTTTATCTGATCACATCTCAGTAAAGCGGCCGAGGATATTTATCTGTGTTAAATCCGCTATATAATTCCAAATAGTTATTGTTTTATTTTGCAAGCGTCCACTCTCTTAATCCCACCCTTCAAACATCTAAATTCGACTCTCGAAAACCAACCTTATCCCCTCCGTCTCTTCATTTGCTTCTCCTCTTTTTACACCCTCCTTAAACTCACTCGTGGACCCAGATTTTCGCCAGTCTTCCTGAAATCTTCTTATTCCTTTAGTGCCCGTTTTTACCCACTCCTCCGTGAAGCCCCTGGGAATGTTTATTACATTAAAGGCGGTCTGTGAATGCGAGTTGTTGTTGACTTTAATTGGAATGTGTTCACTAGTTGTCAACTGTGTGAGCAAAAGTAATTTCTGGGCTTATACTTTTGAACCGGAAAGAGATTTATATAATAGACGGACTTGTTGATATAAATTAACATTAGCTAGTACTTGTGGACACTGTTTTGTTCGAACAACATAACTCGGTTTATCAACAGACATCACACTGAAACAGAGGGCATTCTGGAGTGTGGATATGGCTGAAGGTACGGCTGGCAAAAGTGGGGCAAATAGACTGAGGAGGCAGCCTTGAGGGTGCCCGAAAATGAGGCCAACTACCAGGATCAAGATGTATTAATTATATGTCTTTTTTCTCTTGGGTTATAACTCGCTTTACTGCTCTCTCGGGCTGATAACTTGGATGAAGTTTTATTGTTTATTCTCTTTGGTTAAAGCCTGTAGTCTCACAGTACAGTGTGCAGTTTGGAAGACCATTATAGAAACAACATTAAACCCATAGAGACCACAATGTACATTCTCTCGAATGAGGCTAGCGAAAGGATACTGTATGAGGAAAGATGTAAAACGCCGGGATATTTTGATATGGAAATGGAGAAGAGGAGACTTAAATTTCAAACCATGAAGGTGTTTGATACAGTAATAAAGAATTACTGTATCAAACACAGTCGTGGTTTGAAATTTAATAGAGAATTACTGTATCCTTTGGTTGTGAGGATCAGTGATAGAGTAAAAGTGAATGACTGTATCCTTTGGTTGCGATGATCAGTCATACAGTAATGGAGAATTAATGTATCCTTTGATTGCGAGGATATGTGACAAGGTGTCATCAATTCCAGCTCATCATGAACGAGATTAGGTGTAAATTCTTCACGCAGAGTTTTGTTGCAGCTTTGGATGTTTTACCACAGGGAATGGAAAAACCGGAATAGAGACAATTGCAACTTTTACCAATGCATCATTTCAGGGAAAATTGAATTTAATATTTGAAGTTGTTGAAGATATAGGGCATCTGGAAGAAAGTTTACCATGTATGACGTTTCGAATTGCTTCAACCATGAACTCGCACTGACATGTTGGGCCGACTGGCCTCATCCCGTTCTGTAAAGCACTAAGCTTCATGGTTCTCTTAGGTTGAGATTTGTGATGTGCTTGAATGATCCCGGAGGCGAGTATGCTGTCCCGTATCTAACAATATGGTAACTTAAACCGTGGATGTATCAATAGTTCCTGCTTCTAATCTGAACTGGATATTCATGTTTCTGCACTGTCCAATATCTAATAATAAGGTTTTGTAACACAGGGATGGAACAGTAATTCCCCATTATAAATTGAACTGAATATTCGTGTTTCTGCATTGTCCAATATCTAACAGTAAGATAGTGTAACCCAGGGATATAACAGTAGTTCCATTTTATAATCTGAACTGGATATTCCTGTTTCTGCACTGCCCCATAATCTAACAATACGATAGTGTAACCCGGGGATGTAACAATAGTTCCCCCTTATAACCTGGAATGGATATTCATATTTCTGCACTGTTCAATATCCCACAATGAGACAGTGTAATCCAGGGATCTGGCAGTCGTTCCACCGTATAATCTGCATAAGATAATCATGTTTTGGCACTTCCAATATCTAACAATGCGACAGTGTAAACGAGGGATGAAACAATAGTTCCCCTTTATAATCTTAACTAAATAATCGTGTTTCTGCATTGTCCAACATTTAACAATACGATCGTGTAACCCAGAGATGCATCAATCATTCCGCTTTGAACTGAACAGGATATTCGTGTTGATGCACTGCTCCATATCTGGCAATACGATAGTGTAACCCAGGGATGTAACAACAGTTCCACTTTTTAAATCTTAACTCTATATTCGTGTTTCTGCACTGCTCAATATATAATAATGTGACAGCGTAAAGCAAGGATACATCCACAGTTTCCTTCATAATCTGTCCTGGATATTCATTTTTCTGTACCCTCCAATTTCTAATAATACCAAACAGTAACATTGGAATATGACAATAGTTCCTCCTTCTAATTAATTCGATATTCGTGTTTCTGCACTGCCCCATATCGGACAATACGACAGCATAACCAGGGATGTAGCAGTAGTTCCTCTTCATAATATGAACTGTATATTTGTGTTTCTGCATTGCCTTTTATCTAACAATATGACATTGTAACCCCGGGATGCATCAATAGTGCCCCTTATAATCTGAATTGGATATTCTTCTTAATTCACTGTCCAATATCTAACATTATGATACTGTAACCCAGGGATACATGAAAAGTTCGCCCTTTTAATCTGAACTGGATATTCGTGTTTCTGAACATGTGTCACACGCCTCATCAATCGTTCAATATTCCCAGACAGGAAACACTTGTTAAGATGAAGCTGATCCCAATCGATAAACTGCTTCATTTCACGCCAAGTAAACTCACAAACCAATCGGAATTATTGGCTTCACAAATTCAATCTTTACGACATAACTGCACCTGTTAATATAAAATAAAGTATATGCAACATTTCCCCACATCAGCAGGTCGATTGGCCGAAACAAAATATATTCTGTCTGTCCTCCTGTTCTCTAACCTTCTGAGTCTGTGAAGTTTGTCCTCCCCGGAGATCATACTGACCCTGATAATTCTATGGAGTCCCTACCTTTTGGACGAGCTGATCTCCACCGCAGTCAGAAACAGGTCCAGCTCTCGCTTGAAGGAATTCAGCGAATCGGCGTCCACTGCACGAACCGGCAGTCTATTCCAGAGGTTCACTATTCTCTGGGAAAAGAATCACTTCCTGACATTTAACCGAGATCTGACTTTGTACAGCTTAAAATTGTGACCCATGGTCCTTCCTAACCTATTTAGTTGCCATAAACTGTCTCCCCGAGCACAATCTATTCCCATCATTTTCTTATGCACCTCGATCAAATCACCCCTAAACCTACGCTTCTCTAAAGTGTAGAGTCCCAGCTCTTTTAGCCTATCTTGACAACTAGGATGTTTCAAACAGGGAATTAATCTGGTTGCCCTCTTCTGCACCCTTTCCAAATCCTCAGTATTACTCAGTATGCGTAATCCAAAACTGGACGAATTATTCAAACTGAGGCCGAACGACGGTCTTGTACAAGGACAAAATAGTAGGTGTTGTTTTGTAATCAATTGGAGTTCAATGCGGGAAAGTGTGATGTCATTCACTTCGGATCTAAGAAAGATTGATCAGATATTTTCTAAATGGCGAGAAGCTCGGAACTGTGGTGAAGCAGTGAGATTTAAGGGTTCAAGCACAGGAATCAATAAAATCTAGCGGACAGGTACAAAAACTAATTAAAAAAGGCTAATGGAATGTTGGCCTTCATCTCAAAGTAACTGGGATACAAGGGGATGGAAGTTATGTTACAGCTGTACAGAACTCTGGTGAGACCCCATCTGGAGTACCACATTCAGTTCTGGGCACCGCAACTCAGGAAAGATATATTGATCCTGGAGGGGGTTCAGCGCAAATTCATTGGAATGATACTGTGGATAAAGGGGTTAAATTACGAGGACAGGTTGCATAGACCAGGCTTGTATTCCATTGAATATCGTAAATTAAGGGAGAAGTAAACGAGGTGTTTAAGATGATAAAGGGATGTGTTAGGGCAGATAGGCATGAACTATTTCCTCAGGTGGGGGAGTCCAGAACAAGGTGGCATATAAATTAGAGCTAGGCCATTCAGGGGTGATGTGAGGAAACACTTCTTCACAAGAAGGGTAGTGGGAATCTGGAACACTCTCCCAAAAAAAGCTGTGGAGGCTGGGGGTCAACTGAAAATTTCAAAACTAAGTTTGATAGAATTTTGTTAGGCAAGGGTATTAATGGTTATGGAACCAATGTTGGTAGATGAGGTTAAGGTACAAATTAGACATGATCTAATTGAATGGAGGAACAGGCTCCTGAGGCTGAGTGGTCTACTCTGGTTCCTGTGTTTATTTGTTCCTATAAATGGACCCCAGCTCCTTATTCTCTTTATCTATCACATCGCGATATTCCTCATGAACCTTTAGAGCTCTATGCTCCATTTGGAGCCAGTCACGAGCTCAATCCCCCAACGCATTAAGATATGCCTGAAGCAATCGAGAATTGTCGACAGACCTCACACTCGCACAAATCCTAATATCATCTAAAAATCGTACCCCCAAAACCTACGTCTAGATTATTAATAATAATAGTAAAGATCAATGGTCCTAAAACCGATCCCTGCGGGACACCACTGGTGAGCGGTCTCCAAACAGATCCAAATCCATCCATAATTACTTTCTGCCTACGACCTTCCAGCCAGTTCTCAATCCAGCTCAATATATCACCACTAATATCAAAGGTTTCTATCTTGCAGAGAAACATCTTGCGTGGTCCTTGTCAAAAACTCTTTGGAAGTCGAAGTAAAGAGCGTTTACTGGGCTTCCCACATCCAGCATCTTGGTGACTTCTTGAAAAAATACGATCAGCTTTGTAAGACATGATCGCTTTTATTTGAAGCCATGTTGGGTGCCTCTAATATGTCCTTCTCTATCTGAGTCCCTAATTAGCCCCTGAAGCATATTCCCTCGTACTGTGGTCAAACCCTTACCCGGGTCCGTCTTAACTATTTTTTTTAAAGATGGGGACTTTTTAGCCTCCTTCCAGTCTACGGAAACCGTCCCAGATTGCAGCGAGCTATTGAAGACAAGGACAAGGGACTATCACAGCATCTGCCCAATCTCCCTAAAGACTCATTGGGTGCATATTATCCGGACTGGCTATCTTAGCTCTTTTAAGCTTCGTAATTATTTCTAAAACAATATGTTCATCGATGTTAATATTTTCAACAACATCATGAAATTCTTACAGTCGAGCATCGTCTTCAAGTGTGAAGACCGACGCAAAGTTCCCATTGAACATTGCGACCATATCCCGTGAGTCCTTCGTAACCTGTCCTTGATCATCCCTCAATGGCCCAATACAGTCTTCGACAGTTCTCTGACTCTTCACATAACTGAAAGCGCTTTTCCCAAAACATCCACAATTCTCTAGGTTCCTATTTTCCATGATCCCTTTAGCTGATCTAACAGCAGCCTCCGTTTTCTTTATCTGTTCCCGGTACCTAACTCTGTTTAGTTGAGTCTTAGACGCCTTTAGTTTGTAGAAATCCTTTTGATTACATCTTATTTCTCTTTGTCCGTGACCAGTCAGCCACCTTGCCTTTTCTTACCACACTCCCTTTTTGGACTTTGTGCACATATTTGTCTTCCACATTTTTTATCTTGTTTTAAAAAAAACGTCCCATTTATATTCCACATCGGTTTCATCACCACCCAGTAGTTTTAGCCAATTAACCTGTTCTAAATCTTCTGCCATTTTAGTGAAGTTTGCTATAATGAAATCTGGAATAAGTTGTAAATTTTCAGTACCTTTGTTGCTACCAGCCAATCGAAAACTTATAATATTGTGATCACTGTTGCCCAGGTGTTCCCCCACATAAAGGCCTGATACGAGATCAGGCTCAGTATTAAACATTCGATTAAATGTATGATTACCCCTTGAAGGATTTTGGAATTTTCAATATGGATCTTTCACTTGCAGAGTTTGGTTCAACACAGAACTTGATTGTTGAAGACTGCATTCTGGGAAGATTGAGCAGGTTCGAAAGTTTTCATTCGTGCTTCAAATTGAGAGAGAGTGAAAAGTTCCAGCAGCTTGTTTTTGCCAGCGAGGATAATCTTCTACCCTTGGGAAGATGTTTATTGCATTCCGTGTTGCAGCTCAGTGGTATAGCGCCTGCTTTGCGTGTATAGCGCCTGCTTTGCGTGGTTCAATATCTAACGCTGCCAACACTTCTTTTTAACCAGAATGTCCCACAGAAAGACGAATCGTCCTTTCAGAGGGAAGCGAGATCCAACTTCTAAGACAAACATTCAATTGTCCTGGAGCAGGACTTCATCTCACGGTCCCCTCAGCAGCTCAGCTCATAGCAGCCGCCGACTGATTGGAATTCAAAATTCGAGAGATAAATTGGTTGAAGATAGAACCCGGGACCTCATACACGCGGAGTATGCGGTCTATCACTGAGCTACATCACCAGACAATGAAGACCTCCAACCAAGTATAAAAAGGCTGAGTGTCTCACTTTCCTAAGGCCACCCCAAGGGTTTAATGGGCTGAAAAGCATCTCCTTTTGTACTCCAAGCAGACAACTATACCTGAGGTAAGCGGACCTGATACAACTGTGCGCGAACAGGAGAATCCAGGTCTCGCCACTCAGAGAAATGAGAAGACAGTCAGGGCGAGGGGAAGAGTCTCCTCCGGCTGTGTGCACCATTATTTCTGCATCAGTTCGCCGTTCTTCGAAAGCTCCCGTTATCAGTCACGAGGCTGACGGGTGGACGGGACTAGAAACGCTCAGGCACATGGTAGCAGAGGCCGGGTAGGAATATTTCGGGTTCTTGAACTTCAGAGGAGGATAAGGTGAGACACTGACAGCATTGCGTCTCATTTCACGATAGACGAACGCAGGACTTGGCCCAGGTGTGATTTTGTGTTTAAAGATCACTTCACTAAAAACACCTTGACGATCTGGAGTTACAGACGGACATGACGGGCAGGAAAAGACAAGTTGGTTCATCAATCCTGCCCCACATGTCTCGTGCATCATGACTGGACACCTCCTACCGACACCACCCGCCCCACCCACCGGAAACATGTAATCTCCTGGGAGCGGTTACAAACCAGAAAAAAATCCAGGGCCAATAAGGAAGGAAAATTCTGGAAAGTTCCTCCAATACCCCCTCAGGCGATTGAAACCAGTCCAGGATATGACATTGGTCATGTACAGGTTAACTGTAAAACCACTCACCTTCCATGTGATGAGATCTCAGCCCCAGTCAAGAACCGGTCCAGATTCCTCGAGAAGGCAGAGAGAGAGTCAACACCCACCACACCAGCCGGGAATGCATTACAGAGACTCAGTACTCTCTGAGAGAAGAAGAAGCTCACAACATCCAGACTATTCTTTCCTGCGTCTGGTCTGAACGCTAGTCCACTGCTCCTCCACAATCTGTGAAACTGGAAATAATCTATCACTGGGCACGCTGTCCAACCCTGAGATGGGAGACATTTAAACGTTTGTGGGCGCGCTACCATTAAATTATATTCTGTGCGGGGCGTTAGGTTTTTCGCGAGGTAAAGAAACTCTTGCCTGATCTTATCAAATGGCGGAGCAGGCTCGAGGGGCTGAATGGCCTACTCCTGTTCCTATATTCCTGTCCTTGTCTTTAAAGGTGAGGCGAGCCTCATAGGATATTTTCACAATTGAATCAAAAGTGTGAAATCCAACATGTTTGGAGATACCAAGGATTGAACCCGGGATTTCATGCGATCTTACACTGAGCGACATCCCCACGGAGCAATAGGCACTTCAGAATTAAACAAGCAGGCACTTTCGAAGTAAAGAAGTGAGCTTTCTGCTCCGTCTCTCCAGGACACCGAGATGCCCAGCGGTCCCACGTGCTCACAATGTTCAACCTCTGCTTCAGTTCACGGGGTATCAGCTCCTCTTTGCTTTGAACTTTCCAAAAAAAAATGTCTGCGGAAATAAAAAAATATAATTGCTAATGGTCAGTGACCAGGCTGAAATCCAACCTCTGAATCAGAAAGTGAGATGGAAGAATGACAGAGCGTCAGACAGGAACAAGAGCTGGGACTGCTCGCTCGACATTGCACCGTTGCACATTCCGGTCAGTCGGCGGCTGCTCTGAGCTGAGTTGCTGAGGGGACCTTGAGATGAAGTCCTGCTCCGGGAAAATTTAATGCTTGTGGAGCCTCAGAAGTTGGAATTCGCTGCGCTCAGAAAGCGTCATTCACCTTTCCCTGCTTAATTCTGGTGGAAAAAAAATGGACATGCTGGGGATTAAACTAAGGACCTCATATATGCAAAGCACGCGCTGTACCACACTGATTTGCATCCCTTGATTACAGTGACCGCTAACCGAGTAAAGAAGAACTAATTGTTCTCATTTTACTAGGCCACCGATGGTGGGCGCGCACAGTTTCAGATTATTTCCAGTTTCAAAGATTGGGGAGGAGCAGGGAACAGGAGTTTAGTCTGCACAGAAGTAAAAATAGTCTGGAAGGTTAGGCGGTTCTTCATTTCCCAGAGAGTAGTGAGTCTCTGGAATGCATTGCCGGCTGGTGTGGTGGGTGCTGACTCTCTGTATACTGGGCTTAAAATCATCTCCTTTTCTGCTCCAACCAGACAATTAAACATGGAGTGTGCGGACCTGATGCAACTGTGGGTGAACGGAAGAAACCAGGCCTCCGCACTCAGAGTAATGAGAAAGGGCGCGTTGAGAAGAAAGGGTGGGAGAAGGGGAGAGACTCCTCGGGCTGTGCTGTAACCATCCTTACTATTTCACGGCGTAATTTTCCGAACGCTCCCGTTATCAGTTACGAGACTGACGGTTGGACGCAACTAGAAATGCTCCGGCACATTGTAGCAGAGGCCGGCAAGAATATTTCGAGTCCCTGAGCTTCAGAGGAGGGCAAGGTGAGGCACAGAGAGAATTGAGTCTCATTTCACTGGAGACGGACGCAAGCCCTGCCCAAGGTGTTGTTTTGTGTGTAAAGATCGCTTCACTAAAAACACCTTGACGAGCTGGGGTTACAGACGGACATGACGGGCAGGAAAAGACAGTTGGTTCATTAAACCTGTTCCACATGACTGGAGCATCGTGACTGGACACGTCGTACCTACCGCACCCGCCCCACCCACCGGAAACATGTACTCTCCTGGGAGCGATTAAAAACCAGAAAGGAAATCCAGGACCAATAAGGAGGGGAAATTCTGGGAAATTCCTCCTCGACTCCCTCAGGTGATCGACTCGATGTTCAATGGATGACATTGACCATGTGTAGGTTAAGTGTAAAACCACTCACCTTCTTTATGATGCGATCTCTGCCCCAGTAAAGAACCGGTCCAGATCCCTCGAGAAGACGGAGAGAGAGTCAGCACCCACCACACCAGCCGGGAATGCATTCCAGGTGCTCAGTACTCTCTGGGAAAAGAAGAACCTCCCAACATCAAGACTATTCTTACCTCTGTGTGCTCCAAACGCCTGTCCGCTGCTTCCGCCCAGTCTGAGAAACTGGAAATAATCTATCACTGGGCACGCTGTCCAACCCTGAGATGGGAGCCATTTAAATGTTGTGGGCGCGCTACCATTTAATTATATTAATAAGACCATAAGAAATAGGAGCAGGAGTAGGCCAATCGTCGCCTCGAACCTGCTCCGCCATTCAATAAGATCATGGCTGATCGAATCCTGTCCTCAAATTTAAATTCATGTCCAATTTCCTGCCTGCTCCCCGTCACCCCTAATTCCCTTTACTTCGAGGAAACTGTCTATTTCTGTTTTAAATTTATTTAATGATGTAGTTTCCACAGCTTCATGGGGCAGCAAATTCCACAGACCTACTACCCTCTGAGTGAAGAAGTTTCTCCTCATCTCAGTTTTGAAAGAGCAGCCCCTTATTCTAAGATTATGCCCCCTAGTTCTAGTTTCACCCATCCTTGGGAACATCCTTACTGCATCCACCCGATCAAGCCCCTTCACAATCTTATATGTTTCAATAAGATCGCCTCTCATTCTTCTGAACTCCAATGAGTACAATCCCAATCTACTCAACCTCTCCTCATATATCAACCCCCTCATCCCCGGGATTAACCGAGTGAACCTCCTTTGTACTGTCCCCATAGCAAGTGTGTCTTTTCTTAGGTATGGACACCAAAACTGTAAGCAGTATTCCAGGTGCAGTCTCACCAATATCTGATATACCTGCAGCAATGCCTCCCTGTTTTTATATTGTATCCACTAGCAATAAAAGCCAACATTCCGTTGGCCTTCTTGATCACCTGCTGCACCTGCACACTAATTTTTGATTTTCATGCACTTGGACCCCCAGATCCCTTTGGACTGCAGTACTTTCCAGTTTCTCGCCATTAAGAAAATAACTTGCTCGCTTATTTTTCCTGCCAAAGTGCATAACCTCACATTTTCCAATATTGTATTGCATCTGCCAAATCTCCGCGCACTCACCGAGCCTGTTTATATCCCCTTGCAGGATTTTTATGTCCTCCTCACTCTCTACTTTCCCTCCCATCTTTGTATAATCTGCAAACTTTGATATATTACACTCGGTCCCCTCCTCCAAATCGTTAATATAGATTGTAAAGAGTTGGCAACCAGCACCTACACCTGTGGAACACCACTGGCTACTGATTGCAGCAGCAGAGATATTCTGTGCAGACCGTTCAGTTTTTCGCAAGGGAAAGAAAACCTTGCCTGTCCTTGTGTTCAAAGGTGAGGCGAGTCTCAGAGGATATTTTCACAGTTGAATCCAAAATTAGACATTTAACTTGTTTCGAGATGCCAGGGATTGAAACCGGGTATACATACATACAAAGCACGCGCTCTTCCACTGAGTAACATCCCCACGTCGATAAATGTGGTTAAAAAATGAACAAGTGGGCACTTTAGAAGTAAGGACGAAAGCTTTCTGCTCCATCTCTCCAGGACATCGAGATGCCCAGCGGTCCCGCCTGTTCACAATGTTCAACCTCTGCTTCAGTTCACGGGGTTTCTGCTCCACTTTATTTTGAACTTTCCATAAAAAAAGTCTGCGGAAATTTTTTTTTAAAATTGCTAATGGTCAGTTACTGTGCTGAAATCCAACCTCTGAATCATAAAGTGAGATGGAAGAATGACAGAGCGTCAAACAGGAACAAGAGCTGGGGCTGCTTGCTCGGCATTGCACCGTCACTCATCCCGGTAATTCAGCGGCCGCTATGAGCTGAGCTGCTGAGGGGGTCGTGTGATGAAGTCCTGCTCGATGACAATTTAATGCTTGTGGAGCCTCAGATGTTGGAACTCGCTGCGCTCAGAAAGCGTGCTTCCTCTTTCTGTCGGTAATTTTGGTGCAAAACATGTTTCTGGTGATGCAACCCAGGACCTCATATGTGCGGAGCATGCGCTCTACCACTGAGCTGCATCCACAGATAACACAGCACGCTCCCCAAGGAAAGAAGAACTGATTGTTCTCATTTTATGAGGCCACCCAAGGTGGTTCTGCCCAGAGATCGATTATTTCCAGTTTCACAGATTGGGGAGGAGCAGGGAACAGGCGTTTAGACTACACAGATGTAATAATAGTCTGGATGTTCGGTGGTACTTCATTTCCCAGAGAGTAGTGAGTCTGTGGATTGCATTGCCACCTGGTGTGGTGGGTGCTGACTGTATACTGGGTTTAAAATCATCTCCTTTTCTGTCACAACCAAAAGATAAAACATGAAGTATTCGGACCGGATATCACTGTGGGTGAACGGAAGAATCCAGGGCTCGGCACTCAGAGCAATGAGAAAGGGAGCGTTGAGAAGAAAGTCTCGGAGAGGGAGAGACGCTTCTCGGGCTCTGCTGACCATTATTTCTGTTTCAGGTCCACATTCTTCGAACGCTCCCATTATCAGTGAGTTTGCTTACGGTTGGACGGGACTTGAAATGGTCAGGTACATTGTAGCAGAGGCCGGCAAGAACATTTGGGGTCTTGAACTTCAGAGGAGGGTAAGGTGAGGCAGAGAGAGTATTGAGTCTCATTTCACTATCGACGGACGCAGGACTTGCACCAGGTGTGGTTTTGTGTTTAAAGATAACTTCACTAAAACACATTGACGCCTAACATTCAGTCTATTCTTACCCCTTTGTGCTCTGAACGCCTGTCCGCCGCTTCCCCCAAATCTGTGAAACTGGAAATAATCCATAACTGGGCACGCAGTCCAACCCTGAGATGGGAGCCATTTCCACGTTGCGTGCGGGCTATCATTGAAACATATTCTGTGCGGAGCGTTCATTTTTTCGCGAGGAAAATAAACTCTTGCCTGTCCTTGTGTTTCAAGGTGATGGCAGTCTCAGAAAATATTTTCACAATTGAATCCAAATTCAACAGGTTTGGAGATGCCGGGGATTAAACCCGGGATCTCATACATGCAAAGCATGTGCTCTTCCACTGAGCTACACCCCCCGCGGACACAAGCCCCTAACCAAGTAAAGAAGAACTGAGTGTCTTCATTTTATGAGGCAACCCATGGTGGGTGTGCACAGTTTCAGATTATTTCCAGTTTCATTGATTGGGGAGGAGCAGGGAACAGGCGTTTGGACCACACAGAGGTAAGAAGAGTCTGGATGTTTGGCGGTTCTTCATTTCCCAGAGAGTAGAAAGTCTCTGGAATGCATTGCCTGCTGGTGTTGTGGGTGCTGACTCTCTGTACACTGGGCTTAAAATCATCTCCTTTTCTGCTCCAACCAGACAATTAAACATGGAGTGTGCGGACCTGATGCAACTGTGGGTGAACGGAAGAAACCAGGCCTCCGCACTCTGAGCAATGAGAAAGGGCGCGTTGAGAAGAAAGACTCGGAGAAGGGGTGAGACTCCTTGGGCTGTGCTGTAACAAACCTTCCGATTTCAGGGAGCATTTTTCGATCGCTTCCGTATTCAGTCACTTTGCTTTCGGTTGGACGGGGCTAGAAATGCGCAGGCGCATTGTAGCAGAGGCCGGCAAGAATATTTCGAGTCCCTGAGCTTCAGAGAAGGGCAAGGTGAGGCACAGAGAGAATTGAGTCTCATTTCACTACAGACGGACGCAAGCCCTTCCCCAGGTGCGGTTTTGTGTGTAAAGATCGCTTCACTAAAAACACCTTGACGAGCTGGGGTTGCAGACGGACATGACGGGCAGGAAAAGACCAGCAGGTTAATCACTCCTGCCCCACATGACTGGAGAATCGTGACTGGACAGTTACAACCAACACCACCATCTAATGTGGGAGAACCTTTACCACACGGACTGAAGCGGTTCAAAAAGGCGGCTCTGCACCATCTTCTCAAGGGCAATTAGGGATGGGCAATAAATCCTGGCCTTGCCAGCGACAATCTCATCCCAGGAACGAATAAATCACCCCCACCCCCCAACACACACACACACACCCATCGGAAGTGTAATCTCGTGGGAGCGTTGATAAACCATAAAAACAATTAAAGGGCGATAAGGAGGGGAATTTCAGGAAAATTCCCCCGACCCCCTCAGGCGATCGAATCCAGTCCAGTCGATGACTTCGACCATGTGTAGATTAACTGCAAAACCACTCACCTTCTATATGATGCGATCTCTGTCCCAGTCAAGAACCGGTCCAGAACCCTCGAGAAGGCAAAGAGTCAACACCAACCACACTGACCGGCAATGCATTCCAGAGGCTCACTACTCTATGGGAAAATAAGATCTGACGAACATCCAGCCTACTCTTACCTCTGTTTAGTCTAAAGGCCTGTCCGCTGAATTCCAGCCTCTGAATCATAAAGTGAGTTGTATGAATGACACAGCGTCAAACAGGAACAAGAGCTGCGAATGTTCGCTCGACATTGGACCGTCACACATTCCGTCAGACGGCTGCTGCTATGAGCTGAGTTGTTGAGGGGACCGTGAGATTAAGTCCTGCTCCGGGACAATCTAATGCCTGTGAAGCCCCAGAAGATTCACCTTTCCGTGGGAAACGGCTGGGAAATGGGCAAGAGACTCCTTGGTATAAGATTAGGCATTTTTAACACATAAAGCTTACATTTGGATTCGGAGTTTTCAACATATAAACCATAGAAACCACTCACGTTTACATTAGGCATCTTAATGCATAAACAGCACCCGCTTATAAACATCAGATCGCTCGAAATCGGAGGATAGTCGCTGAGGATCATGAAATGGCCGAGTTAAAACTTCCCCAAAAAGTCAGACTGAGCGAGATGATGCTGGAAGCTGCTTAAATTGCAGGGTTTAAACATTTTGCAGAAGATAATAGGCGAAATTGTGAATGTGTTGAGAATACGTAGATGATATGTTGAGAATGTTTTGATCATATGGAGAGAATGTGTTGAGAATATGGATAGAATATATCGAGAATGTGTTGAGAATGTGTTGAGAATATGTTCAGAATGTATTGATAATATGCAGAGAATATATAGAGAATTTGTTGAGAATATGTTGAGAATGTGCAGAGAATATGTAAAGAAAGTGTTGAGAATGTGTTGAGAATGTACAGAGAATATGTAGAGAATGTGTTGAGAATATGTTGAGAATGTGTTGAGAATATGTGGACCATGGGCATGTCGAGATATAGGCGTCTTCGGTCCGCTCAGACCATCAGCAGTTCTGATACGGGTTCAAGGAATGTTTTAACAGATTTTCAATTCCTAAAGCAACAAAAGTTTGTTAAAAAAAACAAATTCTGTGCTTTCACGGCTCGTGTTTTGGAAATTGGAATTCGAAAAGAAACTGAAATTTATTTTCCAGCGTTTAATTGTCTTAAGATTTTTGTGCAAGTTATTATTGCTTCACAGCACAAAGAGTTTGGGGGGAAGAGTTTTAGTTGAGTTTGGTTCATTTTCATTCCGCAACATTTTTTAAGTTGATATGAAAGCTGCGTGACGCAAGCATCGTGAGTCTGCCGATATCCGTGTCCGCCTTCTTTGCACTGCAGTTAGGTTAACCCCTTCCTCAGGCAGCTGAAATTTATTTTTTTCGAGTATAACATTAATTTTGCTTCAATATTCAATAAGCGACAACTTTTATATTGCTGAATGTGAACTTCGGAAAGTTTTGAAGGTTCTAATTTGAGTGGATATTTCCCCACGTTGATGGAAGGAAATCAGGATTTTATTTGATTCGTTCGTGGGATGTGAGCGTCGCTGGCGAGGCCAGTATTTATTGCCCATCCCTAATTGCCCTTGAAAAGGCGGTGGTGAGCCGCCTTCTTGAACCGCTGCAGTCCGTGTGGTGAAGGTTCTCCCACAGTGCAGTTCGGAAGGGAGTTCCAGGATTTTGACCCAGCTACGATGAAGGAACGGCGAGATATTTCCAAGTCGGGATGGTGTGTGACTTGGAGGGGAACGTGCAGGTGGTGTTGTTCCTATGCGCCTGCTGCCCTTGTCCTTCTAGGTGGTAGAGGTCGCGGGTTTGGGAGGTGCTGTCGAAGAAGCCTTGGCGAGTTGCTGCAGTGCAATCTGTGGATGGTACACCGGTGGTGAAGGGAGTGAATGTTTACGGTGATGAATGGGATGCCAATCAAGCGGGCTGCTTTGTCCTCGTTTTTATCAAGCTCCTTGAGTGTTGTTGGAGCTGCACTCATCCAGTCAAGTGGAGAGTATTCCATCACACTCCTGAATTGTGCCTTGTAGATGGTGGGAAGTCTTTGGGGAGTCAGGAGGTGAGTCACTCGCAGCAAAATACCCAGCCTCTTACCTGCTCTTGTAGCCACAGTATATATGTGGCTGGTCCAGTAAAGTTTCTGGTCAATGGTGACCCCCAGGATGTTGACTGTGGGGGATTGATAGATACAGTGTGACATTTTGAAATGAGCCAATTGGTTCTGTTCATTCTTGTGACTCCGAAACTTGAGGCAGGATTTCTCAAACCAATCCTGGAGAAATATGGGTGGAATGTCGATGTCCGTGTATTTGCATTAATATCTGACAGCTACAGTCCCAGATTAATATAATCAGATTGAAACTCTCAGTCACTGCGAGTAAGATCGAACGGCCGTGATCTGCAATACCGAATATAGTACAACAGGCAAGAGGGGGTTGAATTCGGCCCACATTGTTTTTGTCGCTCTCTGCACTGTCCCTGAGTTTGGGATTAATAATGTGTCCGTCTCTGGTATAACAGTGAGAGATGAGATTGCATCTTCTGTCTCTCCAACGGGATTTTCTGGATGAAGCGGAACTTCACAGGTCAGTCTGCAACTGATACTGTGGCACTGTGCATCTCCGCTCGCCCTGTCACCGTATCTGTTTCCCTTTCTCTCTAACTCTCTGGTGCTGCATATGAAGGTGGGATACTGCTATTGAGCGTGACATAAACACACTGATAGGAAGTGTAAGACTGACAGTGTGTGTCTCGCTCTTTCTCGAGTGCTGAACATGAAGCTGGGAGATTGCCTGATATAAAACAGAGAGAACGGAGTGTCCGGGCCTCACTGTAACTGGGGATGTGTTCGGCCCCATTCCCAGTTCACGGTCATTTTCTTTTCACAGATTCAGGGCGAGAGTCTCTGTGAGACGGTAAAACTGGCGGAGAAAATCCGCGTCGCAACTGAAACCCCAACACGTGAGATTCTCCAAATCAGCTGGAATGAAGTGTTTGTAAACTGCTGAACTCGTCTGGGAGGGGATGTGTGGGGAGACAGAATCGGGCCTGGGACTGAAATGGAAGGAGGCGGGTTGACTTGTTATCGAAGGGACTGTATTTATGCAGGAATATCACTGACTGTTAATTGTAACGGGGCTTATTTAAAAGCTCCGGATTTCTGGGAATCCTTGAATATGAAGCCCGAGTCTGTAAGGGTTTGTGCCGGCCGCTGTGTTTTGTTTCAATTGTCGATAAACGATTGGAAATTGGCGGGTGGAGAAAGCTAGAGGTGGAGCTGGAAGATCAGAGGCCGCTCTCTGCTTTGTCGCTCACTCTGACTCCTCCTCTCCCGCTTTCTCTGTTTAATCCCCCATTTGGAACCAAAGCGGGAAGGTGGACTGTAAACACGGTTTACTTGTTAACAGGACGAAAAGCGAGTAATATTTCTAATCTCCTGGGCACCAGGCAATTCACTATTAATTGTTTTTATTAACAAAGTTAAATTTAAATGATTCCCCAGTTTGTTTAATGCGTTATTTAAATCATCCAACAAAATCGAACAGAAACGGAGCAAAGCGTTGAATCCCACAGATGTAGAAAGGTTAGTCGATCCGTTCTGGTGATGCTTTACGAGCCCAGCATGGCAAATAGTTTGAATAAATACAAGAAATCTGGTGATGTGTGGACTGGGTCCAAAGGTCACCGTTTAAAGTACCGGAATGTGGTCGGTGCCCCGACTCCAGTCCCATTAATACCCCATCTCGTCTACAATGAGACAAAAACAGCTCAACGCAACACTGGTAGCATGATATCAACGTCTTCCTTCAGTCAGTAACCAGCCCTTTCACAGATTCAATGCGTGGCTCTGAAAAAAGCCTTTACATCGAGTTACATTGAAACTGCAGCAGAGAAACAGGCCATTCGGCCCAACTGGTCCATACCAGCGTTTATGCTGCTCACGAACCTCCTCCTTCCTTACTTCACATAACCCTATCGGCATATCCTTCGATTCCTTTCTCCCTCTTGTGCTGATCTATCTTCCCCTTAAATGCCCCTATGTTATTTGCCTCAGCTACTCCTTGTAGTTGCGAGTTTCACATTCTAACCACTCTCTGGGTAAAGCAGTTTCTCCTGAATTCCCTATTTGATTTATTAGCGACTATTTTATATTTATTACCTGAAGTTTTGAACTCCCCACAAGTGAAAACATTTTCTCTGCGTCTGTCCTAACAAACCCAATCATTATCTTAAAGACCTCTATCAGGTTAACCCTCAGTCTTCTCTTTTCTAGTGAAACGAGACCCAGTCTGTTCGGCCTTTCCTGATAAGAAAATCCTCTGGTTTCTGGTATCATCTTTGTGAATCTTGTTTGCATCTTCTCCAATGAACCTATGTCTATAATATGGAGACCAGAACTGTTCGCAGTATTCCAAATGTGGTTTAACCAAGATTCCATACAAGTTTAACATAACTTCTTTGCTTTTCAATTCTACCCCTCTCGAAATGAATCCTAACGTTTGATTTGCCTTTTTATGATCTTATTCACCAGCGTCGCTACTTTTTGTAATTTGTATATCTGTACCACGAGATCCATTTTCTCTTCTATGCCGTGTAGACTCTTATTATCCAATCAGTGTGTGATCTCTTTATTCTTCATTCTGCAAGTTTATTAATGTCCTCTTGCATTTTGACACATTCTTCCTTTGTATTAACTACATCCCCCAATTTGATGTCATCGGCAAATTTTGAAATTTTACTTCCGATTCCAGAATCCAAATCATTATTGTAAATTGTGAAAATCAGTGGTCCCAGCACCGATCCCTATGGAACAACACTTTCCACATTTTGCCAGCCTGAGTAGCTGTCCTTAACCTCTATTCTCGGTTTTCTGTTTTGGAGCCAACTTGCTATCCATTCTGCCACCTGTCCCCAGACTCCATGTACTCTGAACTTACCCATGAGTCTAGAATGCGGTACATTATCGAGGGCCTTCGGAAAATCTAAATATATCACATCTACTAAATGAACCTTGTCTATCTTTCTGTTCCTTCTCCAAATGATTTATTAAGTTTGGTCCTGTCCTTGTCCTGTTATTAGATTAAATCTGGGCCGCTTCACTTGTTCTTGATGCTCCCAGGGCTTTTCTTCGGGAGCAGCACGGCCTGGATATTAGACAGCATCCCGCCCGGAGCGATGGTCACCCCTCCCAGCAGCTTATTGAGCTCCTCGTCGTTGCGGATGGCCAGCTGCAGGTGTCTGAGGATGATGCGGGTCTTCTTGTTGTCGCGGGCCGGGTTGTCGGCCAGCTCGAGGATTTCAGCCGTCAGATACTCGAGCACAGCCGTCAGATAGACCGGGGCTCCGGCACCCACACGTTCAGCAGAGTTCCCCTTTCGCAGGAGCCTGTGAAAACTGCTGACAGGGAACTGCAGTTCGGCCCGGGATGAGCGAGACTTGGCTTTGGCTCGAGCATTACCGCCGGTTTTTCTCCTTCCAGACATTTCCACAATCTCACAAGCAGTTTCACAAAGAATGAAGAAATCCACCCGCACTCGCCCTTCCTATACCTTCTGCAGGAGTACAGTGGGGGCAGTTGTGATGGGTCTCTCTCAGAGTGTTTACACTGCCCGCTCACCTTCACTGATATAATTTCTTTCAACTGCTGCAATATTGTCCTTTAGTAATATTGCTTCTCTCCCTCCTTTCCCTACTTCTCTGTCCTTTCTAAAGGTCTTGTCGACTTGAATATTAAGCTGCCATTAGTGCCCAGCTGGTAGTCAGGTCTCCGTAATCATTTAATGCAATTATTTATCTTTACTCAATGCCTGATGTGAACTGCGGCAAAACGTATTTGCAGCTGGTCAAGTGTTTCAGGTATCGACTGTCTCTTCAGTCCGATAAAAGGTGAATAATTACTGACTGTTGTGTAATTTCCATTGATTGGGAGTTGGCGACATCTACTGGCTGGAAACGGGAACTGCAACAGAGCGAGAAAGGTTCTGTCAGAACCCAGTTCAAATAAAGAACAAAATCCAACAGCCTGCAGTGTCTGTTCAGGGTCTGATGTTTGGGAACTATTTTGGTGTGACTGCTTGCCAGTGATGGTGGTATTGTGGTGAGCATAGCTGCCGTCCAAGCAGTTGAGCCAGCTTCGCTTCCCCGCTATCGCAATTTAGTGTTCTGATTAATTTATTGCATTGAGAAAAACTTAGTTTGCAATCGGATTCCTTGCAGTTCAGCTGGATATTGTTTCCAAAACATAAACTAGTATAATTATAGTAAAATGTTTTCAACGTTCATTTATTTTCCAGATAGAAGGAATAGAGGAAAAACATACTGGAAATAATGAGCTATCAAGGGTGTCATGAGAGTGAGGAAGGCAAATGATATGTTAGTCTTTATTGCAAGTGTGTTGGAATATAAGAATGAGGAGGTCTTGCTGCAATTCTACTATGAGGAGATACGGTGTAAAATTGGCCTATATTCACTGGAGTTTAGAAGAATAAGAGGTGATTGCATTGAAACGTATAAAATTCGTGAACGCCTTGACAGGGTAGATGCTGAGAGGTTGATTCCCCTGGCTGGAGAGTCAAGAACTAGAGGGCATCGCATCAAGATAAGGGGTCGGCCATTTAGGAACGACATGAGGAAAAATGTCTTCAATCAAAGGGTTGCGAATCTTTGGAATTCTCGGCCCCAGAGGGCTGTGGATGCTCAGTCGTTGAGTATATTCATGGCTAAGGTCGATAGATTTTTGGACTCTCTGGGGAATCAAGTGATATGGGGATCGGGCGGGAATGTGAAGTTGAGGTCGAAGATCAGGCATGATCTGATTGAGTGGCAGGGAGTGCTCGAGTGGCCGTATGGCCTACTCCTGCTCCTATTTCTTATGTTCTTATGTAGAGTGTGTGCTGACGACACTGTTCGGTGGGACTGTAAACATTATAGATGGGAGCTGAAATTTGAAAAGGGACATTGATAGATTAATTGAGTGGGCAAAACTATGGCAGATGGGGTTTAACGTGGGGAAGTGAACGGTCATCCACTTTGGACCTTAAAAAGATAGATCAGAGTATTTTCTAAACAGCAAGGATCTCGGAACTGTGGGTGAGGAGAGAGATTTAGGGGTCCAAGAACAGAAATCACTAAATCATATAAAAATTAAAATGGAGATTAAATTTTGTTCTTTATCTCAAGGGAACTGGAATAAGAAAGAGTGGAAGTTATTTCACAGTTATACAGAGCTCTGGTTGGACCTCATTTAGTGTACTGTGTTCAGTTCTGGGCACCGCACTCTCTATCATAGCTTGGAATGAGAAGGGTTTTTTTTTTCTCTTTGGGATTCCATGCAATGGAATAGGAAAGGGTTTGGTCTTTTCGGATTTTTTCCAGTGGGCGTGAATGAGAAGGGGTTTGATCCATTGGGATTCCTTCTGCGTGCTCTTGCGTTTACTCGGGAAACCTGTGCGTTGCCAAATTGCTTTGTGTTTAACTTTGTACACCCTCGTTTGAACCGAAAAAGAAAAGAATAAATGTAAAGGAACATGAAAACGAAATTCTTCAGCTATCACGTTAACAGCGGAGCTTACAGGGGATGTACTTGTTCGCGAGAGAATGCTGAGCCCGATGGCAATATCAGCTCACTGCCATTAAATGGGTAATGCCACAATACAAACCCAGGAAAATCAAATGAAGCATAACTGGACATCAAATAAGAAAAGGGCAAACTTTTATTTCATAAAGACACGATATGTCACAGGGAGATTTGTACTCAGAACTTGTGATTGCGTGACATTGATTGGTTGAATGTTGGACTGAAGTTTACATTCACGTCATTATTAGGTGCTTTCCGTTGTGCAGATGGCAGGCAGTCATTTCACATGTAATTTCTGTTGGGCAGATGACAGGCAATCATTTCACATGTAATTTCCGTTGGGCAGATGAGAGGCAGTCATTTGACAGGTAATTTCCGTTGGGCAGATGTCAGGCAATCATTTGACAGGTAATTTCTGTTGGGCAGATGACAGGCGGTCATTTCATTCTGTGGATCGATGGCCTTGTTCCAGTTGAGAAGTATTCCTGTTTTGTTTAGTGTTTCCGAGCATCAACCAGGACTCGCTCTTCCTCGCCACCAAAGCCACAGTGTGTGGTGCTGGTCTAGGCTCAATATCAAGGGGAAAGGAGTCGGTGGGCCGCTTAATCATCAAACTTTAATTCCCAAAAATGGATCGTTTTCTAATAAGAGAAAGAAGTTCTTCTGCTACGAAACATCCATCAGATCAAGGACGATGCAGTATAGTGAGGCTTTTTTGAAATGTGTTTTGATCAATTGTGCAAACGCAAACCAAGATCCAAAGCCGCAGTGTGTTAATTTTAGGGAGGTGTTTGTAAACAAGAGTTTAAAACTCGTCAAAATCAAAAAGACAGTTAGAAACAAAACATGGGGAACTCGTTGATCACCCGCTTGAATATTTTCAAAGGAAGCAACGGGGATTAAAGTTATCAGCACAAGTTCTTAATCGGTCAACTGCTCTGAATGATAAGACACAACTGACGTCATATTTGGTCTCATACCGTGTGGCAAAAGAAAAAAAATGGCCCATACAGTTGCCGAAAAACTTATTCTTCCAGCATCTCTGAATATAATGTGAACAATCTTTGACGACAAATCTGCTGAGAAATTGAGCAGCATTCCTCTCAGTGATAATACAATGTCCAGGCGAATATGTTCTATTGCTGAGCATTTAGAAGCCAAGCTGAAAAAAATATTGGCAAGTAAAATCAAGGAAAATCCAACGATGTTTTCCAAATATGTAAAGAGCAAGAAGATAACAAAGGAAAGAGTATGGCCTATTAGAACAAAAAGGCGACCTGTGTTTGGAGGCGGGAGATGTGGACATGGATCTTAATGAATACTTTGCGTCTGTCTCCACAAAAGAAGGAGGCGATGCAGACATTGTAGTTTAGGAGGAGGAGTGCGAATCATTGGATGGGATAAACATAGTGAGAGATTAAATATTAAGGGGGTTAGCATCTTTGCAAGTAGATAAACCGCAGGTCAGGTTGAAATGTATCCTCGGCTGTTAAGGGAAACAAGGGACGAAATAGTGGAGACTCTGACCATCATATTCCAATCCTCTCTAGCTACAGACGTGGTGCCGGATGACTGGAGGACTGCTAACGTTGTTCCATTCTTTAAGAAGGGAGAAAGGGTTGGACCAAGTAATTACAGGCACGTCAGTCTGATGTCGGTGGTGGGCAAATTACTGAAAAAAGTTCTGAGAGGCAGTGTTAATCGTCATTTAGAAAGGCACGGATTAATCGGGGAGAGTTAGCATGGATTTATTAAGGGAAGGTCGTGTCTCACTAACGTGACTGATCTTTCTTTTGAGGAGGTAACAAGGAGGGTCGATGAGGTTAGCGCGCTGGATGGAGTTTACATGGAATTTAGCAATGCTATTTACAAGGTCCCACATCGCAGATTGGTTAGAAAAGTAAAAGCCCATGGGATTCAAGGGAAAGTGGCAAGTTGGATCCAAAATCGGCTCAATGGCAGGAAGCAAAAGGTGTTTTTGTCAATGGAAGGCTGGTTCCAGTGGGGTTCCGCAGCGCTCAGTAATAGTTCCCTTGCTTTTGGTGGCATATATCAAATGATTTAAACTTAAATGTAGGCAGCATGATTAAGAAATTTGCGGATAATACAAAAATTAGCCGTGTGGTTGATAGCGAGGAAGGAAGCTGTAGTTTGCAGAAAGATATCCATGGACTGGTCGGGTGGGCAGAAAAGTGGCAAATGGAATTCAATCTGGAGAAATGTGAGATAATGCATTTGGGGAGGGCAAACAAGGCAATGGAATAAACAATACATGATGGGATGCTGAGAGTTGTAGAGGAACAGAAGGAACTTGGAGTGCATGTCCACAGATCCCTAAGGTAGCAGGACAGGTAGATAAGGTGGTTAAGATGTCATACAGGATACTTTCCTTTATTAGCCGAGGCATAGAATATAAGATCAGGGAGGTTATTGTAAATTTGTATAAAACACTAGTCCGGTCACAGTTACAGTACTGCCTACAGTTCTGGTCACCACATTACAGGAAATATATGTTTGCAATGGAGAGTGTACAGAGGAGATTTATGAGGATGTTGCAATGTCAGAAGAATATTAGCATTGAGGAAAGATTGGATAAGCTGGGGTTGTTTTCTTTTGGAATAGAGGAGGCTGAGGAGAGATTTGATTGATGTGTATAAGTTTATGTGGGGTCTAGATATAGTTGATAGGAAGGACCTATTTCCCTTAGCAGAGAGGTCAATACCAGGGGCCATAGATTTAAAGTGATGGGTAGAATGATTAGAGGGGATTTGAGGAGAATTGTTTTCACCCAGAGTGTGGTGGGTGTCTGGAACTCACTGCCTGAAAGGGTGGTAGTTGAAAAACCCTGATGGGATTGAAAGGTGACTTGGATGTGAACTTGATGTGCCATAACCTACCGGGCTACGGACCAAGAGCTGGAAAGTGCGATTTGGTTGGATAACACATTTTCGACCGGCAAGGACACGATGGACTGAATGGCCTACTTCTGCGACTTAAATTTCAATGATTCCATGAACAGAGAGAAGGGCAGAGAGACAGAAATGTGTCTGACATTGTAACAGGAGGAGGCCATTCAGTCTCTCGAGCCTGTTCCGTCAATCAGTTACATCACAGTTGATCTGTACCTCAACTCATCCAGAAGTGGTGGAGGTACAGAGAGAGAGGCAGAGACAGTGAGGGGAGCAGATTTGTAGTGATAGGAATAAACACTGGGTTATATTGTGATTTCATGCGATAGTGTAAACTGGGTGATAGCAAGGGTTTACATCTCTCCCCATTTTTAAATTAATGGGAAAAATCTCAGGAGAGATGTAAATGAGGCTCCTGATTTGCTGTCACCCATTTTACACTATCGCACACAGTCAACATCTGCCCACAGTGAGAGGGACTGAGAATCAGAAAATAGAGGAACGGAAAGGCAGAGATAGAGAGAGAATAACAGCAAGGGAGATCACCACAGAGATTTTCAGAAACAGAGAGAGAGAGAGAGAGAGAGAGATGTGCAGACAGATAGAGATTTAAAAAGGGCAGAAAGAAATACAAAGCGAGATAAAAATGCAGAGAGTAAAAATTCAAATTGATGTAAAGAGAGTTATAAAGTAATATAGAGAAGATACAGAGAGATAAATATAAAGAGAGAGCTACACATTAAGACAGAGGTACAGAGATATAAAGAGAGATGGACATTATTAGAAAGAGAGAAACATAAAAAGAGAGCTGCATTTATAGAGAGAGGTACAGAGACATAAAGAGAGAGATACACATAAAGAGAGTGGTACAGCGATGCAGAGAGACAGGATAGATACAGAGATATGAAGAAATAGGGAGATAAAGAGATATAAAGAATTGTAGAAATACGGAGATATGAATAGAGATAGATGCAGAATTCAATATAAAGATGCAGCGGGAGAGATGGAAAGGTAGACAGATGCAAGAAGAGGTAGAGACTAGAAGAAATGGAAATGTAGAGAGAGAGAGATGGAGCTGGAGAGGGAGAAACATACAGGTTGCTTTGGACTACCGGGAGAATCCCAGTGGAAATTTAACCCCAATATATACACACAGGACACATGTCGCTAAATATATAGATTTTGTGCGTCTCAGTATCAATGTTATCAGAATATAACACACGCTCCTCCCTCACTGCCTGTCTCCCCCATTTCAATAAAAAAATCTTCAATTCTCCTATCTCATCTCTCCCAGATCCCCAGAGAACTAGAGAGAGAAACTGAGGACCAGATACCAGAGATACAGAAACTGGGAGACTGAAAGAGAGAGGGAGAGAGAGAGAGAGAGAGAGAGAGAGAGAGAATAGTTACTGATAGATACAGATGGAGAGAAACAAAGACGAGAGAGAGCTGCAGAGGCAGGCAGAGAGAGATGCTGAAACAGAGCGAAACAGAGGGATAAAGAGAGAGAGGTACGGAAAGAGAGAGAGATACGGAAAGAGAGAGAGATACAGAAACGGAGAGAGGGAGATATAGAAAGAGAGAAAGATACAGAAAGAGAGAGAGGTGCAGAAAGAGAGAGGCACAGAGAGAGAGAGATACAGAGAGAGCGAGAGAGAGGGGGAAAACTCCCGAGATAGAGAGAGAGCGAGAGAGTGAGAGAGATGTCGAGACAGAGATTAAAAAATACAGAACGACAGATTTGCAGAAATAAATAAAAATAATGTAATTCACAGAGCGAGAGGTGGAGAAATAAAGATAAACAGGGAGAGGTACAGAGAGGGAAACGGAGATGTAGAGTGAAGGACGGAGAGGTGCAGAGAGAGAGATGGAGATGTAGAGAGAGATGGAGGCAGAGGTACATAGAGATTGATGGAGATGTAGAATAAGATGTAGGGATAGGTACATTGAGAGAGATGGAGATGTAGAGAGAGGTGGAGGCAAAGGTACATAGAGAGTGATGGAGATGTTGAGAGAGATGGAGGGAGAGGTGCAGAGAGAGTGATGAGGATGTAGCGAGAGGTGGAGGCAGAGGTACATAGAGAGTGATGGAGTTGTCGAGTGAGATGGAGGGGGAGCTGCAGAGAGAGATACACAAGTTACATTAGACGATCAGCAGAAAACTCAAGGACCACAAATCTAATGGGAACAGATTATCATGACCCAGTAACCCCACAGTGACTCAGTAATCCTAAAGTGACCCAGTAACCCCACAGTGACTCAGTAATCCTAAAGTGACCCAGTAACCCCACAGTGACTCAGTAATCCTAAAGTTACCCAGTAACCCCACAGTGACCCAGTAACCCCACAGTGACCCAGTAACCCCACACTGACACAGTAACCCCACAGTGACCCAGTAACCCCACAGTGACCCAGTAACCCCACACTGACACAGTAACCCCACAGTGACCCAGTAACCCAACAGTGACTCAGGAACCCCACAATGACCAAATAAATCAACAGTGACCCAGTGACACCAGAGTGAACCAGTAATGCTACAGTGACAATGTATCCCCACAGTGACCCAGTAACCCGACAGTGACCCAGTAACCCAGCAGTGACTGAGTAATCCCACAATAACCCAGTAACTCAACATTGACCCAATAACCCCGCAGTGACCCACTAACAGCACAGTGAACCAATAACCCAACAGTGACTCAGCAACCTCACAATGACCCAGTAACTCAAGAATGACCCAATAACCCCACGGTGCCCCAGTAATCCTACAGTGACACAGTAACCCCACAGTGACCCAGTAACCCCACAGTGACTGAGTAACCCCACAATGACCCAGTAACCCAACAGTGACCCAGTAACCCCACAATGACCCAGTAAGCCAACAGTGACTCAGTAACCCCACAGTGACCAAGTAACCCCGCAATGACCCAGTAACCTAACAGGACACCGTACACTACAATGACTCAGTAACCCCACAGTAACCCAGTAACCGAACAGTGACCCAGTAACCCAACAGTGACTCAGTAACCACAATGAACCAGTAAGCCAAAAGTGACTCAGAAACCCCACAGTGACCAAGTAACCCCGCAATGACCCAGTAACCCAACAGGACACCGTACATTACAATGACTCAGTAACCCCACAGTAACCCAGTAACCGAACAGTGACCCAGTAACCCAACAGTGACTCAGTAACCACAATGAACCAGTAAGCCAAAAGTGACTCAGAAACCCCACAATGACCAAGTAACCCCAGATTAATCCAGTCACCCCTCGGCGACCCAGTCACCCCAGAATGACGCAGTAACCCCACAGTGAAACAGTCACCCCAGAGTGACCCAGTAACCACACAGTGACTCAATTACCCCACAATGACCCAATAACCCTGCAGTGACACAGTATCCTCAAAGTCACCAAATAACACAACAGTGACTCAGTAACCCCACAGTGACTCAATAACTCCACAGTGACTCAGTAACCCCACAGTGACCCAATAACTCCACAGTGACTCAGTAACCCCACAGTGACCCAATAACACCACAGTGACTCCGTAACTCCACCGTGACCCAATAACACCACAGTGACAAAGTAACTTCAAAGTGACCCAATAACCCCAAAATGATACAGCAACATCAAAGTGACCCAATAACCCCACAGTGACACAGTCACCCCAGAGTGACCCAGTAACCACACAGTGACCCAATTACCCCACAATGAGCCAATAACCCTGCAGTAACACAGTAACCTCAACGTGACCGAGCAACTTCTACGTGGCTCAATAACCCCACAGTGACCCAATAACCCTGCAGTGATTCAGTAATCCCACAGTGAACCAATAACCCCGCAGTGATTCAGTAACCCCACAGTGATTCAGTAACACCACAGTGACGCAATAACCCCGCAGTGATTCAGTAACCCCACAGTGATACAGTAACCCTACAGTGACCCAGTAACCCCGTAGTGGCCCAATAATTCCAGAGGGACCCAATAACCCCACAGTGACCCAGTAATCGCACAGCAAAATAAAAACAAATCACTCCTGTCTGATACTGTACGGCCCGTGTATGTCAGTATCAGCTCCTGCACATGTCCAGTACACAGTGGATAAAAGGAAACGATTCACTCCTATCTGGTGCTGTACGGCCTGAGTGTGTCAGTGTAAGCTCCTGTATATCTACAGTGCACCGTTGATAGAAGGGAACGATTCACTCCTGTCTGATACTGTACGACCCGTGTGTGTCTCAGTGTCAGCTCCTATACATGTACAGTACACCGTGCATTAAAAGAGAATGATACGCAGTGACTCGCTGTCATATTTAGGAATGTTTGATTTGATAGAATAAAAGTGTCACAAATGGGTCAGCACGTACACGGGACATGTGTGACTGATTATCAACGTGTGTGTGTGTCTCAGTGTCACTGAGCGCATAATGTAACCCAAGGGCCTCTCGCAGCCTGTCTCCCCTCCCCCTGTGGCCCAAGCACCCGGTGTCCTCTCACAGATTGTCTCCCCTCCCCTTGTGGCCAAAGCACCCCGGGGTCATTTCTCAGCCTGTCTCCCATTTTCACTGTGGCCCATCAAACCTGGCTCACCTCACAACCTGTCTTCCTTTCCCCCTCTGGCCCAAACACCCCAGGGAACCGTCGCAGCCTGTCTCCTCTCCCCTTGTGGCCCAAGCGCCCGTTGTCCCCTCGCAGCCTGTTTCCCCACCCCGTGTGGCCCCAAACACCCCGGGGTCCTCTCTCAGCCTATTTCTACCTCCCCCTCTGCCCCAAGCACCCAAGAGGCCTCTCAGAGCCTGTCTCCACCTCCCACTGTGGCACAAGCACTCCAGGGAACCCTCAAAGCCTATCTCTCCTCCCCTTGATGCCCAAGCACCCGTGGTTCCCTCGCAGCATGTCGCTCACTCCCCCATGGAGCCCAAGCACACGGGTTCCCCTCGCAGCCCATCTCGCCTCCTCCTGTGGCCCAAGCATCCCATGGACCCCGGCGCATCCCACATTGCCCGGCGACGACATTTAAATAACTAAAGTTAAACAGAATCTGCTCCAAAGGCACAATAGATGTAGAACTGGAATGGTGCTGACACCTTCCTTCCGCTCCTGTTCTTTTATGTATTTTGTCAGTTTGAAGTTTCTCTGACATTGTTTAACCATTTCATCATCTCAGGATGTTTACTGTAAACAGCTTCAATCCTGTGTAGATGCGAGGGACACGATCTAATTCTCACCCTATTGAATTGAACAAATCTTCAATCTCCATTGAACAATCCTATCTCCTGTCTCTGTATAGTTAACAGGGAGTTCCAAAATGCTGGAATGTTTAACATATTAAAATGCCGTAGAAATGTGTTGTTTTTATTTTAAATAATGAGACTGAAATAGTTCAGGGTACGTTCAATCAAGAATTATTAGGAGATTTAACAGAGAGAACGAAAAAAACAATTGAGAGAGGGACAGAGACAAGTTGAGATATGGGAGCAGCGACAGGAGCCAGCGATAGGGACTGGGAGAAAGAGAGAGAGAGTGAGAGCGAGGGAGACAAACGATGACTGAGTGTCGGCTCTTATATATGTCCAGCACACAGCGGATACAAGGGAACGATTCACTCCTGTCTGGTGATGTGCGGCCCGTCTGTGTTTCACTGCCAGCTCCTGTATATGCACAGCACAGGGTGGGTAAAATGGGAGCAATTCACTCCCGTCTGGCCAGTGTGTCTCAGTATCAGCTCCTGTACATGTACAGTATGAAACTTGTAAAAGGGAAAAATTCACTCCCGTCTGGTACTGAACCGCTCATGTGTGTCCCAATGTCATTTCCAGTGCACATATAGTTTACACAGCGTGCAAAAGGAACGATTCACTCCCGCCTGGTACTGTATGGCCATGTACATTTATCTGGAAGGATTGAGCTGGCTGAGGCTCTTTTCTCTCGAGAAGAGAAAACTGAGGGGTGAACTAATATAGGTCTTTAAGATGATGAAAGGTTTTGATCGGGTAGACTTCGATAAAATGTTTCCACTTGCCGGGGAGATCAGCGCTCGGGGCCATAAATATAAGATAATCACTTATAAATCCAATATGGAATTCAAGAAAAACTTTTTTAACCAGAAAGTGGTTAGAATGTGGAATTCACTACCACAAGGAACAATTGAGTCGACTAGCATAGATGCATTCAATGGGAAGCTGGATAAACACATCAGGGAGAAAGGGATGGAAGGATATGTTGATCGGGATAGATGAAGTGAGGAGGGAGGTATTTCATGTGGAGCATAAACACCGGTATGAACCTGTTGGGCGGAATGGCCTGTTTCTGTGCTGTATATTTTATGTGATTCTATGTAAAAGTAAATGAGAACGATTCAGTTCTTCCTTTACGGTAGGACTCATGCGTGCCCCAGTGTCAGCTCCTCTACATGTACAGCACAAAGCTTGTAAAAGGGAACGATTCACTCCTGTCTGGTACTGTACGGCCCCTGTGTGCCTCGGTGGCTGCTCCTGCACATGTACAGTATACAATGGGTGAAAGGGAATGATTCACTCCCGTCTGGTACTGTCCGCCTCGTGTATCTCACTGTCAGCTCCTGTAGACGTACAGTACACAGAAAGTAAATGAGAATGATTCTCGCGTCTGAAAATGTATAGTCCATGTGTGTCTCAGTGTCAACTCCTGTACATGTACGGTATACATTAGGTAAAAGGGAACGACTGACTCCAGTCTGGTACTGTACGGCCCGTGTGTGTTTACCAGAGCTGTTACAAAGGCATGTCTGAGGGTGTCATTAGCAGATGGCAGGGCAAGGAGGAACGGAAGGATGGGACGGCTATTATTACGGACACGGGAGTAGACGGTCTTAGCAATGGAGAGGATAGGGAGTCAGAAGCTCAGCTCGTTGTTGAATATGATGTCGAAGTTACGAACAGCCTAGATTAGCCTCAGATAAAAGCCCAGGAAGGGGATGCAATCAGCGGCAAGGGTGTAGAGATTGTGGGACCAAAGATCATGACTTCCCAATTTTTAATTGCAAGAAATTGTGGCTAATCTAAGACAGGTTATCCAGGGAATAGGCTGTACTAGATTTGGTATTATGCAATAAGAAGGGGTTAATTAATAATCTTGTTGTGCGGGGTCCTTTAGGGAAGAGTGACCATAACATGATAGAATTCATCATTAAGATGGAAAGTGAAGTCGTCCAATCCGAAACTAGGGTCCTAAATCTAAACAAAGGAAACTACGAATGTATGACTTGTGAGTGGCTATGATAGATTGGGAAGCTTTATTTAAAGGCATGATGGCGGATTGGCAATGACTAACACTTAAGGAACGAATGCATGAATTGCAACAATTATACATTCCTTTCTGACACAAAAACACTCTAAATGCGGCCCAACCATAGCTAGCAAAAGAAATTAAGGACAGTATTAAATCCAAACAGGAGTCATATAAAGTTGCCAGAAAAAGTGGCAAGCCTGAGGATTGGGAGCAGTTTAGAATTTAGCAAAAAAGGACAAAGAGATTGATTAATGGGGGGAAATAGAATATGAGAGTAAACTTGCAAGGAACATAAAAGTGAAATTTAAAAGTATGTAAAAAGAAAAAGATTAGTGAAGACAAATGTAGGTACTTTACAGTCAGGAACGGGAGAATTTATAATGGGGAACAAGGAAAGGGCAGAGCAATTAAACAAATACTTTGGTTCTGTCTTGACGGAAGAGGACACAAATAAATTCCCAGAAATGCTAGGGAACCAATGGTCTAGTGAGAAGGAGAAATTAAAGGTTATTAGTATTCTTAAAAAAATAGTGCTGGAGAAATTAATGGGACTGAAAGCCGATAAATCCCCAGGATCTGATAATCTGCATCCCAGACTACCAGAAGAGTTAGCCATCGAAAGAGTGGATGCATTCGTTGCCATCTTCCAAAATTCAAAGAATGTGGACCAATTCCTGCAGATTTGAGTGCGGCAAATGTAACCCCAATATTTAAAAAAAGAAGGGAGAGAGTAAACAGGGAACTACAGACCAGTTAACCTCACATCAGTAGCAGGGAAAGTGCTGGAGTCTATTATAAAACATGTGATAACAGGACGTTAAGTAAATATCAAAGGGATTAGACAAAGTAAACATAGATTTATGAAATGGAAATCATGTCTGACAAACCGACTGGAGTTTGTTCGTGGCTGTAACTGGTGGAATAGATAAGGGAGAAACAATGGAAATGGTTTATTTGGATTTTCAGAAAGCCTTTGGTTGAAGCCCCACATGAGCGGTTAGTGTGCAAAATTAAAGCACATGGGATTGGTGGTAATATACTGGCATGGATTGAATATTGTTTAACAGACAGGAAACAGAGAGTACTAATAAGTGGATCTCATTGGGGGTGGCAGGCAGTGAATAGGGGGGTACCGCAGGGATCGTTGCTTGGGCAGCAGCTATTCACAATATATATTAATGATTTGGATGAGGGAAGCAAATGTAATATTTCCAGGGTTGCTGAAGACTCAAAGCTAGGTGGGATCGTTGTTGTGAGGAGAATGCAAAGAGGCTTCAAGGCGATTTAGACAAGTTGAGTGAGTGTGCAAATGCATGCAGATGCAGTATAATGTGGATAAATTTGAAGTTATCCACTTCGGAAGGAAAAACAGAAAGGCGGAGTATTAATTAAATGGTGATAGATTGGGGAATGATGATGTACAAAGGGACCTGGGTGACCTTGTACACCAGTAACTGCAAGCAAACATACAGGTGTGGCATGCAGTTCGGAGGGCAAATGGTATGTTGGCCTTCATTGCAAGAGGATGTGAGTACAGGAGCAAGGATGTCTTAGTGCAGTTATACAGGGCCTCGGTGAGACCACACCTGGAGCATTGTGTGCATTTTTGGTCTCCTTACCTCGGAAAGGATATAGTTGCCATGGAGGGAGTGCAGCAAAGGTTCACCAGACTGATCCCTGGGAAGGAAGGAGGAGAGATTGGGTCGACTCGGCCTGTATTCACTCGAGTTTAGAAGAATGAGAGGGGATCTCATTGAAACATATAACATTCTGACAGGGCGAGACAGACTGGATGCAGGGAGGAAGTTTCCCCTGGCTGGAAGGTCCTGAACGAGGATTCACAATCTCCGGCTACGGGGTTGATATTTAGGACTGAGATGGGGAGAAATTTCTGCACTCAGAGAGTGGTGAACCTGTGGAATTCTCTACCATGGAAGTCTGTGGAGGCGAAATCACTGAATATATGAGCTGGATAGATTTCTAGATACGAAAGGCATCGAGGGGTATGGGGAGTGACCGGGAATATGGTATTGAGTTAGAGGATCAGCCATGATTATATTGAACGGCGTAGCAGGCTCGAAGGGCCGAATGATCTACTCCGTTCCTATTTTCTATGTTTCTAGGTTATGAGTCTGACAACACAAAGACATTGCAAGGGTCAAGAGAGGCCGTGGTTTTGTCAGCGTACATCTAACGCTGGTCCATGTCTGTGGACAACATCACCAAAGCACAACATGTTGATGAGGAAGAGAAGGGAGCCAAGGATTGAACTTTTTGAGACATCAGAGATAACGGTGATAGGGTGGGAAGAGACGTTTATCCGGGCTATGATCAGATAAGAGTGTGGGACATATTGAGGGTAGTCCCACCAAAAGGTCAGATGAATAAGGAGGTCATCGGTGGGTTTGCAGTAGTTGTATGTTAAATCTGCAGGGCAATCGGGCAAGAGCTGGGTATTGCGGCTAATTGGATAGTTCTTTTAAAGAGCCAGTACAGGCACGATGGGTGGAATGGTCTCCTTCTGTTTAATATGATTCTATAATTTTATGTGCGTAGCGGCGGGATGGGGGGAAGGGGTGGGCCTTGGTGGGAATTAAACCCAAGATTGAGAATTTTAAATGTAAGATGATGGGGAAGTGGGAGTCACTGAGGGTCAGTGAGGCCGAGCAGGACCTGGTGCGGGTCGAAAGGTGGAGGATGGAGTGAACTGCAGCAATTGTGGCTGGAGGGGACAGAGGCATAGACGAGGGTTTCAATGCCAATGGGCTGAGGAAGGAATGAAGGCGGGTGAGGGAAGCACGGGATCTTTATGACGGAGGTCAAGTCGGATCACGAGCTCAGCTCAGTTACACAGGGCTAATTTTACTGGAGCCATGAATCAAATGTAAAATAAACGGGAACCATCTGCAGTAAAATAACGGAGAGAGGAATGGCAATGAAGCTCATTCAGTGTCCGACCCCTGATATCACCCCATTTCTCAGCAACAATCCTGAACCTGCCCTTTAACTGTCCTTCTGTAAGAGACTCAAAATTCATATTTTAACTGGAATACTGCAGAAAGCGAGACGAGGATTTGTTTGTGTCGGTGGATTCAGTGTGCACTGCGGAGAAATCGCTATAAATTATAAAGGAATCAGCAGGAGTGAACATGGTTAATACAATTAGATGAAAACTGTAAATGAAGACGCTTATTATTGTTTGATCAGTCCTGTATGAGCAAAGTTTATAACTTTATTCCTGAGAGAAGTCTAATTAAGATAATGTCCTGGACTTTGAGATGTTTCTGATATATCCACGTCATTCTTTACAAAGGAGTCAAAGCTGCTGATGTAATGTGTTTGTTCAATGATTGTAACCAATAGCAATGGTCAGGGATATAACCGTGTCAGTGGAGACTCAGCCCCTGTATAAATTAGGGCTCGTTGAAATGAATGAGCTCTCAGTGCCTGCTGGAGCTGTGGTTTCCAGGCCAACAGCAGTCAGCGCTTCTCACAGAAATGGAATATCCAGTAATCTACCAGATAGAAGAAATTTATTATCCTGTTCTTGCAGCCGTTGGAATTTCTGGTAATCCATTATCTCAGCTGTTAATGGTGTAAATCGATGGTAGCTGTGCTACTGTTGTTGGTATTTTATTTCGCCCATCAGGTTTTACACAGCTGCCTGTTCTGTTCTATCAGTTGATTGAATGTCCTGTCTCGGCTCTTTCAGTCTTGTAGCAGCTGCATGATATCCGCTATCATCTTTGTGATGCAACCCTGGCAGTGCTGCTGGGTTATTCTGTGTACTGAATGTACTGTTGAATTATGGCATATCCTTAACTTCTATACGTTCGGTCTTGCAGCAATTGCATTATATCTGTAATGTCCTTTTTATATCCAACCCTGGTATTGTTACTGGATTATTCTCTGTACTGAACGTATGGGAATCAGGGATCTGGGCTAAGAGCTGGTATCAGACCATCAGGAGTTGTTAAAAGTTTCATGTTGTGGAACGAACCTGTCCTGGAATATTTTTTTTCATCAATGTGTTTCCAGTGATTGACAATGAGGCAGCTCACGGTCTCAGTGTTACAAGGAGGGAGCGCAATGTCCTCCCTGGCTGATAACATGGTTTAGTTTAACTGGGATTTCGATGTATTTATTGGTTGTCACTGTTACGAAATATTATGCCATTATTTGTGCATCTGACGCCGAATCAGATGTCTGTCTCCTGAACTGTGTTTGCTGCTGATTACTCCACATCTCTTTCTCTGCTTCACTGTGGGTGAATTCACTGTAAAATGCAATGTTTTGAGGTTATGTTGTATCAGTTTGCACTTTATCTGTTGGAATCATGAGCCCTCCTATTTATCTGTAGATTTTCAGCAGCAGCGGTGATGTTGGCGTTTTGTTAATTGAACTATGCCGCCAACTAATGCTGTGCTTTATAATTACAGGAGAAGGAATTTCAATTATTGTGAGGTGTCTGGAAGAGGCATTCGATTCTGTTTATTCCATGCATTGTAGATGAAGTGAACAGTGCAGGTGAACAGGTGGAGACTAGGATGATCTGTAGAAACATTAAACTGTTCAGAGAGGCTTCACCATTTAACAAACTGACACTAAGAATATGATCGTTGGAACATGGGGCAGGAGAAGTGAAAGCAGGCGCAGGATGTTAGGATTGAATCGGATGTGAAAAGGGGCACTGTGAAAGAGAGTAGGGAGTGCAGAGAGACAGAGATGAACGAAAGAAAAAGAGACTGAAGAGGAAAACGAGAGGGAGGGAGAAAAGGAATGCAAGAATGGAAGGGAGAATGACAGAGAGACACACAGAGAGACAGAGAGAGCTGGAGAGAGAGAGACACTGGGAGAGAGAGACAGAGATAGAGAGAGATACGGACACAAAGAGGGAGACACAGAGAGAAAGCAGCACCGGGATGAACAATTCATCGGAATCAACTGCTGAAACTTCCAGTGCAAATATTCAGAGGAAATGTGACTTGAAGTTGATATTAGGATGTTGTCAGATTGTGAGAGTTTTCTCGCCGGGTATGTTTATCGCTATCAGGTCCTCAGTCTGTTTATTAAATGTTGATTTTACTTATTTACTGACTGAATAAATAAACATGATTTAAAAGTATTTATAGTATAGACTCAGTCATTTCTTGACCGTTATGAATTATTAGGATATTGTATTCTTAAAGCTGTGTGTCAGCTTAAATCAATAAAGAACGAGGCTGATTTAATTAATGCATTTTAATTTAATTTTAATTGAATGATAAAGTAAATAAATTGAAAATATTTGATACCAATGAGCTGTTCTCTGACAACAATAACCGCAGAAATCATTGCTTGAATTTATTGATTGTATTGTGTTAGTGGGACCGATAGATTAGATTTCCTCTAACACTCTGCTGCACTCTCTCCCGATGGATCCAGGCCCCTCCTCCTGCTGCATTGAATCATCTTCCTCCTCACCCGTTGCTTCAGTATATCGGCTTTCCCAAACCAGGTGCTCCTTACTCCCCTCCAGCTCCTACATGTCCTTTTCCTTGTCTCCCTCCCAATCTCACTCACTTGCTCCGTCTCCAGCTGCCCTTCCCCGTGTAGTGCCAGCCCCTGTCTGCTCTCCTAAACCAGAGCAACAAACCAGCTGCACATCCCGCTATCCCCTCACCTTCCCACCGTTCGCTCTCTTTCCACGTCCACCTGGAGCCCAAATCCGGCTTTAATCCGCTGGATTCCCGCTGGGTAAAACCCCTTCTCCTTCATCACCGGCACCGCGCCCTCACTTAGACCTTCCAGAGGATCCGGTGCTCACTTTATTCACTTGTATCAATTTCCCAATTAATTATTTATGATTGTGTTTAAAAACATCTCTCTGTCCGAAAGCACTGCCCAGGTCAGTGAATCACTTATCACCCTTCGATGCAGCATCTAGGCTGGAAATTACACCCGAGATCCTCTCAAACTGTTGCTTTGACTCCAGGTCTGATCAGTAATTTCTCTGCTTCTTTTTCTCTCTCCTATAGTTAACTTGGTGGCGATTGTGATCCTGTCCCGAGGAAAGTGCTGTCTCTCCAAATGTATCACTCGCTACCTGGTGGGAATGGCAGTGGCCGATCTCCTGGTCGTTATCACTGATGTGATATTGAGGCAGATTCATGGGATTTATTTCCCACTTTCATTCCTCAAAATTACTCCCGTGTGTTGTCTCGTTGTATTCCTGATTTTTGCAACCACAACGGCCTCTGTCTGGTTCACCGTCGCTTTCAGCTTTGATCGTTTTTTGACCATTTGTTGTGAGAAGCTGAAAACAAAATATTGCACCGAGAAAACGGCGGCTGTGGTTCTGCGAACAGTAAGTGTGCTGGGCTGTTCAGAGAGTCTCCCCTGGTGCTTTGCAATTGAACCTCTATTTATAATTGATAATGTTCCCTGGTTTTGTGTGTATAAACTGAGCTTCAATACTTCTCCCGCATGGGTCGCATTTGAGTTGTTTCACCGCATTTTAACCCCTTGTGTCCCGTTCTGTCTGATTTTGCTGTTCAATGGTTTGACGGTCAGACATATTTTAGTTTCCAGCCGAGTCCGCAGGGGACTCCGGGGCAGAAGCAATGGAGAGAATCACAAGGATCCAGAGATGGAGAAGCGAAAAATGTCCATCATTTTAATCTTCAGTATATCGGGCAGTTTTATATTGTTATGGGTGACACAGGTTGTATTTTACATTTATCAGCGAATTAAAAACAGTAATGATTATTGCTTCTCCCCCACTGACCCTCTTTATATCACAGAACGCACATCAGGAATGCTGCAACTTCTCAGTTCCTGCACAAACACGTGTATTTATGTCTTGACCCAGACTAAATTCAGAGTGGAGCTGAAGAACGCGGTGAAATACCCACTGATTCTAATTGTTAAATTAGTTAAATTATAGAAAGAGCTGAAGGGTTTCAAGCACTAGAGCTAAACCCCATTTCATTTTCTATCCCCTACACTTTACATTGGACGGTAAGTAAATTTTATATTAGCAGCACCGAGCCCGGAAATTATCTTAAATCTGATTCTGATATATTATATTGATAATCTGACCTATTGAGGCAGGGCTCGCTCTGCATGTGACGCATGAATTGTTACTCAAAAAGGCGGCACTAAAGAGCTCCGCTGGACTTCAACTAAATGGCCGCCCTGCACCGATAGGAAATGGACAAAACTGGCAATCACAGTCACGGATCAGAATGGGTGAACTCTATATAAATGGAGAGACAGAAGGTCTGAGATATACAGACAGAGTGAGAGCTGACAGGGTTTTCATCATGGGACCAGGAGACACACCGGGCAAAGAGGGGGGGGGGGACTGGGGAGACAGATTGCGAGGGTGGTCCCTGGATTACGTTATTGGACCAGGAGAGCCTGAGACGCACGTGGCAAGAGGGGAGGGTGAGACAGACTGTGCGGGTGGTCCCTGGGTTATGATATTGGACCAGGATAGCCGAAGACACACTGGCAAAGGGGGAGGGTGATTAAGACTGTCAGTGGAGTGTGGTCCCTGGGTTACCTTATTGGACGAGGAGAGCATGAGACGCATATGGCAGAGGTGGAAGGGGAGACAGGCTGTGAAGGGGGTGACTGGGTTATGTTATTGGACCAGGAGACACTGAGACACATGGGGCACAGAGGAAGGGGAAGACTGGCTTCGAGGGGGATTGGTTACATTATGGGACCAGTGAAACTGAGACACACACAAAAACACACAGTCATGTGATACGTGTCCCTTGTACAAACAATGATGTTGAATTGAGCTGAACTGTGCCACAAATGAATATGGAATTAAAATATCAAATTCAATTCAGTTTTTCTCCAGAGCTTCACAATTTTGCTTCGATATACCTCGTCATAAGTACATAGAATGAGAGAGACTGAGAAAGGATGATAGAGAGAGACGGAGAGAATGAGAGACAGTGAGAGAGGGTGGTTCTGACTAACCGTATTTTTGAGCTGGAGCTGCAGGTGGATTCACTTTGGAGCATACGCGATGCTGAGATTATCGTGGATAGCACGTTCAGTGAGGTGGTCACACCGCAGGTAAAGAATATGCAGGAAGAAAATAAATGGGTGACCGCCAGGAAGAGTACAAGGACTAGGCAGGTAGTGCAGGAGTCCCCTTGGGCCGTCTCCCTCTCAAACAGATATATCGCTTTGGTTACTGCTGGGGGAGATGGCTTCTCAGGTGAAAGCAGAAAGAGCCAAGTTCTTGGCACCACGGGTGGCTCTGCTGCACGGGAGGGGAGGAAGAAAAGCGATAGGATAATAGTGATAGGGGTTCAAGTGTAAGGGGAACAAATAGGCGTTTCTGCGGCCGCAAACGTGACTCCAGTATGGTATGTTGCCTCCCTGCTGCTAAGGTCAAGGATGTCACGGAGCAGCGGCAGGGCATTCTGGAGGGGGAGGGTGAACAGCCAGTAGTCGTGGTCCATATCGGTACCAACGACATAGGCAAAAAAAAGGATGAAATCCTGCAAGGTGAATTTAAGGAGTTAGGAGATTAATTAAAAATCAGGACCTCAAAGTTAGTGATCTCAGGATTACTACCAGTGCCACGTGCTAGTGAGTATAAGAACAGGAGAATAGACCAGATGAATGTGTGGCTGCAGTGATGGTGTAGGAGGGAGGGACTTAGATTCCTGGGACATTGGGACCGGTTCTGCGGAAGGTGGGACTTGTAAAAGTGGAACGGTTTACACCCGAACTGTACCGGGACCGATGTCCTCGCGGGGTTGTTTGCTCGTGTTGTTGGGGAAGGTTTAAAGTAGAATGGCCGGGGGATGGGAACCTGAGCAGAGAGACAGAGGAGTGGGAAACAAGGATAGAAACAAAAGGCAGAAAGGGAAGAAACAATAGTGGAAGGCAGAGAAAACAAGGGCGATAAACAAATAGGGCCATAGTGCAAAATAAAACTAAAATGACTAGTAATCTTAAAAAGACAAGTCGAAAGGCATTGTGTGTTACTGCGCGGAGCATTCACAATAAGGGAGATGAATTAAAAGCTCAGATAGAAATTAACGGTTATGATATAGTTGTGATTACAGAGACATGGCTGCAGGGTGACCAAGGATGGGAACTGAACATCCAGGGGTATTCAATATTTCGGAAGGACAGGCAAAAAGGGAAAGGAGGTGGGGTTGCGTTGTTAGTAAAGGAGGAAATCAATGCAATATGGAGGAAGGATATTGGCTTGGAAAATCACGATGTCGAATCTGTATGGGTGGAGCGAAAAAACACCAAGGGGCAAAAAACTTTGGTGGGGGTTGTCTATAGGCCCCCAAACAGTAGTGGAGATGTAGAGGAGGACATTAAACAGGAAATTAGAGACACATGCAAGAAGGATACAACTATAATCATGGGTGACATTAATCTACATATAGATTGGTCAAACCAAATTAGCATTAATACTGTGGGGGAGGAATTCCTGGAGTGTGTACGTGATGGTTTTCTAGACCAATACGTTGAGGAACTACATGGAGAACAGGCGATCCTCGACTGTGTATTGTGCAATGAGAAAGGATTAACTAACAATCATGTTGTGCGGGGTCCCTTAGGGAAGAGCGACCATAACATTACAGAATTCCTCATTAAGATGGAGAGTGAAGTAGTTGCAACCGAAACTAGGGTCCTGAATGTAAATAGAGGAAATTACGAAAGTATGAGGTGCGAGTTGGCTATCTTAGATTGGGGAGCTTTACTAAAAGGGATGATAGTGGACAATATTTAAAGAACGTGTGCAGGAATTACAACAATTATTCATCCATGTCTGGCGCAAAAATGAAAAAAGAAAGGTGGCTCAACCGTGGCTTCCAAAAAAAATTAGATCCAAAGAGGAGACATATAAACTTGCCAGAAAAAGCGGCAAGCCTGAGGATTGGGAGCAGTTCAGAATTCAGCAAAGGAGGACAAAGAGATTGATTAAGAGGGGGAAAATAGAGTATGAGAGTAAACTAGCAGGGAACATAAAAACTGACTGTAAAAGCTTCTATAAACATGTCAAGAGAAAAAGACTAGTGAAGACAAATGTGGGTCCCTTGAAATCAGAAATGGGGGAAATTATAATTGGGATCACAGAAATGACAGAACAATTAAACACATACTTTGGTTCTGTCTTCAGAAAGGGGGACACAAATAACCTGCCAGAAATGTTAGGGAACCAAGTGTCCAGTGAGAGGGAGGAACTGAAGGAAGCCAATATTAGTAAACAAATAGTGCTCTGGAAATTAACGGGGCCAAAGGCTAACAAATGCCCTGGGCATGGTAATTTACATCCCAGAGTACTATAGGAAGTGGCACTGAAAATTGTGGATGCATTGGTGATCATCTTCCAAAATTCTATCGAATCTGGAACAGTTCCTACAGATTGGAGTGTGGCGAATATAATCACACTATTTAAAAAAGGCGGGAGAGAAAAAACAGGGAATTACAGGCCAGTTAGCCTAACGTCAGTAGTGGGTAAAATGGTGGAGTCTGTTACAAAAGCCATGATAACAGAACACTTGGAGGTCATTAACGGGGTTGGACAAAGTCAGCATGAGTTTATGAACGGGAAATCATGCTTAATAGATCTACTGGAGTTTTTTTAGGATGTAACTAGTAGAATAGATAGGGGAGAACAGTGTATGTGGTGTATTTGGATTTTCAGAAGGATTTTGATAAGCTCCCACACAAGAGGTTAGTGTGCAACATTAAAGCACATGGGATTGGCGGGAATATACTGGCATGGATTGAGAATTGGTTGACGGACAGGAAACAGAGAGTAGGAATAAACGGGTCTTCTTCCGGGTGGCAGTCAGTGACTAGTGGGGTACCGCAGGTATCCATGCTTGGGCCCCAGCTATTCACAATATATATCAATGATTTGGATGAGGGAACTAAATGTAACATTTCCAAGTTTGCAGGCGAAACAAAGCTGGGATGGAGTGTGAGCTGTGGGAGGATGCAAAGAGACTCCAAGATGCTTTGGACAAGTTGGGCGAGTGGGCAAGAACATGGCAGATGAAGTATAACGTGGATAAATGTGAGGTTATCCACTTTGGTTGCAAAAGCAGAAAGGCAGATTATGATCTGAATGGTGACAGATTGGGAAAAGGGAAGGTGCAACCAGACCTAGGCGTCCTTGTACAGCAGTCGCTGAAAGAGAGCATTCAGGTGCAGCAAGCAGTTAGGAAGGCGAATGGTACGTTGGCCTTCATTGCAAGTGGATTTGAGTACATGAACAGGGATGTCTTATTGCAGTTATACAGGGCCTTGGTGAGACCACATCTGGAGTATTGTGTGCAGTTTTGGTCTCCTTATCTGAGGAAGGATGTCCTTGCCATGGAGGGAGTGCAACGAAGGTTCACCAGATTGATTCCTGGGATGGCAGGACTGACGTATGAGGGGAGATTTGTCGACTAGGCCTATATTCACGAGAGTTTCGAAGAATGAGAGGCGACCTCATCGAAACATATAAAATTCTAACAGCACTAGACAGGCTAGATGCAGGGACGATGTTCCCGATGGCCGTGGAGTCCAGAACCAAGGGTCACAGTCTCAGGATACCGGATATGCCATTTACAACCGAGATGAGGAGAAATTTCTTCACTCAGAGCGTGGTGAACCTGTAGAATTCTCTCCCACAGAAAGCAATGGAGGCCAAGTCATTCGATGTATTCAAGAAGGAGATCGATATATTTCTTAATGCTAAAGTGATCAAGAGATATGGAGAGAAAGCGGGAACAGGGGATTTCGACGATCAGCCATGATCATTTTGAATGGCGGAGCAGGCCCGAAGGGCCGAATGGCCTAATCTTGCTCCTATTTTCTATGTTGCTATGTTTCTATCATCCCCAAATGTTCCCGAACTGATACATTCTCCACTTGACCACCTCATTCCCCAGAAACGGATCCAGCAAAGCATCATTCCTCTTTGGGACGAAACATACTAATCAAGAAAGTTCTCCTAAACACACTTCAGAAATTACTCTCCCTCTTTGTCCTTTACACCTTTACTCTCCCAGTCTATATCAGAACAGTTGAAGTCCCACCTTATCACTACTCTATAGTTCTTGCAGCTCCCTGCAATATTGCTCCTGTATATCCGTCCCATTTTAAGTACCCAGTAGTGTAATGGCACCTCTATTGTTTCTCAACTCTAACCAAATAGATACTGTCCTTGACACCTCAAGGACACCCTCTCTCTCCAGCACTGTACTATTCTCCTTAATCAACACTTTCAGCCCCGCCCTCCTTTTACCCTTCCCTATCTTTCCTGAACACCCTTATATCCAGGAATATTTAGTACCCAATCCTGCCTCTTTTTGAGCCAGCTCTCCATCATCGGCACTGCATCATATTCCCATGTGGCGATTTTTGCCGACACCTCAGCAACCTTATTTACCACAGGTCGTGCGTTTACACACATGCGCACTAAACCTATCTTCGACCTTCTTGTATTCTCTCCTAGTCTGATCCCACTTAACACTGTACTATTTCTTATTCCATTATTATCTGTCTCTCTCAGTCTTATTTGCACCTTGCATCTCCTTTCTGGTGCTGCCTCCGAGTGACCATTCCCATGCCAAATTAGTTTGAACGCTCCCCCACACTCGTGAACATCCCAGCGAGGACATTGGTCCCAGCTCTGTTGAGGTCCAACCCATCCGTCTTGAAAATGAACTCCAGAATTAGTGCCAATGCCCCAAGAATCTGAAGCCCTCCCTCATGCATCATGTCTCCAGCCACGCATAAACATGCCTTATTTTCCTATTTCTGCACTCACTTGTGCGTAGCACTTGGGGAAATCCAGAGATTACTACCTTTGATGTCCTCTTTTTTTAAACTCCCCAACTAGTTCCTGAAATTCTAACTGCAGGACCGCACCCCTTTTCTTTCTATGTCGTTGGTCTCAGGGCTGGGGGACACTTTGAGGAGCTGATTATTCAGTTCTTCTCTCCACCCTCAGCCTCTCCCTTTATTTCAGCCCATTCATTCAGTCCCAAAACTGCATTCTGAATGGGACACTGGTCAACACCGACCAGCTGTTTAAATAGATAGACTCGCAACTGTTTAAATGGTCGGTTCGGGCTGGCTCCCTTCATTGTTTAAATGGTCAGTTCGGGCTGACTCCCTCCACTGTTTAAATGGTCGGTTCGGGCTGTCTCCCTCCACTGTTTAAATGGTGGGTTCGGGCTGACTCCCTCCACTGTTTAAATGATCGGTTCGGCCTGACTGCCTCCACTGTTTAAATGATCGGTTCGAGCTGACTCCCTCCACTGTTTAAATGATCGGATCAGGCTGACTCCCTCCACTGTTTAAACGGTCGGTTCGGCCTGACTCCCTCCACTGTTTAAACGGTCGGTTCGGCCTGACTCCCTCCACTGTTTAAACGGTCGCTTCGGCCTGACTCCCTCCACTGTTTAAACGGTCGGTTCGGGCTGACTCCCTTTACCGATTAACCGGCCTTTTCGTGCTGACTCCCTCCCCTGTTTCAATGGTCGGTTCAGGCTGACTCCCTCCGTTTAACCGGTCTGTTCGGGCTGACTCCCTCCCCTGTTTAAATGGTCGGTTCGCGCTGACTCCCTCTGTTTAAATGGTCGGTCCGGGCTGACTCCCTCCACCGTTTAAATGGGCGGTTCGGGCTGACTCCCTCCACCGTTTAAATGGGCGGTTCGGGCTGACACCCTCCACTGTTGAAATGGTCGGTTCGGGCCGATTCCCTCCACTGTTTAAATGGTCGGTTCGGGCTGACTCCCTCCACTGTTCAAATTGTCCATTTCAGCTGAGCTGTCCCACAGACAATCCGAGGGTCCGGGACAGGCTGATCAGAACAACCATCGTGTACTGACCTGGTTTCAGTTTCCAGGATTTGAGACTTTAAATCTGCACGTTCACTACAGCGGATTTTACTGTTACTCACTCTGACTTTCACAGGGAACGATACAAGCTGGAACTCCAGGTGTAAACAAACCTTCGGACTGTCAGCTGACTGGTTATATTTCCATTGTTCACGCTCCCTTCACAAAGTGAACCTCTTCAGATCTTCTACCCGACCGTATTCACTCCTAAATACATCACTCGGTTAGTCACAGTCAGTGCGGCTCCCTTTCCTTCACTTAAAGTGGGTGCGCAGCCTCCTGCCTCAAATTGACCCAGTTTACAAACCTCTTGTGATGTCTGATCTCACTGCGATGCGCAGTGTGAGGGTGGGCTTGAGGCATGGCCTGTGATCTCACGGGGTGACCCGTCCAGTTAAATGGGTCACACGCTGTGATCTCACGGGGTGACCCGTCCAGTTAAATGGGTCTCACCCTGTGATCTCACGATGTGACCCGTCCAGTTAAAGGGGCCTCACCCTCTGATCTCACGGTGTGACCCGTCCAGTTAAAGGGGCCTCATCTTGATGAAACTGAGTTTGACCAATACCCATTCGGCTTCATTTAGATCCATTGAATTGCTGCGCAAGAATGCAATAACATGTTTCCACGTGGTGATGTCCCAGAGAACAGGGTGCGCGGGTGATGGGCAGTGATGGGATTGTTTACCTACTACCAATGATGTTAAGTCGTTGTAACCATTTACAGCAAAGGAGGAGGGCATTCAGCCCCTCGGGCGTGCTCCCTCATTTAATAAGATTATGGCTGATCTCATTCTTAACTCCATTTACCTGCCTTGGATCCATATCCCCTAATGACCTTTACTAGCAAATCCTATCAATTTCAATTTTGAAATTTTCAATTGACCCCCAGCTTCAACAGCTTGTTTGGGGAGAGGGTTTCAGATTGAACGCATTTCTCCAGATGGGAACTAACCAGACCTTGTTGGAACTGAAGATTATTTCTGGAAATTACTTCTGCTATAACAAAGAATTGACAGACACTATGGGTGGAGTTCATGATCGGGGAGAGTGTACATGGGCTGTGGGAGGAGATTAAACGCGTGGATAGATTCTGTGTTAAGGGAGTATGTACATGGGTTGTGGGAGGAGATTAAATGGGTGGGTGCGCTCCATGATACGGGAGAGTGCACATGGGCTGTCGGTGGAGATTAAATGGGTGGGTAGAGTCCATGATAGTGTACAGTGTACATGGGCTGTGGGAGGAGATTAAATGGGTGGGTGGTGTCCGTGATATGCTGGAGTGTACATGGGATGTGGGAGATGAGCAAATGCCCAGTAGAATCCATGATATGGTAGAGTGTACATGGGCTGTGCGACGAGTTAAATGTGGGTAGATTTCATGATTGGTGTCGTGTTCATGGGGTGTGGGAAAAGTTTAAATGGGTAGGTAGAGTCCATGGTATGGGAGAGTGTGCCTGGGCTGTGGGAGGTGATTAAATGGGTGGGAAGAGTCCATGATAGGGTACTAAATAGAATGTATAGCACAGAAACAGGCCATTCAGCCCAACAGGTCCATGCCGGTGTTTATGCTCCTCACGAGCCTCCTCCCTCCATACTTCATCTAACCCTATCAGCGTACCATTCTTTTCCTTCCTCTCTCATGTGGTTATCTCCTTCAACGCCTTTACACGAGTCACCTCAATTACTCCTTGTGGTAGCGAGTTCCACATTCTAAGCAACCTGTGGGTAAAGAAGTTTCTCCTGAATTCCCTATTGGATTTAATGGTGACTATATATTTTGTTCGCTCATTCTGGTCTCCCCTCAAGCAGAAACATCTTCTCTACGTCTACACCAACAAATCCTTTCCTAATCTTGAAGACCTCTGTCAGGTCACCCCTCAGTCTTCTCTTTTCCATAGAAAAGAGCCCCAGCCTGCTCAATCTTTCCTGATAGGTATTATCTCTCAGTTAGAACCATAGAACCATAGAAAAGATACAGCACACAAGAGGGCCATACAGCCAATCGTGTCTGCACCGGCTCGAAGAACAACCAGGTGCCCATTCTAATCCCACCTTCCAGCACCCGGTCCATAGCCCTGCAGCTTACAGCACTTTAAGTGCAGGTCCAGGTACTTTTCAAAAGAGTCGAGGGTCCCTGCCTCTACCACCAATTCGGGAAGCGAATTCCATACACCCACCACCCTCTGGGTAAAACAAGTTTTTTCTCATGTCCCCTCTCATCCTTATGCCAATCAGCTTAAATCTATGTCCTCTAGTTCTTGAACTCTCCGCCAGCGGAAACGGCTATTTCCTGTCTCCTCTATCTGGGCCCCTCAGAATACCTCTATCAAGTCTCCCGTCAGCCTCTTCTGCTCGAAGGAAAGCAACACTGTGGTACGTGACACTGGAAGTATTCCTGAGATTACTTCCTTCCCTGCTTTTTAACTTGTGATATCATCCGAGTCAATATTTTTTGCACCGTGTCCATTCCCTCACCTTGTCCATTCCCTCTATATACTTATGATAATATGGAGACCAGAACTGGAGAGTGCACATGGGGTGTGGGAGGAGATTAAATGGGTGGGTAGAGTCCATGACAAGGGAATGTGTACATGTGCTGTGGGAGAAGAATAAATGGCGGGTGGAGTCCAAAACAGTGAGCAGTGTTCGTGGGGTGTGGGAGGAGATTAAATGGGTGGGTGGAGTCCATGATAGGGGAGAGTCTACATGGGCTGTGGAAGGAGATTACAAGGGTGGACAGAGCCATTACAGTTGGGACTGTACAGGGGCCATGGGAGGATACTAAATGGGTCGGTCGAGTCCATTATAGTGGAGAATGTAGATGGGCTGTGGGAGGTGATTAAATGGGTGGAGCAGATTCCATGATAAGCTAGATTGTACGTGGGCTGTGGGAGGGGATTAAATGGGTTGGTAGAATCCATGATAGGCAGAGTGTACATGGGCTGTGCGACAAATTTAAATGTGGATGGTTTTCCTGATTGTGTGCAGTGTTCATCGGGTGAGGGAGGAGATTAAAAGGGTGGGTTTTGTCCATGATAGGGTGGAGTGAACAGGATCTGTGGGAGGCAATTGAATGGGTGGGTAGAGTCCATGATAAGGGAGAGTGCACATGGGATGTGGGAGGAGATTAAATAGGTGGGGAGAGTCCATGAGTGGGCATTGCATATAATGTACAGCACAGAAAAAGGCCATTTGGCCCAAAAGGTCCATGCCGGTGTTTATGCTCCACACAAGCCTCCTCCCGCCCTATTTCATCTAACCTTATCAGCATATCCTTCTATTTCTTTCTCCCTCACGTGTTTATCTAAATTCTCAGCATATCCTTCTATTTCTTTCTCCCTCACGTGTTTATCTAAATTCCCATTAAATCCATCTATGCTAGTCACCTCAACAACTCCTCATGGTAGTGAGTTCCACATTCTAACCACTCTCTGGGTAAAGAAGTTTCTCCTGAATTTACTTTTGGATTTATGAGTGACTATCTTTTATTTGTGGCCCTTAGTTCTGGTTTCCCTGCAAGTTTCTAATTCCACCCTAATAAACGCTTTCCAAATCTTAAAGACCTCGATCAAGTCTTCTCTTTTCTAGAAAAACACTGCCCCAGCTTGCGCAATCTTTCCTGATACTTATCACCTCTCAGTTTTGGTATCATCCTCGTCAATCTTTTCTGCAGCTTGTCCAGTGCCTCTCTTTATTTTTCATAATATGGAGACAGGAACTGTAGAGTGCACATGGGCTATAGAAGAAGATTAAATGGATGGGTAAAATCAATGATTGGGGAGAGTGTACATGGGGTGTGGAATGAGATTAAATGGGTGGGTAGAGTCCATGATAGCGGAGAGTGTACACGGGCTGTGTGAGGAGATTAAATGGGTGGGTAGAGTCCATGATAGCGGAGAGTGTACACGGGCTGTGGGAGGAGATTAAATGGGTAGGTAGAATTCATAATGGGGGAGAGTGCACATGGGCTGCCTGAGGAGATTAAAATGGGTGGGTAGAGTTCATGATCGGGGAGAGTGTTCATAGACGTCTAGAACCCATTTGGCCGGAGAGAACTCCCCTGCGCTTCGACCAATTCGAATCCTTCCTGTCACTCACTCCCGGGTATCCGTTATACAATTTATAACCAACCCTCCACCACCCCCCCTACCCAAACAGCTCGATTAGATTCCAGCCTGTAACTCTCTCCCGGTTATCCGTTATTCTACCTATAAAACCATCGGAACCCCTCGATTAGATTCCAGCCTGTAACTCACACCTGGATATCTGCTATTCTATATATAAACGAACCGAGCCACTCAATTACATTACAGTCTGTAACTCACTCACAGGTCTCAGTCATTCAATATATAAACTTTCTGGGGCTCAGTTCCACACCGGGTGAGATCAGCTAACTGAGCAAAGTGATATGTTGTAAGGAGCATCTTAAAGGAGGAGAGAGAGGCTGTATCGGTTTAGAGATGGAATTCCAGAGTTTAGGGCCAAAGCAATTGAAGGCCCGGTCACCAATGGTGCAGCAATCAAAACTAGGGATGCGCAAGAGACCAGAATTGGAGCAGCGCAGGGATCTCGGGGGGTCGTTGGGCTGGAGGAGGTGATAGAATTAGGGAGGGGGCGAGGCCAGGAATGGAATTGAACACGAGTATGAGGATTTTAAAATCGAGGCATTGCCGGACCAGGAGCCAATTTAGTAACACGCGGACAGAAATTACGGTTCACTGCCCGGCAGACAGGTGGAGAAGGCTTTGATGTCCGCGGGGGAACAGTCAGGGTCACAGCAGCAGTCGAGTTCGCAGACTCCGCCGTCAGGTCAAAGGTGCAAATGAGAACTGCTGGAACAAGACGGACGGTCTCAAAGACCACCTCCCTCCCTTGACTGAATGGATGATCACCGTCTTCTCCTTCTCCCAAAATCAATCTGCAGACTTATCCTCCCACTGCTTTCTACTCACAGAATTACAGCTTCCAGATACCCAGCACAACACACTTAATAAAAAATAACAATTAATATTTATTTTGTTGCACAATTTTCAATGGGGTGCAGGAATAGAGAGACTTTATGATGACACGGCGGTGTTAAGGATGATCATAGAATCATAGAATCATAGAAGTTACAACATGGAAACAGGCCCTTCGGCCCAACATGTCCATGTCGCCCAGTTTATACCACTAAGCTAGTCCCAATTGCCTGCACTTGGCCCATATCCCTCGATACCCATCTTCCCCATGTAACTGTCCAAATGCTTTTTAAAAGACAAAATTGTACCCGCCTCTACTACTGCCTCTGGCAGCTCGTTCCAGACACTCACCACCCTTTGAGTGAAAAAATTGCCCCTCTGGATCCTTTTGTATCTCTCCCCTCTCACCTTAAATCTGTGCCCCCTCGTTATAGACTCCCCTACCTTTGGGAAAAGATTTTGACTATCGACCTTATCTATGCCCCTCATTATTTTATAGACTTCTATAAGATCACCCCTTAACCTCCTACTCTCCAGGGAAAAAAGTCCCAGTCTGTCTAACCTCTCCCTGTAAGTCAAACCATCAAGTCCCGGTAGCATCCTAGTAAATCTTTTCTGCACTCTTTCTAGTTTAATAATATCCTTTCTATAATAGGGTGACCAGAACTGTACACAGTACTCCAAGTGTGGCCTCACCAATGCCCTGTACAACTTCAACAAGACATCCCAACTCCTGCATTCAATGTTCTGACCAATGAAACCAAGCATGCTGAATGCCTTCTTCACCACCCTATCCACCTGTGACTCCACTTTCAAGGAGCTATGAATCTGAACTCCCAGATCTCTTTGTTCTATAACTCTCCCCAACGCCCTACCATTAACGGAGTAGGTCCTGGCCCGATTCGATCTACCAAAATGCATCACCTCACATTTATCTAAATTAAACTCCATCTGCCATTCATCGGCCCACTGGCCCAATTTATCAAGATCCCGTTGCAATCCTAGATAACCTTCTTCACTGTCCACAATGCCACCAATCTTGGTGTCATCTGCAAACTTACGAACCATGCCTCCTAAATTCTCATCCAAATCATTAATATAAATAACAAATAACAGCGGACCCAGCACCGATCCCTGAGGCACACCGCTGGACACAGGCATCCAGTTTGAAAAACAACCCTCGACAACCACCCTCTGTCTTCTGTCGTCAAGCCAATTTTGTATCCAATTGGCTACCTCACCTTGGATCCCATGAGATTTAACCTTATGTAACAACCTACCATGCGGTACCTTGTCAAATGCTTTGCTGAAGTCCATGTAGACCACGTCTACTGCACAGCCCTCATCTATCTTCTTGGTTACCCCTTCAAAAAACTCAATCAAATTCGTGAGACATGATTTTCCTCTCACAAAACCATGCTGACTGTTCCTAATTAGTCCCTGCCTCTCCAAATGCCTGTAGATCCTGTCCCTCAGAATACCCTCTAACAACTTACCCACTACAGATGTCAGGCTCACTGGTCTGTAGTTCCCAGGCTTTTCCCTGCCGCCCCTCTTAAACAAAGGCACAACATTTGCTACCCTCCAATCTTCAGGCACCTCACCTGTAGCGGTGGATGATTCAAATATCTCTGCTAGGGGACCCGCAATTTCCTCCCTAACCTCCCTTAACGTCCTGGGATACATTTCATCAGGTCCCGGAGATTTATCTACCTTGATGCGCGTTAAGACTTCCAGCACCTCCCTCTCTGTAATATGTACACTCCTCAAGACATCACTATTTATTTCCCCAAGTTCCCTAACATCCATGCCTTTCTCAACCGTAAATACCGATGTGAAATATTCATTCAGGATCTCACCCATCTCTTGTGGTTCCGCACATAGATGACCTTGTTGATCCTTAAGAGGCCCTACTCTCTCCCTAGTTACCCTTTTGCCCTTTATGTATTTGTAGAAGCTCTTTGGATTCACCTTTGCCTGATCTGCCAAAGCAATCTCATATCCCCTTTTTGCCCTCCTGATTTCTCTCTTAACTCTACTCCGGCAATCTCTATACTCTTCAAGGGATCCACTTGATCCCAGCTGCCTATGCATGTCATATGCCTCCTTCTTCTTTTTGACGAGTGCCTCAATCTCCCGAGTCATCCAAGGTTCCCTACTTCTACCAGCCTTGCCCTTCACTTTATATGGAATGTGCTTACCCTGAACCCTGGTTAACACACTTTTGAAAGCCTCCCACTTACCAGACGTCCCTTTGCCTGCCAACAGACTCTCCCAATCAACTTCTGAAAGTTCCTGTCTAATACCATCAAAATTGGCCTTTCCCCAATTTAGAATTTTAACTTTTGGGCCAGACCTATCCTTCTCCATAGCTATCTTAAAACTAATGGAATTATGATCACTGGTCCCAAAGTGATCCCTCACTAACACTTCTGTCACCTGCCCTTCCTTATTTCCCAAGAGGAGGTCAAGTTTTGCCCCCTCTCTAGTCGGGCCATCCACATACTGAATGAGAAATTCCTCCTGAATACACTCAACAAATTTCTCTCCATCCAAGCCCCTAATGCTATGGCTGTCCCAGTCAATGTTGGGAAAGTTAAAGTCCCCTACTATTACCACCCTATTTTTCTTGCAGCTGTCTGTAATCTCCTTACATATTTGCTTCTCAATTTCCCGTTGACTATTTGGGGGTCTGTAGTACAATCCTATCAAAGTGATCTCTCCCTTCTTATTTTTCAGTTCTACCCATATGGACTCAGTGGGCGAACCCTCGGATATATCCCCTCTCACTACTGCCGTGATGTTCTCCCTAATCAAGAACGCAACTCCCCCTCCTCTCTTACCTCCTGCTCTATCTTTCCTATAGCATCTGTACTGTTAAATAAGCACAAGGGATCCTTGGCTTTATAAATAAAGGCACAGAGTACAAAAGCAAGGAAGTTATGCTAAATCATTATAAATCACTGGTTAAGCCCCAGCTGGAGCATTACGTCCAATTCTGGGCACTGCACTTTGTGAAGGATGTCAAGGCCTTGGAGCGGACGCAGAGCAGGATTACCAGAATGGTACCAGGGATGAGGCACATCAGTTTGCGGATAGACTGGAGATGCTGGGGTTGCTCCCAGTGGCAGAAGGCTCGGTAATCAGAGGAAACAGATTTAAAATAATCGGGAAAAAAGCCAGGTGGGGAGATGAGGAGACGTGGATAATGGAAGCAGGTTCAATAATAATTTTCAAAAGGGAATTGGATCAATCCTTGAACAGGGGAAATTTGCAGGACTATGGGGAAAGAGCAGAGGTGTGGGACTAATCGGCTCGCCCTTTAACAGGGCCGGCACAGTCGCGGTGGTCTGAATGGCCTATTTCTGTTCTGTTTGATTTTCGGTCACTTTTGGGATCCGACCCACGGCCCATTTGACTGGGAGACGGCAGAGTGACCGCCCCCTCCCCCCGAGCCCAGCTGTTAATTGTATGTGATTTATATCAATTAGGGTTAATTGTATTCAGCTGGTGCGTATCAATTGGGGACTCGCTTGTATCCATTGTACGAGAGCTTATCCAGGGGATGGGGTGTGTTGGTCTCTGTGAATAAAGATTTGGAAGCAACTGAAGACCAGTCTTTTGTATTCTATCCTTCACCACGTGGATCTCCAGTTATAATACTAGCTGGATACCGGGCGCTGCCAGAGTCGATATTCACAGGGACCGCAGGAGGGCCCAAGTAACTCCATCCGTCTCCCAACTTCTCCCCCCTTAGATCCTCCCCTTCTCCGTCAGTCCCTCCCCCGGTTACCCTCCCCCCTCTGTCCTTCCCATTCCAGACTCCCCACCTCTCACCCTCACACCTTCACCCTCCCGTCCTTCCCCTTCTCCCCCAGAGGTCCTCCCTTTTTCCTCAGTCCCTCCCCACCCCACTTCCCCACCTCTCCACCCTCAGCCCCACCCCATCCCCCATCATTCCATCCCCCATCTCCGCCATCACTCCCTCCACCCGTCTCCGCACTCAGACCCTCCGCTCGCTTTTTCCCCACCTCTCCCCGGTCAGACCCTACTATCCAACATCAGTCCCTCCGTCGGTCTCCCCCTCAGTCCTTCCATTCCCGTCTCGCCAACTCTCCTCCTTCAAACCCCACCTCTGCACCGTCAGTCCCTTCTCCTGTCTCCCCCTTCAGTCCATCCCCTCCCCGTCTGCCCACCTCTCCGCCCTCAGACCCTCCCCCTGCACCATTAATCTCTTCTCCCGCCTCCCACTTCAGTCTCTCCCCACCCCGTCATCCCTCCTCTCCATCCTCAGACCCTCCCCCTCCCACATCGGTCCCTTCTTCCTCTTCAGTCCCTCCCCTCCACGTTTCACCACCTCTCCGCCATCAGACCCTCCCCCTACCCTTCAGTCCCTGCCCCGGTTACCCGCCTTGGTGCCTCCCATTCCCTTATCTCCAACTCTCCCCCTCAGACCTTCATCCTCCGGTCCCTCCACTTCAGTCACGCCCCTTCACGTCTCCCCACCCTCCGCCCTCAGACCACTCCCCCAGCCATATCCCCCATCAGTCCCTACTGCCATTTCCCCATCTCCCTGCCATCAGACCCTCCCCCTCCCACAACAGTCCCTTCTGACGTCTCCCTATCTCCCCGCCGTCAGACCCACCCCAACCCCCATCAGTCCCTTCTCCCGTCTCCCCATCTCCCAGTCATCAGACCTTGCCTCTCCCCCATCACTCCCTTCTCCTGGTTCCCCATATCCCCGCCCTCAGACCCTCCCCCTCCCCATCAGTCCCTTTTCCCGTCTCCCCAACTCTCCGCCATCAGAGCCTCCCCCTGCCGTTACCTGCCTTGATGTTCCAAGTGGCACTTTTTGCTGTTACATCGGCTGGAGATTGGGTCCCTCCGTCCCGCCGGTCGCGGTCCTTCCGTCCCGCTGGTCGCGGTCCCTCCGTCCCGGTGTCACGGTCCCATGGTCCCGGGGGTCGGGGTCCATCCGTCTCTGTGTCGCGGCCCCATTAACGCCGCTCTGTCCTGGAGTCGGAGGAGCTGCATTTCGGACCACCCTCACCGCGCCATTCCCAAGCCCGGGGCCCAAGCCACTTCGGGGTACGGGCCCTCCCTCTGTCGGACTCGCTCCCGCCCGCAGCAGCGCCCGCCCGCCCGCCGGCCCGAGGCCGCCATCATTATTCTTCCGGCGCGGGCCTGTTGCTGAGGGAACGCGGCACAGGGACCGCGGGGCGCATGCGCTGCGTCCCTCGGCCCGCAGCGGCACGTGCGTGTCGTGACGTCAGCTTGCCATGTTGATTGACGCTGCCGCGAGTCATGTGATGTGAAGTGTCAGCCCAGGAGGAGGGGGCGGTGGTGGGGGTGAGAGCTGTCAAATAAAGGGCGTGGCGGCAGCATTCACTGCGCACAGGGTTTAAAGAATTGGTTTAAAAATGCAAAATCTGCAAGAATGAAATCAAAATATGAATGTGCAAAACAAGGGAAAACATTGCAAATACAATAAGCTGAATTTAAAACAGAAATGTCCAATCTCACATAAGGCTGATGGTCTGGGCGCTACCGCCACTATTAGTCTTCTTTACCTGGGGCATAGGATGAGCAGAATGATTCAATATATGTTTTTAATGCAGATGGTGCTGGATGTATGGAATGGACCAGCAAGGGAGGCAGTGGGGCCTGATTATAACTGCAAATTCCGCAGAGTTGGCTGAGTACCTGATAGCAGTACCTTGGGATGTGACAGCCTAGAAATTGAGATCTTTAAAATTATTTTTGGTAGATGTTCACCAGCTTTTAGTGATTGGTGTACCTGGACACCCAAACCCCTTTTCTCCTCTACCGTCCCTTGTTTCTCACCATAAAGAAAACACTCCCTATTTCTCACCTTGTGTCTGCAACAGATGCTCCTTGTATAATTCCCCACATCTTTACTGTCCTGCTCTGTGTCCACTGTTCACTATCCAATAATAACAGACACGGGAGACTAGAACTTTTTTTTACACTTCAGAATCTACTTTAATTCATAAAATGTATTCAAACACACATTTCAATGTAAATATCACAGTTACAATTCAAACCAATACAATACAGATCGTACACAATACGATTCCATTATTATAATTCAAAACACCGTACATATCTTCTAATACCTGCTGTGCAATAGAAGGTGGGATCCCCTTACACAGTGGCCTTTCCCCACAGAGCCTTTGCGTTGACCGCACCTTGCTTCAGTGCGTCCCACAGCAAGTAATCCTGGACCTTGGAGTGTGACAAGTGCCAACAGTCGGTCGTGGACAGCTCCTTCAGCTGGAAGACCAGAAGGTTTCGGGAGGACCAATGGGCCTGCTTCACCGAGTTGATGGTCTTCCAGCTCCAGCTGATATCTGTCTTGCGGTGTGCATCCCGGGGAACTGCCCGCAGAGCACAGCTTTCTGTGTTACCAAATTGTTGGGGTTGTACCCCTCTTCGACTCAACGGTACAGGAGCCCTGTCTCTGTGGAGTGGGGTGATCAGCTTTTACCCAAATACATGGATCCATTAACCCACATTCATGTTAGTGTTTGGCAAAAAGTGTCTGATGTCTTTCACACACCTGTCGAACCTTGGGGTCAGAGACGTAGTGGGTAATTTCAACTTCACTGCTTGGGCGGTAAACTGATGGAGCAGAAATTAAAATCGGGCCGGTTCAATAAGGGGCTGGTGATTCGCTGTAATAGTTCAGCCCGCAGGAATGGTGAAAATTTCCCTCAACGGATTGTGAACTTATGCAATTTGAGACAATGGATCAGCTTGTGGGCTTCGAAGATTGATACTAGGGCGAAGGTCAGGAAAGGCGTAGCCGATTTATTTATCCACGACTGGCGGAAATGGGGTGGATGAGGCTATTACATGGTGTCAGTTCACTTACCGCTCCTTTAACACAGGCATTCCTGCATCCACCATCGTGGGTAGGGTCCTGAGAAAAGCTGCCGGAGCAACACCGACTTGTTTCCTGTCAGGACACGTGTAATATGTAAATCGGAGAATTATGATATTTGCGGGACACCAATAAATGTTGGTTACAAATAGGTGGAGCAGCTGCCCTTTCGATGGGCATTGAGTGGTCCAGAACACTGCGAAGTTTCGTTTTAATTTATATTTAGTTGGTGGAAGAGGAGCAGGAGAGCTTTCCATTGGCCTGCTATCGCCGTGAGAAATCACCGCTCCCTGATCGTCTCAGAAATGTATCAGGCGGTTTTCTTCTTGATCTGTGTAACCAGGCCCAGCCTCATGTCCCATTAAACTCACTGCAGTGAATAAACATTGCTGCACAGCAGCTCAGAGAGGAAACGATCTCCGGAACTCCCCACTGGAGTTTGAAATTAAATTAATATTTTACCAGTTAGTAACGGTCCGGGTGTTGGTCCATTATTATTCTGTTCTGGCCAAAACAAATGTCCCAATGAACAGGACGCTGTCTGACCCTGACAGCTCACCCTCAGTCCATCCCACCGGACAGTGTGTATGATGGGAAATAATCATCAACCGAAAAGGAGGATTCGATTTTATTCATTTCAGTATTAAACATTGAATATTTAAATCATATTATTTCCAGAATAATAAAAGCAAACCATCTCATGTTAGAATCATATCTTGTATAATTTCACAACACCGCATTTGTCGGGTGAAGTATAATTCCAGTTTGGTGTTTACAAATTTATTCGAAGTATTGTATTGATATCAGTTACTTTAGTGAACTCATTGATGTCAATGGATAGTAAAATCGGGCGCGGTGTAAATCTACTCGATTTGGCTTTTTATTTAATTTTGGATGAAAAGTCTTCAGACGTTTCTATGATTTAAATAATGCAACAAATACCTTCAGTGGGTATTTCACCCCGTTCTTCAGCTCCTCCCTAAATTTAGTTTTGGTCACAGCATAAATACACGTGTTGGTGCAGGAACTGAGAAGCTGAAGCATGAATCCGGCTGTCTCAATGTCACTGGCCATATAGGACTGGGCGTTTGTTTGCAGAGAGATAATAAAGAAAATGAGTGTAATCCATAATAATATAAAACATCCTGATATACTGAAGAGTAAAATAATGGATTTCCTTCGGTTCTCCATCTCTGGATCCTTGTGATTCTCTCCATTGCCGCCACCCCGGAGTCCCCTGCGGACTCTACTAACCGCTAAAATATGCCTGGCCGTGAGAACATTGAACAGCAAAATCAGAATGCATGGGAGACAAGGCATTAACACAATATAAAACAAGTCAAAAGCTGTCCATTCGGGTGACGTGAAAAAGGTCGGTTTCAAGACGCAACCCCGGGGTACATTGTCCATTATATATTCCGGGTCAAATACAAAGTACCAGGGAATGTTTAGTAAACAGCTCAGCGCACTCACCACCCCGATAACAGCAGCCGCCGTTTTCTCGGTGCAATATTTTGTTTTCAGCTTCTGACAACAAATGGCCACATATCGATCAAAGGTGAAAACCACTGTGAACCAGACAGAGGCCTCTGTGGTGGCTAATTTCAGGATGTCAATGAGACGGCACACGGGGGTAATGGTCAAGAATGAAACTGGGAAATAAATGTTAACAATGCGCCACATTATGACATCAGTGATAACGACCAGGAGATCGGCCGCTGCCATTCCCACCAGGTAACGAGTGATACATTTGGAGAGTCCGCACTTTCCTCGGGACAGGATCACAATCGCCACCAAGTTAACTGTAAGAGAGAGAAACGGAAGCAGAGAAATTACTGATCAGACCTGGAGCCAAAGCAGCAGTTTGACAGGATCTGGGGTGAAATTTCCAGCTTTGTTGCTGCATCAAACGGTGGAAAGTGATTTACTGACATGGACAATGCTTTCAGGCAGAGCAATGTTTTTAAGCACAATTATCAATCATGAATTGGGAAACTGATAGAGAAAGTGAATAAAGTGAGCACAAGATCCACTGGAAGGGCCGAGTGAAGGCACAGTTCCGGTGGGGAACGGAGAAGGTGTTTTACCGAGCTGGAATCCCACGGGTTAAATGCAGATTTGGGCTCCAGAAGGAAGAGAAAATGAGCGAGGACCGGGGAGATTACGGGACAGAAGCGTCAGGAGCATATGGTTTGGGAAAGCGGATCAACTGAAGCAGCGGCTGAGGGGACAGAGGATCCAATGCAGTGGAAGGTGAGTCTGGGATTCACAGGGAGAGACTGCAGCAGAGGTTTAGAGGAAATCGAATCTATAGGTCCCAGGAAAACAAGGCAATTAATGATTTCAACCTTTAATTTCTGTTGTTATAGTTGTCAGGGAATACCTCGTTGGTTAAATAATTATATCATTAAATTTACATTGCACTCTCAATTAAAACTAAATTAAAATGTATTAATTGAATTAGCCTCATTCTTTATTGAATTAAGCTGACGTAGCTTCTAGAATACAGTATCCTAACAATTCAAAATACTCTACAATTATGTTTATGTATTCAATCAGTAAACAAGTAAAAGGAACGTTCACCTAAACAGACTGAGGACCTGATAGCGATAAACACACCCGGCGAGAGGACAATAAAACTCTCATAATCTGACAACATCCTAATAACACCTTCAAGTCACATTACCTCTTCATAATTGAAATACAAGTTGCAGAAATTCATTCCGGTGAATTATTCGCACCGCTGCTGCTCTCTCGCTCTCTCTCTGTCTCGCTCTCTATCTGTCTCTCTCTTTCTCTCGTCACTTCTCCCCCTCCCTTTCGTTATCCTTCTCAGTAGCGTTATATATCGCTCCTCTCTAGCTTTCCGCACTCTCGCTCCTCTCTTTCTCAATGCCCCTTTTCACATCCGAGTAAATCCTAACGTCCCACGCCTGCTTTCTCTTCACCAGCCCCGTGTTCCAACAACCCTATTCTTCGTACCAGTCTGTTGAATGGTGAAGCATCTGTGAACAGTTTAATGTTTCTACAGATCATCCAAATCTCCAACCGTCCGCCTACACTGTTCACTTCATCTACAATGCATAGAATAACCAGAATCGAATGCTTATTCCAGACACACCTCACAATAATTGAAATTCGTTCTACTGTAATTACAAAGTACCCATGATGTGGAGATGCCGGTGATGGACTGGGGTTGACAAATGTAAGGAATCTTACATCTGTTGTAATCATGAGCCCGTCTATTTATCTGTAGATTCGAAGTATGTCCCACACCACAGTGGTGTGGGACACTCAACTGACCAAGGAGAAAGCCTCCGAAAGCTTGTGATTTTCAAATAAAACAGTTGGACGATAACCTGGTGTTGTCAGATTCCTTACAATTATAAAGTACAACGTTAGATGGCGGCATTGTTCATTTAACAAAACGCCAACATCACCGCTGCTACTTCGAATCCACAGATAAATAGAAGGGCTCATGATTCCAACAGATCAAGTGCAAACTGACACAACATATGCTCAAAATATTGCATTTTACAGTGAATTCATCCACAGTGAAGCAGAGAATGAGATATGAAAGAATTAGCAGCAAACTCAGTTCAGTCGCCTGACCTCTGCAGCTGCGTCAGATACACACATAATGTAATAATATTTCATAACAGTGATAACCAACAAATACATTGAAATCCCAGTTAAAATGAAACATGTGAAGGGAGGATATTGCGCTGCCTCCTTGTACACAGCGACCGTGAGCTGCCTCATTATCAATCTTTGAAAACACATTAATGTAAAAATATTCCAGGACAGGTTAGTTCCACAACATGAAACTGTTAACAGCTCCTGATGGTCTGATACCAGCTCTTAGCCCAGACACCTGATTCCAATACATTCAGTACAGAGAATAATCCAGTAACAATGCCAGGCTTGGATAAACAATGTTTACTACAAGTATAATATAATTTCTACAGGGCCGAACGTTTAGAAGTTAACGGCATACCATCATTTCACCATACATTCAGTACAGTGAATAATCCAGGAACAATGCCAAGGTTGGATCAACAAATTTGACAAGAGATATAACGCAGCTTCTACAAGACTAAAAGAGCAGAGACTTTAAATATTCCATCATCCAACTGATGGAACAGAAGAGGCAGCGGTGTAAAACATGGTGGGAGAAAAATAATCATTAGTCAAGTACAGCAGCACGGTTAACACCGATTTACAATATTCGCAGATGAGATAACGGCTTACCTGGAACTCCAATGGCTGCAAGAACAGGATAGTAAATGCGTTCTATCAGAAACAGTAGTGAATATTCCATTTCTGTGAGAAGCAGTGACTTCTGTTAAACTGAAAAGCGCAGCTCCAGCAGGTACTCTGAGCTGATACAGTGCAACAAGCCCTGATTTATACAGGGGATAAATCTCCACTGACACGGTTATACCCCTGATCATTGCTATGAATTAAATTCACTTGAACAAACACATTACATCAGCAGACTTGCCTCGAATGTAAGTAATGACGTGGATATATCACAAACAGGTTAAAGTCCAGGACATTTTCTTAATGAGACCTCTCTCAGGAATAAAATTAAAAGCTGTGCCCAGAAAGGACTAGTCCAACAACAATTCACAGCTTAATTTACAGATTTCATATAATTGTATTGACCATGTTCACTCCTGCCAATTCATTTATAAATTTTACCGATTTCTCCGTGTGTGCACTGAACCCAGGGATACAAGCAGACCCGTTTCACTCTGTTCCTGCAGTTTCCCAGTTAAAATATGAATTTGGAGTCGCTGACACGAGGATAGTTGAAGGCCACGTTGAGGATTGCCGCTGGAAAATGAGTGCAGGTGATATTAGGGGTCGGACACTGAATGAGCTTTAATGTCATTCCTCTTTCCGTTATTTTACTGCAGATGTTTACCCGTTTATTTGCATTGGTGGATGGCTCCAGTAAAATTGCTCCCGTGTAACGCGGAGCTGAGCTCATGACCCGATTGGACCTCATCACAAAGATCCAGTGCTTCCCTCATTCGTCTCTATTCCTTCCTCACCCCATTGCTATTGAAACCCTCATCAATACCTCTGCCCCTTCTAGACTCCATTCCTCTAGTGCAATCCTGGCCGGCCACCCGACGTCCAACTTCCAAATAGCATCAAGTCCTGGTTGGCCTCACTGACCCTCACTGACTCCAAGTTTCCATCGCCGAATATTTAAAATTTTCATCCTGGTGTTTAAACCCCTCCATGGCCCACCCCTCCCCATCTCCACCCTCTCCTCCACACTTACAGGAAAACCACCCGTGAACTCCCCCATTCATCGATCATTGGCCTCTTTGGTGGGACTACCTTCGCTTGGTTCCACTCACCTATCTGATCATAGCCAGGAGAAGCTTCTCTTCCCACCCTATCACTCTCATCTCTGATGTCTCTCAAGATTCAATCCTTAGCTCCATTCTCTTCCTCACCTACATGCTGTCCTTTGGTGACATTATCCGCAGACATGGACCAGCTTTCAGATGGCCGCTGACAAAAACTTCGTCTCTCTTGACCCTTCTGATGTCTTTGTGCTGTAAGAGCGGTATTGTGTTGTAGATGTGCCTCAATTTCCTCCAGTTTAAATTTGGGAAGTCATGATCTTTGACCCCACAATCTCCACATGCTGGCCAAAGATTCCATCCCCAAACCTCTCTTTTTGATTTTGATCAATCACTCAAGTCCTTACTGACCTGCATTGGTTTCCAGTCTCCTAAGCCTTTCTTTTCTTTCTAAAAGTTAAATCCTCAGGGCCACACCCCTCCCTGTCTCTGTAACCTATTCCAGCCTTACTGCTCTTCCCAAACACTCAGATCCTCCTCCTTTGGCCGCTTGTGCATCTAATGTCCATTGGCCCTAATTTTGACAGCCATATCTACGCTCCAGAATGCACTCCATAAGCCCCTCCATCTCCCTCTCCCCCTCTTTCAGCTGCCAGACTTGGTTCAATGGTAGCAGTCTCCCCTCTGAGTCGGAAGGTTGTAAGTTTGAGTCAGACTCCACAACCTTGAACATATAATCCAGGGTGATATTGCAGTGCAGTACTGAGGAAGCGCTCTACTGTCGGAGATGCCGTCTTTCCAATGAGGTGTTAAACCGATGACCAGTCTGCCTTCTCAGGTGGATGTAAAATATCCCGGGGCAATATTCGACATAGAGCAGGAGAGTACTCCCAGGTGTCCTGGCCAATACGTATTCCTCAACCAACATCACTTAAACAGAGTATCTTGTCATTATCTCATTCCTGTTGGTGAGAGCTTTCTGTGTGTAAATTGCCAAGTTTCCTACATTAAAACAATGGTTGCACTTCACAAAGCACTTCATTGTCTGTAAAGCGCTTTGGAACGTCCTGAGGTCGTAAAGGGAGCTGTTTAAATGCAAGTTATTTCTCTCTTTCAGACATCCACGATACCCTTCTCTTGCTCCAACCTTTTCTCTTCCCTCCTGATATCACCTTCTTTGTCCTGGGTCCATATTTGTCTGTGAATACCTTTGTGAAGCGCCTTAGGATATTTATCTGTTTTAAATCCGCTATATAAATACAAGTAGTTATTGTTATATTTTACCATCCGCCACTCTCTTCATCCCACCATTGGTGGCCATTCCTTCAGAAAAATAAACTCTACTCTCGGAAACCCTTCTTTATCCCCTCCGTCTCTCCATTTCCATTTCTTACAGCCTCCTTAAACATACTCTTTGAACGAGGTTTTCATCAATTTTCCTGATATCTTCTTATTCGTTTTAAGCCCGTTGTCCCTCACGCCCCTGTGAAGCCCGTTGGGAATGTTTATTACATTAAAGGCGGTCTGTGAATGGGGGTTATTGTTGACCGTCATTGGAATGTGCTCATTAGTTGTCTACTGTAGGAGGAATGGTAATTTCTGGGCTAATATTCTTGTACCAGAAAGAGATTTAAATAATAGACAGACTTGGCCACAATTCTTGGAAATCTTCGTTGTTGGAACGACATAACTCGGTTCATGTACAGACATTGAAATAGTTTTGTACAAATGAGAGGCAGTCTTTAGCCAGTCTCTAAGATGAGACCAGCTACAGTGATTATTACGACGTTTTATTAGTTATTTCTCTTTTATCTATTTGATTATAACCCGTTTTACTGTTCTGTGGGGATAATGCCTCGGGTGAAGCTTTGGTAGATATTATCTTTGGTTAGGGCATGGTTGACTTTTTCCATCCGGTCTGTGATATCTCTGCTCCATGGGGCTGATTGATAAAGAGCCCCTGTGTTCTGACATTGCGGTGTCCTGGTATGAAATTAGTATGTTGATTTTTGCCGTGGGAGGGAGCGGGGAATCCATTGAACACTTATAGACCAGTGGCTCTAACATCAGTTTTGGAGAAACTCTTGGAACCAGTTAGTCGAGATGATTTGGACTTAGGGTGACGGAGCCCAAATATGCACAGAAAAAAAGCAGGGTTTAATAAATTGTGAGCAAAATGATAAAATAAATTCAAGAATGATACAGGCACCTTGGCTGCATTGAACAGACACGAGATAACTGCATTTTAATGTAAAGTGACAGACATTGGAAGAAAACAACGAATTTAATACATCCTTAATGAAAAGACGCTGGAGGATGTGGAATAAAAGAAAGATTAAAAGTACTCAAATATAGAATTCCATGGAATTGTGAGGGCAGCGAAATAAATCACAAACAAATGCCTGATAGTCTCCATGGTTATTTTCAGTATTGGAGGGAAACTCATGCTCGTGCCAAAACGGGTTTCCTACTTTAACGGATAGTCTTGAGCACCTTGTCCATCCGACGCATTCAGCTTCTTTCAATCCAGATGATCGCATGTCAAGGTCCTATGCTGAAGTCACCAGTTTGCATGATCGATTGGGACTTGACACCAATAGGTTGCGATTAATCCTTTATTAAATGTAACTAAGTATCAACACACGCAATAAATGAAAGTCAGCACGAATTTGTTAAAGGAAAATCCTGTTTGTCTAACTTGATTGAACTCTTTGATGAAGTAACGGAGAGGGTTGATGAGGGCAGGGCGGTTGATGTTGTGTACATGCACTTTCAAAAGGCATTTGATGAAGCATCACATAATAGACTTGTTAGCAAAATTAAAGCCCATGTGATTAAAGGAACAGTGGAAGCGTGGATACAAAATTGGCTAGGGGACAGAAAGCAGAGAGTAGTGGTGAACGGTTGTTTTTCTGTCTGGAGGGAACAATTCAGTGTTATTTCCCAGGGGTCAGTATTGGGACCATTTCTCTTTTTGATATATATTAATGATATGGACGTGAGAATACAGGGTATAACTACAAAGTTTTCAGATGGCACGAAACTAGGATATGTAGTAAACAATGTGAAGGATAGTAACAGACTTCAGGAGGACGTGGTCATACTGGTGAAATGGGCAGACACATGGTAGATGAAATTTAATGCTGAGAAATGTGAAGTGATACATTTTGGTAGAAATATCGAGGAGAGGCATTATAAATTGAATGGTATGATTTTAATGGGAGGAAGAGAGAGACCTAGGGGTGTATGTGCACAATTCCATGAAGTTGAGAAGGCTGTTAAAAAGGCATATGTGATTCTTGGCTTTATACATAGAGGCATAGAATACAAAAACAAAGAAGTTATGGTAAAACTTTATAAAACAGTGGTTAGGCCTCAGCTCGAGGATTGTGCTCAATTCTGGGCACCAAACACTCGGAAGAATGTCAAGGCCTTCGAGAGGGTGCAGAAGATATTTAGTAGAATGGGACCAGGGATCAGGGACTTCAGTTATGTGGAGAGACTGGAGAAGCTCGGGTTGTTCTCCTCAGAGCAGAGAAGGTGAATGGAATATTTACCAGAATGGTATCAGGGACGAGGGACGAGGTGGTGCTGAGCCGCCTTCTTGAACCGCTGCAGTCCGTGTGGTGACGGTTCTCCCACAGTGCTGTTAGGAAGGGAGTTCTAGGATTTTGACCCAGCAACAATGAAGGACCGGCGATATATTTCTTAGTCGGAATGGTGTGTGACTTGGTGGGGAACGTGCAGGTGGTGTTGTTCCCATGTGCCTGCTGCTCATGTCTTTCTAGGTGGTAGAGGTCGCGGGTTTGGGAGGTGCTGTCGAAGAAGCATTGGCGAGTTGCTGCAGTGCATCCTGTGAATGGTACACACTGCAGCGCCAGTGCGCCGGTGGTGATGGGAGTGAATGTTTAGGATGGTGGATTGGGTGCGAATCAAGCGGGCTGCTTTATCTTGGATGGTGTCGAGATTCTTGAGTGTTGTTGGAGTTGCACTCATTCAAGCAAGTGGAGAGTATTCCATCACACTCCTGACTTGTGTCTTGTAGATGGTGTAAAGGCTTTGGGGAGTCAGGAGGTGAGTCACTCGTCGCAGAATACCCAGTCTCTGACCTGCTCTCGGAGCCACAGTATTTATATGGCTGGTCCAGTTAAGTTTATGGTCAATGGTGACCCCCAGGATGTTGATGGTGCGGGATTCGGCGATGGTAATGCCGTTGAATGTCAAGGGGAGGTGCTTAGATTCTCTCTTGTTCGAGATGGTCATTGCCTGACACTTATCTGGCGCGAATGTTACTTGCCACTTATGAGCCCAAGCCTGGATGTTGTCCAGGTCTTGCTGCATGCGGGCTCGGACTGCTGCATTACTTGAGGGGTTGCGAATGTAACTGAACATTGTGCAATCATCAGCGAACATCCCCATTTCTGATCTTATGATGGAGCGAAGGTCATTGGTGAAGCAGCTGAAGATGGTTGGGCCTAGGACACTGCCCTGAGGAACTCCTCGTCTTCAAAACCCTCCATGGTCCTCGCCCCCTCCCTATCTCTGTAACCTCCTCCAAAAGATTGAATCAACACCGACAACCCCATGTCACCCCACCCGATCAAGGATTGTAACCCACCCATTTATCTCCTCCACAGCTCATGTACACTCTACGCACGATCAATGCTGGGACACTCAGTTCTGTTATACACACTGACAGTACTGGGACATTCACTCCTGTTTTACACACAGTCAGCGCCGCGATGCTCCGTCCTGTCAGAATTGGACGTATTGTACTTCCATCTTTTAAAAGGTATTGGAACTCAGTTCTAAGATTGATCCGACTCACTTCATAATAATTCATCAATCAGCTTGTCTTATCACCAAGATATCAAGGAACAGACACACTGTGTTTAAAAGAAAGCTGATTTATTTGACACCTTTAAAGAATATTAAACTCCAGCCCAGTTAAAGGGATTATTAACATCAGAAACAAACCCAAACTGTCAGAATGAACATGGTTCAGTCCTGGGTGTGATTAACAGCAGCAACAACATCAGAATCCAACCCCCGCAGTCACATGTGAACCCACTGGTGACTCAGTAGATGGGACGAACGAATGAATCCCTTCCCACACACGGAGCAGGTGAACGGCCTCTCCCCATTGTGACTGTTTCGATGAGTTTCCAGCCGGGACGAGAAACTGAATCCCTTCCCAGAGTCCACACATTTCCACTGTTTCTCCTTGGTCCGGGTGTCCTTGTGTCTCTCCAGGTAGGATGATCAGTTGAAGCCTCGTCCACGCACACAACACGTGTCTGGTTTCTCCCCGCTGTGAATGGTGTGATTTTTTTTCCCGGCTGTTTTACTGGTTAAAGCTCCTTCCACAGTCAGTGCACTGGAACACTCTCACTCGGGTGTGTGTGTCTCTCGGTGCTTTTCTAGTTACACTAATATTTGAAATCATTTCCCACAGACAGAACAGACAAACATTCCTCCTTCTATAATCGAAGGCCGATGATCTTCAGTGCTGGTGAATCGAGTGACTGTCAGATGTTGAAGTGATGTTTGTGTTGAGTTTCCCGTCTGCAAATCCTCAACTTGTAATACCCTGTAAAAGGATTTTACAAAATTCCTCACTGTGAACACACGGAATACAGGATAGAAATTCAGAACAGGCAATTCTAGTTTCTATGTAACATTCTTCCCGCTCATTTCCCCAGACTGTAAATCCCCGTCCCACACGCTCACCCTCCTCCCTCTGCTGAAATGCAAACCCATCGCACCATCTCCAACATTTTTCCTTCTATTTATGTTTCCACTCCCCCTGAAGGTGCTGAATCTGACTGGGTTCAGTTCTACACTCACTGGTTCCCCTCCCTCACTTCCCCTGAAGCTCCTGACTCTGTAGAACAGAATCCAGTCAGAGTCAGGACGTTCAGAGGAGGGGAGGGAGGGAAACCAGTGAGAGTAGAAGTGGGCCCAGTCAGAGTCAGGACCTTCAGGGGTGGAGAGGGATGGGAACCAGTGATTGTAGAACTGAGCCCAGCCAATCACTGGTTTCCCCCCCTCTCTCCTCCCCTGAAGTTGCTGACGCTGGCTGGGTGGTTCTGCTCTCCGCCTCTATTCGACATGATGTCCCTCCCTTTAACTGCCTGCAAGTTGTCCATCTGTGATACCTCCCACTTTTGGTGATGTTGGCTCCCTGACCAGTCACCATTTCTCCTTCATTTACAGACACTCCCTAACTCGTCACCATTTCTCCTTCATTTATAGACACTCCCTGATCAGTCACCTCCTCTCTCCACATCTCCCTCCAGATGTCCTTTCAATTGTGAACAAGGCCCTTGCCATCCACAACCTTATTACTGATGGCTGCATTGAGCAACATAGGAACAAGAGTCAGCCATTCAGCTCCACGAGCCTGTTCCGTCCTTCAATTAGGTCATGGCCGATCTGTATCTTAACTCCATCCACCAGCCTTGATACCATGAACGTTAATACCCTGGCCAAACAAAAATCTATCAATCTCAGTTTTGAAATTATCAATTGAACCCTAGCCTCAATAGCTTTCAGGTGGAGATTGTTCCAGATTTCCCCTCCCCTTTGTGTGAAGAATTGCTTCCTGACATCACCACTGAACGGCCTAGCTCTAATTTTACGGTGATTCCCCCTTGTTCCAGACTCACCAACTGGAGGAAGTAGTTTCTCTCCATCTAGCCTTTCAAATCCTTTAATCATCTAAACACCTCAATTAGATCACACCTTAATCATGCATATTCAAGAGAATACAAACCTAGTCTATGCATCTTTCCTGATCATTTGCACAAATCATCAGTGCAATTACAGGACAGAAATACACAGACAGTTCTGGTTTCTCTGGAACATCCTACTAAGCTGTAAATCCCACGTCCCACACTCTCCCTCCTTGCCTCCATTAAGCTGTCAATCCCCCGTCACAAACTTTCCCTCCTCGCCCCTATTAAGCTGTAAATCCCCCGTCCCACACTTTCCCTCCTTGCCCCTAATAAGCTGTAAATTCCCCATCCCACACACTCTCCCTCCTTGCACCTATGAAGCTGTAAATCCCCCGTCCCACTCTCTCCCTCCTTACCCTTATTAAGCTGTAAATCCTCCGTCCCACACACTTTCCCTCCTTGCCCCTATTAAGCTGTAAATTCCTCGTCCCACATTCTCCCTCCTTGCCCCTAAAAAGCTGTAAATCCCCCGTCCCACACACTCCCTCCTTGCCCCTAAACAGCTGTATATCCCCCGTCCCACACACTCTCCCTCCTTGCCCCTATTAAGCTATAAATCCCCCGTCCCACACTCTCCCTCCTTGCTCCTATTCAGCTGTTAATCCCCCGTCCCACACACTCTCGATCCTTGCCCCTATTAGCTGTAAATCCCACGTCCCACACTCTCCCTCCTTGCCCCTATTAAGCAGTAAATCCCCCGTCCCACACACTCTCCCTCCTTGCCCCTATTAAGCTCTAAATTACCCGTCCCACACACTCTCCCTCCTTGACACGTCCTCGATGTTTGAAATCCAGATTTAACGCAGGCTCTAATTTTTTCTCCCTTTCTCTCCTGAAGGTGCTGCGTGATGGTGGCGTTCGGACCCAGTCACTGTTTGCCCTCCAGTAACCGACCAAGTGGTAATTCTGCACTTGTAAGCCTATACAGCAAGCTGTAGGCATTTCAACCATGGGGAGCAGCACAGCCAGAGTCCCTGGCTGATTCTGTCTGGCAAAGCTGAGGCCAACGGGAGCAGATCAACAACAACCTGCATTTACACTGAGCGGAGTCTCAGCAACACCGAGTGCGGCTCAGGCCCAGAATCAGAGCCGGGTGGCCCGGCGGACGGGCGGGTGTCCCCGGGCTCCATTGAACCCCTCATCCACCGCTTCCCCAGTCTTCCCCGCTGCTTTCCGGTTTCTTCTCCCGTTTCCACCGAGTCCGACTCACGACAAACGACAGGACCGAGGCACTCCAAGAATGGAGGGCGGGCCTGGGGAGCATTCGCATTCTGAGCTGGCAATCAGCGTCTTGGAGCAAGAGAGGTGTTTCCTGGGCGCGGGGGATTGTGGGGCCCGCTCCGAGATTTAGTCGCCGGGTGTTTGTCAGTGTTTTATTGCCCGGGTCGCGCACAGAACCGTGTGGAGAAATACAGACTGAGGAATTCAGAGCCGGTTTGCTAAACAGACACTCACCATACAATGTAGAAGAGTTTAGGAACAAATATTTCTGAAGAGGCTTTTAATCCATTTTACGTTCACAAATTTTTAAAAAAATCATTCTTGGGATATGGACGAAGCTCGCAAGGCCAGAAAATATTGCCAGTCCCGAGTTGCCTCTTGTGAAGGTGGTGGTTGGCCTTCTTCTTGCACCGCTGCAGTTCGTGTGGTGAATGTAATCCCACAATGCAAGGAGATTCAGGATTTTAACCCAGCGACGATGAAGAAACGGTGATAAATGCCCAAGTCAAGACTTGGACGGGAACTTGGAGGTGATGGTGATGCTGCACCTGCTGGAGGTTGTGGGGTTGGGAGGTTCTGTCAAAGAAGTCCTATCGAGTTGCAGATGTATAAAGCATATGATTCAAAAGCGAAGCGAAATGGTTAAAGCGAACATCGATTTGCCTTTATTGTGACTTGAAGAAAACTCGAGTCAGAAGACATTATTGTTTGGCGTCCCTGGGGGAAGTGTTTTTCTTCCACTGGGTCACGAGAAAAAAAAAAGCTTGAAAAACACTGGGGTAGAGAGTGCATGGGGTGTGGGAGGGGATTAAATTGGGTAGGTTGATTCCATGATCTGCTAGAGTAGACGTGCGCTGTGGGAGGAGATAAATGGGCATGGCACAGTCCTCGAGCGGGGGAGGAGAGAATGCGTGCACAGAATCCATGATAGGGTGGAGTGACATGGGGTTGTCGGTGGAGTTTAAATCGCTTGGAGGAGGTTAGAGAGATAGGGAGGGGGCGAGAGTCATGGAGGGATTTGAACACAGTGATGACGATTTTAATTCGAACCGTTGCCAGACTGGGAGCCAGCATAGTAACTCACGAACAGAAACTTACGGTTCAGTGCCCGGCAGACAGGTGGATAAGACATTGATGTCCGCGGGGGAACAGTGAGGGTCACAGCAGCAGTCGAGTTCGCAGAATCCGCCAGTCAGGTCACAGGTACAAATGGGAACGGCTGGAAGAAAATGCACACACACAGTGAGATCTTCCAACAGAGTACGGACGATCTCAAAGACCACCTTCCTCCGTTGTCTGAATCCACGATCGCCATCTTCTGCATCTCCCGAAGTCAATCTGCAGACTTCTCCTCCAACTGCTTTCTAATCACCGAATTGGAGCCTCCAGATACCCAGCACAACCCACTTAATAAAAAATAATCTTAATGCGGAGAGAATGGAGAAGCTGGGATTACTCTCTTTGGAGCAGAGAAGGTTCAGGGGAGATTTACCAGAATGGTACAGGGGATGAGGGACTTCAGTTACGTGGAGAGACTGGAGAAGCTGGGATTGTTCTCCTTCGAGCAGAGACGGTTAAGAGGAGATTTAATAGAGGGTGTCAAAATGAGGAGGGGTTTTGATAGAGTCGATGGGGAGAAACTGTTGCCACTGGCGGGAGGGTCGGTAACCAGAGGACACAGATTGAAGGGAATTGGGGAAAGAGCCAGAGGGAGATGAGGAGAATGATTTTAGGCAGCGAGTTGTTCTGATCTGGAATTCACTGCCTGAAAGGGCGGTGGGAGAAGATTCAATAATAACTTTCAAATGGGAATCGGGTCAATCTTTGAAGGGGGAAATTTGCGCGAATGTGGGGAAAGAGCAGGGGAGTGGGATTAATCGGATCTCTCTTTCACAGAGCCAGCACAGGCGCGATGGGCCAAGTGGCTTCTTTCTGTGCTGTTTGATTCTCGCTCACATTTGAGCTCCGACCCACGGCCCGTTTGACTGGGAGGCGGTACCTTGAGATAGGACAACCTGGAAATTGGGATCTTACATTCTTTTTGTACATGTGCACTAACTTGCAATGACTGGTGTATATGGACACACAGACCCTTTTGTTCCTCTACTGTCCCTAATTTCTCACCATTAAGAAAATATACCAATTTCTCAACTGGTGCCTGCAATCGATGCTCTTTGTAGAACCATCCACATCTTTACTGTCCACCTCTGTTTCTGCTCTTCACTGTCCAATAATAACAGACACAGTGAGACTGGAAGTATTTTTTAATATTTCAAAATGTACGTTATTTCATAAAATATATGGATACTCACAGTTCAACGTAAATATCACAGTTACAATTCAAAACAATACAATACAGATCGTACACACGATGATTCCTTTGTTACAATTTAAAACAAAGTACATATCTTCTAATACATGCGATATAATGCAAGGTGGGGTGACCTTAAACATTGGCCTTTCCCCATAGAGCCTTTGAGTGGGCCGCACATTGCTTCAGTGCGTCCCTCAGCACGTACTCCGGGACGTTGGAATGCGCCAGTTGCAACATTTGGTCAAGTTCAGTTCCATCAGCTGGAAGATCAGGAGGTTTTGGGTGGGCCAAAGTGCATTCTTCACCGAGTTGATGGTCTTCACAGTTTCCTGTGTTACCGAGTTGTTGGGGTGAACGACTCTTCGACTCCACGGTATAGGGGTCCTGTCTTGTGGAGAGTGGTTATCACCTTTTACCTGAATACACGGATCCATTCGCCCACATTCATGTCTTTGTTTGGAAATCACTGTCTGATGTCTTTCACACACCTGTCCACCCTTGGGGTCAGAGGATTAGGGGGTAATTTCACCTTCACTGCTTAGGCCGTAAACTGAGAGGGCAGAAATTAAAATCTGCTCGGTTCTATAAGGGGCGGGTGACCCGCTCCAACAGTTCAGTCCCCAGCGATGGTGAAAATTTCCCACTACGTGTTGTGAACCTATGCAGTTTGAGACAATGGACCAGCTTATGGGCTTCGATGATTGATAGTAGGGAGTAGGGCAGGAAAGGTGTGGCCGATTTTAAGTACCCGCGCCTGGCGGAAATTGGGTGGATGAGCCTATTAAATGGTGTCAGGTCACTTACCGCCCCTTTAACGCTGGCGTTCCTGCCTCCACCATCGTGGCTCGTGTCCTGAGAAGAGCGGCCGCAGCAACACTCACCTGTTTCCGGTCAGGCCACGTGTAAAATGTAAATCAGTGCATTATGATGTGCGCGGGACATCATTTAACGTTGGTTACAACTGGATGGGGGAGCCGCCCTTTCGATGGGCATTGAGTGATTTATTTTATTCACTGAGAAATTTATTTTTACATTATATTTTCTGGGGCAAGGAGGAGCAAGAGTGCTTTCCCTTGGCCTGCTTCGGTCATGCGAAATCTCCGGGCCCCTGATGATCTCGGAAATGTACCAGGAGGTTTCCTTATAGATCTGTGTAATGAGGCCCAGACTCATGTCACAATAAACTCCCTGCAGTGAGTAAACATTGCTGCACAGCAGCTCAGGGAGGAAACGATCTCAGGAACTGCCCACTGTACTTTGAAATTACATTAATATTTTACCAGTTAGTAACGGTCCGGGTGTTGCTCCATTACTATTCTGTTCTGTTCAAAACAAATGTCCCAATGAACAGGACGCTGTCTGAACCTGACAGCTCACCCTCAGTCCATCCCACTGGGCAGTGTGTGCGATGGGAAATAATCATCAACCGAAAAGGAGGATTTGATTTTATTCATTTTAGGACTTAAACATTTAATACTGAAATCATATTATTTCCAGACTAATAACAGCAAACCATTTCATGTTAGAATCACATCGTGTACCATTTCACAACATCGCATTTGTCGGGTAAAATACCATTCCTGTCTGGTATTTCCAAATGTATTTATAGTATTGGATTGATATCAGTTACTTTAGTGAACTCATTGATGTCAGGCGCGGTGAATAACGAGCGCCCGAACCGCGACCTCTAGTCTTACGTCACCGACAATCGTGAAAATCGACACTAATTGACTCTTTTTAAAATTTCTGATGAAAAATCTTTGGACTTTTCTATGATTTAAGTAAGGTGACAATTAGATTCAGAGGGTATTTCACCCCGTTCTTCAGCTCCTCTCTGAATTTAGTCTGGGTCACAGCATAAATACACGTGTTGGTGCAGGAACTGAGAAGTTGAAGCATAAATGCGGCTGATTCAGTGTGACTGGCGATGTAGTACTGGCCGGTGGTTTGCAGAGAGATAACATAAAAAACTTCTGCGCTCCATAACAATATAAAACTGCTCGATATACTGAAGAGTAAAATGATGGATTTCCTTCGGTTTTCCATTTCGGGATCCTTGTGATTCTCTCCATTGCTGCGGCCCCGGAGACCTCGGCGGATTTTACTGGCCGCTAAAATGTGCCTGGCGGTGAGAACATTGAACAGCAAAATCAGAAAGCATGGGAGACAAACCATTAACAGAAGATAAAACAAGGAAAACGTTGCCCATGCGGGTGAAGTGAAAAAGGTCGGTTTCATGACACAACCCCAGGATTCATTGTCCATTGTATATTCCGGGTCAAATACAAAGTACCAGGGAATGTTGAGTAAACAGCTCATCGCACTCACCACCCCGATGACAACAGCCGCCGTTTTCTCGGTGCAATATTTTGTTTTCAGCTTTTGAAATCCAATGGCCACAAATCGATCAAAGGTGAAAACCACTGTGAACCAGACAGAGGCCGCTGTGGCTGCTAATTTCAGGACGTCAATAAGACTGCACACGGGGGTAATGGTCAAGAATGAAACTGGGAAATAAATATTAACAATGCGCCACATTATGACATCAGTGATAACGACTAGGAGATCGGCCGCCGCCATTCCCACCAGGTAGCGAGTGATACATTTCGAGAGTCCGCACTTTCCTCGGGACAGGATCACAATCGCCACCAAGTTAACTGTAAGAGAGAGAAACGGAAGCAGAGAAATTACTGATCAGACCTGGAGTTAAAGCAACAGTTTGAGAAAATTTGGGATAAAATTTCCAGATTTGTTGCTGCATCGTACGGTGGAAACTGACTCACTGATCTTGGCGGCGCTTTTGAGCAGAGAAATGTTTTTAAATATTATTACGAATAGTGAATTGGGAAATCGATACAGAAACTGAATAAAGTGTGCACCAGATCCACTTGAAGAACTGAGGGCGCAGTATCGATGCGGAAGGAGAAGAGCTGGAATCCAACGGATTAACGCCGGATTCGGGCTCCAGATTGTTGGAAAAGTAAGCGAGGGCCAGGAAGGTTAGGGGACACGGGGAGCTACTGCTGGTTTGTTGCTCTGGGTTAAGAGAGCCGACAGGGGCTTGCACAAAACAGGAAAGTTGAGATCTGCGGCGGTGATATTGAGGCTGCGGATTGGATTGGAGGAGGCAACTTGAGGCCGAGCCAGTGAGTGAGATTGGGAGGAAGACAAAGGAAAAGGACATGTATGAGCTGGAGGGAAAGTGGAAAATATGGAGCATCGGATGGGGAGACAGAGGATTCATTGCAATGGAGGAGAGGCTGGGATTCACAGGGAGAGACTGCAGCGGACGGTTACAAGAAACCTAATCTATAGGTCCCAGCAACACAACGCAATTAATGAATTCAACTTTTAATTTCTGTGGTTGTTGGTGTTACTGGACAGTTCGTTGGGTAAATAATGTGTTCAATAAATTTACTTTGCACAATCAATAAAATTAAATTAAAATGGATTAACTAAATTAGGCTCGTTCTTTATTGAATTAAGCTGACACATAGATTCTTACCTACAATATCCGAATAAACCAATGCGATCAAGAAATCGCTGATTTTAATCTTCAAATATATTTCAATTATTTTTAAATATCCAGTCAGCAATCAAGTTAAAGAAACATTCACATAAACAGACTGTGGACCTGATAGCGATAAAAAAAACCCGGACAGAGTACAATAAAACTCTCACAAACTGACAACTTCCTAAAAACACCTTTAAGTCCCACTTCCTCTTTATAATTGTACTGGAAGTTTCAGCAGTTCATTCGGATGAATTGTTCACTCCTCTGCTGCTCTCTCTCTCTTCCCCTCCCTCTCTGTCTCTCTCCGTCTCTGTCTCTCTCTCTCATTCTGTGTGTGGGTGTGTGTCTCTCTCTCTTTCTCTTTCGTGCTGCCACCTCTCGTTTTCCTTCCCAGTTCTTTCTCAGACGTCTCGATTTCTCCGCACTCTCTCTACTGTCTTTCGCAATGCCCCTTTTCACATCCGAGTAAATCCTAACATCATGCGTCTGCTTTCTCTTCACCAGCACCGTGTTCCAACGATCCTATTCTTAGTGTCAGTTTGTTAAATAGTGAAGCCTCCGTGAATAGTTTAATGTTTCTACAGATCATCCAAGATTCCGCCTGTTCATCTCCAGTGTTCACTTCATCTACAATGCATGGAACAGAAAAGATTGGAATGCCTCTTCCATACACAACTCAGAATAATTGAAGTTCCTTCCCCTGTAATTACAAAGTACAGCGTTAGATGGCGGAATTGTTCAATTAACAAAACGCCAACATCACCGCTGCAATTTATGTACTACAGATAAATAGAAGGGCTCATGATTCCAACATATGAAGTGCAAACTGATACGACATAACCTCAAAAGTTACATTTTACAGTGAATTTATCCACAGTGAAGCAGAGAATGAGATGTGAAAGAATCAGCAACAAACTCAGTTCAATAGGCGGACATCTGATACGGCGTCAGATATACACACGGTTAAATAATATTTCACAACAGTGGTAACCAATAAATTCATTGAAATCCTAGTTAAACTGAACCATATTATTGGGGAGGGAGTAAATTGCGTTGCCTTCTTGCATCACTGAGACCGTGAGCTGAATCTTTTTCAATCACTGAAAATACATTGATGAAAAAATATTCCAGGACATGTTAATTCCACAACATGAAACTGTTAACAGCTCCTGGTGGTCTGTTACCCCCTCTTAGCCCAGACACCTGATTCCAATACATTCAGTACAGAGAATAATCCAGTATCATTGCCGGGGGTGGATATTCAAGATCGTAACGAACACAATGCAATTGCCACAAGACAAAAAGAGCAGAGACTTAGGACAGTCAATCAATTGTTAGAACCGAACCGTCCACTGCCTAATACACGATGGGAGAAAAATAGTGCCAAGTAAAGCAATAGAGTTAATACTGATTTACACCATGAACAGCTCAGATAATGGGTTACCTGGAATTCCAACGGCTGCAAGAACAGGATAATAAATACATTCAATCTGATACATTACTGAATATCCCATTTCTGTGAGAAGCAATGACTTCTGTTGTTCTGGAAACCGCAGCTCCGGCAGGCAGTCTGAGTGGATTCATTACAGCGATCCCTGATTTATACATGGCGTAAATCTCCACTGACACGGTTATACCCCTGATCATTGCTATTAGTTACAGTCATTTGAACAAACACATTACATCTGCAGCTTTGACTCCGATGTAAATGATGACGTGGATATATCACAAACATCTCAAAGTTCAGAACCTTGTCTTAATGAGACCTCTCTCCGGAATAAAGTTAAAAGCTGTGCTCAGAAAGGACTGATCCAACAACAATGAGCGGCTTCATTTACAGTTTTCATATAGTTGTATTGACCATGTTCACTCCTGCCGATTAATTTAAAAATTTTACAGATTTCTCTACATTGTACACTGAAGCCAGGGGCAAAAGCAAACACGTTTCACTCTGTTCCTGCAGTTTCCCAGTTAAAGTATGAATTTTGAGTCTCTGACACGAAGAGAGCCTCAAAAAGGTACCCCATCCTTTCAGGCAGTGCTTTGCAACCCTCGTTGTTAAAAATATGCTCCTCATTTCCCCTCTAGTTGTTTTGGAAATTATTTTAGACCTATGACCTCTGGTTACCAATCCAGTTGCCAGAGTATACAGTTTCCACTATTTGCTCCATAAAAATCCCTCATTATTTTGAACAACACTAATGGTCTCCCCTTAACCTTCTCTGATCTATGGAGAAGAATCCCAGCTTCTCCAATCCCTCCACATAACTGAAGTCCGTCATCCCTGGCATCACCCTGGTAAATCTTCTCTGTACCCTCTCCAAGGCCTTGACATCCTTCTTAAAGTGTGGTGCCCAGTGTTGTGCACAATACTCCAGCTGAGCTCTAACCAGTCTTTGGAAAAGGTTTAACATGACTTCCCGATATGTCTATTCAAAGCGTCTATTTACAAACCCATGTATCCCATTCGCTTGCTTAACCGTCTTATCAACGTGCCCTGCCACCTTCAAAGATTTGTGAATATACGCCCCCAGGTCCGTCTGCTCTTCCACCGCCCTCAAAACAGTACATTAAGATACATCGAAACCACAGCACAGAAACAGGCCATTCGGCCCAACTGGTTTATGCCAGCTTTTATGCTCCACACGAGCCTCCTCCCTCCCTATTTCATCTATCCCTCGCTGGACACCATATTTGTTTCTCCCTCTTGTCCTCATCTAGCTTCCCTTTAAATCTACGTTATTTGCCTGAACTACTCCCTGTGGTAGCGCGTTCCACATTCTAACCACTCTTTATGTCAAGAAGTTTAACCTGAATTCCTGGATTTATTAGTGACTATCTTATATTTATGACCACTAATGTTGGTCTCCCTCACAAGTGGAAACATTTTCTCTACATCTACCCTACCAAACCCGATCATTATCTTTAAGACCTCAGTCAGGTCACCCCTCAGTCTTCTCTTTTCGACAGAAAAGAGATCCATCCTGTTCGGCCTTTCCTGATAAGCATATCCTCTCAGTTTGGTATCATGCCTATGAATCTTTTTTTGCACCCTCTCCAATCCCTGTATATCCTTCCTATAATATGGATACCAGACTGAGCACAATAATCGAAGTGTGGCCGAACCAAGGCTCCACATAAGTTTAAAATAACTTCTTTGCTTATCAATTCTATCCCTCTAGAATTCAATCCCAGTGCTTGATTTGCCTTTTTAAAACCTGCGTCGCTACTTTTAGTGATTTCTGTATTTGTGCCCCAAGATTTTATTAAAATTTCAAAACATACTTTATTTCATAAAATTTAAGGATACACACATTTCAATGTAAATGTCACAATTACCGTTCAAAACAATACGATACAGATCATACACTCAATTACCTCATTATTATAATTCAAAACACAGAACGTATCTTCTAATACATGCTGTACAATACAAGGTGAAATGGCCTTACACGGTGGCCTTTCTCCATGGAGCCTTTACGTAGGCAGGACCTCTCTCCAGTGCGTCCCTCAGCACATAATCCTGGAACGTGGAGTGTGCCAGTCGGCAACAATCGATCATGGACAGCTCCTTCAGCCGGAAGACCAGCAGGTTTCGGGCGGACCAAAGGGCCAACTTCACCGACTTGATGGTCTTCCAGTAGCAGTTGATATCTGTCTTGTGCGTCCTGGGGAACTGCCGGTAGAGCACAATGTCCTGTGTTATTGAGGCGTTGGGGATGAACCAGGGCAGATACAAACACATCTGTCTCCACATATTCTGCACCAAGGGGCAGCCCAGCAGAACATGGACGATGGTTTCCCTCTTGCTCCAGTTTCGAGAGCAGCTCGCGGTGATGCTGAGATTCAGTGCGTGTTGGTAGGAACGCAATGCGAGGGCCCTTCTCACCATCATCCAGGCTACACCCTGGCGCCGGTTGGTCAGTTCTGGCAATGAGTCATTCTGCCAAATGGCATCGACCGTCTGGTCGGGGAACTGCTGGATCAGATCCACCCTCTCCTTTACCTGCAGGACTCCCACTGTCTGGCGGCCTTGTGGTCGTCAGGATCCTCTCCATCTGGGACAGGTGGGGTTGGGGGATTACGGTTCAGTTGGACGGGAAATCTTGCGTCTGCTTGGCCAGCGTGGCCAGACTCAGCCTTCTCAGTGTGGTGGACAGGTAAAAACTCAGCACGTCGTGACACTTGGCGTTTGCGTACTGGGGCTCTACACATATCCCCAGTCAGCCACACACAAAGGTGGCCTTCAGGATCAGAGTAGCTTTGGGGACACTCTTTCCCCCTTTGTCTGGGGTCTTGTACATGGTGTCTCTGTGGACACGTTCTGCCTTGGACCTCTGGACAAAGTGCAAGATAGCTCGGGTGACTGTGACGGCGGATCGGCGGGGTATGGGCCAGACCCTGGCCACGTGGAGCAACACTGCGAGTACTTCACACCTTCTCACCAGGTCCCTGCTGGTTAGAAGAGAGGGAGAGCCCTACCTACATCCCAAGCTTCTGTTTGGCCTTGGCGACCCGCTCTCCCCAGTTCTTGGCGCAGTCCAGGGGCCCCCCGAACCGGATGCCCAGCACCTTCACGAAATCGAAACTAACAAGAGACCGGGCTTCCCACCTGCCAAATAACATGGCCTCGCTTTTATTTCGGTTCACTCTGGCCCCCGAGTGCAGCTCGAAATGGTCGCAGATGCCCATCAGTCTGTGAACCGACCGCTGATCGGAGCAGTAGACGGTGACGTCGTCCATGTAAAGGGAAATTTTAACTGAGAGCCTCCACTGCCTGGGATCGTCACCACCACACTAACAACCCCAACCCCCTCCCCCCGATGCCTGCGACCATCCTGATGGATGCAGCAAACGGATCGATACAACACACAAACAAGACCACGGAGAGAAATAGCCCTGCCTTACTCCAGATCTGTTTGGAAAGCTCTCCGGCTCCCATCCATTGAATAGGACTGCACTATAGATGTCCGTGTAGAGCAGTCGGATCCAATCGTGGATTCCCTCCTCAAACTACATTTTAAAGAGCACGTCCATCAAGTACATGTGGGATATTCTGTCGAAAACCTTCTGCTGGTCTAGGCTGATGAGCCAGGTGTTCACCCCGCATCCTGCACGTAGGCGATCGTATCAATGAGTAGTGAAAGGCAATCAGGCATCTTCCCGCCAGGTTCAGTACAGGTCTGATCCGGGTGGATCTCCAGCTCCAGAGCAGAGCCTGTTGGGACGACCTTCGACAGAATCGTGTAGTCAACATTTAGCATCGAAATGGGTGCCCAATTTCTGATTTCTTCCCTCTCCCCCTTCCGATTGTCGATGAGGGTGATGATGCCTTTCTTCATGGACTCTGACATGTTGCCTGTCAGAAGCATACCCCCGTACACTTCCAGTAGGTCTGGGCCTATCCAGTCCTTCAGAGCCGAGTGCGACTCAACCAATAAGCCATCGCTCCCAGAAATTCCACTCTTCTCGAAGGACTGGACGGACTCTGTCAACTCGTCCAAGGTCCGTGGCCGATCCATGCTCTCCCTCTCGCTGTCTTCTAAAACCTCCATAATAAAGGACAGGAAGGACTGGGAAGCAATGCACTGTGGGCTTCACGTCATACAGCCCAGTATAAAAGGACTTGTGGACCCTCAGAATGTAGGCCTGCAAGGACGTCAGCGAGCCATCTTCCTCCTTCAGGCTGCTGATCACAGACGTCATCCGGAAGAAGCGCGGGCACTTCTCGCCTTGCTCCACGGAGCGGACTTTGGACGGGAAGATGATCTTTGAGGATTCAGAGGTGACGACCGAGGCTTGCTTGCCCTTCACCTCTCTGAGTTCCTCTGCAGTCAGAGATAAAAAGAGCGGGAGTCGGAGGCCCCATCGGTGCCCCAATCGATGCCCCAGTTGGTAGCCCCAGTCGGAGGTCCCAGTCGGAGACACCAGTCGGAGGCCCCAGTCAGTGGCCCCAGTCGGTGGTTCCAGTAAACATTTGGTGAAATCAGAAACAAAACTAAAATCAAGCAGTGACTTCACTGGACAGCAGGTAGATGATCGGTTGGTGAGTATTACTATTAGGGTAGTGGGTTAAACTAAGAGATTACATGTATAACTTAAAGTAGATAACCTTATTAGTTAATAAAACTAAGAATTGCAAGTGTACAAAAAATTCCAGTGAAGTAAATACATAAAACACGGTTAGATGGGGATGGCAGGGCAGGCGGTGCCGTAACTGCAGCATGTGGGATTTGGTGCAGAGCATGGAGATCCCTGGCAACCACATCTTAGATTAGATAATAGTTTATATTCGTTCAGTGACTGCGAGTCAGGCAGGTGTGGGGACCAAGGGTATAGTGCAGGAGGAGCCTCGGTACTTGACCTTGTCCAACAGGTACGAGGTACTTGCTACAGGTGTGGATGAAAGAAAAGACTGCAGGGAAGATGACCAAACTGACCATGGCACTGTGGTACAGAAGGCCATTCAAGTGGGGAGAGTAAAAATGAATGTGGTAGTGGTGGAGGATAATGTAGTCAGGGGGAATCGATATTATTCTCTGCAGCCGCGATCGGGTGTTCCGAAGGCTGTTTTAGGTTAAGAACATCTCCTCGTGGCTGGAAAACAACTTGGAGCATGAAGGGGTGGATCCAATTATCGTGGTCCACGTAGGAACTAACGACAAAAGTAGAACCAAGAATATGTTTCTGTTGAGACAGTTTGAGCTGGGGTCCAAATGAATAAGCAGAACCTCAAAGGTAATAGCCTCTGGATAGCTCCCTGAGGCATGTGCAAATTGGCACAGGGACAAACAGATCAAAGAGTTAACTGCATGGATCAAAGAGTGGTATGTGAGATAAGGGTTTCGAATCATCGGGCACTGGCACCAGTACTCGGGAAAGAGGGAGCTGTTCCATCGTGACGGGTTCCACTTAAACTGAGCTGGGAGCAGCATCCTGGCGAATGGAATAACTAGGGCTGTAGATAGGGCTTTAAACTATAAATGGAGAGGGGTGAGGTGGACGGAAATTCTGAAATCTAATGTGAAAAGTCAAGACAAGAAAGCAATGTAGTGATTTGGGTAAAGATAAGCAGTGTGTGGCAGGAAGGGACAGAGAGTTTAACGTTAATAGTGCATCAGCAAATAAAGTCAAAGCAGGAAAAAATGGTAAAAAGTCAAAATTAAAGGTTATTTATCTGAACGCATGGAGCATTCGTAACAAGATAGACGTACAAATAGAAATGAATAGGTTTGATCTAATAGCCATTATAGAGACATGGTTGCAAAGTGATCAAGGTTGGGAACTAAATATTCCAGGGTACATGACGTTTAGGAAAGAATGAAAAAGTATCCCTAATAATAAAGGATGACATAAGGACAGTGGTGAGAAAGGATCTTGGCTCGGAAGATCAGGAAGTAGAATTAGTATAAGAAATAACAAGGTGCAGAAAACACTGGTGGGTGTAAATTATAGGCCTTCCAATAGTAACTATACCGTTTAACAGAGTATTAATGATGAAGTAATAGGAGCTTGTAACAAAGGTATTACAGTAATCATGGGCGACTTTAATCTTCATATAGACTGGGCAAATTAAATTGGCAAGTGTAGTTTGGAGGATGAGTTCATGGAATGCATTCGAGACGGTTTCCGAGAGCAATACATAATTGAACCAACCAGGGAACAGGCTATTTTAGATTTTGTATTTAGGGACAGGGTTAATTAGTAATCTCACAGTAAAAGATCCTCTGGGGAAGAGTGATCATAATATTATAGGTTTTCACATTGAGTTTGAGGGTTACGGACTTAAGTCAGAAACTAGAGTTTTAAACTTAAACAAAGCCAATTACATGGTTATCAGGGCGAGTTGGTTAAAGTACATTGGGAAATTAGATTAAAAGGTATGAGGGTTGATTAGCAAAGGCAAACGTTAAAAGAAATATTTCGATGTTCACAACAAATACACATTCCATTGAGAAATAAAAACTCCACGGGAAAAGTGATCCATCTGCTAATGAGAGTGTGGAGCTTAAATTAATTAATATCAATAGAGAAAAAGCACTTGAGAAACTAATGGGACTGAAAGCACATAAATCCCATAGACCAGCTGGCCTACAACCTTGACTTCGAAAAGAGATCGCTGCAGAGATAGTGGATGCATTGGTTATGAACGTATGAAATTCCCTAGATTCTAGAACGGTCTCAGCGGATTGGAAGGTAGCAAATGTAACCCCGTTATTCAAGAAAGGAGGGAGATAGAAAAGAGGGAACTACAGGCTGTTTAGCCTAATATCAGTCGTCGGGAAAATGCTGGCATCCATTATTAAGGAAGTGGTAACAGACACGTAGGGTATCATAATCATAATATGGCTAGGCAGAGTCCACATGGTTTTATGAAAGAGAAATCGTGTTTGAAAAAATTATTCGAGTTTTTGAGGATGTAACTTGCAGTGCAGATAAATGGGAACCAGTGGATGTGGTATATTTGAATTTTCAAAAGGCATTCATTAAGATGCCTGATAAAAGAGGTCAAGTGGTTGGGGGTAACATATTAGCATGGATAGAGGATTGGTTAACCGAAAAAAGACAGAGAGTATGGATAAACGGGTCCTTTTTAGGTTGGCAGGCTGTAACTAGTGGGGTGCCGCTTGGGCCTCAGTTATTTACAATCTATATTAATGACTTTGATGAAGGGTCCGAGTGTAATGTATCCAAGTTTGCTGACGATGCAAAGCTAGGTGGGAACGCAAGCTGTGAGGAGGACACAAAGAGTCTGCAAGGGGATATAGACAGGTTAAGTGAAAGGGCAAGAAGATGGCAGATGGAACTGTGAGACTAGTCACTTTGGCAGGAAGAATAGAAAAACAGAATATTTTTTGTAAATGGTGAGAAACTATTAAATGTTGGTGTTCAGAGAGACTTGGGTGTCCTCGTGCAAGAAACACAAAAGGTTATCATGCAGGTACAGCAAGCAATTAGGAAAGCAATTGGCATGTTGGCCTTTATTACAAGAGGGTTGGGTACAAGAGTCAAGAAGTCTTCCTACAATAATGCAGGGCTTTGGTGAGATTTCTCCTGGAGTACTGCGTACAGTGTTGGTCTCCTTAACTAAGGAAGGATAAACTTGCCTTAGAGGCAGTACAATAAAAGGTTCACTCGATTAATTCCTGGGATGAGAAGGTTATCCTATGAGGAGAGGTTGAATAAAATGTGCCTAAACTTTCTGGAGTTTAGAAGAATAAAAGGTGATCTCATGGAAACATATAACATTCTGAAGGGGGTCAACAGGGTAAATGCTGAGAGGTTGTTTCCCCTGGCTAGAGAGTCTACAACGAGGGGACACAGTCACAGGATAAGGGGTCGGCCATTCAAGACTGAGATGAGGAGGAATTTCTTCACTCAGAGGGTTGTGAAACTTTGGAATTCTCTACCCCAGAGGGCTGTTGATGCTCAGTCGTTGAGTATGTTCCAGGCTGAGATCGATAGATTTTTGGACTCTCGGGGAATCAAAAGATATGGGGAGCGGGCAGGAAAGTGGATTTGAGGTAGATGAATAACCACGATCTTATTGAATGGCGGAGCAGGCTCGCGGGGAGGTATGGCCTACTCCTGCACCTGTTTCTTATTTCTGATTATTCCAACATCGACCCCCGTCAACTGCAGCTGCGGCAGATTCTGATGCTTCTCTGGAGCTGTGACACTTCCTTCTGATTCTCTCCCTCCTTCTGAACATCTTTGAAGATGAAGAAGCTCTTTATGTTGGCCTTGTTCGCTTCCCGCCAGCGCAACGTGGTGTCGAAGACGGGTTTCACGTTTCTCCGACCTGTGCGATCCCTCTTTAGTTCATCGATGTTCTCCGGGGTCAACAGTCTCACGTTCAGCTTCCATATCCTCCTGCCCACCCTCTGGTCCTCCTACGATTGACATTCGGCCAGTAGGAGGCAGTGGTCTGAGAGGAACACCGGCTGGATGGTGGTGGATCTGACCTTGAGCGTTGGGGACACATATACGATGTCTATCCTGGAACGGACGGACGCGCCTGGCATGGACCAGCGTATATCCGTGGTGGTTCATCTGCAGGAATGCTGAAAACGTCGCGAAGCTTTGTGTCTTTCACCACTTGCATCAGGAGCTTGGACGTGGAATCCAGTATTCCACCACCCCTGCTGGATCGCCCAGCTGCAATGGAGATACTGATCGACCTCCAGCCTATCGCTCTTGGGGGCCGGGGCGTAAACATTGATCAGTCGGAGCAGGGCGTTATATTCAGAACGTCTGCTACGAGCAGGAGGCCCACCACCACCTCCTTAACCTCGGTGATGGAGAATTGGCCTCCTCGCAGCAGAATTCCCAGGCCCGAGGAACGATTATCATTGCCTCCCGACCAGATCGACTGCCCCTGGGTTAACATGCGTGACCACTGCCGGGAGTTGCTGAGGTTCCGCATCCAGCACTCCTGCAAGAACAGTAGGTCCCTCTTGACCCTGGACAGTTTGTTCAGGGTTGCAGCACATTGCCAAGTCGATTTAACACGATGCACGTTGATTGATGCGATTTGTAAAGCCATTTTAAAAATACAAAAAGGACAAAATTAAGGTCGTGCAATTTTTTCAGTCGTGTTCAACGTTACCCTCCTTTTCCATCGCTTGGTCCAGATTCTGCATTCGCGTGGTGTGCACAAACTGCTGGACCACCCTTAGTCTGAGGTACGAGGGCTGTCCTCCATTGGGGGTTAACTGCGCTCGGGGGTCATCAGCGCGTTCTCGTGGGGCGATGTGCCTGTGACATCCACGACGGGATCCGGCTCCTTGGCTCTCGCTGGTTGTTCTCTCTCCGTGTCGCTTCTCCTTGTGCCCCGGGGCGGGGTGTTACTGCTCCCGAGTCCCTGGAGCTGGAGCGTGCTGTCTGTGTCATTTCTCCCGGTGTCCCAGAGCTGGGTGTTACTGCTCCCGAGTTCCTGGAGCTGGAGCGTGCTGTCTGTGTCACTTGTCCCGGTGTCCCAGAGCTGGGCATTACTGCTCCCGAGTTCCTGGAGCTGGAGTGTGCTGTCTGTGTCACTTGTTCCGGTGCCCCAGAGCTGGGCATTATTGCTCCCGAGACCCTGGAGCTGGAGCGTGCTGTCTGTGTCACTTGTTCCGGTGCCCCAGAGCTGGGCATTATTGCTCCCGAGACCCTGGAGCTGGAGCGTGCTGTCTGTGTCACTTGTTCCGGTGCCCCAGAGCTGGGCATTATTGCTCCCGAGTCCCTGGAGCTGGAGCGTGGTGTCCGTGTCATTTCTTATTGTTGTGTTTTGCCGCTCCCTTTGATAAAGCCGGGGTCTTCCCCATTTTTCCTGTTCGTTAGCCTGGAAGCAGCCGTTGTTGTCCGTTGAGGACTCCAAGCGCCTCTTGCCGCCGGTCCCACTTTTGGCGTCAGTTCCTCTGCTTCTACGGGACTTCCTCATTTTCTTTTCCATCGTGGTCCATGCTTCCTCCCAACACACCCCTCGTGCACCTTCCATTGGTTCTGTGTGTTTGTGGATAGTCTCGGGATTGAGTGTCGGGGTTTGGCTGGGTTCCTCGACGCTCCCTTGCTGATCTTTGTCCTCCTCCTGGTCTTTGGCTCTGTCACACGGAGTCCACAGTGGGGGAGGTGGGGCGAGGTCTGGTCTCCTCTGGAATAGTCACGACTGCTGCTCCCTTCCTCTGCATCACCTCGCACCTCGCTGCCTGTGCCTAGCTGTTTCTGCGTTTAGGTCAGGTCTCGTATAGATGCACAGCCTCTCCGCAAAAGTTGCCGCACTTGGCCTCCTGACAGTCCACTGTGTCTGGTGTCTCTCTGTGAAGCAAATCTCTGCCTTGCAGGAAGGCCGCCCCGTGCCCGGGTTTGTTGCAAGAGCGACACACTCTGAGCTGCCTTTGGTACGACACCTACACACGACTGGAGAAACAGTCTATTTGCTCTGCAAGCAAGAAGCACTCGACCAAACATGCCATTTGAACAGAGTTTCTACGCACTACAGCAAACAGAACTCATGTCCGAAACTACAGCAATATCTCCCAATCAAAGCAGGATTATTTTTCCAGCAAAGTTCTGTGAGTGGAGGAAAGTTACATAATACAAATTGGTTATTTCTCCAGCAAAGTGGAGTGAGTGGAGGATAGTTGCACAATACAAATTGTTTATTTCTCCAGCAAAGTGGAGTGAGTGGAGGATAGTTACAGAATATCAACTGGTTAGTTCTTCAGCAATATTTCAAGCGAGTGCTGGACCTGCTTCTAACAGGGTTGGAGATCACCACATACAAAAGGTAGGCAATGCATAAAATGATCAGGAGCAGAATGATCTCCTGGTCTAGTTTCGATCTCCTAAAGGTTCAGAGCGGAAATTCCCACATTCCCCCCAATTGGTATGGGTTTTTATCTGTTTTTTTCCCCTGCCGCAGGAGATCGCAAGTTTTTGAGTGGAGTGGAGAGTGTGTATAGTGTGAAACACAAAGTATGCCAATTCCATTAGACAGGCTGGATCGACCAGAGGGTCTTTTCCTGTCTGGCATTTTCCGTATGTTTGTATGTTTGCAAAATGCGATGTTGGGATGATAGTTGCACAATACAAATTATGTGCGTAAAATCAATCCCAATGACTTACAGTAGTGATTGACAGGGGAATTACCCAATCATTTCCATTCTTGCCGGGAATAGTGGCGTCACGACAGGCAGCCCGAAATAAACTGTGAATTTTAGCTATGAGCGGGGTTGAGTGATGTTGCCAATTATAGATCTAAAATAAAATTGAAGCTGCATCGGCTGGAAATCGAACCCACGTCACTCGTGTGTGAAACAAGAAGTCGACCACTGAACCAACAATGCTTCACTCTAGAGCATTTGAGCTTCTTATGTCTCCAACAAGCAGCTGTAAGAGCTGGTTGTCTGGGAAAGACAAAGGAGAAAACACGCTTGTAAACTTCAACTGGAGCTGATTTTTGAATGTAACTGTCGTTCAGTGGTAAAGCGCATGTTCTATTCCGGCCATCTCCATTCACTTATGTTGAGAATTTTAGAAAGATCCTCTTCGACTCGGCTTGCCTTTACAAACAAGGACAGGCAAGACATTCTTTATCTAGAGAAAAATCTAATGCTCCGCACAGGATACAATTCAATAGAAGAGCGCACGCGCCGTTTCAATGGCCGCCAACCCCATCTGGTCAAGATATTTTCAGTGAAACGATCTTTAAACACAAACCCATATTTGGGACATGTCCTAAGTCCGGCTTTAGTGAAATGAGCCCCAGTTCTCTCTTCGTCTCATGTTGCTCTCTTATGAAATTCAAGCACTCAGAATATTCTTGAAGGCTTCTGCTACAATATGCCTGAGCATTTCTAATCCCGTCCAACTGAATGCTTCCTGACTGATCAGGGCAGCTTTCGATAACGGGGACCTGAAACAGGAATGATGGTTAAAGTCCAGTCGTGCTTGCAAGTACTTTTGGAGATAACTCTCATATCTCCACCCCCTCGAACACTCTATCCCGGATGATAACAAATAACCCTGAATGGGTTAAATCCGAGCCTTTGAGAGGCAAAGTCTTGGACCAAATCGTCACAACGCCCTGACATTCGATATCTGCCGATGTCTGCCGATGAGGTCTTAAATTCTTAACACTCCTGGATCTCCTCCTGCACCTTCGTTTTTTCAACAAATGTTGCTCCGCAACTCTGTGAGGCCACTTTTATGTCAAAGAACTACTCTCGATAATCCTGCACTAACAACACACATTCGGTTCCGAAAACCATGTTCACCTGTTTTAAAAGAAGAAAACAGAAAATCCACTGTGGTTGTTCTTGAGAACCCAAGGGATGAATTGCATCACATGCTTTTGCCAATTCCTGATTTCCTTCCATCAACGTGGGGAAATATCCACTCAAATTAAGAAACTTAAAAATGTAATAATTCCTGTTATATGTTTACATTCTGCAATAGAAAAGTTGCTGCTTAGTGAATATTTAGGCAGAGTTAATCGTATACTAGAAAAAAAATCTAAATCAGCTGCCTGTGGAAGGGGTTAACTTCCCTGCAGCGAAAAGCAGGCGGAACCAGATATCATCCGACTCACGCAGCTTGGACACGCTGCTTTCACATCAACTTGAAAAAACTTAGCTGAATGAAAAAGAACCTAACTTCATTTTACTTCTAACCCCAACATGTCTTTGTGCCGTTAAGCAATAATAACATGCACAAAGATCCTAATACAATTCAATTCTAGAAAGTAAATGTTAGCTTATTTTTGACATCCAATTTTCAATGCATGAGCCGTGAAAGCACAGACTTTTTTGTGATCCAAACTTTTTTTTCCATCGGAATTGAAAATCAGTTAAAACAAGCAGAAATCATTCATAACATCACTATGAACTTTAAACATATTCCTGTCAGGGAAGACAGCATTTTAGTCCATACATCTCTTTTTGAAAAGATTAGTTTGTGCCTGCCCTTGTGCCTACTAATTACACCCAACATTAACTTCTTATCCACCTCAAATCATTAATTCCCTGGCATTTGTAAGAAATTCAAAAATGCAAATTGCCTTAAATGTGATAATCTCATGTCGGGAACTAAAGACTCTCACATAATTTACAATAAGCAGAATTTCACCGTGGCCAAAATAAAAGTCTGTTTTTCACAATTTAATAGATGAGTTCACCTCAATATCTCCAATTTAATTTAGCAATATCTTAAACTTAACACAATTCAAAACAGATAGTATTATAGAAATAGCACGTGCTTAAAAAAACAATAAATTACTTCACCTTTCTTTTTGTTGTTTCTTCAGTCGCCTTTCCAATTGAGCATAAAAAGTACTGAATATAATTGAAGAAAAGTTAGCCTTAGCAGCTGAACAAAATCTTTGTACCATTCTTACACTGCAGGCTGAAAAAGAACGTGTCGCCACAGCCAGTGGCCTGGAACATTCACACAGGCTTTTAAAGAAACAGTGCGCTGCAAACAAAAGAACTTTTGTAGCTTGTAACTACAAAAGGGATTGGATCTTCCCCTCTCTCCTTCTTTATTGTATGATAAACTAATTTATCCTGTTTTCTCCCAAACCAATTTTCAATTTCTGTTGTTTGCTCCTTAACCCCATTTTGTAGTGAGTCAATGTCTCAAGCTCACAGTCTTTGTCTCACCCAGACCTATTGTCTCTTAGATAATTCTTAACAGACTTCTATGACGAGATTCTTTTCCAAAAGCTTCCCTGATTGTCCCCAATGTTACTGTTAGTATTGGAGGGAAAAACTCATGTTCCCGCCGAAACGGTTTTCCCACCTGAACGGACTGGGTTCAGCACCTTGTCCGTCGGAGGCATTTAGTTTCACTCAATCCACATTATCTCATGTCAAGGTCCGACGTCGCAGTCGCCAGTTTATAAGATCGATTCAGACTCTTCACCAATATGTTGCGATTAATCGTTTATTGAATATAAGCAAGTATCAACACACACAATGTTGATGGACATAGTATTACTAAGAAGGACATAATACTGACCTTTAGTCTTGCTTTGGATAGAAGCTGGAACACTCGGTTGGCTGCTTATCCGTCTCTCTCTCTCTCTCTCTCGCCGTCTTGTCCTTCTATAAATTCAAATGTAAAACTAGAATTCTTTATACCGCTCATTTCATGCAAACTCTCCCTCATCTTTATTTGTTATTCACATTCCTTGACCCCCCTATCAGAACTGCTCATGGTCTGTGCGGACAAAATACCCCTACATCTCGACATACCCAAGGTCTAAATATTCTCACCAAATTCTCAACAAATTCTCAACATATTCTCAACACATTCTCTACATAGTCGCAACACATTCACAGTGTCGCCTTTTATCTTATGCAAAATGCTGGAACCCTGCAATATAATCAGATCCAGCATCACCTCGCTCAGTCTGGCATTCCGTATTCTGGGTAAGTTTTAAGTCGTCCATTGCATGAACCTCATCGACTATCCTCCGATTCCCAGCGAGCTTATTTTTATAAGCGGGTGCTGTTTATGCATTAAGATGCCGAATGTAAACGTGATTGGTTTCTATGGTTTATATTTTAAAAACTCCGAATCGAAATGTACGCTCCATATGCTGGAAATGCCTAATCTTACACCAAGGAGCCTCTTCCCCCTCTCCCACCCGCCGCCCACGGAAAGATGAATCTTCTGAGGCTCCACAGCATTAAATTGGCCCGGAGAAGGACTTCATCGCATGGTTCCCTCAGCAGCTCAGCTCATAGCAGCCGCCGACTGACCGGAATGTGTGACGGTGCAATGTCGAGCGAGCAATCCCAGTTCTCGTTCCTGTTTGACGCTCTGTCATTCATACAACTCACTTTATGATTCAGATGCTGGAATTCAGCGGAAATGCGTTTAGGCTGCATAGAGGTAAGAATAGGCTGGATGTTAGTAGGTTCTTCATTTCCCAGAGAGCAGTGAGCCTCTGGAATGCATTGCCGGCTGATGTGGTGGATACTGAGTCTTTCTCTGCCTTCTCGACGGATCGGGATTGTTTTTTGAATGGGACAGAGATCGCATCCTATGGAAGGTGAGTGGTTTTACAGTTAACCTCCGCCTGCTCAGTGTCATGTCCTGGACTGGTTTCGATCACCTGAAGATGTCGGGGAGGAATTTTCCAGAAATTGGCCCTGTATTTGTTTCTGGTTTGTCACAGCTCCCAGTCGATTACATGTTTCCGGTGGATGGGGCGGATGGTGTCGGTAGGAAGTGTCCAGTCACGATGCTCCGGGCATGTGGGACAGGATTGATGAACCAGCTGGTCTTTTCCTGATCATCATGCCCGTCAGTAACCACAGCTCGTCAAGGTGTTTTTTTGTGAATTGATCTTTAAACACAAACTCACACCTGGCCCTTGATAGTGAAATGAGACTCAATGCTGTCTATGCCTCACCTTGCCCTCCTCGGAAGCTGGAGGACTCGAAATATTCTTGCCGGCCTCTGCTACAATGTGCCTGATCATTTCTAGTCCCGTCCAACCGTAAGCAAAGTGACTGATAACGGGACCGTTCGAAAAATGCGCCCTGAAATAGGAGGGATGGTTACAGCACAGTTCAAAGAGTCTTTCCCCCCTTTCCAGGCCAATCTTCTCAACTCCCGCTGTCTCATTAGACTAAGTGCCGAGGCCGTTCACCCACAGTCGGATCAGGTCCGCATACTTCACCTTTAATTGTCTGGTTGCAGCAGAAAACTAGACGATTTTAAGCCAAATATACAAAGTGTCAGCACTCACCACACCAGCCGGCAATGCATTCCAGAGACTCACTACTCTGGAAAATGAAGAACCGTCCAACATCCAGACTATTCTTATCTCTGTGTGGTCCAAACGCCTGTTCCCTGCTCCTCCCCAATCTTTGAAACTGGAAATAATCTATCACGTGGCAGACCCACCATGGGTGGTCTCATAAAATGAGAACAATCAGTTCTTCTTTCCTTGGGTAGCTATTTATTTTACTTGGGGATGTAGCTCAGAGGTAGAGCGCATGCTTCGCATGTACGAGGTCTCTGGGTTCAATCCGCAGCATCTGCACAAATAGCTTTCATCAAAATTCGGCACGGAAAGGCGAATCTCGCTTTCTGAGCGCAGCGAGTTCCATCTTCTGAGTGCTCGACAAGCATTAAATTATCCCGGAGCAGGACTTCATCTCACGGTCCCCTCAGGAGCTCAGCTCATCGCCGCCGCCGACTGACTAGAATGTGTGACAGTGCAATGTCGAGCGAGCAGTCCCAGCTCTTGTTTGACGCTGTGTCATTCATTGATCTCACGTTATGATTCAGAGTTTGGATGTCAGCCTCGTCACTGATTATTGGCAATTGTATTTTTTTTATTTCCGCTGACTTTTTTTTTGGAAAGTTCAAAGTAAAAAGGAGCAGAAACCCCGTGAACTGAAGCAGAGGTTGAACATTGTGAGCACGTGGAACGACTGGGCATCTCGTTGTCCGGGAGAGTCAGAGCGGGAAGCCCACTTTTTTATTCTAAAGTGGAAGGGCTTTTACTAAGGGGATGTAACTCAGTGGAAGAGTGCGTCCTTTGCATGTATGAGGTCCCGGGTTCAATCCCCGGCATCTCCAAACGCTTTATGTTTCGAATTTTGAAAAGACCCTCTTGTCCTCACCTCACCTTCACACACAAGGACAGGAAAGGGTTTCTTCAACTCGAGAAAAACCGAACGCTCTGCACACGATACAATTCAATTGAAGCACGCAGGCGCCTTTGAAATGGCTCCCATCCTGGGGCTGGAGAGCGTTCCCAGTAATAATAACAGAGAAAATAGGAGCAGGAGTCGGCTATTCGGACCTCCGAGCCTGCTCCGCTATTATATATGATCATGGCTGATCCTCTATCTCAATACCATATCCCCGCTCTCTCTCCATACACTTTGATGCCTTCTGTGTGTAGAAATATGTCTTTCTTAAATATATTCAGTGACTTGGCCTCCACAGCCTTCTGTGGTAGAGAATTCCACAGGTTCACCACCCTCTGAGTGAAGAAATAGATTATTTCCAATTTCACAGATTGAGGCGGAGCAGCGGACATGCGATCAGACCATACAGAGGTAATAGTCTGGGTGTTTGGCAGTTCTTCTTTTTCCAGAGAATACTGAGTATGTGGAATGCATTCACGGCTGGTGTGGTGGGTGCTGACTCTCTCTTGGCCTTCTCGAGGGATCTGGACCAGTTCTTGACTGAGGAAGAGATCGCATCATATAGAAGGTGAGTGGTTTTACAGTTCACCTACACATGGTCAGTGCGATCCACTGAACTCGAATCGATCGCCTGAGGGATTCGGGGAGGAATTTCCCAGAATTTCCCCTCCTTATTGGCCCTGTATTTTTTTCTGGTTTCTAACCGCTCCCAGTTGATTACATGTTTCCGGTGTGTGGGGCGGGTGGTGTAGGTAGGAAGTGTCCAGTCACGATGCAGCAGGCAAGTGGGACAGGATTGATGAACCAGCTGGCCTTTTCCTGCCCGACATGTCCGTCTGTAACCCCAGCTCGTCAAGCTGTTTTTTGTGAAGTGATCTTTAAACACTAACCCACACCTGGGGAATTCCTGCTTCTGTCTATAGTGAAATGAGACTCAATGCTCTCTGCGCCTCACCATGCCCTCCTCTGAAGCTCAGGGACTCGAAATATTCTTGCCGGCCTATGCTACAATCTCCCTGATCGTTTCTAGCCCCGTCCAATCGTAATCAAAGTGACTGATAACGGGAGCGTTCGAAAAATGTGCCCTGAAATCGGAAGGATGGTTACAGCATAGACAAAGGAGACTCTCCCTCTCTCCCAGCATTTCATCTCAACGCCCCCTTTCTCATTGTTCTGAGTGCCGAGGTCTGGTTTCTTCCGTTCGCCCACAGTTATATCACGTCCACAAACGTCATGTTTAATTGTCTGGTTGGAGCAGAAAAGGAGATGAACTGAAGCCCAGAAAAACCTTGTGTGGCCTCATAAATTGAAGGCGATCAGTTCTTCGTTGGAATTCGCTTTTATCTGGGTATGTAGCTCAGTGGTAGAGCGAATTCGCGGTTCTGGGTTCAATTCCCAGCATCTCCAAAGATAATTTTTCACCAGAATTATCCACAGAAAGGCGAATCTTGGTTTCGGAGTGTCGCGAATTCCAACCTCTGAGGCTCGACAAGCATTAAATTACCCCGAGCTGGATTTCATCTCACGGTCTCCTCAGCAGTTCAGCTCATAACAGCCGCTGACTGATCGGAATGTATGACGGTGCAATGTCCAGCGAGGCGTTCGAAGAACGGCGACCTGAAACAGAAATAATGGTCAGCACAGCCCCAGGAGACTCCCCCCCTCTCTGAGACTTTCTTCACAACGCTCCCATTCTCATTTTCGAAGTCGCCAGACAAGGTTTCTTCTGTTCAACTACATCTGTATCACGTCCGCAAACCTCAGGTATGGTTGTCTCCAACGATTACAAAAGGAGATGTTTTTCAGCCCAGTAAATCCTCGGGTAGACTTCGGAAAATGAGGCACTCAGTCCTTTTACACTTAGTTAGAGATCGTTATTATCTGGTGCTGCAGCTCAGTGATAGACCGGATGTTTCGCGTGTATGAGGTCTCAGGTCTATCCCCAAGAACTTTATCTTTTGAATTCCAATCAGTCGGCGACTACTTTGAGCTGAGCTGCTGAGGGGACCGTGAGATGAAGTCCTGCTCCGGAACAATTGAATGCTTGTCTCAAAAGTTGAAACTCGCTTCCCTCTGAAAACACGATTCGTCAATCTGTGGGTCATTCTGGTGAAAAAAAAATCAATGTTGGAGGGTTAGATATTGAACCCAGAAATATATACACGCAAAGCAGACACTATATCACTGAGTTACAACCCCGGATCCAATAGACCTATAACCAAGGGTAGAAGGACTGAGTGTTTACTGTCTTAAGACCATCCGATGATTACTGGGCTTAAAATCATCTCCTCTTATGCTTCAAGCAGACAACAGCCACGTTGTCCCGTAGCGGACGAGAAATTCTCAGGCGCATTGAGGCAGAGGCCTGCAAGAATATTTCGAGCCCTTGAGCTTCAGAGGAGGATAACGCGAGACGCAGAGTCATTGAATCTCGTTTTACGAAAGACAGACACAGGACATGTCCCAGGTGTGGGTTTGTGTGACGATCGCTTCATTGAAAACACATTGACGAGCTGGAGATGTGGACGAACAAACGGAAATGACGGGCAGTAAAAGACCAGCTGGTCCATCAGGCCTGCCCCTCAATCGTGATGGCTGCAGCATCATTACGGACGCTTGCACCCCCTCCCCCCACCCGCATCCATGTCATTTCCTGGGAAAGGCAAAAATCCAGGGCCTTCAAGGAATAGAATACCTTGGAAAATTCCTCCCCGACCCCCTCAGGTGATCGAAACCAGTTCAGGAGATCACATGGATCGTACGTACGTTAACTGTAAATCCTCTTACCTCTGCCCCAGCGAAAAACCGGTCCAGCTCCCTGGAGAAGGCAGACAGAGAGTCAGCCCCCACCACACCAGCCAGCAACGCATTCCAGAGGTTCACTACTCACTGGGAAAAGAAGAACCGCCAAACATCCAGCCTATTCCTACCTCTGTGTAGTCTAAATCCTTGTCCCAGGTCCTCCCCAATCTGTCAAAGTGGAATAATCTCTCATTGGGCCCGCAATCCAGCCCTGGGTTCGGATCCATTGATACGGTGCGTGCGCTGTTCCACTGAATGCTATCATGTGCGGAGCATTCGGTTTTTCTCGAGGTAACAAAAGTCTTGCCTCTCGCACTCCACACTCTGCACTCTCTCACTCTCGCACTCTGCACGTCGACCTCTTGCACTCTCACAATCTCACACTCCACATTTCACACTCTCCAACTTTCGTTCTTTGCACTCTGCACTCCGCACTGTGGCACTTCGCACACTCGCACTCTCACACTCCGCATTTCGCACTCTCACACGCTCTCAAATCGCACTCTCGCACTCCGCACTCTTGCGCAACGAAATCTCGTACTCCCGCTTTTCACACTCTGGCACTTCGCACACTCGCACTGTCACAATCTGGCATTCTCACAGTCCGCATTTCGCACTCTTGCACTTTGCACTCTCGACCTCCTCACTCTCACACTCCCGCACTCCGCACTCTCACACACTCACTCTCTGTAATCCACACTCACGCATTTTGCACTCTCGCACTCCACATTCTCTCACTCTCGCACTCTCGCACACTAGCACTTTGCACTCTCACACTTCGCACTCTCGCAGTCTCGCACTCTTGCACTCCCGCATTCCGCACTCTCGCACTCCCCACTCTCGCACTCTTGCAGCCTCGCATTTCGCACTGTCGCACTCTCAAACTCCGCATATCGCACTCTTTCACTCTCACACTCCGCATTTCGCACACTCGCACTTCGAACACTCGCGCTCCGCACTCTTGCACTCTCACACTTTGCACTCCTGCACTCCGCACTCTCTCAATCTTGCACTCTGCACTCTCGCACTCTAGCACACCGCACTCCACACACTTTCACTCCGCACTTCGCACTCGTGCACTCTGCACTCTCGCACTCTGCACTCTCGCACTCCGCACTCTCGCAGTCCGCTCTCTCGCACTCTCACTTTCCGTAATCTGCACTCTCGCACAGTCTCATTCTCGCACTTCGCACTCTCGCATTCTCGCACTCCTTGTTCTGGACTCCCTCCCGCCCTGAGGAAATAGTTTCTCTCTTCCTACCCTATCACATACTTTAATCATCTTAATCACCTCAATTAAATCTCCTCTTAACCATCTATATTCAAGGGAATAGAAGCCTGGTCTATACAATCTGTCCTCATCATTTAACTCTTTTTAGCCCCGGTATCATTCTGGTTAATCTGCGCTGAACCCCGTCCAAGGCCAATATAACCCTCTTGAGGATGGGTGCTTAATACTGAAAAAGTATTCCAGATGGTGTCTCACCAGAGCTCTGTATAGCTAGAACATAAATTCCATCCCTTGTATCCCCGCCCCTTGAGATGAATACCAACATTCCATTAGCCTTTTTAATTATCTACTGTACCTTTCCATTTGCTTTTAATTGTTTATATACTTGGACCCCTAAATCTCTCTGCTCATCCACACTTCCAAGCTTCATTTAGAAATTACTCTGATCAATCTCTCTTATGTACAAAGTGCATGACCTCACACTTTCCCACATTGAACACCAATTGATCATAAAACAACACCTACTATTTTGTCCTTGTACAAGACCATGGTCAGGACTCCGTTTGAATATTTCGTACAGTTTTGGTCTCCCCACATGGTGGGTGATATTGAGGCTTTGGAAAGGATGCAGAGAGGGCCATTAGATTAATTCCAAGTTTGAAGCATCTTATTTGTCACGATAGGCTAAAAGAGCTGGGACTCTACACTTTAGAGAAGCGTAGACTTAGGGGTAATTTGATCGAGGTGTATAAGATGAAGAAGGGAATTGATTGTGCTCGAGTCGACAGTTTGTGCCAACTAAATAGGTTAGGGAGAACCAGGGTCATAATTTTAAGTTGCACAAAGCCAGATCGAGGTTTGATGTCAGGAAATGATTCTTTTCCCAGATAATAGTGAATCTCTGGAACAGACTGTCGGCTGGTGCAGTGGACGCCGATTCGCCAAATTCCTTCAAGCGAGAGCTGGACCTGTTTCTGGCTGGGACAGAAATCACCTCGTCCAAAAGTTGGGTACCGCATAGAATTCTCAGGACCAGAGTGATCTCCGGGGAGGACAAGCTTTCATCGACTCAGAAGGTTAGATAAAAGGAGGACAGGCAGAAGACATTTTGTTTAGGTCAATCAAAGCGACCCGCTGATGTGGGGAAATACTGCATATACTTTATTTTATATTATTAGGTGCAGTTATGTCGAACTGATTGAATTTGTGAAGCTAATAATACCGATTGGTTTGTGAGTTTGCTTGGTGTGAAATGAAACAGTTTATCGATTGCGATCAGCTTCATCTTAACAAGTATTTCCTGCGTCCGAATATTGAAAGATTGGTGAGGCTTGTGACACATGTACAGAAATACGAATATCCAGTTCCTGTTACATCGTTGAGTTACACTATCGCATTTTTAGATATTGGACAGTGCAGCAACACGAATATCCAGTTCTGTTTATAAGTGTAACTTTTGTCACATCCCCGGTATCAGCCGTGGCTCCGTTGGTAGCACTCTCGCCTCTGAATCAGAATTTTGTGGCTTTAAGTCCCACTCTGGAGATGTGAGTACAAAATGCAAGCTGACACTGCACTGCAGTACTGAGGGTGTGCTGCACTGTCGAAGGTACCGCCTTTTGTGTGAATCGTTAAACCGAGGCCCTCTCTGCCCTCTCAGGTGGACGTAAAAGGTCCCATGGCACTATTTCGAAGAAGACGAGGGTAGTTCTGGTGTCCTGGTCCATATTTATCCCTCAACCAAATCCAAAAAAACAATTGATTTGGTCACTATTACAATGCTGTTTGTGGGACCTTGCCCTGTGAAAATCGGAAGCCGCGTTTCCTACATTACAACAGCGACTACACTTTAAGATTAATTCATTAGGTGTAATGCGCTTTGGATCGTCCGGAGGTCATGAAATGCGCTATATCAATGCAAGTCTCTCTTTCTTTTTCTGGGTTACAGTATTGTATTGTTAGTTGTGCAGCAGGGCAGAACCATCAATATCCTGTTCAGATTATACGGCGGAACTATTGTTTTATCCCTGGGCTACACTGTAGTATTGTGAGATTTTGGACAGTGCATAAACATGAATATCCAGCTCAGGTTTTAAGGGTGAATTCTTGTTACATCCCTGGGTTACACTGTTGCAGTTTTGGATTTTGCGCAGTACTACACACCGTCCTCCAGGAACATTCAAGCAGTCACTAATGTCAATCTAAGAGATAGGTGAAGCGTAGATGTTTAGAGAAAAAAGGAAGACCATTTGGAACATCGTGTCAGTGTCAGTTCATGGTTAAAGCAATTCAAAACGTATACCTTGGCAAACTTTCTTCCAAATGCCTTTTATCGACATCAAATTCAAATATGTATTCAAATTTCTCTGAAACGATGCAATGGTAAAAGTTGCAATTGTCTCTTTTCTGGTATTTCCATTCCATGAGGCAAAACATTACATGATCAAAAAAATCATTGCACAAATAATTTACACTTAAACTCTTTCATCATGAGGTTGGAATTGATGGCCCCTTGTAAATGATCCCCATAAACAAAGGATACAGAAATTCCCTATTACTCCATCATTGATCTTCGCCAACAGAGGATACAGTAATTCTCTATTACACTATCACTGATCGTCACAACCAGAGGATACAGTAATTCTGTATTACACTATCACTGAACCTCAAACCAGAGGATACAGTAATTCTCTATTACTCTATCACTGATCGTCACAACCAGAGGATACAGTAATTCTGTATTACACTATCACTGAACCTCAAACCAGAGGATACAGTAATTCTCTATTACTCTATCAGTGATCCACACAAACAGAGGATACAGTAATTCTGTATTACACTATCACTGAAACTCAAACCAGAGGATACAGTAATTCTCTATTACTCTATCACTGTTCTTCACAAGCAGAGGATACAGTAATTCTCAATTACACTATCACTGATCCTCATTCCAGAGTATACAGTAATTCTATATTACTCTATTACTCTATCAATGATCCTCACAACCAGAGGATACAGTAATTCTCTATTACACTATCACTGATCCTCATTCCAGAGTATACAGTAATTCTATATTACTCTGTTACTCTATCAATGATCCTCACAATCAGAGGATACAGTAATTCTCCATGACACTATTACTCCATCAATGAACTTCACAACCAGAGGATACAGTAATTCTCTATTACTCTATCTGCAAGGGGATATAGACAGGCTGGGTGAGTGGGCGGAGATTTGGCAGATGCAATATAATATTGGAAAATGTGAGGTTATGCACTTTGGCAGGAAAAATCAGAGAGCAAGTTATTTCCTTAATGGCGAGAGACTGGAAAGTACTGCAGTACAAAGGGATCTGGGGGTCCTAGTGCAAGAAAATCAAAAAGTTGGTATGCAGGTGCAGCAGGTGATCAAGAAAGCCAACGGAATGTTGGCTTTTATTGCTAGGGGGATAGAATATAAAAACAGGGAGGTATTGCTGCAGTTATATAAGGTATTGGTGAGACCGCACCTGGAATACTGCATACAGTTTTGGTCTCCATACTTAAGAAAAGACATACTTGCTCTCGAGGCAGTACAAAGAAGGTTCACTCGGTTAATCCCGGGGATGAGGTGGCGGACATATGAGGAGAGGTTGAGTAGATTGGGACTCTACTCATTGGAGTTCAGAAGAATGAGAGGCGATCTTATTGAAACATATAAGATTGTGAAGGGTCTTGATCGGGTGGATGCAGTAAGGATGTTCCCAAAGATGGGTGAAACTAGAACTAGGGGGCATAATCTTAGAATAAGGGGCTGCTCTTTCAAAACTGAGATGAGGAGAAACTTCTTCACTCAGAGGGTGGTAGGTCTGTGGAATTTGCTGCCCCAGGAAGCTGTGGAAGCTACATCATTAGATAAATTTAAAACAGAAATAGATAGTTTCCTAGAAGTAAAGGGAATTAGGGGTTATGGGGAGCGGGCAGGAAATTGGACATGAAGCTGAGTTCGAATCGGTCAATGCCCTGTGGGTGGCGGAGAGGGCCCAGGGGCTATGTGGCCGGGTCCTGCTCCGACTTCTTGTGTTCTTTAGATTTGTGGTTGGGATCAGATCAGCCATGATCTTATTGAATGGCGGAGCAGGCTCGAGGGGCCGATTGGCCTACTCCTGCTCCAATTTCTTATGTTCTTATGTTCTTATGTTCTATCACTGATCCTCACAACCAGAGGATACAGTAATTCTCTATTACTCTATCACTGATCCTCACAACCAGAGGATACAATAATTCTATATTACTCTATTACTGATCCTCACAACCAAATGATACAGTAATTCTCTATTATTCCATCAATGATCCTCACAACCAGCGGATACAGTAATTCTCTATTACCCCAGCACAGATCCTCACAACCAAAAGATACAGTAATTCTCTGTTACTTTATCACTGATCCTCACCACCAGAGGATACAATAATACTCTAATACTCCAGCGCAGATTCTCACAACCAGAGGATACAGTAATTCTCTATTACACTATCACTGATCCTCATAACAAGAGGATAAAGTAATTTTCTAATACTCTATCACTGTTCCTCACAAACAGAAGATACAGTAATTCTCTATTACACTATCACTGATCCTCACAAACGGAGGATGCAGAAATTCTCTGTTTCTCTTTCTCTGATCCTCAACCAACACCTAAAAAACAGATGATTTGGTCATGATCACATTGCTGTTTGTGGGACCTTGCTGTGTGAATATTGGAGGCCGCGTTTCCTTCATTATAACAGTGACTACACTTCAAGAGCACTTCATTGGCTGTAATGCGTTTTGGGACGTCCCGAGGTCATGAAAGGCGCTATATAAATGCATGCCTGTCTTTCTTTTTCTGGGTTACAGTATCCTATTGTTCGGTATGCGGCAGTGCAGAAACATGAATATCCTGTTCAAATTATACGGCGGAACTATTGTTGCATCCCTGGGTTACACAGCAGTATTGTTAGATTTTAAGGGGGAAGTATTGGTACATCCCTGGGTTACACCGTTGCACTGTTAGATATTGCGCAGTTCTTCACATTGTCCTCCAGAATCATTCAAGCACGTCACTAATGTCAATCTGAGAGACACGTGAAGAGTAGATGTTTACAGAACAAAGGGAGGCTATTTGGCCCATCATGCCAGTACCAGTTCATGGTTAAAGCAATTCAAAACGTATACCTTGGCAAACTTTCTCCCAAATGCCTTTTTTCTACATCAGTTTCAAATTTGTATTCAATTTTCTCTTCAATGATGAAATGGTAAAAGTTGCAATTGTACCATTTCTGTTTTTTCCATTCCCTGTGACAAAGCATTCGATGCTACAAAAAATCTCTGCGTGAAGAATTTATGATGTGGAGATGCCGGTGATGGACTGAGGTTGACAATTGTAAACAATTTTACAACACCAAGTTGTGATTTTATTTTAAATTCACAAGCTTTCGGAGGTTTCCTCCTTCCTCAGGTGAATGTTGTGGAAATGAAATCCACGAAATGAAATCGCATTTATTAAACATAGAACTGCCCGTTGCCAAGGCAATCAGTGTGCAGACAGACAGGAGTTACCTACAAGGTCTCCGAATATACAAATCACCAAAAAAAACCCACAGAGATAGAGAGGTAGAAACATAGAAAAGACAGCAAATGACCCGTTATATTAAAAACAGGTAACATTTGTTCGCTGGTGGGGTAACGTGTAGCGTGACATGAATCCAAGATCCCGGTTGAGGCCGTCCTCATGGGTGCAGAACTTGGCGAGCAATTTCTGCTCGACGATTGTGCGTTGTCGTGTGTCTCGAAGGCCGCCTTGGAGTACGCTTACCCGAAGGTCAGTGGCTGAATGTCCTTAACTGCTGAAGTGTTCCCCGACTGGGAGGGAACCCTCCTGTTTGGTGATCGTTGCGCGGTGTCCATTCATCCGTTGTCGCAGCGTCTGCATGGTCTCGCCAATGTACCATGCTCTGGGGCATCCTTTCCTGCAACGTATGAGGTAGACAACGTTGGCCGAGTCACAGGAGTATGAACCGTGCACCTGGTGGGTGGTGTCCTCTCGTGTGATGGTGGTATCTGTGTCGATGATCTGACATGTCTTGCAGAGGTTACCGTGGCAGGGTTGTGTGGTGTCGTGGACGCTGTTCTCCTGAAAGCTGGGTAATTTGCTGCGAACGATGGTCTGTTTGAGGTTTGGTGGCTGTTTAAAGGCGAGTAGTGGAGGTGTGGGGATGGCCAGAGCGAGGTGTTCGTCATCATTGATGACATGTTGAAGGCTGTGGAGAACATGGCGTAGTTTCTCCGCTCCGGGGAAGTACTGGACGACGAAGGGTACTCTGTTGGTTGCGTCCCGTGTTAGTCTCCTGAGGAGGTCTATGCGATTTTTCGCTGTGGCCCGTCGGATCTGTCGATCGATGAGTCGAGCGTCATATCCCGTTCTTACTAGGGCGTCTTTCAGCGTCTGTAGGTGTCCATCGCGTTCCTCCTCGTCTGAGCAGACACTGTGTATTCGCAGGGCCTGTCCATAGGGGATGGCCTCTTTGACGTGGTTAGGGTGGAAGCTGGAAAAGTGGAGCATCGTGAGGTTGTCCGTGTGCTTGCGGTAGAGTGAGGTGCTGAGGTGCCCGTCTTTGATGGAGAATCGTATGTCCAAGAAAGAAACTGATTCTGAGGAGTAGTCCATGGTGAGCTTAATGGTGGGATGGAACTTGTTGATGTTATCGTGTAGTCTCTTTAGTGATTCCTCGCCGTGGGTCCATAGAAAGAAAATATCGTCGATGTATCTGGTGTACAGTGTTGGTTGGAGGTCCTGTGCAGTGAAGAAGTCCTGTTCGAACTTGTGCATGGAAATGTTGGCGTATTGAGGTGCGAATTTGGTCCCCATGGCTGTTCCGTGTGTTTGGGTAAAGAACTGGTTATCGAAGGTGAAGACATTGTGATCCAGGATGAAGCGGATGAGTTGTAGGATGGCGTCTGGAGATTGGCTGTTGTTGGTGTTGAGTATTGATGCAGTCGCAGCGATGCCGTCATCGTGGGGGATACTGGTGTAGAGTGCCGAGACGTCCATCGTGGTGAGAAGTGTTCCTGGTTCAACTGGTCCGTGGGTACTGAGTTTTTGTAGGAAGTCTGGAGTGTCGCGACAGAAGCTGGGGGTTCCCTGTACGATGGGTTTCAGGATGCCCTCGATGTATCCAGAGAGGTTCTCACACAGGGTTCCGTTGCCTGATACGATAGAACGTCCGGGTGTGCTGGCTTTGTGTATCTTTGGGAGGCAGTAGAAGTCTCCCACGCGGGGAGTACATAAAATGAGAGTACGTGGGATGCTTAGAAGGTCTGGACCTGTCGTTCCCCGGTTCTTCCCTCCTCCCCTTCTTGAATAATGGTATTACATTAGCGGTTCTCCAGTCCTCTGGCACATCCCCTGTGGCCAGAGAGGTTCTGAATATATGTGTCAGAGCCCCCGCAATCTCCTCCTTTGCCTCACACAGTAGCCTGGGATACATTTCGTCCGGGCCTGGGGATTTATCCATTTTTAGGCCTGCTAAAACCGCCAATACCTCCTCCCGCTCGTTGTTAATATGTTCGAGTATATCACAGTCCCCCTGCCGTATTTATATGTCTACATCGTCCTTCTCCATAGTGAAAACAGATGCAAAAAAAACATTTAGAACCCCTCCTACATCTGCCGGCTCCACACACAGATTGCCATTTTCGTCCCTAATGGGCCCTATTTTTCCCTAGTCATCCTCTTACCCTTAATATACTTATAAAACATCTTAGGATTTTCCTTTATTTTGCTCGCCAGTGTTATTTCATAGCCCCTCCTTGATCTCCTAATTTCTTTTTTAAGTATCCCCCAGCACTTTATGTACTCCTCTAGGGCTTCCTCCGTCTTTAGCCTTTTGTATCTGCCAAAAGCCCTCCTTTTTTTCCAAATCCATTCTCGTATATCCCCTGACATCCAAGGTTCCCTGGAGTTCTTGGAACCACCCTTGACCTTTACGGGAACATGTTGCCATTGTATGGTCTCAATCTCCCTTCTGAAAAACTCCCATTGCTCCGATGCGGATTTTCCTACAAGCAGCTGATCCCAGTCCATTTTGGCCAGATCCTGCCTTATCCTATTAAAATCGGCCTTCCCCCAATTTAGAACCTTTATTTCCGGCCCCTCCCTGTCCTTTTCCATGACCACCTTAAATCTCACCGAATTATGGTCACTGTCACCAAAGTGCTCACCTACTAGCACTTCTTCCACTTGGCCGGCAACATTCCCTCGAATTAGGTCCAGTACCGCCCCCTCTCTTGTAGGACTTTCTACATGCTGGCTCAAAAAGCTCTCCTGGATGCACGTTAAGAATTTTGTACCCTCTAAGCCTTTTACACTCTGAGTATCCCAGTTAATATTGGGGAAGTTGAAATCCCACACTATTATTACCCTGTTATTTGCACAATTTTCTGAGATTTGCCTACATATCTGTTCCTCTATCTCCCCCTGACTGTTTGGGGGCCTATCGTACACTCCCATCAAAGTGCTTGCCCCCTTTTTGTTTTTAAGCTCCACCCATATGGCCTCATTAGAGGAACCTGCTAACATATCATCCCTCCTTATGGCAGTAATTGATTCTTTAATTAATATTGCGACCCCCCCTCCTCTTATACCTCCCCCTCTGTCTCGCCTGAAGATTTTGTACCGCGGAATATTGAGCTGCCAGTCTTGCCCCTCCCTCAACCATGTCTCTGTGACAGCAACAATATCATACTCCCATGTGTTTATCAACACCTTCAGTTCATCCACCTTATTCGCAAGACTCCTTGCATTAAAATAGATGCCATCCAGCCTTGCCCTCACATATTTGCCCTGTCTTCCAATCTGACTTGTTATTTTTTTCTATATTTGGCTGCACATCACCCCCTATTGTAGCTCCACTCTGTATCCCATCCCCCTGCCAAGTTAGTTTAAACCCCCCCCAACAGTGCTAGCAAACCTCCCCGCAAGGATATTTGTCCCGCTCTGGTTCAGGTGCAACCCGTCCGACTTGTACAAGTCCCACCTTCCCCAGAAGCAGGCCCAGTGATCCAGGAAACTGAAACCCTCCCTCCTGCACCAACTCTTTAGCCACGCATTCATCTGTTCTATCCTCCTATTTCTATACTCACTAGCCCGTGGCACTGGGAGTAATCCAGAGATTACAACCTTTGGTTGAGGGATAAATATTGCCCAGCACACCAGGGCGAACTCCCCTGCTCTTTGTCGAATACTGCCGTGTGATTTTTCACATCTATTAGAGAGGGCAGATGGGCTCTCCGTTTAACATGTCCTACGATAGTCGTTATCTCCGACAGTCCAGTGCTCGATCAGCACTGAACTTTAATGCCAGCCTAGATATGTGCTCAAGTCTCTTGAACTCACTACCTTCTAAATCAGTAGCGAGACTGCTACCACAGGGCCACGGCTGACACCTGAAAGGGGTAGAGGGAGATGGAGGGACATCGGCAGGGAATTCTGGAGCGTGGATATGGCTGATGGCGCGGCTGTCAAAAGTAGGGCAAATGTACTGAGGAGGCAGAAGCGGTCAGAGGTGGAGGAGCGGAGTTTTTGGCAGGGGCTGCGGGGCTGGAGGAGTTTACAGAGAGAGGGAGGGATGAGGCCCTGGTGGATTTTAGTATAAGAAAGAATAAAAATAAACTAAATACTTTGGAGGCTGTAAGTCACTGCAGGTCAAAAGGGACTTGGGTGATTGGCGAGGGACTCACCAATCAAAAAGAGAGGGTTGTGGATCGATTCATTGGCCAGGATGTGGAGATTGTGGGGTCAAAGATCAGGTCAGGACTTCCCAATTTTTAAGTGGATGAAATCGTGGCTCATCTAAAACAGAATGTCGCTCTGACAACACAAAGACATTGGAAGGGTCAAGGGAGGCGGTGAATTGTCAGCGTCCATCTGAAAGCTGGTCCATGTCTGCGGACATTGTCACCAAAGAGCAGCATGTAGATGAGGAAGAGGAGGGAGCCAAGGATTGAACCTTTAGATTCATCGGATATAACAGTGATAGGGTGGGAAGAGAAGCTTTTCCTGGCTGTGATCACATTGGTGAGTGGAACCATGCAAGGGCAGTCCCACCAAAAGAGGCCAATGATCGATGAATGAAGAGGTCACGGGTAGGTTTCCCGTCAGTGTGGAGGAGAGGTCGGAGATTGGGAGGGGTGGGCCATTGGAGGGATTTAAACTCCAGGATGAAAAATTGTAATATTGGCGATCGGGAACTGGGTGTCAGTGAGGGTCAGTGAGGCCAAGCAGGACCTGGTGCTGTTTGGAAGTTGGAGGTTGGGTGGCCGACCATGAATGCATTGGAGGATTGGAGTCTGTTGGGGACAGAGGCATTGATTAGGGTTTCAATGGCAATGAGCTGAGGAAGGAATGAAGGCGGGTGAGGGAAGCACGAGGCCTTTGTGAGCGAGGTCAAAAGGGGTCATGAGCTCAGCTCGGGGTTACAGGGAGCAATTTTACTGGAGCCGTCAACCGATGGAAAACAAACGGGTAAATATCTGCAGTAAAATAACGGAGAGATGAAGAGCAATGAAGCTCGTTCAGTGTCCGTCCCGTAATATCACCCACAGTCGTTTTGGGGCTGCAATCCTCAACATGGCCTTTAACTGTCCACGTGTAAAAGAGACAATATTCATATTTTAACTGCAGGGACAGTTCCTGGATTCAGAGTACACGCGGAGAAATCGGTAAAATTTATTAATGAATCGGCAGGAGTGAACATGGTCAATATAATTGTATGAAAACTGTAAATGAAGCCGCTCATTGTTGTTGGACCAGTCCTTTCTGAGCAAAGCTTTTAACTTTATTCCTGAGAGAGGTCTCAGTAAGATAGTGTCCTGGACTTTGAGATGTTTGTTATATATCCACGTCATTATTTCCATTGGAGAAAAAGCTGCTGATGTAACGTGTTTGTTGAAGTGATTGTAACTAATAGCAATGATCAGGGGTATAACCGTGTCAGGGGAGATTTATCCCCTGTATAAATCAGGCTCGTTCAAATATATCGGCTCAGAGTGACTCCCGGAGTTGCAGTTTTCAGATCATCAGAAGTCACTGCTTCTCACAGGAATGAGAAATTCATTAATAATTCAGGTAGAACGCATTTACTATCCTGTCCTTGCAGCCATTGGAGTTCCGGGTAAGCCATTATCTGAACTCTGAATATTGTAATTTGGTGTTAACTGTGCTGCTGTACTTGGCAAATTATTTTTCTCCCAGAATGTTTTTCACATCCGCCTGTTCTGTTCGTTCAACTATTAGGGAGCATCTCGTTGTTTACATAATGTTTTCAATAAATTTACTTTACACATTCAATTAAAATTAAATTAAAATGCAATCTTTAATTCGCCTCGTTTTTAATTGAATTATTTTGAGACAGATTCCAGAATGCAATATCCTAATAAATCAATGGAATCACGAAATCACGGTTTTTTTTCTTTAAATGCACTTCAATTATGTTTATTTATTCAGCAGGTAAACAAGTAAAAGGAACATTCAAATAAACGGACTGTGGACCTGATGATGTAATATTTAAAGTCTCTTCCCTTTCATCCTTGTAGGATCTGCATTATAGCTGTAATAAACTTTATATATCCTACCCTGCTATTGCAACTGGATTATTCTGTGTACTGAATGTATTGTTAAATCATGGTGTGTCCTTAAGTTCAATCGTTCAGCCTTGTAGCGGCTGCATTATATCTGTAGTGAACTTTGTTTATCCAACCCTGTCATTGTTATTGGATTATTTTCTGTACTGAATGTATTGGAATCAGGTGTCTGGGCTCACAGCTGGTATCAGACCGTCAGGAGCTGATAACAGTTTCATGTTTTGGAACTAACCTGTCCTGGAATATTTTTTCATAGATGTGTTTTCAGTGATTAAACATGAGGCAGCTCACGGTCTCAGTGTTACAAGGAGGCAGCGCAATGTCCTCCCTCCACAATAACATGGTTCAGTTTAACTGGGATTTCAATGTATTTATTTTCTATCACTATTATGGAATATTATTTCATTGTGTTTGTATCTGACGCCGCTTCAGATGTCTGGCTACTGAACTGAGTTTGCAGCTGATTCTTTCACATCTCATTCCCTGCTTCGCTGTAGATGAATTCAGTGTAAAATGCAATGTTATGAGGTTATGTTGTATCAGTTTGCACTTTATCTGTTGTGATCATGAGCCCTTCTATTTATCTGCAGATGACAAGCAGCAGCGGTGATGTTGGCGTAATGTGAATTGAAAAATGCCGCCATCTAACGCTGTACTTGAAAATTACAGGAGAAGGAATTTCTTTTATTGTGAAGTGTGTCTGGAAGAGGCATTCGATTGTGTTTATTCCATGAATTGTAGATGAAGTGAAAAGTGCAGGTGATCAGGTGGAGACTTGGATGATGTGTAAAAGCATTAAACTGTTCACAGAGGCTTCAACATCTAACAAACTGACGCAAAGAAGAGGATCCTTGGAGCACGGGGCTGGTGAAGAGAAAGCAGGCGCAGGATGTTAGGATTTATTCGGATGTGAAAAGGGGCATTGAGAAAGAGAGACGAGAGAGTGCGGATAGATAGAGAGGAGCGATAGAGAACGCGACTGAGAAGGAAAACGAAAAGGAGGGGAAGAAGGAACAAGACAAGAGACAATGAGAGACACAGAATGAGAGGGAAGGGTAGAGAGGGAAAGCGGCAGCCCTGTACTAATTCATTGGAATGAACTGCTGAAACTTCCAGTACAATTATGAAGAGGAAATGTAACTTGAAGGTGTTATGAGGATGTTGTCAGATTGTGAGAGTTTTATTGTACTCGCGCCGGGTGTGTTTATCGCCATCAGGTCCACAGTCCGTTTATGTGAATGTTCCTTTTACTTGTTTACCTGCTGAATAAATAAACATAATTGAAGTGTATTTAAAGAAAAAAAACCGTGATTTTCGTGATTCCATTGATTTATTTTGATATTGTATTCTGGAATCGGTGTCAAAATAATTCAATTAAGAACGAGGCGAATTAAAGATTGCATTTTAATTTAATTTTAATTGAATGTGTAAAGTAAATTTATTTAAAACATTATGTAAACAACGAGATGCTCCCTGACACCAATAACCACTGAAATTAATAGTTGAATTCATTAATTGCTTTGTGTTACTGTGACCAAGAGATTAGATTTCATCGAACGCTCTGCTGCAGTCTCTCCCTTTCAATCCCAGCCTCTCCTCCAACTGTATTGAATCCACCGTCTCCTCATCCGTTGCTTCAGTTTATCCGTTTTACCAAACCATCTGATCCTGACTCCTCTCCAGCTCCGGCAAGTTCGTTCCTTTGTCTCCCGCCAATTCACACTCACTGGTTCGGCCTCCAGCTGCCTCTTCCAATCCAATCCGAAGCCTCAAACACACCGCCGCGGATCTGGGTCTTTCACGTTTTGTGCCGGCCTCTGTCGGCTCTCTTAACACAGAGCAACAAACCAGTAGCACCTCCCCCTGTCCACTCATCTTCACGGCCCGCGCTCACTTCTCCGTCCCTCTGGAGAACAAATCCGGATTTAACCCGTTGCATTCCAACTTACTAAAACCCCTTCTCCCTTCATCACCGGCACTGCGCCCTCACTCAGCCCTTCCAATGGATCCGGTGCTGACTTTATTCACTTTCAGTATCGATTTTCAAATTCATTATTGAAAATTGTGTTTAAAAACATTTCTCTGCCCGAACGCACTGCCCAGGTCAGTGAATCAGTTTCCACCGTTTGATGCAGCAACAAAGCTGGAAATTTCACCCCAGATCCTCTCAAACTGCTGCTTTGTCTCCAGGTCTGATCAGAAATTTATCTGCTTCATTTTCTCTCTCTTACAGTTAACTTGGTCGCGATTGTGATTCTGTCCCGAGGAAAGTGCGGACTCTCCAAATGTACCACTCGCTACCTGGTGGGAATGGCGGCAGCCGATCTCCTGGTCGTTATCACCGATGTTATCTTAAGGGGGATTGGTGACATATATTTCCCAGTTTCATTCTTGACCATTACCCACGTGTGCCGTCTTATTACGGTCCTCATTTTGGCAGCCACAGTGGCTTCTGTCTGGATTACAGTGGTTTTCACCTTTGATCGATTTGTGGCCATTTGTTGTCAGAAGCTGAAAACAAAATATTGCACCGAGAAAACGGCGGCTACTGTTATCGGGGTGGTGAGTGCGCTGAGCTGTTTAATCAACATTCCCTGGTACTTTGTGGTTGACCCGGAATATATAATGGACAATGTACCCCGGGGTTGTGTCTGGCAAATGAGCCTGTTCACTTCACCCTCATGGGCAGCGTTTGACTTGTTTAGTCTTGTGTTAGCTCCTTGTCTCCCATTCATTCTGATTTTGCTGTTCAATGTTCTCACAGCCAGGCACATTTTAGCGGCCAGTAGAGTCCGCCGGGGACTCCGGGGCCGCAGCAAAGGAGAGAATCACAAGGATCCAGAGATGGAGAACCGAAGGAAATCCATCATTTTACTCTTCAGTATATCAGGCAGTTTTATATTGTTATGGAGCATATTCGTTTTCTATGTTATCTCTCTGCGTGTAACGAATGTCCAGTTCTATCCGGCCAGTGAAATTGAGAAAGCCGCACTCATGCTTCAACTGCTCAGTTCCTGCACCAACACGTGTATTTATGCTGTGACCCAGACTAAATTCAGAGAAGAGCTGAAGAACGGGGTGAAATACCCGCTGAATCTAATTGTTAGATTCGTTAAACCATAGAAACTTCTGAAGACTTTCCAACCGCAATTAAATAAAAAGTCAATTAGAGGAGATTTTCTCGTTTGGCGGTGGCGTATGACGGGCGGTAGCGAATCAGGCAGCGATTATTCATCGCGTCTGATTTTACTATCCATTGACATCAATGAGTTCACTGAAGTAACTGATATCAATCCAATACTTCAAATATATTTGTAAATACCAGACAGGAATTATATTTTATCCGACAAATGCGGTGCTGTGAAATGATACAATCATGCAAGTCTTGAAATAACATGATATCAAGCTTTAATATTTAACTCTGAAATCACTGATGATTGAGAGTAGATACAATATTTGATTCTAACATGAAATTGTGTTCTGCTATTCGTCTGGAAATACTTTGATTTCAAGATTAAATGTTTAATCCTGAAATGAATAAAATCAATTCCTCCTTTTCGGTTGATGATTATTTCCCATCACACACACTGCCCGGTGGGATGGTCTGAGGGTGAGCTGTCAGACTCAGACAGCGTCCTGTTCATTGAGATAATTGTTTTGACCAGACCATAAACTGATGGACCAACACCCGGACCGTTAGTAACTGGTAAAATAGTAAAGTAATTTCAAACTCCAGTGGGCAGTTCCGGAGATCGTTTCCTCTCTGAGCTGCTGTGCAGCAATGTTTACTCACTGCAGGGAGTTTAATGGGATGTGAGGCTGGGCCTGGTTACACAGATCTATGAGGAAACCTCCTGATTCATTTCTGAGACGATTCGGGGCTGGGAGATTTCGCAGGGCCGCAGCAGGCCAAGGGAATGCTCTCCTGCTCCACCTCGCCGCACAAAATAAAAGTTAAAAGAAACTTCTCAGTGTTGTGGACCACTCAATGCCCATCGAAAGGATGGCTCCTCCACCCATTTGTAGCCAATATTAAATGCTGTCTCGTGCACATCATAATACTCCAATTTACATATTACACGTGGCCTGACCGGAAATAGGTGGGTGTTGCTCCGGCCGATCTTCTCAGGACCCTACCCACGATGGCAGAGGCAGCAGCGCCAGCGTCGAAGCGGCGGTAAGTGACCTGACACCATTTACAAGCCTCTACCGCCCTATTTCCGCCAGGCGGGGATACTTGAAATCGGCCACAACTTTCCTGACCTACGCCCTAATATCAATCTTCGAAGCCCACCAGCTGGTCCATTGTCTCAAACTGCACCGGTTCTCAACACGTGGAGGGAAATTTTCACCTCCGCTGGGAGCTGAACTGGTAGAGCGGATCACCCGCCCCTTATAGAACCGGCCCGGTTTTAATTTCTGCTCCGTTAGTTTACCGCCCAAGCAGTGAAGGTGAAATTACCCACTACGTCTCTGACACCAAGGTTCGACAGGTGTGTGAAAGACATCAGTCAGTGTTTGCCAAACACTAACATGAATGTGGGCGAATGGATCCGTGCATTCGGGTAAAAGGTGATAACCTCCCTCCATAGAGACAGGACCCCCTATCTGAGAGAGGCCGTGGAGAGCTCATGAGCGATAATAACAAGTTTAGAGCACCAGGGGTGTTCAGGAAAATTATGGTCTGTCAGAGGGTAACTCTGCTCTGCGGCTCGAATGTAAATCAAACGGCTTTTGGTGAGCACTGTAAAATTACAGTCAGTTAAACAAATATACTCCAACTGTGAGTCCTATTGTGGACTCATACCCAGAGATGTTAGCCAAGCTTATCCATTGGTCTCACTGGTATTCAGAGAGATATCTCGAATGGTCCATCGGTCTCACTGGTATTCGATTAGAAATGTCTCGAACGGTCCATCGGTCTCACTGGTATTCGGTGAGAGACATCTCGAACGGTCCATCGGTCCCACTGGTATTCGATTAGAGATGTTTCAAACGGTCCATCGGTCTCACTGGTATTCAGTGAGAAAAATCGCGAACGGTCCATCGGTCTCACTGGTATTAGGAACATTGGAACAGGAATAGGCCATTCATCCCCTCGTGCCTGCTCCGCCATTTGATAAGATAACGGCTGATCTGTGATCTAATTCCATATACCCGCCTACGGCCCATTTCCCTTCATACCTTTGGTTACCAAAAAGCTACCTATCTCACATTTAAATTTAGCGATTGAGCTGGTATCAATTGCCGTTTGCGGAAGAGCGTTCCAAACTTCGATCAGATCACCCCTTAACCTTCGAAACTCCAGAGGATACAACCCCAATTTGTGCAATCTCTCCTCGTAACTTAACCCTTGAAGTCCTGGAATCATTCTAGTAAACCTACGCTGCACTCCCTCCAAGGCCAATATGTCCTTCCGAAGGTGCGGTGCCCAGAACTGCTCACAGTCCTCCAGGTGCGGTCTAACCAGGGTTTTGTATAGCTGCAGCATAACTTCTGCCCCCTTATACTATAGTCCTCTAGATATAAAGGCCAGCATTCCATTAGCCTTCTTGATTGTTTTCTGCACCTGTTCATGACACTTCAATGATCGATGTAACTGAACCCCAAAGTTCCTTTGGATATCCACTGTTTTTAACTTTTTTTACCATTTAGAAAGTACCCTGTTCTATCCTTTTTTGATCAAAAGTGGATGACCTCACATTTGTCTGCATTGAGTTATATTTGCCACAGTTTTGCCCATTCTCCTAATCTATCAATATCGCTTTGGAATTTTATGTTTTCGTCTACACTGCTTACAATGCCACCAATTTTTGTGTCATCGGCAACCTTAGATATGAGATTTTCTATGCCTTCATCTGAGTCGCTAATAAATATTGTGAATAATTGAGGCCCCAAGACAGATCCCTGCCGGACTCCACTAGTTACCAGTTGATCCGCTTTCACAAACCATCTGCTCCTGACTCCCCTCCAGCTTCGACATGTCCTTTTCCTTCTCTCCCTCCCAATCTCACTAACTGGTTCGGTCTCCAGCTGCCTTTCCCCGTTTAGTGCCAACCCCTGTCGGCCCTCTTAACCCAGAGGAACAAACCAGCTGCACCTCGCCCGTCCGCTCATCTTCCCGACACTTCGCTCTCATTCCACGTATGTCTGGCGCCCAAATTCGACTTTAATCCTCTTGAATCCCGCTCGGTAAAACCCCTTCTCTTTCCCCACTGGTGCTGCGCCCTCGCTCAGACCTTCCAACAAATCTGGCGCTCACCTTATTCACTTTCTACATCGATTTCCCAATTCATTATTGATCATTGTGTTTAAAAACATCTCTCTGCCCGAAAGCGGTTCCCTGGTCAATGAATCACTTTCCACCATTCGATGCAGCAACAAAGCTGGAAATTTCACCCCAGATCCTCTCAAACTGCTGCTTTGGCTCCAGGTCGAATCAGTAATTCCTCTGCTTCTTTTTCTCTCTCTTCCAGTTAAATTGGTGGCGATTGTGATCCTGTCCCAAGGAAAGTGCGGACTCTCCAAATGTATCACTCGCTACCTGGTGGGAATGGCAGCGGCCGATCTTCTGGTCGTTATCTCTGATCCGATATTGAGGCGGATGAGTGCGATTTATTTCCCAGGCTCATTCCTGGACATTACTCCCGTATGTAGTCTCGTTGACTTCTTGTTTTTTGCAACCACCGAGGTTTCCGTCTGGCTCACAGTCGCTTTCACCTTTGATCGATTTGTGGCCATTTGTTGTGAGAAGCTGAAAACAAAATATTGCACCGAGAAAACGGCGGTTGTGGTTCTGGGAACAGTGAGTGTGTTGAGCTGTTCAGAGAGTCTCCCCCGGTATTTTACATATGAACCTGCATTTATAATTGGTAATGTTCCCTGGTATTGTGCGCTTAAACCGAGCTTCTTTACTGCCCCCGCATGGGCCGCATTTGAATTGTTTCACCGCATCTTAACCCCCTATGTCCCGTTCTGTCTGATTTTGCTGCTCAATTTTCTGACGGTGAGACGTATTATATTGTCGAGCCGAGTCCGGAAGGGTCTCCGGTTCCGCAGCAATGGAAAGAATCACAAGGATCCAGAGATGGAGAACAGAAAGAAATCCATCATTTTACTCTTCAGTATATCGGGCAGTGTTATATTACTATGGGTGACACAGGTTGTATTTTCTATCTATCAGCGAATTACAAATCGTTATTCTTACTCCTCCCCCACTGACCCTCTTTATGTAACAGAATACACAGCAGCAATGCTGCAGCTTCTCAGTTCCTGCACAAACACGTGTATTTATGTCCTGACCCAGACTAAATTCAGAGAGGAGCTGAAGAACGCGGTGAAATACCCACTGATTCTAATTGTTAAATTAGTTAAATTATAGAAAGAGCTGAAGGGTTTCAAGCACTAGAACTAAATCCCATTTCATATTCTATCCCCTACACTTCCCATTGGATGGAAAATACTTTTTATATTAGCAGCACCGAGCCGGAAATTATCTTGATTCTGATTTTTTTTATTGATAATCTGTCCTATTGAGGCCGGGATTTTTCTGCAGACGATACATGAATTGTTGCTTAAAGGCAGCATTAAATAGCTCAGCTGGACTTCAACTGAATGGCCGCCCTGCAACGACAGCAAAATGGGCAAACCTGCCAATCACAGTCACTGCTATGGGGCAGATCAGAATGTGTGCAGTCTGCATAAATGGAGAATCAGAATGACAGAGAAACACAGACAGACAGACGGACAGAGAGATGACAGGGTTACTTTATGGGACCAGGAGACCCTGAGACACGCAGAGCACAGGGGAAGGGTGAGACAATTTATGGGGGCGGTCCATGGGTTACCTTATTGGACCAGGAGAGCCTGAGACATATGGAGCGGAGGCGGAGGGAGGATAGGCTGTGGGGGGACCCCTGAGTTACGTTATGGGTCCGGTGACACAGAGACGCACGGGGCACAGAGTTGGGGGGAGCCAGGCTGCGAGCATGACCCCTTGGTTACGTATTTGGACCAGTGACACTGACACACTCGCATACATACACACACACACACACACCACACACACAAACAAACTCGCACACCCACGCACATAGAATGTACAGTCAGCAGTCACGTGTCCCTTGTATACACATTGATGTTGAATTGAGCTGAGCTGTGCCACAAATGAACATTGGATTAAAATACTAAATTCAAATTAGTTTGCTACAGAGCTTCAAAATTTTGCTTGTCAGAAGTCGATAGAATGGGAGCGAGTGAGAGAGCATGATAGAGAGAGAGAGAGAAAGAGAATGAGAGCCTATGAAAGAGGCTGATAGAGAGACAGAGAATGAGACAGAGAGTGAAAGAGAGTGATAGAGAGAGAGACAGAGGGAGAATGAGACAGAGACAGAGAGAAACAGAGACAGAATGAAAATGAGGCAGAGAGAATGAGAGAGAAAGAGAACGAGACAGAGAGAGAGAGAGAGAATGAAACAGAGAATCAAGCACAGATAGAATGAAACAGATACTGACAGAGAGAGATGTTTACTGCAGAGAGAGGGGTAGTTGAGTCGATTAAAAAGGAAAATGTAATATATAAGGGTCGAGTTTGTGTTTATTTCCACAAGTAATATCGGTTCGATCCGGTCAGAATCGGCCGAACCAGAGCAAAAGATCAGGGGAATTTTAAACGTCAGTGAGTTGCACCCAAAACAGTTAGGTTTGTATTTTCAGCAAACTTTTACATTGGTTGAAGATTCAATTGTCCAGGATCAGGTTCTGCCCACCGAACTGACCAGTTCTCCAGGTCGACATTGCGAGATCCAACAGATTGTGCTGGTTCGGGAAGCGCTTCACACTGTGTTCGTTTTCTTAGGCACTCAGGCATCAGTGGGCACGGTTTAAAATGTCCTTCCCATCAAAAATATTAATTTACTAAGGAATTGACTGGTGTACATCAACGAAAGAAATTAATTGTTCAAAATGATTGTTTAAAGTCATTTTGAGTGATTATAAACCAGGTTACTCACAGGTGGACGACTGGAATCTCTGATTGAAATGCTTATTTTTGGTGAAAAAAAAACAATTTTAGCTGTATTCATAAAACTGAACAGGTTACCACTCTTAACTATATCAAGGAATAATTTTAATGTAAAGAGAATAAAATATGTAATTAAGTTCTATTACTCTGCCCGATTGTGCTGGTTGATTGAAGATTATACGTTTGTGAAAATGCAAATAAATTGTAAAAGGCCCTGATCCCCGGTCTGTGCTGATTCACTGATGGTTGACTGGGTAAAGGCCCTGATCCCCGGTCTTTGCTGATTCACTGATGGTTTACTGGGTAAAGGCCCTGATCCCCGGTCTGTGCTGATTCACTGATGGTTTACTGGATAAAGGCCCTGATCCCCGGTCTGTGCTGATTCACTGATGGTTTACTGGGTAAAGGCCCTGATCCCCGGTCTGTGCTGATTCACTGATGGTTTATTGGATAAAGGCCCTGATCCCCGGTCTGTGCTGATTCGCCTGATAGTTTACTGGGTAAAGGCCCTGATCCCCGGTCTGTGCTGATTCACTGATGGTTTACTGGGTAAAGGCCCTGATCCCCGGTCTGTGCTGATTCACTGATAGTTTACTGGGTAAAGGCCCTGATCCCTGTTTTTTGCTGATTCCCTGAGGGATTACTGGATAGAGGCCCTGATCTCTGGTCTGTGCTGATTCCCTGATAGTTTACAGGGTGAAGGCCTTGATACCTGGCCTGTGCTGATTCCCTCATGGTTTACTGGATAAAGGCACTAATCTCTCTGAGTCTTTCTCTCTTCCTTTCTCTCTCTCTCTCTCCCTCTCTCTCTCTGTCTGTCTGTCTGTCTCTCTCTCTCACTGTCTCTCTCTCTCTCTCGGTATGTCTATCTATGCCTCTGTCTCTGTCTCTCTCTCTGTCTCATTGTCTCTGTCTCTGCCTTTGCCTCCGTCTCTCTCTGTCTCCCTATCTCTGTTTCTCTCAGTCTTTATTTCTGTCCCACTCCTTCATTTAATTCTTGAATCATGGAATCATAGAATGGTTACAACATGGAAGGAGACCATTCGGCCCTTCGCGTACTTGCTGGCTCTCTGCAGGAGCAATCCAAATACTCCCACTCCCCCGCCCTATCCACGTAGCCCTGAAAATTTTGCCCTTCAAGTACTTATGCAATTCCCTTTTGAAAGCTCGGATCGAATCCAATGCCAGCTCTTTTGTGGGAAATCAAGTGAGTCACACTCCCCCGCTCTTTCCCCGTAGCCCTGTTAATTTTCCCCTTCAAGTATTTATCCAATTACATTTTGAAATCCACCACTGAATCTGCTTCCACCGACATTTCATGCAGTGCTTTCCATATCATAATTTCTCGGTGCATTTTTTTTTCTCATGTCGCCTTTGGTTCTTTTGCCAGTCACCTTAAATCTATGTCGTCTGGTTCTTCACCCTTCCGGTAATGGGATCAGTTTCACTCTATCTACTCTGCCTAGACACTTCATGATATTGAATACCTCCATCAAATCTCCTCTCAAACTTCTCTGCTCGAAGGAGAACAACCCCAGTTTCTCCAGTCTATCCACGCAACCGAAGTCCCCCATTCCTGGAATCATTCCACTAAATCTCTTCTGCACCCTCTCTCAGGCCGTCACAGCTTTACGAAAATGCGATGCCCATTACTGGACACAATACTCCAGTTGTGGCCGAACCAGTGTTTTATAAAGATTCGTCATAGACTGCTTGCTTTTGTACTCTATAGCTCTATTTATAAAGCTCAGGATCCCGTATGTTTTCTTAACCGCTTTCTGAACCTGCCCTGCCATCTTCAATGTTTTGTGCACATACACCACAGATCTCTCCGTTCCTACACCCCTTTTAGAATTGTACCATAGAATTTATATTGTCTCCCTTCGTTCTTCCTCTGAAATGTATCACTTCACAGACTCCTGCGTTACATTTCATCTCCCACATGCCCGCCCATTCCATCAACCTGTCTACGTCCTCTTGAAGTCTATCACTATCCTCCTCACTGTTCACCACCCTTCCAAGTTTTGTGTCATCTGCAAATTTCGAAATTGTGCCTTGAGCACCCAAGTCCAAGTCATTAAAATATATCAAAAAAAGAAGCAGTCCGAGTACCGATCCCTGGAGAACACCAACGTTTCCCTCCCTCCAGTCGGAAAAAACAACCGTTCACCACTTCTCTCTGTTTCCTATTTCTTAGCCAATTTCATATCCATGCTGCAACTGCCACTTTTATTCCATGGGCTTCAACTTTGATGAGAAGCTTATTATGCGGCATTTTATCAAACGCCTTTTGGAAGTCCATATGCACCACATTAACTGCATTGCCCTCATCTACCCTCTCTGCAACCTCATCAAAAAACTCAATCAATTCTTACTGCCCCCGATCGTCTTCCTCCACCCTTTAGAGTTCCCAGCCATCCAGGCCTGCCCCGGAGGATCCAGAAATGAAAAATTAATCTCCTGGACAATGCTGCGTGAACAAATCAGGGATAAAAATCATAGGAACGTTAAAATCAATGTTTTTAAAAAAAATAATTTGAACACTTTTGTTTATTAGTGATAAAAATATTGGAGAAAAAAGGACTGTTTGACTGGGTGATGGGTGAACGGGACTTGGTGCGAGTTTGGATCTGACAACAGGAATTTCGGTTGAGCTGGAATTAATGGAAGGCGGCAGATGGGAGACCGGCCAGTAGAGCATTGGAATAGTAGAGTCTGTAGGTGACAAAGGCATGGATGAGGGTTTCAGCAGCAGATGAGATGATGCATGGGCAGAGACGGGCGTTGTTACGGAGGTGGAAGTAGGCGGTCTTGGCGATGGAGCGTATATGATATGCTTCTATGCCTCTGTCTCTCTGTCTCTATCTCTCTCAGTACAGCACTCAGGGTGGCGCCGTCCTTCAGATGAGGTGTTAAAGCGAGGCCCCGTCTGCTCTCTCAGGTGGACGTAAAATATTCCACAGTACGATTGCGAAGAAGAGCGGGGCAGTTCTTCCCGCTTTTCTGGCCATATTGATCCCACAACCAATATTTAAAGGTTATCTACACAGATTATCTGGTCATCACCACATTGATGTTTGTGGGATCTTGCTGTGCGCAATTTGGCTGCCGCCTTGCTTACATTTCAACAGTGACTACACTTCAAAACTACTTCATCGGCTGAAAAACGCTTTGGAATATCCCGGGGTCATGAAAGGCGCTCTATAAATGTGAATCTTCCTTTCCTTACACTCACCCCAATTCAAAATCAGGACAAATGTTTACTGGGGACAAAGTGAACCAAACTTTTTAGATTCGATGAAATTGATATTTAGATTTCCAAGTGTGAAGTTCACTTTATGAAGCTTTGGCCTCGTTTACAACCTTTCAATGGCTCCACACGTTCATCTGAAGGTCACGTTCTCTCCACACATAAGCCACAAATAGCTTGATATACATTGTTTTATTTTTGAAAAGTTGCTCTTGCAACGAACTAATGGAGGAACTTTGGCCCGATCAGATGATGATTTTCTGGCATTGCTCGGCTGGTGGCGATTGGGTCCACAGCAATCCTGCCGTGCCCACCATCTTCTCTAACTTATATTATTGTATTGCTGGAAACAGCATGCAATGGGTTAACTCCGAACACCACACAAAGTTTGCGTCCAACGAGACCGACACAATTTGTACTCCCGAATCGGATGTATAATTTCAAAACGTTGCGGGTGACACCAAATTGAGAGGTGTGGTTAACACTGAGGAGCGCTGCGACAAAATACAGGATAAACTTGCAGAACGGTTGTGTAAATGGCCAATGAATTTCAATATAAATAAGTGTGAGGCGGTACATCTTGGTAGAAGGAATAAGAAGGCCACATATTCCTTGGAAGGAAAGAGTCAATGGGGAAGAGGAGCAATGGGAACAAGTGGAACAAATACAGAAATCAATAAAAGTAGCAACACAAGTTAACAAAGTCATTTTAAAAAGCAAATAAAGCTCTGGGGTTCATTTATATTGGAATTGAATTGAAAAGCAGGGAAATCGTGTTAAGCTTGTATAGAGACTTGGTTGGACTACAGTTGGAGCATTGTGAATGGTTTAATTCGCCAAATTATAAAAAGTAGATAGATGTTCTGGAGAAGGTTCAAAAAGATTTACAAGGACGATACCAGAACTGCAAGGTTGGGCCCCTCAAATCCCACACATTGCTTTTTGCTGATTTGAATCCTTTCCACTCTCTTAAATCTTTTTGGAGAATATTACTGCAGGTTGAAATAGTAATAAATACTGATCCCACTTGCCCCACTGCCACGGAAACAATTCAAACAAGCCCCTTTCACAGGGCTCGTGGGCAAACAACAGGCTCCAGTGAGAGAGATCGATTCCAGACACAACTCACCCCTAACACACAAACACACACAGTGACTGGAACGAGCAAAGTGTGGACATGGGACACACTCCTTCCACAGACACAGAATGTACAATCAGGAGACACGTGTCCGTGTATGTAAAAGGAACAATTCACCCCTCCTGTCAGCTCCTGTTCATGGACAGCACACAGTGGATAAAAGGGAACGATTCCCTGACAGATTGCAATGTTCAGTGTAACGGTTATTGAGAGGTTCAGTCCCTAAACTGGTTGCGTTTTGAGAGTCACTTTTCACGTTAAAGTGTTTAGTTCAGTTTAGGGAGGTGGGTACAATCCGTGTCAGGGACATATTCGCCCTGTGAAATACTGAATTTTAATCATAATAAAGTGCTTTTGAATTAATAGGGCACAAGGTTTAACTACACTGGGCTGGATTGTTTGTTTCTCTCACTCATTGACTCTGTCTCTCTCTGTGCAAACACCCTGAGGCAGTGAAACTGTCTTTGACAAAGTTTTCAAAGAAATAAACACATCAGACATGGGGAATATACAAAAAAACTGGGCTGGAAATGAACCTCGCTCCCCCCACATGGCAGGGAAAAGGAGGAAATCAACACACATTCTCGATTTGGATCTGCTGCATTTTTGTTGCAAGTTCTCGTTAAATTTGTTCTTCAAATGTATTCGTCCGGCAGTGTGGGATGTGTCAGGAGGCCCTGAGACACACGGGACACCTGGTCCCATGACAAAACTCATGTATATATAGTGATATTAATACCTGATTATTCCTGTCTCTCACTCCATGTCCCAATTTATATAGTTATAGATATAAATATATTCATCTATATACATTGATATTAATCCCTGATTATTGCCCTCTCCCACTCACTGTCCCAGTTTACACATTTAGAGATAGATTCATGTGTGAACATTTATATCAATCGCTGATTCTTTCTCTCACACTGTCCCAGTTAATATATTTATTGATTTATATATATTCATGTATACACATTGATATTGATTCCTTATTATTCCCTCTATCTTACTGCCCCAGTTTATATGATTATGGATATAGATATGTTCACGTATATACATTTATATTAATGCCTGTACATTCCCCTCTCTCACTGTCCCAGTTTATATATTGACAGATATATATTGATGGAGATACATTGATGTTAATCCCTGATTAATCACCCTCTGCCTCTGTCTCAGCAGATTTATTTATAGCTTTGATACATTCATGTTAATACATTGATATTAATCCCTGATTATTCCCCCTCTCTCACTCACTGACCCAGTTTATATATTAATTGATATAAATTGATGGAGATGCATTGATTTTGATATCTGATGGTGTATGTTGATTTTTATTGCCTGTTTTCGGTCTCCTCCCACCTCCATCGCTCCCCTTGCCGCAACTTGGGTTCAGACGCTGACCTTTCACTCCCACTCCAAACATGTCTAATGGCACGTCAGAGGTCAGCCTCCGACCGAAAACTGCCGGGGGAAGATTGAAGTGGCTGTCCGTCCACTGATCCTGGGGCGTCTGCTTTAAGTGTCAGGTATGGATACGCCTCATCGCCTCTTTTGTTCCAGTTCCGCCCCAGCTCCCGCAACGTGGATTGGCTGAGATTGGAATTAGCAGATGTGGAGCATGCATTTTACTTCGTGCTTTTCTCTTTTATTTAGTACCTTGTTTTTGTTCTAATTTATTCCCACCACCAATGAATTGTTTCCACCACCAATGAATTCCCATTCGTGTTTTTTTTAATTTTAATTTTAGGTTTGACAAACAGCTCTAAAAAAAACAGGTGACCTGATCATTGCTATTTGTGGGATCTTACTGTGCGCAATTTGGCTGCCGCATTCCCCTTCATTACAACAGTGACTGCATTGCAAAAGCACTTCATTGGCTGTAAAGCTCATTGGGACGTCCTGAGGTCATGAAAGGCTAAATAGAATATTGGTTCTTTTTCTTCTTTATTTCTCTCTCTATATTTCCCTGGTGTTTATCTTCCCCACTTTTTACATTTGTTTCTTAACTGATTTACTAGGGTGATACAAGAATTGAGAGTTTATACCTATCACGAAAGATAGAACAGGCTGAGGGTCTTGTCTCTAGAAAAGAGAAGACAGAGGTAGACAGAGTGAAGACAGAGAGATAGAGAGAGAAAGAGAGAGATGGAGAGAGGAACAGAGGGAGAGATAGGGACATGGAGATAAAGAGAGAGGTCAAGAGAGATAGATATATACAGAGAGAGACAGACAGAGACATTGATAAAGAGAGAGAAAGACAGAGAGGGAGAGAGAGAGACAGACAGACATACAGAGGGAGAGAGACAGAGACAAAGAGCCAAATCATATCCGCTATATCACCAAGACTGCCTACTTCCATCTCTGTAACATCGCCTGTCTCCACTCCTGCCTCAGCTCATATGCTGCTGAAATCCTCATCCATGCCTTTGTCACCTCCAGACTCCACAATTCCAAAGCTATCTTGGCCAGCCTCCCATCTTCCAGCCTCAGTAAACTACAGCTCATCCGAAACTCCTGCTGCCCACATCATAACTCCCACCAAGTCCCGTTCACCCAACACCCTGTCAAACAGCCTTTTTCACCAACATTTTATTCACTAATAAACAAAAGTGTTCAAAGCATATTTTTCTTTAAGTTGCTGTGATTTTTCTCCCGAATTTTTACAGCAATGTCCAAGAGATTAATCCATCATTCCCAATGCGTCCGAGACAGTCCTCGAGAGAGACAGAACGAGAGTGACAGAGAGAGAGAGAGAGAGAGATAATGAGAGGGGTAGAAGTCCAGAATTTGAGTGCATTTCTGACAGATTTTCAACTTATTACCAGCAGTGAGAGCAGAATATTTATTGGTAAACTTGAGTGTCGACCAGCAGAAAGCTTCATAAAGTGACCCTCACAACTGGAAATCTACATATCCATTTCATCGAATCAATAAGTTTGTGTCACTTTGTCCTGATTTCGACTTTTAAAAAGGTGCACCGACAACTCAGAAAGAAATAGCTCTTCATTCAAAAGCCACTTTGTGCCCTTATGTGAAATTGTTTTCTGATAAAACCACACAGGCACATGCGGAAGGTCTGGAATGAACTGCTTTGAATTTGATATTTTAATCGCATCTTCATTTGTGGCAAAGCTCAGCTCAATTCAACCCCAATGTCTGTACAAACGACACGTGGCTCTTGGCTGTTGAAGTCAGTGTGTGTGTGTGTGTGTGTGTGTGTGTGTATCTCAGTGTCACTGGTCCCATAACGTAACTCAGGGTTTCCTGATACATCCCACACTGAATGGCGACTATATTTAAATAACTAAAGTTAAACAGAACTTGTCACAAAGACACAACAGATCGAGAGCTTGAATGTGTGTTGATTCCTTCCTTCTCTCTGCTCTGTCAGCGGGGTGGGGGGAGCGGGGGGTTCGCTCATTTGAAGCTCAGGTTTTTGTATATTCCACATGTCTGACGTGTTGGCTTCGTTCAACAGATTGTCAGAGAGTTTCACAGCCTCAGGGAGTTTACAGAGAGAGAGAGAGAGAGAGAGAAACAGCTCCCATATTGCTCTGAAAGAATAATCCAGCGCAAGATTGTTTTTAAAAAAACAATCCAGTCCAAGTTAGTTAAACCTTGTCCCCTACTAATCCAAAAGAACCATATTGTGATCAACATTCAGTATTTCACAGGGAGAGTATGTCCCGGGCAAGGATTGTACCCACCTCCCTAAACTAAACTCAACTCTTTACTGTACAACATTTCTGTCAAAACTCAGCCGGTTTCGTGACTGATCCCTCAAATCGCTGTTACATTGAATATTGCAATCTCTCTGTGAATCGTTCCATTTTACCCGCCGTGTTCTTTACATGAACAGGAGCTGACACTGAGACACACACGGACTGCACAGCACCAGGCCAAAGTGAATCGTTCTCTTTTCCATACAGGGACACGTGTCTCCTGATTGTGCAGAGTGTGTGTGTGTATGTGTGTGTGTGTGTGTGTGTAGTGCTTGTACTATATAAAACTGCAGTAATATTCCCCACAAGGATTTAAGAGAGTGGAAAGGTTTCAAATCAGCGGAAAAAAAGTGTGTGGGATGTGAGAGGTGCAAACATTCAGCTCTGTTATAATCCTTGTAAATCTTTTTGGTACCTTCTCCAGAGTTTCTATATCTTTTTTTATAATATGGAAACGAGAACCGTTGACAGTTCTCCAAGTGTGGTCTGACAAAGGCTCCAGATATTTTTAATATAATTTTCCCGCTTTTTAATTCTATTCATTAATTTTCTATACTCCAAGCCTAGTCTATGCAACCTGTCCTCACAATTTAACATTTAAGACCCAGTATCATTCTGGTGAATCTGATCTGCACACCCTCCAAGGCCAATATATCCTTTCTGAAGTGCAGTGCCTAGAACTGAACACTGTATCTCCAGATGGGATATAAATAAACATTGATCTGAGATACTGACATAAAAAGGGCTGGAGGATTTGATAGAGCGAAACTGTTTCCGGGCTGTGTGTGTCCAGGGTCTGTCCAGGGTAAGAGAGACAGAATGGGAAGAACCTGCTATTTAAAATCATTGCTGCTTTCTCTCCCCAAACCAGCAGTGAATGTTCCTGGTTCAGTTCCAATCTCACCCTGTTTGTTGTTATTGGACAGTGAAGAGTGGAAACAGAGCCGGACAGAAAGGATGTGGGAAGTTAAACAAATTGCAGGCATCAGGTGAAAAATAGGAATCTTATCTTAATGATGAGACACCAGGGATTGGAAAGGAGTAATGAGCTTTGAGTGTCCAGGTGCACTAATCAATTAAAGCTGATGCACCCGCATCAAAAGTAATTTGAAATATCCTATTTTCTACGCTGCCATATCCCAAGGTTCCGCTCTCAGGTACTTAACCAACTCTCTGGAATTTGCTGATACAATCAGGCCCCACTGCTTCCCTCGCTGGTCCATTCCATATATGCAGCACCCCGTGCATTAAAAAAGTTCCATTCAAGCGTTCTGCTCAACGTGTGCACCAGGAAGAGAAGACTGAAAGTGGCAGGAGGACCCAGGCCATCAGCATTGGATGAGTTTGAACATTTCTGGTTTTATTTCAGGTCATTGTATTTGCAGTTTAACTTTTTCCCTTTTTTTTGTACATTTTTCCTACTTGCGAATTTTGCATTTGAATCAAATTCCACAAACACATCGCTCCCGCTGAGTGAGTGCTGACTCCGGCCTCCTTTGATTGACAGCTCTCTCTCTCTCCCCTCTCGCGGGGTCGGGCACCGCCGCCATTTTAAAATCCTCATCCTCCCGTTCAAACCCCTCCATGGCCCTCGCCCCCTCCTTACCTCTGTAACCTCCTCCAGCCGTACAACCCTCATCCTCCTGTTCAAATACCTCCATTACCCTCACCGTCTCTCTATCTCTGTAACCTTTCACGACCTCAAAACGTCCCAAAGCACTTTACAGCGAATGAAGTGATTTTTGAAAGTAATCACTGCTGTAATGTTGGGAAACGCGGCAGCCAAGTTACGCACAGTAAGATCCCACAACAGCAACATGATAATGACAAGATCATTGTCCATTGTACATTGCATTTTGGCAGGCAGTTCCAAAATACAGCAATGTCTGAATGGGAAACAACTTTTGATCTCAGGTCCCAACACAATTTTAAACAGTCAAATCTTTCAGGTTGAGGAACTAGGTTCACTTGACAGATTTCCATCACTTAATCGAACTGTTAATATATAAAATGCTACTGGAATGTGATTGTTGTTATTTTAAGCAGTGAATCTGAAATATTCCAGAGTACTTTCCAAGAAAAAACGAGAGAGATAACAGAGAGCGAAAGAAAGAAATAGAGAAGGAGAGAGACGGGGTGAGATATAGGAGCAGAGAGAGGAGCCAGAGATAGGGAATGGGGGTAAAAGCTCTTGTACAGGTACAGCACATAGTGGCTAAGAGACTATATATGATTCACTCATGTCTGGTAATGTAAGGCCCGTGTGCATCTCAGTTTCAGCTCCCATACATGTACAGTACGCATTGGGTAAAAGGGAACCATTCATTCCTGCCTGGTTACGTGCGGCCCATGTTTGCTACAGTGGGTCAGCTCCTGTACTTGCATCAGGAAAGATTGAGCAGGCTGGGGCTTTTTTCTCGAGAAAAGGGAAGACTGAGGGGTGAACGAATGGAGGTATTTAAGATTCTGTAATGTTTTGAAAGGGTATACTTAGTGAAGATATTTCCACTTGCGTGGAAGACCAGGGGCAATAAATATAAGATAGTCACTAATAAATCGAATAGTTAATTCAGGAGAAACTTTTTTACACGGAGGGTGGTTAGAAAGTGAAACGCGCCGCCACAAGGAGGAATTGAGGCTTCGAGCATTGATGCATTTAAGGGGAAGCTAGATAAACACATCAGGGAGAAAGGAAGGGAAGGGTATGCCGATAGGGTTAGATAAATTAAGGAGGGAGGAGGTACATGTGCAGCATAAACACAGGCATGGACCTGTTGGGCCGAATGGCCTGTTTCTGTGCTGTACATTCTATGTAATTCTATATAAAAGTAAAATGGTAACGATTCACTCACGTCTGGTACTGTGTGTGTCTCAGTGTCGGCTCCTGTACATGTACGGTACACAGCTTGAAAAAGGGAAAATTTCACTCCCGCCTGGTACTGTACAGCCCGCGTGTGTCTCAGTGTCAGCTCTTGTACATCTGCAGAATACCTTGGGTAAAAGGGAACGACTTACTCCTTACTGGTACTGTACGGCACGTATGTGTCACAGTGTCAGTTCATATACATGTACAGCACACAGCGGGTAAAAGGGAACGATTCACTCCTTACTATTACTCTGCGGCTCGTGTGTGTCTCATTGTCAGCTCCTGTACATGTACAGTACACAGCACGTGTCAGATGAATGAGGAGGTCAAGAGTGGGTTTCCTGTAGTTGCATGGGGAAATGTTCACGGCTCTGGGGCAAGAACAGGGGAGAGCGACGAATTGGATAGCATTTTCAAAGGGCCAGCACAAGCACGATGGGTCGAACTGCCGACTCTGTGTTATAGATTCTATCATTTTATGTGTGGAGTTGATGGGAGGGGGCAGTGGGATGCGGGGTGGGTGGGGGGGGGCGGGCTGCTATGGTATTTAAACCCAAGAATGAGAAGATTAAATATAAGGCGATGGTGAACTGGGAGCCAGTGAGGGTCAGTGAGGCCGAGCAGGTCTGGTATGGGTCGGAAGGTGGAGAATGGATGACCGGCCAGGACTGAACTGGAGGAATGGAGCCTGGAGGGGACATAGGCATCGATGAGGATTTCAATGGCAATGGGCTGAGGAAGGAATGAAGGCGGGTGATGGAGGTCAAATCGGGTCATGAGCTCAGCTCAGTTATACGGGACCATTTTACTGGAGCCATGAATCAAATGTAAGAAAAACGAGTAAACATCTGCAGTAACACAAGAGAGAGAGGAATGGCAATGAAGCGCGTTCAGTTTCCGACCCCTAATATCACCCACATTCATTTCTCGGCTACAATCCTTAACCTGCCCTTTAACTGTCCTTTTGTAAGATTATACCGTCACCTGCGAAATCTGTATCAAACATGTAGTTTGGGCAACTTAACTTTTGTATTAATTAATCATATATTTGCTGATTGTTAACCAATGTATTGCCGTAATCGCACATGCACCTCGACTCATTGTACCACGTATTTGGGACTTGAACCTTCTTCTATCCTTGTGTGAACACAAAGCTCTTTTATTGTAAATAAGCAAGTATATGGTAATTAACCACACAAATTAGAATCTGTCAAGCTTTGTAAAAAGTATGAAATCGCCAGCACGGCACATAAGCTGTAACCATAGCTACGCAGACATGCCCACGACGTAAGAACCTAACTGTCCATATGAGACAATGGAGTCTTAGAGTTCCAAGCCTGGGGCTCAGACCGCAGTAGAAGATAACATGCCTAGAAGGTGCTGAATGTGGCCTTCAGAGAAACACTACAGGATAAAATGAGGGGCCAGTCCCATGGGAATGGTGGCAACTGGTGATTGGTCAATCCAAGGAGTATGGCACTGGATGGGTGGGGGAGGCAATTCCATCACTCCTGTCCATCACAGAAAGAGATAAGGAGTAGGCCGGCTTTTCTTCCTTCGTCTGAAAGTATACTCGACGCCCTATTGGCCATCTCGCCCTTTTGAAAGACGCCAATAGTAGAAGCCCCTGTGCCAATACTAGGCCCAGAGTCCACCTTCAAAAGTGACATGGAAGAGAGACCTCTTGCGATAGCCAGGTTGCAGAGGACACGGACGGGAGTAAGCATTGAGCCTGGAGCGAAAGCAGGCACCACGAAGGAAGGAAGATTCCGGATCCAAAAGGGTCAGAGGTCAACGAGTCTGAGGCCGACAGGGAACCTTGTCTCGAGGGACCGGACGACCCCAGATTGGGTATGAAGGGAGACAGAGGAACCCTGAGGCGGAGTAAGGACAACGGTAATAGCGGAGGCAACCCGTGGAGGGAAAACCGTCAAGACTCCTGCGCGAAGTGAGCACACCCACTCCCCAGGACGGGTGAATAACTCTAGTTCTGTATTTACTAATTACTGCTTAAGCTTGCATAGTGATAAACCTTGTGAGAAACTTAATAAAACTCCTCTGTACCATAATCGTGTCACATCGATCAACGGCATAGGGTTAGATATACACTACATGGAGGTACAAAATTCATATTTTGGACCATAAGACCATAAGACCACAAGAGATAGGTTCAGGAGTAGTCCATTCGGCCCGTCGAGCCTGCTCCGCCATGTAATGAGGTGATGGTTGATCTGATTCTTACCTCAACTCCACTTTCCCGCCCTTTCCCCATATCCTATAACTCCTTTGCTGATCAAAAATTTGTCTACTCAGCCTTGAATGTATTCAATGAATCAGCCTCCACACCTTTTGGGGGTAAAGAATTCCAAACATTCACGACCCTCTTGGAGAAGAAATTCCTCCTCATTTCCATCTTAAACGGGCCACCCCTTATTCTGAGACTATGCCCCCTAGTTTTAGATTGCCTCATGAGGTGTAACATCCTCTCAGCATCTACCCTATTGAGTCCCCTCAGAATCTGGTATGTTTCAATAAGATCTCTTCTCATTCTTCTCAACTCCAATGAGTATAGACCAAACCTGTTCAATCTTTTCTCATAAGACAACCGTTCCATACACGGAATCAGCCTCGTGAACCTTCTCTGAACTGCCTCCAAAGCAAGTATGTCCTTCCTTAAATAAGGGCACCAAAACTGTACGCAGTACTCCAGGTGTGGTCTCACCAACACCCTGTAGTTGTAGCATGATTCCCTGCTTTTATACTCCATCCCCCTGGAAATAAAGGCCAATATTCCCTTTGCCTTCCGGATTACCTGCTGCACCTGTATGTTGACATTTTGTGTTTCATGTACGAGGACACCCAGATCCCTCTGTACCGCAGCATTTTGTAGTATTTCTTTATTCAAATAATATTTTACATTTTTATTTTTCCTCCCAAAGTGGATGACTTCACATTTTCCCACATTATATTCCATCTGCCAAATTTTTGCCCATTCACTTAACCTGTCAATATCCCTTTGCAGTCACTTTGTGTCCTCATCTCAACTTGCTTTTCCATCTATCTTTGTATCATCAGCAAATTTGTCCACAAGACACTCTGTTCCTTTTAACTGGGAAACTGGAGGAACAGAACGAAACTATGTTTGTTTGTTTCTTGGATTCAGTGTACAATGTGGAGAAATCGATATAATTTGGCAGGAGTGAACATGTTCAATTCAATTATATGAAAACTGTAAATGAAGCCGATCTTTTTTGTTGGATCAGTCCATGGAGAGATCTGATTAACATAACGTCCTGGACGTTGAGGTGTTTCTGATATATCCATGTCATTATTTACATCGGAGTCAAAGATGCTGATGTAATATTGTTGTTCAAATGACGGTAACTAATAATAATGATCAGGAATATAACCGTGTCAGTGGAGACTTATCCCCTGTATAAATTAGGGCTCGTTGGAATGAATCAGCTCACAGTGCCTACCGGAGCTGTGGTTTCCAAGCCAAAAGAAGTCAGTGCTTCTCACATAAATGCATTATTCAGTCATTCTTCAGATACAACACATTTATTATCCTGTTCTTGCAGCCGTTGGAGTTCCGGGTAAGTCGGTGTTGACTGTGCTGCTGTACTTGGTATTTCATTTCTCCCATCATGCTTTACACCGCCGGCAGTTCTTGTATTCTTTCAGTTGATGGAATGTCCTGTCTCTGCTCTTTTGGTCTTGTAGCAGCTGCATTTTATCCTTTATAATCTTTACAATCTAACCCTGGCATTGTTACTGGATTATTCTCTTTACTGAATGTGCTGTTGAATAATGGTGTGTCCCTAACTTCTGAACGTTTGGTCTTGTAGGAGCTGCATTATATCTGTAATGTGCTTTGTAATCAAAGCCTTGCATTGTTGCAGGATTATGCCCTGTACTGAATGTTTGGGAATCATGTGTCTGGGCTAAGAGCTGGTATCAGACCATCAGGAACTCTAAACAGTTTCATGTTGTGGAACTAACCTGTCCTGGAATATTTTTTCATCAATGAGTTTTCAGTGATTGATAATGAGACAGTTCACGGTTTCATTGCTGCAAAGAGGCAGCGCCATATTTTCCCACCCCAATAACACTGTTCAATTGAACTGGGATTTGAATGTTGGTTATCACAATTATTGGTTATCACTGTTGTGAAATATTATTTCGTTGATTGTTTACCTGACGCAGCTCCAGTGGTCTGGTTGCTGAACAGAATTTGCTGCTGATTCTTTCACATCTCCTTCTCCGATTGACTGTGAACGAATTCAATGTAAAATGTAATTTTTTGAGGTTATGGTGTATCAGTTTGCACTTTATCTGTTGGAATCAAAAGCCCTTCTATTTATCCGTAGATTATAAGCAGCAGCGGTGGTTTTGGCATTTTTTTAATTGAACAATGCCGCCATCTAACGCTGTACTTGATAATTACAGGAGAAGGAAATGTCATTTTTGTGAGGTGCGTCTGGAACAGACATTCGATTCTGTTGAATCCAACAGTTGTATTTGAAATCACAAGCTTTCGGAGGCTTCCTCCGAAAGCTTGTGATTTCAAATAAAATTGTTGGACTATAACCTGGTGTTGTAAGACTCCTTACATTTGTCCACCCCAGTCCATCACCGGCATCTCCACATCCTGTTTAATCCTTGCATTGTAGATGAAGTGAACAGTGTGGGTGAACAGGTGGATACTTGGATGATCTGTAGAAACATTAAAATATTCACAGAGGCTTCACCATTTAATAAACAGACACTGAGAATAGGATCGTTGGAACACGGGGCTGGTGAAGAGAAAGCAGGCGCAGGATGTTAGGATTGAATCAGATTTGAAAAGGGGCAGTGAGAAATAGAGTCGAGAGACAGAGAGGGAGAGAGCGGGTGGGGGGAGAGACGGAGAGAAAGCAGCAGCGGTGTGAACAATTAATCGGAATGAGCTGCTGAAACTTCCAATACAATTATAAAGGGGAAACGTGAATTGAAGGTGTTATTAGGATGTTGTCAGATTGTGAGAGTTTTATTGTACTCTCGCCGAGTGTGTTTATCGCTATCAGGTCTTCAGTCTGTTTAGGTCAATGATTCTTTCAATAATTCACTGACTGAATAAATAAACATGATTAAAATGTGTTTAAAGAATAGACTCAGTCATTTCTTCACCGTTATGAATTATTAGGATATTGTATTCTAAAAGCTGTGTGTCAGCTTAATCCAATAAAAAACGAGGCTGATTGGGTTAATACATTTGAATTTAATTTTAATCGAATGTTGCTCACCGCTACCTTCTCAAGGGCATTTTGGGATGGGCAATAAATGCCGGCGTTGCCAGCGACGCCCACATCCCATGAACGAAAAAACAACCCGCCGCAATCATCGGTAATGTAATCTCGTGGGAGTGGTAATAAACCTTAAGAACAATCAAAGGCCGATAAGGTGGGGAATTTCTGGAAAATTCCCCCGATCCCCTCGGGAGATCGAAACCAGTCCAGTACATGACATTGGCCATGTGCAGATCAACAGTAAAACCATTCAATTTCCATATGATGCGATCTCTGTCCCAGTCAATAACCGATCCAGTTCCCCCGAGAAGGCAGAGAGACAGTCAGCACCCACCACACCAGCCGGCAATGCATTCCGGAAACTCACAACTCACTGGGAAATGAAGAACCGCCGAACATCCAGACTATGCTTACCTCTGGGTAGTCTAAACGCCTGTCCCCTCAATTCCAACCTCTGAATGATATAGTGAGTTGTATGAATGACAGAGCGTCAAACAGGAACAAGAGCTGTGACTGCTCGCTCGACATTGCACCGTCACACATTCCGGTCAGTCGGAGGCTGCTATGAGCTGAGCTGTTGAGGGGACCGTGAGATGAAGTCCTGCTCGGGGCCAATTTAATGTCTGTGGTACCTCAGAAGATTTACCTTTCCGTTGGCGATGGCTGGGATAGCGGGATGAGATATTTTGGTGTAAGATTAGACATTTTTAACATAAAACGAGTACATTTAGATTGGGTATTTTCAAAATATAAACCATAGAAACCACTCACGTTTACATTCGGCATCTTAATGCAAAAACAACACCCGCTTATAAACATAAGATCGCTGGGAATCGGAGGATAGTCGCTGAGGATCATAATATGTCCGAGTTAAAACTTACCTGGAATACAGAAGGTCAGACTCAGCGAAGTGATGCTGGAAGCTGCTTATATTGCAGGGTTCAAATATTTTTCAGAAGGTAATAGGCGACGTTGAGAATATGTAGAGAAGGCGTTGAGAATGTGTTGAGAATATGTAGACCTTGGGCATGTCGAAATATTGGGGGTTTGGGTCCGCACAGACCATGAGCAGTTCAGATAGGGGGTCAAGGAATCTGAATAACAAATAAAGATAAGGGAGAGTTCATTAAAGATAAAGATAACAAATACAGAAGTAGGATAGCTTGCATGAAATGAGCGGTATGAAGAGTTCTAGTTTTACACTTGAATTTATAGAAGCACAGGATGGCGAAAGAGAGAGGGAGAGAGACGGATAAGCAGCCACCCGAGGGTTACAGCTTCTATCCAAAGCAAGACGACAGTTAGTGTCGTGTCCTTCTTTGTAATACTATGGCCTTAAACATTGTGTGTGTTGATACTTGCTTATATTCAATAAAGGATTAATCGCAAACAATTGGTGTCGAGTCTGAATCGATCTTTAAACTGGCGACTGTGACGTCGGACCTTGACCTGCAATAATTGCCTCGGACGGACTAAGTGCTAAACCCAGACCCAGATAGGAAAACCGTTTCGGCGGGAGCATGAGTTTTCCCTCCAATAGTAACAGTAACCATGGGGACTCGCAGGGAAGATTATTGAAATGAATCTGAGCGCTGTGGTGGGTAGAGAAGTCTGTTAAGAATTGTCCAGGAGGTAACAGGTTTGGTTGAGACACAGGCTGTGAGCTTCAGACTTTGAATCAGTACAGAATGGGGTTAAGTAGCGAACAACAGAAATTGAAAATGATTTGTGAGAAAAATGATATCTTAGTTTTTGATGGGATATGAAGGAGAGAGGGGAAGATTCCCAATTTCCCAACTCACCGTTATCAGGTACTGAGCCAACTCTTTGGAATTTGCTGGTACAATCAGGTCCCACTCCTTCTGATCTGGTCCATTCCATACATCCACCACCCTCTGCGTTAAGAAACTAGCATTCAATCATTCTGCTCATGCTATGTCCCAGGTAGAGAAGACTAATAGTGGCGGGAGGACCCAGACCATCGGACTTATGTGAGCTCGACATTTTTATTTTAAATTCAGAGTCCTGCATTTGCAGTTTTCTTCCCTTTTTGTACATTTCCCAATTCCATTTCCATTCCCATTTCCTTTTACATTGTTTTTGTACATTTACCAAACAGCTATCCTATGTGTGGAGGCGGAAGATGTTGATATGGTTCTTGATGAATACTTTGCGTCTGTCTTCACAAAAGAGGCGGACGATGCAGGCAATGGAGTTCAGGAGGAGGAGTGTGAAATATTGGATAGTGAGGAAGGGGATGAACACCACTGTAAGTAGATTAATCACCAGGCCTTGATGAAATGTATCACAAGCTGTTAAGAGAGACAAGGGAGGAAATAGCGGAGGCTCTGACCATCATTTTCCAATCCTCTCTGGCTATAGGCATGGTGTCGGAGAACTGGAGAACTCCTAACATTGTACCATTGTTTAAAAAGTGAGAAAAGGATCAACCGAGTAATTACAGGCTAACCTCCGCAGTGGGCAAATTATTGGAATAAATTCTGAGGGACAGTATTAACATAAGAACATAAGAAATAGGAGCAGGAGTAGGCCAATCGGCTCCTCGAGACTGCTCCGCCATTCAATAAGATCATGGCTGATCTGATCCTAACCTAAAATCTAAATTCATGTCCAATTTCCTGCCCGCTCCCCGTAACCCCTAATTCCCTTTATTTCTAGGAAACTGTGTATTTCTGTTTTAAATGTATTTAATGATATAGCTTCCACAGCTTCCTGGGGCAGCAAATTCCACAGACCTACTACCCTCTGAGTGAAGAAGTTTCTCCTCATCTCAGTTTTGAAAGAGCAGCCCCTTATTCTAAGATGATGTCCCCTAGTTCTAGTTTAACCCATCCTTGGGAACATCCTTACCACATCCACCCGATCAAGACCCTTCACAATCTTATATGTTTCAATAAGATCGCCTCTCATTCTTCTGAAATCCAATGAGTAGAGTCCCAATCTACTCAACCTCTCCTCATATGTCCACCCCCTCATCCCCGGGATTAACCGAGTGAACCTTCTTTGTACTGCCTCGAGAGCAAGTATGTCTTTTCTTAAGTATGGAGAAACTGTATGCAGTATTCCAGGTGCGGTCTCACCAATAACTTATATAACTGCAGCAATACCTGCCTGTTTTTATATTCTATCCCCCTAGAAATAAAAGCCAACATTCCGTTGGCCTTCTTGATCACCTGCTGCACCTGCAAACTAACTTTTTGATTTTCTTGCACGAGGACCCCCAGATCCCTTTGTACTGCAGTACTTTCCAGTTTCTCTCCATTAAGATAATAACTTGCTCTCCGATTTTTCCTGCCAAAGTGCATAACCTCACATTTTCCAATATTGTATTGCATCTGCCAACTCTACGCACACTCACCCAGCCTGTCTATATCCCCTTGTAGGTTTTTTATGTCCTCCTCACTCTCTACTTTCCCTCCCATCTTTGTATCATCTGCAAACTTTGATGTGTTACACTCGGTCCCCTCCTCCAAATCGTTAATATAGATTGTAAAGAGTTGGGGACCCAGCACCGACCCCTACGGAACACCACTGGCTACAGGTTGCCAGTCCGAGAATGTACCATTTATCCCAACTCTCTGCTTCCTGTCAGATAACCAATCCTCCAACCATGCCAGAATATTACCCCCAAGCCAGTGATTCTTTATCTTGAGCAATAACCTTTTATGTGGCACCTTGTCGAATGCCTTCTGGAAGTCCAAATACACTACGTCCACTGGTTCCCCTTTATCCACCCTGTACGTTATATCCTCAAAGAATTCAAGCAAATTTGTCAGACATGACTTCCCCTTTGTAAAGCCATGCTGAATTTGTCCTATTAAATTATGTTTATCCATAATTGCCCTCAGAAAGGCACGGATGAATCAAGGATCGTCAGCATGGGTTTATTAAGGGAAGGTCATGTCTGACTAACTTGGTTGAATTTTTTGAGGAGATAACGAGGAGGGTCGATGAAGGTAGTACGTTTGTTATTGTCTACATGGTGTTTAGCAAAGCTTTTGACAAGAACCCACATGGCAGACTGGTCAAAAAAGTAAAAGCCCATGGGATCCAATGGAAAGTGTCTCGTTGGATCCAAAATTGGCTCACTGGCAGGAAGTAAATGGTAATGGTCGATGGGTGTTTTGTGACTGGAAGGCTGTTTCACTCGGAGTTCCGCGTTCTCAGTACAAGGTCCCTTCTCTTTTGTGGTATATATTCATGATTGAGACCCAAATGTAAGGGGCATCATTGAGAAATTTGCAGATGATACAAAAAATGGCGTGTGATTGACAGTGAGGAGGAAAGCTGTAGATTGCAGGAAGATATCAATGATCAGTTGGGCAGAAAAGTGGCAAATGGAATTCAATCCAGAGAAGTGTGAGCAAATGCATTTGGGGAGAGCAAACAAGGCAATAGAATACACAATAAATATGAGGATGCTGAGAGGTGTAAAGGAAGAGAGAAATCTTGGAGGGCATGTCCACAGATCCTTGAAGGTAGCAGGATAGATTGATAAGGTGTAAAAACTGATGTTTTCCTTTGTTTGCCGATGCATAGAACATAAGAGCAGGGACGTTATGCCCGAACTGTATTAAACACTAGTTAGGCCACACATTGAGTGCTGCATACAGTTCTGGTCACTACATTACAGGAAAGATGTGATTGCACTCGAGACGGTAGAGAGGAGTTTTATGAGGATGTTCCAAGGGCTGGAGAATTTTAGCTATGAGAAAAGATTGGATAGGCTGGGGTTGTTTTGATTGGAACAAGGGAGGCTGAGGAGTGATTTAATTGAGGTGTATAAAACTATGAAGGGCCTAGATAGAGTGGATAGGGATGACCTATTTCCCTTAGCAGAGAGGTCAATAACCAGGGGGCATAGATTTAAAGTAATTGGTGGAAGGATTAGAGGGGAGCTTAGGAAAATGTTTTCACCCAGAGGGTAGTAGGGGTCTGGAACTCACTGCCTGAAAGGGTGGTAGAGGCAAAAACCCACAACTAATTTAAAAAGTACTTTTATGTGCTTTTGAAGTGCCGTAACCTGCACGGCTACGTACCGAGAGCAGGAAAGTGGGATGAAGCTGGTTAGCTCTTTTTCTGCCAGCACTGACACGATGGGCCGAATTTCCTCCTTCTGTCCCGTAACTTTCTATTATTCTATGATTTCTGTTTTAAATTCAGATTATTGTATTTGCAATGTTTTCTCATTTTTGTATTTTGATTCATTCTTGCAGATTTTGTATTTAAAACCAATTCTCCACACCCTGTGAGCAGTGAGTGCTGACTCCGGGCCGTTTGATTGACAGCTCTCTCGTCCACCACACCCCACCCGCCTCCTGGGTTGACTTCTCCCACCACGTGACACGCGGGAGCGTCACCATTCTTTGCGCGATAAGCTCAGGTCGCGGACATGCACCTCAGGCTCGAGAGACGCCGCGCATGCGCTGCGCGGTCCCCGTGCCGCGTTCCCTTAGCAACAAACCGGCGCCAGGAGGATGATGATGGCGGTCTCGGGCGGGTGGGCGGGCGCTGCTGTGGGCGGGGGCGAGGCCGACAGAGGGAGGGCCCACACGCGGGAGTGGCCTGGGCCCCGGGCCTGGGAATGGCGCGGTGGGGGGATATTTTTCAATCTGTGTCCCTCTGGTCACTGCGAACAGTTTCTCCTTATTTACTGTATTAAACCCGTCATTATTTCTCTCCCCTCTATTAACCGTCTATGCGCTGCGGAGAACAATCCCACCTCCTCCAGTCTCTCCCCGTAACTGAAGTCAATCATCCCCCGAAACATTCTGGTCAATCTCCTCTACAACCTCTCCAAGGCCATGACATCCTTCACAAAGTGCGGTGCCCAGAATTGGACCCAATGCTCCCGCTGTGGCCAAACTAGTGATTGATAAAGGTTTAGCATTACTTACTTGTTTTTGTATTCTGTGCCTCTATTTATAAAGCCAAGGATCCCGTGACTTATTTAACAGCCTTATCACCAACCTGCCATCATTAATCTCTATTCCTGCACCCCATTAAGTGGGTTGCGCTGGGTAACTGGAAGCTGTCATTCGGTGAGTAGAAAGCAGTGGGAGGATAAGTCTGCAGATTGATTTTGGGAGATTATGAAGACGGCGATCGTGGATTCTGAAAAGGGAGGGAGATGGTCTTTGAGATCGTCCGTTCTCTGTTGTAAGATCTCTGTTTGTATGTCTTGTTCCAGCCGTTCCCATTTGTACCTGTGACCTGACTGGCGGAGTCTGCGACCTCAACTGCTGCTGTGACCCTGACTGTTCCTATGCGGACATCAATGTCTTCTCCACGTGTCTGTCGGGCAGTGAACCGTAAGTTTCTGTTCGTGTGTTATTACATTGGTTCCCGGTCCCGCAATAGCTCGATTTTAAAATCCTCATTCTCATGTTCAAATCCTTCCCTGGCCCTCGCCCGTTCCCTATCTCTGTAACCTCCTCCAACCGATTTAATGTCCACCGAGAACCCCAGGTTACTCCACCCTATCATAGATTCTACCCCACACATTTATCTCCTCCAACAGGCCATGTACACTCTCCCCTATCACGGACTCTACTTATCCATTTAAGCTCATCCCACACCACATGTACACTCTACGCTTTCAGTGCCGGTTCACTCAGTTCTGTTGTTCACACAGTCACTGCCGGGGCACTCAGCCCTGTTATACACACAGTCAGTTTCGGGACACTCAGCCCTGTTATACACACAGTCAGTTTCGGGACACTCAGCCCTGTTATACACACAGTCAGTTTCGGGACACTCAGCCCTGTTATACACACAGTCAGTTTCGGGACACTCAGCCCTGTTATACACACAGTCAGTTTCGGGACACTCAGCCCTGTTATACACACAGTCAGTTTCGGGACACTCAGCCCTGTTATACACACAGTCAGTTTCGGGACACTCAGCCCTGTTATACACACAGTCAGTTTCGGGACACTCAGCCCTGTTATACACACAGTCAGTTTCGGGACACTCAGTCCTGTCATGCACACAGTCAGTTTCGTCACACTCAGTCCTGTCATGCACACAATCAGTGCAGGGGCACTCAGTCCTGTCAGAATGGACGTCTTGCACATCCATCTTTTTAAAAGGTATAGGATCTCAGTTCTAAGATCGATTCTCCTCACTTCATAATAAATCCTCAATCAGTTTGTCTTATCATAGAGATATCAAGGACTAGGCGCACTCTGTTTAAAAGAAAGCTGATTTATTTGACACTTGTACAGAATTGTAAACTCCAGCTCAGTTAAAGGGGTTATTAACATCAGAAACAAACCCCAACTGTCAGAATGAACATGGTTGAGTCCTGGATGTGATTAACAGCAGCAACAACATCAGAATCCAACCCCTGCAGTCACAGGTGAACTCGCTGATGACTCAGTAGGTGGGACGAACGAATGAATCCCATCCCACACAAGGAGCAGGTGAACGGCCTCTCCCGGTGTGAACTCGCTGGTGTGTCAGCAGACCCCCCGTTCTTTTGAAGCTCTTCTCACAGACAGAACATTTAAATGGTGTCTTATCAGTGTGAGCAATTTGGTGTCTCAGAAGGTTGGATGAACAAGTGAATCTTTTCCCACATATGGAGCAAGTGAATGGCCTCTCCCCAGTGTGAACTGGCTGGTGACTCAGCAGGTGGGATGATCGAATGAATCCTTTCTCACACTTAGTGCAGGTGAACGGCGCCTCCCCAGTGTGAGTGCGTTGGTGTGTCAGCAGATACTTTTTTCTTTTAAAGCTCTTCTCACAGTCAGAACACTTAAAGGGTCTCTCATCAATGTGAACAAGTTGGTGTTCAGTGAGGCTGGATGAGAGAGTGAATCCCTTCCCACACACGGAGCAGGTGAACGGCCTCTCCCAGGTGTGACTGGGTCGATGAGTTTCCAGCCGGGACGAGTAACTGAATCCCCTCCCACAGCCCCCACATTTCCACGGTTTCTCCATGGTGCGGGTGTCCTTGTGTCTCTCCAGGTTGGATAATCTGTTGAAGCCTCGTCCACACACAGAACACGTGAATGATTTCTCCCTGCTTTGCAATGTTTCTTTTCCGGCTGTGTAACTGGTTAAAACTCTTTCCACAGTCAGTGCACTGGAACACTCTCACTCGGGTGTGTGTGTCTCTTGGTGCTATTCCAGTCACAGTGATGTTTGAAATGTTTTGCCACAGACAGAACAGACAAACATTCCTCCTTCTATATTCAAAGCACGATGATCTTCGGATGCTGGTGAATAGAGTGGCTGTCAGATCTTAAGTTTCCCGTCTGCAACACGTCCCCTTCGAATACCCTGTGAAAGGAGTTTACACTGTGAATGGAGGATAGAAATTCACAACAGGCAATTTTAGTTTCTATGGAAAATTCTTCCTGCTCATTCCCCCAGACTGTAAATCCCTGTCCCACTCACTCACCCTCCTCCCTCTGCTGAAATGCAAACCCATCGGACTATCTCCAACATTTTTCTTTCTATTTAAGTATTCTCACTCCCCTGAAGGTGCTGATTCTGGCTGGGTGTTTATGCTCTCGTCCTCTTTTCGACACCATGTCCCTCCCTGAAGCTGCCTGTAAGCTGTCCATCTGTGATATCTCCCACTTTTGGTGATGTTGGCTCCCTGACCAGTCAGCCTTTCTTCCTCATTTGCAAACTCTCCCTGACCCGTAACCATTTCTCCTTCATTTCCAGACGCTTCCTGTTCAGTCACCATTTCTGCTTCATTATCAGACACTCCCTGACCCGTCACCATTCTTGTTCATTTAGAGACGCTGCCTGACCAGTTACCATTTCTGCTATATTTATATACACTTATATCTGTATATCTGTATCTTATATAACCATTGCTCCTTCATTTACGGACACTCACTGACTCGTCACCATTTCTCTTTCATTTACAGACACTCCCTGACGAGTCACGGTTTCTCCTTCATTTTCAGACTCTCCCTGACCAGTCACGTCCTCTCTCCACATCTCTCTCCAGATTCCTTTCACTTGTGAACACGGCCCTTTCCATCCACAACCTTATTGCGGATGGCTGCATTTAGGAACATAGCAACAGGAGTAGGCCATGCAGCCTCTCGAGCCTGTTCCATCATTCAATTAGGTCATGGCTGATCTGTATCTCAACTCCAACTACTCGCCTTGGCACGATAACACTTAATACGCTTGCCTGACAAAAATCTATCAATCTCAGTTTTGAAATTATCAATTGACCCCCAGCTTTCCGGGGGAGAGAGTTCCAGATTTCCACTACCGTTGGTGTGAAGAATTGCTTCCTGACATCACCCCTCAACGGCCCAGCTCTTATTTTAAGCTGATGCCCCCTTGTTCTAGACTCTCCCACCAGAGGAAATAATTTATCTCTTTCTACCCTATCAAACCCTATTATCTTCTTAATCACCTCAATTAGATCACCCCTTAATCTTGTATATTTATGAGAATACAAGCCTTGTCTATGCGTCTGTCCTCATCATTTACATAAGTGATCACTGTAAGTAGAGGATAGAAATTCACAACAGACAGTTCTAGTTTCTCAGTAACATTATTTTCTCCCTTCCCCCTATTGAGCTGCAAATCCGCCGTCCCACACACTCTCCCTCCTTGCCCCTATTAATCTGTAAATCCCTCGTCCCACACACTCTCCCTCCTTGCCCCTATTAAGATGTAAATCCCCCGTCCCACACACTCTCCCTCCTTGCCCCTTTTAGCTGTAAATCCCCCGTCCCACACACTCTCCCTCCTTGCCCCTATTAATATGTAAATCCCCCGTCCCACACACTCTCCCTCCTTGCCCCTTTTAGCTGTAAATCCCCCGTCCCACACACTCTCCCTCCTTGCCCCTATTAATCTGTAAATCCCCCGTCCCACACACTCTCCCTCCTTGCCCCTTTTAGCTGTAAATCCCCCGTCCCACACACTCTCCCTCCTTGCCCCTATTAATATGTAAATCCCCCGTCCCACACACTCTCCCTCCTTGCCCCTTTTAGCTGTAAATCCCCCTTCCCACACACTCTCCCTCCTTGCCCCTATTAAGATGTAAATCCCCCGTCCCACACACTCTCCCTCCTTGCCCCTATTAATCTGTAAATCCCTCGTCCCACACACTCTCCCTCCTTGCCCCTATTAAGATGTAAATCCCCCGTCCCACACACTCTCCCTCCTTGCCCCTTTTAGCTGTAAATGCCCCGTCCCACACACTCTCCCTCCTTGCCCCTATTAATCTGTAAATCCCCCGTCCCACACTCTCCCTCCTTGCCCCTATTAAAATGTAAATCCCCCGTCCCACACACTCTCCCTCCTTGCCCCTTTTAGCTGTAAATGCCCCGTCCCACACACTCTCCCTCCTTGCCCCTTTTAGCTGTAAATGCCCCGTCCCACACACTCACCCTCCGTGCCCCTATTAAGCTGTGAATCCCCCGTCCCACACACTCTCCCTCCTTGCCCCTATTAAGATGTAAATCCCCCGTCCCACACACTCTCCCTCCTTGCCCCTTTTAGCTGTAAATGCTCCGTCCCACACACTCTCCCTCCTTGCCCCTATTAATCTGTAAATCCCCCGTCCCACACTCTCCCTCCTTCCCCCTATTAATCTGTAAATCCCCCGTCCCACACTCTCTCTCCTTGACATATCCTCGCTGTTTGAAATCCAGATTCATCACAGCCTCTATTTTTTCTCCCTTTCTATCCTGAAGGTGCTGCGTGATGTTGGGATTCGGCCCCAGTCACTGATTGCCCTCCAGTTCCCGGCCAATTGGTAATTCTGCACTTGTGAGCCTATGCAGCGAGCTGCCGGCATTTCGACCATGGGGAGCAGCAAAGCCGCCGTCCCTGGCTGATTCTGTCCGGCAAAGCTGTGGCCAACGGGAGCAGATCAACAACAAGCTGCATTTACATAGCGCAGTAAAACGTAATAAAAACCAAGGCACTTTACAAGAAAGTAATCAAAAATAATTGACACTGAGCCAAAGAAGGAGGCATTGGGACTGAGCTTGGTCAAAGAGCTCAGGGCCTTGGCAACTGAAGGCACGGCCGCCAATGGTGGAGCGACGGAAGTGGGGGATGAACATGATGCCAGAGTTGGAGGAACGCAGAGTTCTCGGAGGCGACATGGAAAGAGGGAAATGAATGACCTTTAAAAACATGATCCACTTGGCACTGAAGTGTCTGAAACTAATAATAGGAACTCCAGGTAAACAAATACTGACAAATGTTAAACTATTTTCTTGACAAAATAAATCTCGATTCAGCTTTTAAAATAAATTATTAACAGGGGTTCCCAGTAACTCACCTGACTCGCCGACCAATGTTCGACCCTTCAAGCACCGCGATTGGTGCAGGACACCCTGCTCCCTTGGCCCTCCGGCCTGAGCTCTCTTCCTGTTGGTTCCCGGGGCAATCAATCACCACTCGCCAACATTACGCTGCCGGGTGAAGTTGAGGGGCTTTGAATCTGAGTTGAGAATTTTGAGAATCATGAGTCAATTCATAAACGGAACGACGTAAAAGCAATTAACATAAATCGTTCTCATTAATATATTCCTATATTGCCATGTGGGAAACAAGTGATGTCTGGGCTGTGGATGAATTTTTGCGCCCGGGTACAGAGCGTGTCCCTCTCTCTCCGCTTCAAGTGCGCTTCGTTCGGCTTACGGTCTCACTTACACACCCAACTGACTGGAGCCCTTTCATGTTCCTCCAAATCCGTCTTTACTTGTCCCATGACCACCCTTCCTGCCTTGCACCATCATCCATTTTGTCATTCCATCACTCCTGCCCTCCACCCTATCACAGACGTTCCCTTTGGTTCTGTCCTCCCAACCCTTTCCCTGGCTTTGTATTTGCTTAAAAACTGTTATATATTTAACTTCTTTCAGCTCTGACGAAACCTTAACTCTGACCTGAAACGTTAACTCTGTTTCTTTCTCCACTAATGCTGCCTGATTTGCTGAGGATTTATAGCATTTTCTGTTTTTCATTTCAAAGTTGCAGCATCTGCAGGATTTAGCTTTTGATCCGATAATCCTCGCCCTTCTCAACCCCAGCACAGAAATATCAGCAAGTGGGGTTTAAAATGGCGGATGATCTTACCCGGAATGGCCCGCGAGGTTCAATACGGCCTATCTCCAATGGAAGGGGCGCAGCGCGTAGTCGCCGTAAAAGCTGGTGGCCGGAGCATGGAGACTGAGCGGGGCCGAGCGGAGTCTTAGCAACACAGAATGCGGCTGAGGCCCCGAATCAGAGCCGGGGACCCTCAGGCTCCATTAAAGCCTCCATCCAGCGCCTGCCCCGTCCTACCCGCTGCTTCCCGGTTTCATCTCCCGTTTCCACCGATTCCGACTCGCGACAAACAACAGAACCAAGGCGTTACCAGAATGCAGGGCGGGCCTTGGGAGCATGCGCAGTGTGACCGGATATCAGCGCCTTGGAGAAATAGAGGGTTTTCTGGGACGCGGCGGATTGTGGGGCCTGCGGCGCCATTAGTCGCCGGATGTCGGTCATTGCCTCTTCCTTGTAACTTCAAATTCAGTTCGTTTAAAATTGAGAACACATCAGCCAGTTATGACAACTTATATAGCCAACTGTCATCGTGAAACAAATTTGCCAAGTTAGAATGTTCCTCTTCCAGAATAATGTGAATCTCTTTCCTGAGGTCATACAAGTGATGTCATACACCCTTGGAAGCACCCTGCCCCGTGACAGCCATCGTAGTTTAGTTTGAAACAGTAAATGAGTAAGCCCAGCTCCGATTTCTAAACATAACGCTTCAAAAACACGCAGTTCAGTGAGCTGCCTTTAATGAAATGAACAATTTTCACTACTTCCGTCAGTACTGCCATAAGGTCACGGCGAATACACTTGCAGGCCAAAGCTTCGTGGTGAATGAGACAGTGATTCCAAACAACAACATTACCAGCTACCTCAGATATTCATCTAATAAATCCGCTATTTCTACCTGTCATATTTGCTGCACCATCATTTTTAATTCCTTTGCCATTAGCCCAGTCCAATTTGTATTTTCCATCATTTTTTTATTCCTTCATGGGATGTGGGCGTCGCTGGCGAAGAAGCCTTGGCGAGTTGCTGCAGTGCATCCTGTGGATGGTACACACTGCAGCCACAGTGCGCCGGTGGTGAAGGGAGTGAATGTTTAGGGTGGTGGATGGGGCGACAATCAAGCGGGCTGCTTTGTCCCGGATGGTGTCGAGCTTCTTGAATGTTATTGGAGCTGAAGCGCATAAAATTACAGTGCTATGGAGAAAGAGCAGAGGAGTGGGACTAAATTGATAGCTCTTCCGAAGAGCTGGCACAGGAACGATGGGCCGAATGGCCTCTTTCTGTGCTGTACGATTCTGCGATTCTATGTACATGATTAAGACGGGGGGAAATGTTCCACATTGGGAGATGAAGAACTTCCATTTCCATAAAGCAAGTGAGAGTTCTTGCTCGGGGGAAAATTTAGAGCGAGAATTATGGAAGGGTAATTCTATCTTGGGGATTTTAAAAGTTTGCCCCTAATTGTAAGGATTATGCACTACCTGCAGCTCTCCATTTCTCCTCTGGTCTCCGTCTCTGCCCCTCGAGTTTTCTCTGTCGCTTGCTGATACTGTGTTTTTCTCTCTCGGTTTACCTCGTTCTTTCCCTTCCGGTTTACCTCTTTCACTATCTCTCTGTTTATCACTCTTTCTTTCTTTTCCTCTGTTTTTTTCTTTTTGTTTGACTGTCTCTTTCTCTCTCTATTTTCCTACTTTTCTTTCTGTGTATTTGATTGTTTCTGTCTGTCTGCCTGTCTGTCTCTCTTTCTCCCTCAATCTTTCTCTGTCTCTCTCTCTCCCTCTCTCTCTGCCTCACTGTCCTTCTCTCGTTCTCTCTTCGTCTGTCTGTCTGTCTCTCTTGTTCGCTTTCCAATTCTGTAGAGTGCACCTATTCTGATAAGGCCCACAGCAGTGAGTGTGATTGCCAAGTTTGACCATTATGTTATAGATGCAGAGCGGCCGTACACTTGAAGTCTAGCTGAGCTCTTCATTGCCACCTTTTTGAGCGATATTTCATGTATCGTAAGCAGAGCCTCAATAGGTTGGATTATCGATACAATATCATATCAGATGAAAGTCCCCTTGGAAGTGTAGGAGATGGAGAATGAAATAGAAAGTAGTTCTACCTTTCAGCTCTTTCTACAATTTAACTAATTTAACAATCAGATTGAGTGGGTATTTCACCGCATTCTTCAGTTCCTCTCTGAATTTATTCTGGGTCAAGACATAAATACACGTGTTTGTGCAGGAACTGAGAAGCTGCAGCATAAATGATGAGTGTTCTGTGATAAAATTAATGTCAGTGGCAGAATAATAATACCGAGTGCCTGCAATTCGTGCATAAATGTTATACACAAATTGTGTCAACCATAATAATATAAAACTCCCCGATATGCTGAAGAGTAAAATGATGGATTTTTTTCGGTTCTCCATCTCTGGATCCTTGAGATTCTCTCCATTGTTGCGGTTCCGGAATTCCCTGCGAACTCTACTGGCCACTAAAATACGTCTGATGGTCAGAACATTGAGGAGCAAAATCAGAAAGAACGGGACACAAGGGGTTAAAATGTTGTGAAACATTTCAAATGCGGCCCATATGGGTGAAGTAAAGAAGCGCGATTTAGTGATACAATACCAGGGAACATTATCAATTATAAATTTAGGTTCATATATAAAATACCAAGGGAGACTTTCTAAACAGCTCAGCACACTCACTGTTCCCAGAACCACAGCTGCCGTTTTCTCGGTGCAATATTTTGTTTTCAGCTTCTCACAACAAATGGCCACAAATCGATCAAAGGTGAAAGCGACCGTGAGCCAAACAGAAACCTCGGTGCTTGCAAAAACCATGAATTCAACGAGACAGCATACTGGAGTCATGTCCAAGAATGAAAACGCGATATATATTCCAACGATCCTCCTCAATATAACATCGGTGATAACGACCAGGAGATCGGCCACTGCCATTCCCACCAGGTAGCAAGTGATACATTTGGAGAGTCCGCACTTTCCTCGGGACAGGATCACAATCGCCACCAAGTTAACTGTAAGGGAGAGAAAAGGAAGCAGGGAAATTACTGATCAGCCCTGGAGTTAAAGCAGCAGTTTGACAGGGTCTGGGGTGAAATTTCCAGCTTTGTTGCTGCATCGAAGAGTGGAAAGTGATTCACTGACCTGGGCAACGCTTTCGGGCAGAGAAATGTTTTCAAACACAATTATCAATAATGAATTGGGATTTTTTAAATTATTATTCGTTCATGGGATGTGGGCGTCGCTGGAGAGGCCGACATTTATTGCCCATCACTAATTGCCCTTGAGAAGGTGGTGGTGAGCCGCCTTATTAAACCGCTGCAGTCCATGTGGTGAAGGTTCTCCCACAGTGCTGTTATGTAGGGAGTTCCAGGATTTTGACCCAGCGACGATGAAGGAACGGCGATATATTTCCAAGTCGGGATGGTGTGTGACTTGGAGGGGAAGGTGCAGGTGGTGTTGTTCCAATGTACCTGTTACTCTTGTCCTTCTAGGTGGTTGAGGTCGCGGGTTTGGGAGGTGCTGTCGAAGAAGCCTTGGCGAGTTGCTTCAGTGCATCCTGTGGATGGTACACACTGCAGCCACTGTGTGCCGGTGGTGAAGAGAGTGAATGCTTATGGTGGTGGATGGGTTGCCAATCAAGCGGGCTGCTTTTTCCTGGATGGTGTCGAGCTTATTGAGTGTTGTTGGAGCTGCACTCATCGAAGCAAGTGGAAAGTATTCCATTCCACTCCTGACTTGTGCCTTGTAGATGGTGGAAAGGCTTTGGGGAGTCAGGAGGTGAATCACTCGCCGCAGAATACCCAGCCTCTGACCTGCTCTTGCAGCCACAGTATTTATATGGCTGGTCCAGTTAAGTTTCTGGTCAATGGTGACCCCCAGGATGTTAATGGCGGGGCATTCGGCGATGGTAATGCCGTTGAATGTTAAGGGGAGGTGTTTAGATTCTCTCTTGTTGGAGATGGTCATTGCCTGCCACTTGTCTGGCGCGAATGTTACTTGCCACTTATGAGCCCAAGCCTGGGTGTTGTTCAGGTCTTGCTGCATGCGGGCTCGGGCTGCTTCATTATCTGAGGGGTTGCGAATGGAACTGAACACTGTGCAATCATCAGCGAACATCTCAATTTCTGACCTTATGATGGGGGGAAGGTCATTGATGATGCAGCTAAAGATGGTTGGGCCGAGGACACTGCCCTGAGGAACTCCTGCAGCAATGCCCTGGGGCTGAGCTGATTGGCCTCCAACAACCACTACCACGAAATTGATATAGAAAGTGAATAAAGTGAGCACCTTTTCTACTGGAAGGGCCGAGTGAGAGCACAGTGCCAGTGCGGAAGCGAGAAGGGGTTTTACTGAGCGGGAATCCAGCCGATTAAATCCGGATTTGGGCTGCAGACGGACGGGAAAGAGAGAGAAGGTCGGGAAGGTCGGACAGGGCGAGGTTTGTTGCTCTGGGTTAGGAGAACCAATAGGGGCCGGCACAATACGGGAAAGGCAGCTGGAGACGTAGCCAGTGAGTGAGAATGGGAGGGAGACAAGGAAAAGGAAATGTCGGAGCTGGAGGAGAGTCAGGAGCAGATGATTTGGGAAAGCGGATAAATTGAAGCAACGGATGATGAGGCAGACGATTTAATGCAGTGTGAGGAGAGGCTGTGATTCACAGGGAGAGAATGCAGCAGAGGGTTAGAGGAAATCTAATCTATAGATCCCACTAACACAACTCAATTAATAAATTCAACATTTATTTTCAATGATTTTTAGTGTCAGGGTACAGCTCGTTGGGTATAAAATGAGTTCAATAAATTTACTTTGCACATTCAATTCAAATTGAATTAAAATATATTCATTAAATTAGCCTCGATCTTTATTGAATTAAACTGATACACAGCTATTAGAATACAATATCCGAATAATTCAATACGATCAAGAAATGGCTGAGCCTATTCTTCCAATACATTTCAATTATGTTTTTTTTTATTTCGTCAGTAAATAAGTAAAAGGAACATTCACCTAAACAGACCGAGGACCTGATTGTCATAAACACACACTCGGCGAGAGCACAATAAACTTCTCACAATCTGACAACATCCTAATAACACTTTCAATTCACATTTCCTATTCATAATTGTACTGGAACTTGCAGTAGTTCATTCCGATGAATTGTTCACCCCGCTGCTGCTCTCCCTCTCTCTTTGTCCCTCTCTCTCTCCGTCTCACGCTTTCTCCTCTCGCGTTCCTTCTCCCGCCTCCCTCTCGTTTTCCTTCTCAGTTTCGTTCCCTATCGCTCCTCTCTATCTCTCCGCACTGAATCTACTCTCTTTCTCAATACCGCTTTACACATCCGAGTAAATTCTAACATCCTGCGCCTGCTTTCTCTTCACCAGCCCCGTGTTCCAATGATCCTATTTTTGGTGTCAGTTTAATAAATGGCGAAGCCTCTGTGAATAGTTTAATGTTTCGACAGATCATCCAAGTTTATAGTTGTTCACCTGCACTTTGGCACTTTATTTACAATGCACGGAATAAACAGAATCGAATGCCTCTTCCAGACACACCTCACAACAATTGAAATTCCTTCCACTGTAATTATAAAGTGCAACGTTAGATGGCGACATTGTCCAATTAACAAAACGCCAACATCACCGCAGCAACCGACAATCCACAGAATGGCTCATGATTCCAACAGAAACAATGCAAACTGATACAGCATAACCTCAAAACAGTGCATTTTACATTGAATTCATCCACAATGGAGCAGAGAAGGAGATGTGAAAGAATCAGCAACAAACTCAGTTCAGTAGGCAGACTTCTGATGCCGCATCAATTACACAGACTATGAAATAATCTTTCATAATAATGATAACCAATAAATACATAGAAATCCCAGTTAAACTGAACTCTGTTATTAGGCAGGGAGGACATTGCGCTACTTCCTTGTAACACTGAGTTCGTGAGCTGCCACATCATCAATCACTTAAAACACACTGATGAAAAAATATTCCAGGACAGGTTCGTCCCACAATATGAAACTGTTAACAGCCCGTGATGGACTGTTACCAGCTCTTAGCCCATACACCTGATTTAAATACATTCAGTACTAAGCGTAATCCAGTAACAATGCAAGGGTTCGATGTAAAAGGTACATTACAGATATAATGCAGCTGCTACAAGACCGAAAGAGCAGAGTCTTAAGTGATTCCATCAACTGATAGAACAGAACAGGCGGCTGTGTAAAACATGATGGGAGCATAAATGTGCCAAGTACAGCATCACAGTTAACAAGGATTTAAGCCATTAACAGCTGAGACAACGGCTTACCCGAAACTCCAACGGCTGCAAGAACAGGATAAAAAATGTCTTCTATCTGATAGATCAATGGATATCCCATTTCGGTGAGAAGCAGTGACTTCTGTTGGCCGGGAAACCGCAGCTCCGGCAGGCACTCTGAGCTGACACATTGCAACCAACCCTGATTTATACAGGGGATAAATCTCCACTCATGTGGTTTTACCCTGATCATTGCTGTTAGTTACAATCATTTGAACAAACACATTACATCATCAGGTTTGCCTCCTATGTAAATGATGATATGGATAAATCACAAACACCTCAATGCCGAGGACATTATCTTAATGAGACCACCCTCAGGAATAAAGTTAAAAGCTGTGCTCAGAAATGACTGGTCCAACAAAAATGAGCGGCTTTATTTACAGTTTTCATATAATTGTATTGACCATGTTCACTCCTGCCGATTCATTTCTACATTTTACCGATTTCTCCGCGTGTACACTGAATCCAGAAACACAAGCAGACCCGTTTCACTCTGTTCCTGCAGTGCTTAACAACGCTCTGTGTGAAAAATATTCTCCTAATTTCCCCCTAGTTGTTTTGCCAATTATTTTAAAGCTATGACCTCTGGTTACCTATCCAGTTGCCAGAGTAAACTGTTTACCCTATTCACTCTATAAAAAAACCCTCATTATTTTAATCACCTCTATTTGGTCTCCCTTAACCTTCTCTGATCTAAGGAGATTAATCCCAGCTTCTCCAATCTCTCCACGTAATTGAAGTCCTTCATCCACGGCATCACTCTCGAAAATCTCCGAGGTACCCTCTCGAAGGCCTGGACATCATTTTTAAAGTTTGGTGCCCAGTGTTGCACATAGTGGTTATGTGACTAGACCAGTAATCCAGAGGCCTAGTCTAATAATCCAGAATCATGAGTTCAAATCCCACCACAGCAACTGGGGAATTTAAGCTCAATTAATTAAATAAAATCTGGAATTAAAATACTCGTATCAGTAATGGTGGCAATTAAATTACCGAATTGTCGTAAAATCCCATTTGGTTCACCAATGCCCTTCAGGGAAAGAAACATGAAGTCCTTACCCGGTCTGGCCTATAAGTGACTCCAGACCCACAGCAATGTGGTTGATTCTTAATTGCTCTCTGAAATGGCCGAGCAAGCCACCCAGTTGTAAAATATGGGTAAAAAAAGTCACAATAAGAATAAAACCGGACCACGAGGCACTGGACACGACAAAGGCAATCCAAGCCCAGTCGACCCTGCAAAATCCTCCTCACTAACATCTGGGGAATTGTGCCAAAATTGGGAGAGCTGTCCCACAGACTAGTCAAGCAACAGCCTGACATAGCCATACTCACAGAATCATACCTTTCAGCCAACGTCCCAGACTCTTCCATCACCATCCCTGAGTATGTCATGTCCCACCGGCAGGACAGACCTACCAGAGGTGTTGTTACAATGATATACAATCAGGAGGGAGTGGCCGTGGGAGTCCTCAACATTGACTCTGGACCTCAGGAAATCATATGGCATCAGGTCAAACATGGGCAAGGAAACCTCCTGCTGATTACCACCTACCGCCCTCCCTCAGCTGATGAGTCAGTCCTCCTCTATGTTGAACACCACTTGGAGGAAGCACAAAGGGTAGCAAGGGCACAGAATATACTCTGGGTGGGGGACTAAAATGTCCATCACCAAGAGTGGCTCGGCAGCACCACTACTGACCGAGCTGGCCGAGTGCTGAAGGACATACATGCCAGACTGGGCATGCGGCAGGTGATGAGCGAACCGACATGGGGGAGAAACTTAATTGACCTGGGCCTCACCAACCCACCTGTCGCAGATGCATCTGTCCATGACAGTATTGGTAGGTGAGACCACCGCACAGTCCTCGTGGAGACGAAGTCCCGTCTTCGCACTGGAGACACCATCCAACGTGTTGTGTGGCACGGCCATCGTGCTAAATGGGATAGATTCAGAACAGATCTAGAAGCTCAAAACTGGGCATCTATGACGTTCTGTGGGGCATCAACAGCAGCAGAATTGTATTCCAGCACAATCTGTAACCTCATGGCCCGGCATATTCCTCACTCATCCATCACCAACAAGCCAGGGCATCAACCCCTGGTTCAATGAGGACTGTAGAAGAGTATGCCAGGAGCAGCACCAGGCACACCTAAAAATGAGGTGCCAACCTGGTGAAGCAACAACTCAGGACTGCATGCATGCTAAACAGTAGAAGCAACATGCTATCGACAGAGCTGAGCGATTCCACAACCAACGGATCAGATCAAAGCTCCCCAGTCCTGCCACATCCAGACGTGAATGGTGGTGGACAATTAAACAACTAACGGGAGGAGGAGGCTCTGCAAACATTCCCATCCTCAATGATGGTGGAGTCCAGCACGTGAGTGCAAAAGGCAAGGCTGAAGCGTTTGCAACCATCTTCAGCCAAAAGTGCCGAGTAAATGATACATCTCGGCATCCTCCCGATACCCCACCATCAGAGAAGCCAGTCTTCAGCCAATTCCATTCACTCCACGTGATATAAAGAAACGGCTGAGAGAACTGGATACAGCAAAGGCAACATCCCGGCTGTAGCGCTGAAGACTTGTGCTCCAGAACTGGCTACGTTTCTAGCCTAGCTGTTCCAGTACAGCTGCAACACAGGCATCTACCCCACAATGTGGAACATTGCCCAGGTACCTCCTGTCCACAAAAAGCAGGACAAATCCAATCCGGCCAATTACCGCTCCATCAGTCCACCCTCAATCATCAGGAAAGTGATAGAAGGTGTCGTCCACAATGCTATCAAGCGGCACTTACTCACCAATAAACTGCTCACTCATGCTCAGTTTGGGTTCCGCCAGGACCACTCAGCTCCAGACCTCATTACAGCCTTCGTCCAAACATGGACAAAAGAGCTGAATTCCAGAGGTGAGGTGAGAGTGACTGCCCTTGACATGAAGGCAGAATTTGATCGAGTGTGGCACCAAGGAGCCCTAGTAAAATTGAAGTAAATGGGAATCAGTGGGAAAAGTCTCCAGTAGCTGGAGTCATAACTAGAACAAAGGAAGATGGTAGTGGTTGTTGGAGGCCAATCATCTCAGCCCCAGGACATTGCTGCAGGAGTTCCTCAGGACAGTGTCCGATGCCCAACCATCTTCAGCTGCCTCATCAATGACCTTCCCTCCATAACGGTCAGAAATGGGGATGTTCGCTGATGATTGCACAGTGTTCAGTTCCATTCGCAACCCCTCAAATAATGAAGGAGTCCGAGCCCTCATGCAGCAAAACCTGTACAAAATTCAGGCTTGGGCTCAAACGTTGCAAGTAATATTCGCGCCAGATAAGTGCCAGGCAATGACCATCTCCAACAAGAGAGTGTCGAACCACCTCCCCTTGACATTCAACTTCATTACCATCGCCGAATCGCCCACCATCAACATCCTGGCGGTCACCATTGACCAAAAACTCAACTGGACGAGCCATTTTAATAGAGTGGCTACAAGAGCAGGTCAGAGGCCGGGTATTCTGCGGCGAGTGACTCCCCAAAGCCTTTCCACCATCGACAAGGCACAAGTCAGGTGTGTGATGGAATACTCTCCACTTGCTTGGATGAGTACAGCTCTAACAACACTGAAGAAGCTCGACACCATCCAGGAAAAAGCAGCACGCTTGATTGGCACCCCATCCAACACCCTAAACATTCAATCCCTTCACCACCGGCGCACTGTGGCTGCAGTGTGTACCATCCACAGGATGCACTGCAGCAACTCGCGAATGCTTCTTCGACAGCACCTCCCAAACCCGCGACCTCTGCCACCGATAAGGACAAGAGCAGCAGACACATGGGAACAACACCACCTGCACGTTCCAAACCAAGTCACACACCATCCCGACTTGGAAATATATCGCCGTTCCCTCATCGTCGCTGGGTCATAAACCTGGAACTTCCTTCCAAAGAGCACTGTGGGGGAACCGTCACCATTTGGACTGCAGCGTTTCAGGAAGGCGTCTCACCACCACCTTCTCAAGGGCAAATGGGATGGGCAATAAATGCCGGCCTCGCCAGCGACGCCCACATCCCATGAACGAATAAAAAAAAAAGTGAACTTGCACCATTTACTAGCCTCCACCACCCCATTTCCGCCAAGCGGGGATAATTAAAATCAGCCACACCTTTCCTGACCTACGCCCTAGTATCAATCTTCGAAGCTCACAAGTTGGCCCATTGTCTCAAACTGCATCGGTTCCCAACACGTGGAGGGAAATTTTCACCATCGCTGGGGACTGAACTGATAGAGCGGATCTCCCGCCCTTTTTTGAACTGGCCCGATTTTAATTTCTGCTCAATCAGTTTACCGCCCATGTAGTGGTGAAATTACCCACTACATCTCTGACACCAAGGTTCGACAGGTGTGTGAAATGCATCAGACAGTTTTTGCCAAATACTAACATGAATGTGGGCGAATGGATCCGTGTATTCGTGTAACAGGTGATTACCGCCCCGCCCTCCACCTCCCTGGAGATAGCACCCCTTATCTGAGAGAGGCAATGGAAAGCTTATGAGGGATAATAACAAGTTTAGAGAACCAGGGGTGGTCAGTGAAATTATGGTCTGTCAGAAGATAGCTCTGCTCTGTGGCTCATGAGTAAATCACCGGCTCTTGGTGAGCAACAGGAAATTACAAGTAATTAAACAAATATACTGTAACAATAAGTCTTATTGTGGCCTCATACCAGGAGATGTTAGTCAAGCTGATCCATCTGTCTTAATGGTATTCGGTGAGAGATATCTCGAACGTTCCATCGGTCTCACTGGTATTCGGTGAGAGATATCTCGAACGGTCCATCGGCCTCACTGGATTCGGTGAGAGATACCTCGAACGTTCCATCGGTCTCACTGGTATTCGGTGACAGATATCTCGAACGGGTTCTGGAATCGCCCGCACCACACGGATTCAGAATACAAATTCGCCTTTACTTTCGAAGGACATCAGTACACTTCGAACGTCCTCTCTCAAGGTTCCCACAACAGCCCCGCTATTTTCCCTGCTCACATGAAAGGAGCTTTGACAGGGCTGTGAATCCCCGGGCTGTCATCCAATATGTGGATGAAATCCTAATACAAAACGAGACACGGGAAGATCACCTGCGAATGGTGAGTGAGGTTTTCCATCGACTGGAGTCCTCTGGACTTAAGGTCAATGTTACTAAGCTGCAGTTGATGAAACCTCAGATCACGTTGCTTGGTGTCATCGGAGAGGCAGGGTCCCGGTCTGTGGACGAGGATAAAGTCAAGGTTATCATCTCCTTACCACGGTCTACCGATTAGACCTCTCTGCGTTTGTTTCTGGGTATGACAGGATTGTGTGGGGATTTTATCTCTGACTATACAGAAATTGCTGCTCCCCTGCATGGGCTACTCCGGGAGGGAATTGAATGGCAGTGGACAGAGAGCCACACCAATATCATCATCATCCTTAATACTGATGTGGAGATGCCGGTGATGGACTGGGGTTGACAATTGTAAACAATTTTACAACACCAAGTTATAGTCCAACAAATTTATTTTAAAATAAATTCCACAAGCTTTCGGAGGCTTCCTCCTTCGTCGGGCGGATGGACGCCCGACGAAGGAGGAAGCCTCCGAAAGCTTGTGGAATTTATTTTAAAATAAATTTGTTGGACTATAACTTGGTGTTGTAAAATTGTTTACAATCCTTAATACTAGAATTGTTACTGAACCGATGCTTGCCGCCCCCATTATACAAAGGACTGTGCCCTTTAACCCCCTTCCTCATCAGTGAGTTCTGTCGCCATGCTTGGGCTGGTCCATCATGGTAAAGCTAATCCCATTAATTTTATATCGACTCATCTCCAGGGAGCTGAGCTAAACTACATAGTATTGAGCCCTTTCTAATTCCCTCCACATTATTGGAGGTCAGAAGGTTAAGGTTTACACCCATCACAGTCAAGTGTTCTTCCAAACAAAAGGCCGAATTAAAGAGGGAAATGTGTCTCTTGCCCGAATCACTGATTGGCCGCCTTGCCCACCGAGACCTTCGAGGTCCCACCAGCAGAAGATGTTCGCAGAATTTTTACTGACCCGGATCCGAAAAGGTTTAAATCTCATAGAAAGTAGTCAGATTCCAAATTTGAGCCAAGATATTTATATAAAGGGGTGGTTCAAGGGAACTTCAGATGAGTGTAAATTGAAACGCTGCAGCTCTGCCTGTTACACCCGCAAGCCGTGTCATCAAATGGAGCAAATTTGGGTTCTTATATCAATGATAGCGACAGTCCCCATACGGAGAAGGTTGTGTCTGGCCACGCTGGCCGAGCAGATGCAGGACGTCCTGTCCAGCTGGACCGTACCCCACCAACTGTCTCAGGTGGAGAAGTTCCTGAATTGGAGCCCTTTCGATCTCAAGACCGTCAGACCGTGGTCGGCATGGAATGTTCTGAGGGCCCTGCAGGGAAAGGAGAGGGTGGATCCGATCGGGCAGTTATCTAAAAAGACGGGCGACGCCATTTAATGGATGGTCACATCACCGGAACTGACAAACGGTCAACAGGATGTGGCTTGGATAATGGTGAAAAGAGCCCTCCCAATACAATCTTTCCTGCACACAGCATCTCAGCACCACCGCGAGCTGCCTCGAGGCAGCAGCAGAGACACGACCATCGTCCATCTTTTGGTGGATTGCCCCATAGCGCAGAAGGTGTGGCGAGAGATGCGTTGGTACCTGTACCAGTTCATCAGCAACAGCTCGCTAACATAGGACGCTGTGCTCTATCGGTAGTTCCCCAGGACGTACACCAAGGCAGATACCAACTGCTGCTGAAAGACCATCAACTCGGTGAAGGAGGCCCTTTGGTTGTCCCGAAACCTGCTGGTCTTCCAACTGCAGGAGCTGTCCGCGACCGAGTGTTGCCGACTGGCACAATCCAAGGTCCAGGAGTACGTACTGTAGGACGCACTGAGGCGAGTTACGGCCTACACAGAGGCTCTATGGGGAAAGGCCACCATGTGAGGCCATTTCACCTTGTATTGTACAGCATATATTAGAAGATATGTACTGTGTTTTGAATTGTAATGGCGAGATCGTAGTGTGTACGATCTGTATTGTATTGTTTTGAATTGTAATAATGAATCGTAATGTGTATGATCTGGATTTTACTGTTTTGAATTGTAACTGGGATATTTACATTGAACTGTGTGTATCCATAAATTTTATGCAATAAAGAGTATTTTGAAATATCAAAAAAAAAACTGTCTCACCGTGTCTATTTGTATTCGACGGCGAACAGTGGAAATATAGCCTGACGGTAAAGATGTGGGGCGATATAAAATGAGCATCTATTGCAGGCACCAGGTGAGAAATAGGAATATTTTCTTAATGGTGAGAAATTAGCGACTGTAGAGGAACAAAGGGGTTTTGGTGTCCAAGTACAGCAATCACTAAAAACTAGTGCACATGTTCAAAAGAAGTTAAAGATCACAATTTCTCGGCACTCGTATCCCAAAGTACCGCTATCAGTTACTTGGCCAACTCGCTGGAATTTGTTGATAAAATCAGGCCTCACTGCCTCCATTGCTGGTCCGTTGCATACATCCAGCTCCCTCAGCATTAAAAAAGCTACATTCAATCATTCTGCTCATCCTGTGACCCAGGTAGAGAAGACTAATAGTAGCAGCAGGACTCTTTGTGAGTTTGGACATTTCTGCTTTTTATTCAGATTACTGTATTTGCAATTCTTCCATTTTTTTGTACATTTCTGTTTTTATTTCATTTTGCAGATTTTACATTTTTAAACAAATTCTCCAAACCCTGTGGGCAGTGAGTGCAGACTTCGGACCCTTTGATTGACAGCTCTCTCCTCCCCGCTCCAACACACTCCCTCCTGGGCTGACACCGAAAATCACGTGACACCCGGAAGCGGCCCACAACTTTGCGGGCTGACGTCACGACGCGTACATCCAGCTCCTTCAGCTCGCGCCCGTGGGATGCCGCGCATGCGCCGCGCAGTCCCAGTGCCGCATTGCCTTAGCAACAGGCCGGCGCCGGGAGGATGATGATGCGAACCTCGGGACCGCGGGCGCTGCTGTGGGAAACTGCAGCAAAACTTCCGCCACATTGCATTTCAGCCGACTTGAGACAAGGCTAAAATTCCATTAGCTTTTTAAATTATTTTTGTACCACGATGAGAGACGCAGCAGCAGATTAATTTTCACGCCTTAATTTATTACTAACATTGAATTCAGTGTCAATTAAAACACATGCAGAGATAAGATTCCAGGTAACATGTCCGAACGAATTAATAAGTGGACGTGAGACTACGTGAGATTGCAAAGTCCAAAGGTCGTGAAAATAGGTAGAAGGTTAAGCAAGGATAGGAGGGCAGTGAAATCAAAGTATCCAGCAAAAGATGAGTTGAGATGTAAAGTGAATTCACCAGGATGAGGAGTCGCTCACTGCAGAGGCTGAGGGCGGAATGGAGTGACGATATCTTGATGAGAAACTTGGATGGAGCGATGGAAGGCATTTGAGAATGAGGATTTTAAAGGAGAGGTGAGAGGGCTGGAACAGAGTGAGTTCCTCAACGGGAGAAAAGGTACCGGAAGTTTGGGATGAGTGATCAAGTTGTGATTTGCCACAATGGCCACAATGCCACTGCGGCAGTTTGGAAAAATATAGCCAAGCAGGACGCTTCACTAAGGAGCAAGGTGATGTATCCTTACCAAGCGCCTCTCTACCCTTTTATAATATGTGCACAGTGTTCCAAGTGTGGTCTAAACACGCTTCTATACAGGGTTAACATAACTTTTCAAATCTATCCCTCTAGAAATGAACCCCAGAGCTTTGTTAACTTTCTTTATGACCTTATTAACCTGTGTCGCTACGTTTCGTGATCTGTGTATCTGTACCACTAAATCCATGTATTTTTCGATTCCATTTCGTCTCTTATTTTCCAAGGATTTATTCAGTTCAACAGAATGCATCACCTCAGACTTATCCATATTGAAATTCATTTGCCAATTACATGCCAATTCTGAAAATGTATTAAAATCTTCTTGTAATTTGTTGCAGTCTTCCTCAGTTTGATTTCGTCCGCAAACTTCTAGCACCCATTGTCTGCATCAGGCACTCAAGCGTCAGGCACAGCACTGCAAAATACAACAACAAATTGCCTTAACCCAAACCTCAGAAGATCCCCTGCTACTGTAATGATCATTTCCCCTATTTCCAAAACAGCCATTCCGTGGACTATTTTAGCACCACATTCGTTGTCAACTTTATGTTCCAGTCGATTAGAAAGAAAACTGGGATATCCAGAAACTGATAACAATTTAGTTACAGTGAAGCCTGTTATAATGAGTGTGCATGGGTGTGTTTAATCTGACTCCGATATTGAGTTGGTATACAGTTGGTAATAATTATTTGAATTCTACTATGTTTCTCAACACTATTTCCTCTATCATCAGAAATTAAGGCGAGAACAAAATTAATGATATTAAGGTGCAGTGTTCCAACTCTCTCAGCCGAAGAAAACTGAAATACAAAGATTGAGACCGTCGATGAAACGAATTGACACAGTTAGTGATGCTTCTGAAACCCTAATGTTGATTGCGAACATTTGAATGAGGATATGTTAAAGAACTTGAACAGCTCTGTTCCTTAACACCAGTTTCCTTCCTGCAGCCATGTGAGAATGTGGCTGGGAGCTCACCTTTCCTGAAAAGAAAAGGGACTGGTTACAAAGGTAACTTTGAAGACATGCGGGTGGATTTTCACGTTTATCCGCCGGGCCGAAAACTGGCGGTAATGGATTGCCCGTTTTGCACACTACCCGGTTTTTGTTTCCAGACCAATGGTGAAAATTCAACCCATACAGTTTTAACTTTTACTCAATAGGAAGAGAGAGCCGTGGTTTATTTAGCCCCACTCTGCCGAATTGTAAAGTGGTGAATTATGGAGCTTGCATAGAATTAAACATAATCTACAGCACAAGAACAGGCTATTGGGCCAATTGGTATAAGCCAGTGTTTATGCTTCACACGAGCCTCCTCCGACACCTAATCCTATCTGCATATCTTTCTATTCCTTTCTTCCTCGTTTACTTATCTAGGTTCCCCTTAAAGGTTTGGTCGTCTGGCTTGATGGTGATGGAGGAGTGAGGTACATGTTGGGAAATGAGATCACAAATGAAGGTGGAATAAAATTCTGCTGCTGATGGCCCAAAGCGCCTCACGGATGTCCAGTTTTGAGCTTCTAGATCTGTGCTTAATCTATCTTCGGGGAGATTATAATGGGGAATAAGGAACAAATATTTTATATTTATCATCACAGTCGAAGACATAACAACCATACCAGAAAAAATGGGGAACCACGGGTCTAATGAGAGGGAGGAACTTAAAGTAATTATGATTAGTAACGAAAAAGTTATAGACAAATAAACGGGACTAAAAGCCGACAAATCCCCTGGCCTGCATCCTAGGATTTTTAAAGAGGTGGCTGCAGAGATAGTGGATGCATTGGTTTTGATCTGGCAGAATTCCCTAGATTCTACGACGGTTCCCCTGGATTGGAAGGTAGCAAATACAACTCCGTTAATCAAGAAACGAGGAAGAGACAAAACAGGGAACGACAGGCCAGTTAACCTGACATAACTAGCATATAAAATGCTAGAATCCAATATTAAGAAAGTGGTAACTGGGCACTTGGACAATCATGATATGATTAGGCAGAATCAACATGGTTTAGAAGGCGAAATCGTGTTTGGCAAATCAATTCGAGTTTTTTGATGGTTTAACTAACAGGGTAGATATAGGGGAACCAGTGGATATAGCATATTTGGAATTTCAAAAGGCATTCGATAAGGTGTGACATAAAAGGTTGTTACACACGGTAAGGGCTCATGGGATTGGGGGTAATATATTAGCATGGATAGAGGATTGGTTAACGGACAGAAAAGAGAGAGTAGTGATAAACGGGTTATTTTCATGTTGGCAGGCTCTAATTAGTGGGGTGCCGCAAGGATCAGTGCTTGGGCCTCAGCTATTTACAATCCATATTAATAACTTAGCTGAATGGGCCGAGTATAATGTATCCACGTTTGCTGACGAAACTAGGCTAGGTTGGAAAGTAAGCAGTGCGAGGGACACAAAGAGTCTGCAAAGCGATATAGACAGTTTAAGTGAGTGGACAAGAAGGTGGCAGATGGAGTATAATGTGGGGAAATGTGAGGTTATTCATTTTGGTAGGAAAGAAAGAAGAACGGAATATTTTTCAACTGATGAGAAACTACTAAATGTTGTTGTTCAGGGGCATTTGGATGTTGTTGTACAGAAACCCAAAAGTGAGCATGCAGGTACAGCAAGCAATTAGTAAGGGAAATTGTATGTTGGCCTTTATTGCAAGGAGTTTGGAGCACAAGAGTAAGGAAGTCTTGCGGCAACTGTACAGGGCTTTGGTGAGAACATAACTGGAATACTGTGTACAGTTTTGGTCTCCTTACCGATGAAGGATATACTTGCCTTGAAGGCGGTGTTACGAAGGTTCACTAGATTGATTCCTGGAATGAGACGGTTGACCTATGAGGAAATATTGAGTAGAATGGGCCTATACACTCTGGAGCTTAGAGGAATGAGAGGTGATCTCATTGAAATATATAAGATTCTAAGAGGTCTTGACAGTGTAGTTGCTGAGAGGCTCTTTCCCCTGGCTGGAGAGTCTAGAACTAGGGAGCATAGTCTCAAAAGGGTCGGACATTTAGGACTAAGATGAGGAGAAATTTCTTCACTCAGAGGGTTGTAAATATTTGGAATTCTCTACCCAGAGGTCTGTCGATGCTCAGTCGTTGAGTACATTCAAGACTGAGATAGATCATTTTTTGGCTCTCAGGGAATCAAGGGATATGGTGATCGGGCGAGAAAGTGGATTGGAGTGCGAAGATCAGCCATGATCTGATTGAATGGCGGAGCAGCCTCAAGGGACCGTACATGGTCTACTCCTCCTCCAATTCCTTATGTCCTAATCTCAATTCGAATGGTGGTAGTGCCACAGGACACAATGGATGGCGTCTTCAGTTTGAAGACGAGGTTTGTCCTCCATCAGGGCTCTGTGATGGTCACTCTTACGAATAGTGTCACAGAGAGATGCAACTGCAGCAGGTAGAATGGTGAGAACGAGGTCAAATAGATCATTGGTCGCGTTGCTTCTTTCACCACCTTCCGCAAGCCCAGTCTGGCAGTTATTTCCTTCAGGACTCGGCCAGCTCGGCAAGTGGTGGTGCTACCGAGCCAGTTTGGTGATGGGCTTTGAGATCCCGCACCCAGAGTAGATTTTGTGCTATTGCTACCCTGAGTACTTCCTCCACGTGATGTTCAACTGTTAGGAGTACTGATTCATCGGCTGTGGGAGGGCGGTTGGTGGCAATAAACAGAAGCTTTTTTTGCCCATCTTTGACCTGAAGCCATGAAATTTCATTGGGCCCAGAGTCAATGTTAAGGACTCACAGGGCCACTCCCACCTGACTGTATACCACTTCACCGTCACCTCTGATGGGTCTATCATACCGGTGGAACATACCCAGAGATGGTGATTTTAGCTAATAGGTATGATTCTATATCACTATGTCAGGCTTTGCTTGACTTGTCTGTTGGACACCACTCCTAACTTTGGCAGCCGTAGCCAGATGTCAGTGAGATGGACTTTACAGTGTCGGCTGGTCTGGGATTGTCTTCGTTGTGTCTGAATTTGATGCCGAGGTCACAGCCGAGTGGTTCCTCCGGGTTTAAACTTCTGATCCTTTTCTGTTGCCGTTTTATATAATCGTCTGGCTGGGCCAATTCAAAGGGCTGTTCAGAATCAACCAAATAGGTGTATAGACGGCACATCTAGTTGAAAGATTTCCTTCCATAAAGGGCATTAATGAAATAATTGGGCCTTTACAACAATCAGACATCTTCATGGTCACTTTTACAGAAAGCAACTTTTTATTCCAGATTTATTTCGTTTCTTAACTGAACTCAAATTCACACACTGCCATAGTGGGATTTGAACTCACGTTCCCTGGATCATTAGTCCAAGCATTGTGAATTGCTAATATATAGTCCAGTAAATTAACCACTACGCTAAACTAACAATATCTATTCGGTACATAACAACCATTTGAAGTGAAAGTGTTTGATTCAATCTGTTTGTTCAACTATCTGTAACTAATATCCCTGAGCATGTATCCCAACTAATTGTTTCGCGGGAGGGTTCCTTCTGCTATATCTAAGGCACTTTTGAACTATTCAGCATTTTCGCTCATTCAGATTCTTGATTTCAGCACCTCAGTCATCGTTGCTTCTCACAGAAAATGGGATATCCAGTAATTTTTCAGCTGGAACTAATTTACTACCCTGTTCATGCTGCCGTTGGAGTCGCTGGTAAGTTTTTTAAACGAGTTATTAAATGTAAAAATCAGTGTGTAACTTTTCCTCCTGCTGCCTGCTTCGTATTTCTTCGTGTGTTTTTCTTATGCCATTGTCCTACTTATTGGTATCAGTTACATTTGTAGTAATGTCTTGTCTTTTTAATGCGAGTTCTCTGTTGACAGGATGAGGTTTGTTGAATCTTCATCACGAGTGGAATTGGCGCAGTGATGTTCTGTCGGTGGGCTTTCTAATTTCCCATGTAAAGCAGACACTAGCCTCAGATCAGCAATACTTGTTGATTGGATTCTGGCAATTTCATGATGCAGCTCAATTTTATAACAGTTTAATATGGGAAACAATTACTCTTCTTGTTTAAGGTTTACTCAAATACATTGCGGAGAAAAAATTCTTCACAAGTGAAATCTGGCATCAATCGATTAATCTCTACTGAAGTGCGATATAGAAGGTTATTACTCAGCTCCTGTTATGTATTGGATTGAAAGTGAAGCAGTTTAATATCATGTTCAGTTTTACTGTGTTTTAATGTTCAGTATGACTGCGTCATAATAGTTCATTCTTGACCTACTTCAACACTGTTCTAATTGCAAGCATATCCTTCTCAAATCAAAGGGGGCGTGTTATATGATCACCTTTATTATCCACTACTTACAATTATTTTGTGGTTGATAGAGAGGAGGAAAGCTGTAGACTGCAGGAAGATATCAATGGACTGGTCAGGTGGGCAGAAAAGTGGCAAATGGAGTTCAATCCAGAGAAGTGTGAGGTAATGCATTTGTGGAGGGCAAACAAGACAAGGGGATACCCAATAAATAGAAGGATACTGTGAGGTGTAGAGGAACCAAGGGACCTTGGAGTGCACGTCCACGGATCCCTGAAGGTTGCAGGACAGGTCGATAAGGCGATTGAAAAGGCATATGGGATGCGTTTCTTTATTAGCCGAGGCATAGAATATGAGAGCAGGGAGGTTATGTTCGAATTGTATAAAGCATTAATTGGCCACAGCTTGATACTGCGTACAGTTCTTTTCACCACATTAGAGGAAACATGTGATTACATTGGAGCAGCACAGAGGAGAATTACGATGATATTGCCAGCGCTGTTGAATTTTAGCTATGCGAAAAGATTGGATGGGCTGGGGTTGTTTTCTTTGGAACAAATGAGGCTGAGGGGAGATATTTTTTATGCGTTCATGGGATGTGGGCGTCGCTGGAGAGGCCAGCGTTTATTGTCGATCCCTAATTGCCCTCGAGAAGGTGGTGGTGAGCCTCCTTCTTGAACCGCTGCAGTCCGTGTGGTGAATGTTCTCCCCCAGTGCTGTTCGGAAGGGAGTTCCAGAATTTTGACTCAGCGACGATGAAGGAACGGCGATATATTTCCAAGTCGGGATGGTGTGTGACTTGGAGGGGAACATGCAGGTGGTGTTATTCCCATGTGACTGCTGCCCTTGTCCTTCTAGGTGGTAGAGGTCGCAAATTTGGGAGGTGCTGGCGAAGAGACCTTGACGAGTTGCTGCAGTACATCCTGTGGATGGTACACACTGCAGCCACTGTGCGCTGGTGGTGAAGGGAGTGAATGTTTAGGGTGGTGGATGGGGTGCCAATCAATCGGGCTGCTTTGTCCTGGATGGTGTCGAGCTTCTTGAGTGTTGTTGGAGCTGCACTCATCCAGGCAAGTGGAGAGTATTCCATCACACTCCTGACTTGTGCCTTGTAGATGGTGGAAAGGCTTTGGGGAGTCAGGAGGTGAGTCACTCGCCGCAGAATACCCAGCCTCTGACCTGCTCTTGTAGCCACGGCATTTATATGGCTGGTTCAGTTAAGATTCTGGTCAATGGTGACGCTCAGGATGTTGATAGTGGGGGATTCGGCAATGGTAATGCCGTTGATTGTCAAGGGGAGATGGTTGGACTCTCTCTTGTTGGAGATGGTCATTGCCTGACACTTGTCTTGCGGTTTATAAAATTATGATGGGACTAGATAGAGTGAATAGGGTGGGCCTATTTCTCTTTGCAGATGGGTCATTGATCAGGGTGCATACATTTAAAGTAATTGGTATAAGGACTAGACGGGAGCTGAGGAGAATCTTTTTCACCCAAAGCGTAGTGGGGGTCTGGAATTCACTGCCTGAAACGGTGAGAGAGGCTGTAACCCTCAACTCATTTAAAAAGTACTTGCATGTGCACTTGAATTGCTGTAACCCACAGGACTACGGACCAAGTGCTGGAAAGTCGGATTAACCTAGATAGCTCTTTTTCGACCTGCACGGACACGATGGGCCGAATGGCCTCCTTCTGTGCTGTAACTTTCTATGATTGTATGAAGCTATGATACTCATTGGTTTCAGACGTTTCTTGCCCTGTAATGAAGAAGTCTGTCCGGCAGGTGTCTTCCACCCAAGGTGGGTAATGTTGACTGGGTGATGGTGCAAAACGGGTTCGAGCGAATCGGCATCCGGTTTTACATCTCTCCCTGTTTTTATTTCCATTGAAATCAATGTTGTCGCTTCGCTATCACCCGTGCGGCACTACTGGAAAAAGTCAAAATCTATCATGATGTGTGTTAAATTAGAAGGAACGATCTTATGCATTTAACTGGAAAAAATCCCTCAGATTTTGTCACTGGAGGTTGCACATGATGAACACTTGCGCCTGAATTTCCACCTTGATTCTCCGGATCGTATATATTTGCATGTATCCCTGTGATATTTTTGATGTGCGCGTGTGCACGGTCCAGCATCCCTTGTAAGTTGCATTGTTGCTTCTCTTCAGTGTAGGAATGTCACATAACATTGGTCCAGAATTCCATTTATGCAGTTTCTTCGGGGTTGACGCCGATATTTCGCTGAATTTATGGCGGAAAATCGGGAGAAACACATTGATGTTGTAACCCTTTATGTTTAAAGTCTCAGCTATCAACAGGATACGAGAAATTAGATATTATTTGTTGAGAGACACGGAGATAGGGAGAGAGCGAGTGAAAGAGTGAGAGACACAAGCAGAGGAAGAGAGGGAGAGAAAGAAGGAGAGGGAGGCAGAGGCAAACGAAGAGAGAGAGAGAGAGTAAAAGAGAGGTGCAAAGAGAAAAAGAGCGAAAGGAAGCGAGGTGGAGGTAGAGAAAGAGGGGGACAATTTAAAATTGTCTCGAATGAAGCTAACAAACCCACAGCAGTATTTTTATTTATGTCACCTGCATTTACTGTAAGTGTGTAGCTGGATTGAAAGGGTTTCTTGTGTTTAGTTCATGTCTCGTGCTTTAGTTCATGTTAAGTAAACATCTGTTAGCTGATGCCGTGTAATAAACTCTTTGTAGAGTTTCCCAGCTCTTCACTGATATTGATGAGTTTACTCGTCTCCGCACTGTGATCCCTCAATTCGTCATTGAGTTGTATTATTTGAATATTCCCTCCACTGCGTCTCCCAGTTCATTGTTGATAGGCACTGTTAGCTTCTTCAATTACTTTACTCTGAGTTTTTCAATGATTTTCTTGTTTTGATCTTCCACTATACTGTATCCTCCCATTTCAATACTGCTTACTGTTGCTTTATAATTACCTTATGGGAAGTTCTTAATTCATCACTGATTTCTCCTGTTTAATTTTCCCTCTCTGTAACTCTCAACTCATTGATGCATTTTGTTATTTATTGATTTATTCTTTTGACTGAAATCTTGCAATTCAAGATTCATTTTATTTTTTATTGTTCCATTTCTGAATCATCTGATACGTTGTAAATATTTATTGATCACTTTAACCCCTTGTTATAATTTCACATGTTTTCATTGATTCAGGTTATTTTATTTTTCCGCTTAATGTGATGCCCTAATTCAAAATTATGTTTTGTTCATTTTCTCCTTTCTTGTAACTTCACAATCCATAAATAACGTTTGTTATTTTGTTTCGTAGTGTCATAGAATCATTGTCGATACAGCACAGGCCGAGGCCAATTGGCCCACCGTTCCTGTGACGGCTCTTTGAAAGAGCGATCCAATTATTCCCATTGCCCTGCTCTTTCCCCATAGCACTGTATGTCTTTCCCGTTAGTTATTTATCTAATTCCCCTTTGAAAGTTACCATTGAATCTGCTTCCATCACCCTTTCAGGCATTGAATTCTAGATCATTACAACTCGCTGTGTAAACAATGTTCCCTCAAGTCGCCTCTGGCTCTTTTGCCGATCACCTTAAATCTGTGTCTTCTCGTTACCCACCCTTCTGCCACTGGACTCAGTTTCTCTTTATTTACTCTATCTAAACCGTTCATGATTTTCAACACCTCTATCAAATCTCCTCTTAACCATCTCTATTCTAAGGAGAACAATCCCAGCTTCTCCAGTCTCTCCACATGACTGAAGTCCCTCATCCCTGGCACCATTTTATTAAATCTCTTCTGCACCCTCTCTAATGCCTTGACATTCTTCCTAAAGTGTGGTGCCCAGAATTGGACACAATACTCTAGCTGAGGCCTAACCAGTGTTTTATAAAGGTTTGGCAAAACCTCCTTGCTTTTGTACTCTGTGTCTTTATTCATAATGCCCAGGATTCCATATGCTTTGCTAATAGCCTTCCCAACTTGTCCTGCCTCTTTCAAAGATGTGTGTATGTACACGCCCAGGTCTCTCTGTTCATGCACCCCTTAAGAGTAGAATGATGGGACAGTAATTGGCCGGATTGGATTTGTCCTGATTTTTCTGAACAGGACATACCTGGGTAATTTTCCACATTGTCGATAGATGCCAGTGTTGAAGCTGTACTGGAACAGCTTGGCTAGAGGCGCAGCTAGTTCTGGAGACTCTCAGCATATAGCCTGTTAAGCCCTCTTGGATTGTTAAATGTTTCAATGAGATGACCTCTCATTCTTCTAAACTCCAGGGAGCAGAGGCCCAATTATTCAATCTTCCCTCATGGGTCAACCCTCTCATCCCAGGAATCAATCTAGTGAACCTTCATTGCACCGCCTCTAAGGCAAGTATATCCTTCCTTAGGTGAGGCGACCAAACTGCACACAGTACTCCTGTTGTGGTCTCACCAAAGCCCTGTAGAATCGCAGCAAGACTTCTTTACTCTTGCACTCCAAACCCCTTGCAATCAAGGCCAACATGCAATTTTCCTCCTAATTGATTGCTGTACTTGCAAGTTAACTTTCTATGTTTCGTGTACAAGGACACCTCAATCCCTTTGAACACCAACTTTTAATAATTTCTCACCACTTAACAAATATTCAGTTTTTCTATTTTTCCTACCAAAATGAATAATCTCACTTTTCCCTACATTATACTCCATCTGCCACCTTTTTGCCCATTCACTTAACCTGTCGGTAGCACTTTGCAGACACTTTGCGTCCTCCTCACTGATTACTTTCCCACCTAGCTTTATTAATAGCGGCTTGGAGGACAAAAGCAAGGACATTATGTTGAACCTTTATAAAACACTGGTTTGGCCACAACTGGAGTATTGTGTCCAATTCTGGCATCGCACTTTAGTAAGGATGTGAAGGTCTTAGAGAGGATACAGAAAAAAATTACTGGGGCCGTTCCAGGGATGCGGGACTTCAGTTACCTGGATAGTCTGGAGAAGCTGGGGTTGTTCTCCTGAGAGCAGAGAAGGTTGAGAGGAAATTTGATAGAAGTGTTCAAAATCATGAAGGGTTTAGATAAAGTAAATAAAGCGAAATTGTTTCTATTGGCTGAAGGGTCGAGAACCAGAGGACACAGATTTAAGGTGACTGGCAAAAGAACCACAGGTGACATATTGAAAAACTTTAATACGCAGCGAGTAGTTATGACCTGGAATGGCTGCCTGAAAGGGTGGTGGAAGCAGATTCAATAATGGCTTTCAAAAAGGAATTGGGTAAATACTTGAAGGAAAAGAAATGGAGGCCCACGGGGAAAGAGCGCGGGAATGGGACTGACTGGATTGCTCTTACAAAGAGCTGGCACGGGCTCGATGGACTGAATGGCGTCCTTCTGTGCTGAAACGACATTGTGATTTTATGATACTATGATTTATTTAATCATTTCCTGTAATGCATCAATTATTATCAGTTTCTAATTTTTAATTGCTTGCGCATATTTACAATCTCCCCATTCGTTGCCTATTGTATTCTTTTCAATAATTTCTATGCTATTCATCTGAGTTTAATGTATATCGGTATTCAGTGGATGACATTGAATTTCGTAATCCTTAATCAGTAAAAGATGATGCATTATTTCTGAGCTTCTGCTTTCTAATTTTTATATTTCAATTATTACTTTAATATTAGGAGAAATTGCCCAGAATGCTTGTGAATAAAAAGCAGGTATCAATGGGGCAGGGAGCACAAAGTTGTAATCTCCTCATAATGTTCTGCTGCACAGACTATTAGGGAGACTTTAATGCTCATTTTTTTCTTCATTTAACAGTTAATTTGGTGGCGATTGTGATCCTGTCCCGAGGAAAGTGCGGTCTCTCCAAATGCATCACTCACTACCTGGTGGCCATGGCAGTGGCGGACCTCGCAGTGATTATCACCGATGTGATAATGCATCGGATTAATAATATGTATTTGCCAATTAATTTCTTCTTCCTAACGCCGGTGTGCTCACTCAGACTTTTGCTGTGTATTGTGTCCCTTGACTGTTCGGTTTGGTTCACAGTCGCTTTCACCTTTGATCGATTTATAGCAATTTGATGTCAGAAACTCAAACCAAAATGTTGCACGCCGAGAACTGCGACTGTGATTATATCAGCCGTGTGTGTGGTGAGTTTTTCGAGAAGCATTCCCGTTTTCTTTGTATACAGGCCTATCTTTGTACTTAACAATATCCCATGGTACTGTATTGGAAAAGCGGACTACTGGACTTCAAACTTCTGGAGGGCATACGAGTGCATCGACAGTATATTAACCCCTTTATTACCGATCTTATTGATCTTAGTGTTCAATGCTCTAACCGTCAGACATATTATAGCGGCAAATAGAGTCCGCAGGCGACTCCGGAGCAACAGCGAGGATCACAATGATCCATAAATGGAGAACCGGAGAAAATCCATGATTTTGCGGTTCGCTCTTTCAGCCAATTTCATACTGTTGTGGATGACTTATCTTGTGCATTCCTTCAGTTGGCAATTGAAAAACTATAATTACAGAAACAAATATTTGAATGATCCCGTGTACATCGCCCAGCAGTTTGCGTTTATGCTGCAACTTCTCACCTGCTCCACAAACACGTGTATCTATGGACTGACACAGAGGAAATTCAGGGAAGAGCTGATGAATGGGATAAAATTCCTCTTTACACTAAATGGGAAATTATTTACATAATAATAAAACATGGCGAAGAGTTTCAAGCTTTAGAATTGTTTTTGTTCTATTCGAAAAAGCGCTGGAAGCATGTCTTGAGAAGAATGAAGTCTTGCGTCATTTATTTTGATGGGCAGAGATATGACAGATAATATGTACCATTAAAAATACATGATAATGCTAACGGGAAGGGGTGGCATTAAACACGTATCTGACATGAAGGTTTCTTATTGTAATCAGGTCACTGGACCTGTGGGTTTACAAGCAGTAACACTGACCTCCCGTTATAGGTAAAACGAGGTGCGGCTTCCTAAACCCTCCTTTACAATCAAAAATAACCAAACAAAATAAAAGCGGTAAATTAGGTGAAATAGCCATTCCACGGTAGCACCGCTACTGACCGAGTTGGTCGAGTCCTGAAGGACATAACTGCCAGAATGGACCTGCGGCAGATGGTGAGCGAACCAACACGAGGGAAAAACCTACTTGACCTCGTCCTCACCAATCTACCTGTCGCAGATGCATCTATCCATGACAGTATCGGTAGGAGTGACCACCGCACTGTCCTTGTTGAGACGAAGTCCCGACTTCACTCTGAGGACACCATCCATCGTGTTGTGTGGCACTACCATCGTGCTAAATGAGATCGATTCAGAACGGATCTAGCAGCTCAAAACTGGTCATTGATGAGGCGTAGTGGGCCATCAGCAGCATCAGCGTTGTAATCCAGCACAATGTGTAACCTCATGGCCTGGCATATTCCTCAATCTACTATTACCAACACGCCAGGAGATCAACCCTAGTTCAACGAGAATTGTAGAAGAGCATGCTAGGAGCAGCAACAGGGCGTACCTAAAAATGAGGTCCCAACTTGGTGAAACTACAACACAAGACTACATGCATGCTAAACAGCGGAAGCAACATGCTATAAACATAGCTAAGCAATTCCAAAACCAACGGATCAGATGAAAGCTCTGCGGTCTTGCCAAATCTAGTCGTGAATGGTGGTGGACAATTAAACAACTAACAGGAGGAGGATACTCCGTGAATATCCCCATCCTCAATGACGGCAGACTCCAGCACGTCAGTGGAAATGATAAGGCTGAAGCGTTTGGAACCATCTTCAGCCAGAAGTCCTTTTTGGATGATCAATCTCGGCCTCCTCCCGATTTCCCCACCATCACAGAAGCCAGTCTTCAGCCATTTCGATTCACTCCACTTGATATCAAAAAACGGCTGACTGCACTGAATGCAGCAAAGGCTATGGGCCCCGACAACATCTCGGCTATAGTACTGAAGTCATGTGTGCCTCTGCCAAAGCAATTCCAGTACAGCTACAACACTGGCATGTACCCGACAATGTGGAAAATTGCCCACATGTGTCCTGTCCACAAAAAACAAGACAAATCCAATCCGGCCAATTACTGCCCCATCAGTCCACTGTTAATCATCAGCAAAGTGATGGAAGGTGTCGTCCACAGTGCTGGCAAGCGTCACTTACTCACCAATAATCTGCTCACCGATGCTCAGTTTGGGTTCTGCCAGAACCACTCGGCTTCAGACCTCATTACAGCCTTGGTCCAAGCATGGACAAAAGGGCTGAATTCCAGAGGAGAGGTAAGAGTGACTGCCCTTGACATCAATACAGCATTTGACCGAATGTGGCACCAAGGAGCTCTCGTAAAATTGAAGTCAATGGGAATCAGAGGGAAAACTCTCCAGTGGCTGGAGTCATACCGAGCACAAAGAAAGATGATAGTGGTTGTTGGAGGCCAATCATCTCAGCCCCAGGACATCGCTGAATGAGTTCTGGAGCCGATTGGTCGATGACACCTTCCATCACTTTGCTGATCTCGAGAGTGGACTGATGGGGCAGGAACTGACCGGATTGGATTTGTCCTGATTTTTGTGCACGTGACCTACTTGTGCAATTTTCCACTTCGTCCGGTAGATGCCATTGTTTTATCTGTACTGGAACAGCTTAGGTCGGGGCAAGGCTTGCTCTGGAGCACAGGTTTTCAGCACCACTGTTGGGAAGTTGTCGTGACCCGTAGCTTTTGTCATGTCTCGTGCACTCAGCCATTTCTTATTATCACGTGGAGTGAATGGACTTGGCTGAAGACTATTACCAGTGATGGTGGGGGATAGCGGGAGGAGGCCGAAAACGATCATCCACGAGGCATTTCTGGCTGAAAATGGTTGCAAGCACATCAACCTTTGCTTTTGAACTCAGGGAATCAAGAGATATGTGCGTCGGGTGGGAAAGTGGAGTTAAGGTCGAAGATCAGCCATGAGCTTATTGAATGATGAAGGAGGCTCGAGGGGCCACATTGCCTACTCCTGCTGCTATTTCTTATGTTCTTTTGTTCCCATGTGGTGGGCTGTGTCTCATTGAGGATGGGAATGTTCATCGAGCCTCCTACTCCCAATAGTTGCTTAATTTCCGAACACCATTCGCGACTGGATGTGGCAGGATATCAGAGCTTTGATCTGATGGTTTGGTTTGCGGATTGCTGAGATCTCTGCATAGCATGGTGCGCTCATTGTTTATAATGCATGGTGCTCTCACTGTTTATAATGCATGGTAATCCTTTGTTGTAGCTTCACCAAGTTGGCACAAGATTTTCGAATATGGCCGGTGCTGCTCCAGGCATGGTCTTCTACATTCCTCATTGAATCAGGTTTTGTCACCTAGCTTGATGGTGATGGAGAAGTGAGGGATAAGTTGGGCCCTACGGTGACAAGCTTGTTGTGGCATTCCATTATGCTGCTGATTAGGGCCCACAGCGCCTCATGGATGCCCGGTTTTGGGCTGCTAGATTGTTAATAATCTATCCCACTGAGCAGGTTGGTAATGCCACACGACACGATGGAGGGCGTTCTCGGCGTGAGGACAGGTCTGATTCTCTGTGTATGCCAGACCATTGCTTGACTGGTTTGTGAGTCAGCTCTCGCAACTTTGACACCAGTCCCCAATAGATAGCGAGGAGGACCTTGCAAGGTTCACTAGGCTGGGTATGCCTTTTTGAGTTCTAATTTGATGCCGAGGTTGCAGCCGAGTGGTCCGTACAGTTTTTTTCTTGTTTTGATACAGCGGAGTGGCTTAAAGGGCCACAATAGAGGGCAGTAAAGAATCAACCACATTGGTGTGGAACCGGAGTCACACACAGGCCAGATTGGTTAAAGGGCAGGTTTCCTTCCCTGAAGGAAATTGATAAACCGGTTGGGTTATTGTGACAATCGGTTAGTTTCATGTTCACACTGGGGCGGATATTGACTTTGTGCGGTAGTTTAAAACGTGTGATAACGAGTGGACAGCTAAAAATACAATGCGGGATGGATGTTCAACGGGCGACAAACTCGCTATCACGGGTTTTATGCTATGGCACAAAATTAATATCGACCCTTTTACTGATAACAGCTTTTTTTCCCACATTTTTGAACTGAATTCAAATTTTCAAACTGCCGTGGTTGGATTTAAACTCAAGTTTGTGGATTTTTAGTCCGGAGTTTTGGATTACTAATCCAGTAAAATAACCGCTATGTTAATATAAACGCTGATCGAGCTCGCTGCCAATCCGCTGTTTCACTGGTTTTTCAGTGCAGTGAGACTGCAAAAGTTCATCATTATATTTAACAGCCTTCACTGTGTTAATCTGCTTTGCCCCGAATCCCATTTGACCACATTTACCATTTACAGGTTGGTGTCATAGGGAAGCAATAAGTGAATATACGTCATTACTCTTTTACATTCTTCTGGCAGGTGGAGATGTGACCTTGACAGACAAACCAGAAGTTCTGAATCAAATAGAATTTAACGTGGCCAACAGTATCCCCTCTTCCATTTTCCAGCGGTCAGAATTCTCTGCACTCTCGTGGGGTGAAAACCATGATCAGTTTCCGACAGACTACGACATCATCCTGGGATCTGATATCGTCGACAAGAAACGTGAATTCCACCTATTGCTAAAGACCCGACAACATCTGAGAAACCAAAACACCATCATTTACATCTCTTCTAAGATGCGTGAGTTCGTGGGAGCCATGAATTTTCACGAGAAGCTCATTGCACAGCATTATAACTCCGAAATTGTCGCAGTGTCCCAGAAAAACAAATCAACCTGCAGAAAGTGATCAAAATTGGTCCAGGCGCTGAATAAGGAGGAAATTCCAGAGAATAAGGTGGAGGCAGTTGAAGGTCTCGTAACCGGAAGAAGCGAGGGGGAGAGAGGCATAACAGGCCAGAGACAGAGGAATGAATGGTAGAGGAGGAGGTTGCAGAGCGAGAGAGGGAGTGAGATTTCCAGTTAACTCTAATACGCTAACCCTGACACCGTTACCCTAAGCCTAGCCCTAAACCTGGCTCCCTAACCCTAACCCCGACATCGTAGCCCTAGCCCAACACTAACCCGAGCCCTAGTCATAGCAGTTACCAAAGCCCAAACCCTGACCCTAAATCTGACACCGCAACCCTAACCCTGACTTTATAACTCCAGCCAAACCCTACTCCTAGCCCTCGTCCTAGCTCTAATCAAAACCTTAATCCTATCAATGCCACTGTAATCTGACGAGAGTAAGGGCTGGCAGGGAGGGTTGGTGTTTAGGGTTAGGAACCCTCTATAGAGTCAGCTTCACCCTGTATCTAACTTCAGTCCAGCACTGCAGAACACAGCACAAGACCTACACTTTTCCCCTCCTGAAGTGTTGCTCTCCCACTACATTCACGTTTGTGTGATGATTGTATCAACGGAAGCTCCTTTAAATTGACCCAGTTGAGTGCTGCGGTGATGTTGTGCAGCAGAGAGGAAATTATGAGATCAATACTTTGGCACTCCCTACCTAACAGCTTAGTGGGATAACGGACTGCAGCGGTTCAAGAAGACGGCTCACCACCACCTTCTCAATGGCAACTAGGGAGGGACAACAGATTCTGTCCTTGCCAGCAACGCCCACACCCTGATAATGAATATATAAAAAAGACAACTTGTGACGTTCTCTGGTTCGAATTATTCCCTTCGCCGCATTTTGCAGTGAACTTCAATATATAAAGAACAAACACTTTTACAAAAAGATTCATTCACGGGTGCTTACCTCAGTTTTAGCAGGGTACCAGCTAGACACAAGTAACCGACATAGTTCCCTACCCCCAACCGATTTGAACCCTGGTGCGGGAGGGTATCTGACACATTGTGACACCTGGTCCTCCTTTGGCTGGATGTAAGATAGTACAGCTGGAGGCAGTACAGCTAGAAATAGGATAGTGCAGCTGGAGGCAATACAGCTGGGCAAAGGCTAGTACAGCTGGAGGCAGTACAGCTTGATACAGGATATTACAGCTGGAGGCAGTAAAGCTAGATACAGGATATTACAGCTGGAGGCAGTGCAGCTAGGTATAGAATAGTACAGCTGGAGACAGTACGGCTAGGTACAGGATAGTACATCTGGGGGCAGTACAGCTCGGTACAGGACAGTACAGCTGGAGGCAGATAATACAAAAGCAAGGAAGTTATCCTATTCCTTTATGAATCATTGGTTAGGCCTCGGCTTGAGTATTGTGTTCAGTTAGTGACACCGTACCTTAGAAAGGATGTCAAGGCCTTAGAGAGGTTACAGAAGAGGTTTACTAGAATTGTACCAGGAATGAGGGAGTCCCGTTATTTGGAGAAACTGCAGAAGCTGGGATTGTTCTCCTTAGAACTGACAAGGTTGAGTGGAGATTTGTTAAAAGTGTTCAAGATCATGAATGGTTTTGATTGAGTAAATAAGTAGAAACTGCTTCCAGTTGTAGACGAGTCGGTAATTAGAGGACACCGATTTAAGGTGATCGGCAAAAGAGCCAGAGGCGACATGAGGAAACATTTTTTATGCAGCGAGTTGTAACGATCTGGAATGCATTCTCTGAAATGGTGGTGGGTGCATAATCAATAGTAACTTTTTAAAGGGAATTAGATAAATACTTGAAGGGAAAAAAATACAGGGCTCGGGGGGAAGAGCAGGGAAATTGGACTAATTTGATAGCTCTTTCAAAAAGCAGCACAGGCACGTTGGGACAAATTGCTTCCTCCTGTGCTGTACCTATTATGATACTGTGATACTTTCACATAGTATCACAGTATCATAGTCAGCAGGAAACTCAGTTCAGTGGCCAGACATCTAAAGCTGTGGCAGGTACACACACAATGAAATAATATTTCATAACAGCGATAACCAATAAATACTTTGAAAACCCAGTTCAACTGAACCATGTCATTGGTGAGAAAGGACACTGCACTGACTCCTTGTAATACTGAGACCGTGAGCTGTCTCGGTATCAATCACTAAAAACACATTCATGAAAATATATTCCAGGACAAGTTAATTCCACAACATGAAACTGTTAACAGCTCCTCGTGGTCTGATGAGAGGCATTTGCCCAATCATCTGATTTCAATATATTTAGTACAGAGAATTAGCCAGTAACATTCTCAGGGCTGGATACAAATAGTCTATTGCAGATATAATGCAGCTGCCACAAGACCAAAAGCGGAGCAAGTTTACACACTGGATCAACTAGGAGGACGGAACAGGTGGCTCTGTAAAAGATGATGGGAGAAGAAAATTGCAAAGTTCAGCAGCAGAGTTCAAACCGATTTACACCATTAACGGATGAGATAATTGCTTATCCGGAATACCAACGGATGCAAGAACAGAGTAGTTAATGCGTTTTATTCAAAACATTACTGAATATTGGGTCAAGTGGATCAGGCATCAATTGGGGAGCATTTAGGGAACAGTGATCATAATATCATAAGGTTGAGATTACTTACGGAAAAGGACGAGGAGCAATCCAGAATAAAAATACTTAATTGGAGGTGGGCCAAATTCAGTGGGTTGAGAACGGATATGGCACGGGTAATTTGGAATCATAGATTGGCAGGCAAAACTGTAATCGAACAATGGGGGATCTTTAGGGAGGATATGGTTCGGGGAGAGTCTAGGTTCATTCTCACGCGAGGAAAGGTAGGGCAACAAAAGCCAGAGCTCCCTGGATGAAGAAAGAGATAGAGAGGAAGATGAAGCAGCAAAAGGGGGTGTATGACAGATGTCTGGTTGATAACACAAGTGAGAACTAGGCTGAATCTCGAAAGTAGAGGGGTGAAGTGAAAAAGGAAATAAAAGGGGTAAAGAGAGAGTATGAGAATAGACTGGCGGCCAACATAAAAGGGAATCCAAAAGTCTTCGATAGGCAGACAAATAGTAAACGGGTAGGAAGAGGAGAAGTGGGGCCGATTAAAGACCAAAAAGAAGATCTATGCATGGAGGCAGAGTGCATGGCTGAGATATGAAATAAGTATTTTACATCTGTCTGTAACAAGGAAGAAGATGCAACAAAAGTCAAAGTAAAAGAGGAGGTCGTTGAGATATTGGATGGGCTAAAATCTGATAAAGAGAAGGTACGGGGAAAGGCAGGCTGTACTTAGAGTAGAAAAGACGCCCGGTTCGGATGGGATGCATCGTAGGTTGCTAAGGAATCCGGGGGTGGTGCCTGAGGACTGGATAATTGCAAAGTTACACCATTTTTCAAAGAAGGCTGTGAGCATAAACCTAGCAACGACAGACCAGTCAGTTTAACCTCAGTGGTGGGAAAACTGTTAGAAATGAAAATCCGAGACAACATTAATAGTCATTTGTACAAGTGTGGATTAATAAAGAAAATACAGCACGGATTTGTTAAAGGAAAATCGTGCTAAACTATCTTCATTTAGATTTTTGACGAGTTAACAGGGAGGGTCGATGAGGGTAATGATGTTGATGTTGTTTATATGGACTTTCAAAAGTTGCTTGATAAAGTGCCACAAAATAGGTTTAACAGCAAATCATAGAATCATAGAAGTTACAACATGGAAACAGGCCCTTCGGCCCAACATGTCCATGTCGCCCAGTTTTCCCACTAAGCTAGTCACAATTGCCTGCACTTGGCCCATATCCCTCTAGACCCATCTTACCCATGTAACTGTCCAAATGCTTTTTAAAAGACAAAATTGTACCCGCCTCCACTACTGCCTCTGGCAGCTCGTTTCAGACACTCACCACCCTTTGAGTGAAAAAAATGCCCCTCTGGACCCTTTTGTATCTCTCCCCTCTCACCTTAAATCTATGTCCCCTCGTTATAGACTCCCCTACCTTTGGAAAAGATTTCGACTATCTACCTTATCTATGCCCCTCATTATTTTATAGGCTTCGATAAGATCACCCCTTAACCTCCTACTCTCCAGGGAAAAAAGTCCCAGTCTATCTAACCTCTCCCGATAAGTCAAACCATCAAGTCCCGGTAGCATCCTAGTGAATCTTTTCTGCACTCTTTCTAGTTCAATAATATCCTTTCTATAGTAGGGTGACCAGATTTGTACACAGTATTCCAAGTGTGGCCTTACTAATGTCTTGTACAACTTGAACAAGACATCCCAACTCCTGTATTCAATGTTCTGACCAATGAATCCAAGCATGCCGAATGCATTCTTCACCACCCTATCCACCTGTGACTCCACTTTCAAGGAGCTATGAACCTGTACTCCGAGATCTCTTTGTTCAATAACTCTCCCCAACGCCCTAACATTAACGGAGTAGGTCCTGGCCCGATTCGATCTACCAAAATGCATCACCTCACATTTATCTAAGTTAAACTCCATCTGCCATTCATCGGCCCACTGGCCCAATTTATCAATATCCCGTTGCAATCCTAGATAACATTCTTCACTGTCCACAATGCCACCAATCTTGGTGTCATCTGCAAACTTACTAACCATGCCTCCTAAATTCTCATCCAAATCATTAATATAAGTAACAAATAACAGCGGACCCAGCACCGATCCCTGAGGCACACCGCTGGTCACAGGCCTCCAGTTTGAAAAACAACCCTCTACAACCACCCTCTGTCTTCTGTCGTCAAGGCAATTTTGTATCCAATTGGCTACCTCACCTTGGATCCCATGAGATTTAACCTTATGTAACAACAGACCATGCTGTACCTTGTCAAAGGCTTTGCTGAAGTCCATGTAGACCACGTCTACTGCACAGCCCTCATCTATCTTCTTGGTTACCCCTTCAAAAAACTCAATCCAATTCGTGAGACATGATTTTCCTCTCACAAAACCATGCGGACTGTTCCTAATCAGTACCTGCCTCTCCAAATGCCTGTAGATCCTGTCCCTCAGAATACCCTCTAACAACTTACCCACTACAGATGTCAGGTTCACCGGTCTGTAGTTCCCAGGCTTTTCCCTGCCGCCCTTCTTAAACAAAGGCACAACAATTGCTACCCTCCAATCTTCAGGCACCTCACCTGTAGCTGTCGATGATTCAAATATCTCTGCTCGGGAACCCGCAATTTCCTGCCTAACCTCCCATAACGTCCTGGGATACATTTCATCAGGTCCCGGAGGCGCGTTAAGACTTCCAGCATCTCCCTCTCTGGAATATGTACACTCCTCAAGACATCACTATTTATTTCCCCAAGTTCCCTAACATCCATGCCTTTCTCAACCGTAAATACCGATGTGAAATATTCATTTAGGATCTCACCCATCTCTTGTGGTTCCGCACATCGATGGCCTTGTTGATCCTTCAGAGGCCCTACTCTCTCCCTAGTTACTCTTTTGCCCTTTATGTATCTGTAGAAGCTCTTTGGATTCTCCTTTGCCTTACCTGCCAAAGCAATCTCATGTCCCCTTTTTGCCCTCCTGATTTCTCTCTTAACTCTATTCCGGCAATCTCTATACTCTTCAAGGGATCCACTTGATCCCAGCTGCCTATGCATGTCATATGCCTCCTTCTTCTTTTTGACTAGGGCCTCAATCTCCCGAGTCATCTAAGGTTCCCCACTTCTACCAGCCTTGCCCTACACTTTATAAGGAATGTGCTTACCCCGAAAGTTCCTGTCTAATACCATCAAAATTGGCCTTTCCCCAATTTAGAATTTTAACTTTTGGGCCAGACCTATCATTCTCCATAGCTCTCTTAAAACTAATGGAATTATGATCACTGGTCCCAAAGTGATCCCTCACCAACACTTCTGTCACCTGCCCTTCCTTATTTCCAAAGAGGAGGTCAAGTTTTGCCCCGTCTTTCGTCAGGCCATCCACATACTGAATGAGAAATTCCTCCTGAATACACTCAAAAAAAACCCTAATGCTATGGATGTCCCAGTCAATGTTTGGAAAGTTAAAGTCCCCTACTATTACCACCCTATTTTTCTTGCAGCTGTCTGTAATCTCCTTACATATTTGCTCCTCAATTTCCCGTTGTCTATTTGGGGGTCTTTTGTACAATTCTACCAAATTGATCTCTCCCTTCTTATTTTTCAGTTCTACCCATATAGACTCAGTGGGCGAACCCTCAGATATATCCCCTCTCACTACTGCCGTGATGTTCTCCCTAATCAAGAACGCAACTCTCCTCCTCTCTTACCTCCTGCTCTATCTTTCCTATAGTATCTGAACCCTGGAACATTGAGCTGCCAGTCCTGCCCCTCCCTTAGCCATGTTTCAGTAATACCTATAATATCCCAGTCGCATGTACCCAACCATGCCCTGAGTACATCTGCCTTGCCCATCAGACTTCTTGCATTGAAATAAATGCAGATTAATCTAGACTTCCCTTGGTCTTTGCCCTGCTTTCTCAGACCATCTGTCCGGCCATGTTCTGTGCACTCTCGCTAACTGCCTTTTGTTTCTGTCACCACTTTACTTCCCACTGACTTCCTGCATCGGTTCCCATCCCCCTGCCACATTAGTTTAAACCCTCACCAACAGCACTAGCAAACACTAGGACATTGGTTCCAGTCCTGCCCAGATGCAGACCGTCCAATTTGTACTGGTCCTATCTCCCCCAGAACCGGTTCCAATGGCCCAGGAATTTGAATCCCTCCATCTTGCACCATCTCTCAAGCCACTTATGCATCCTAGCTATCCTGTCATTCCTACTCTGACTAGCCCGTGGCACTGGTAACAATACTGAGATTACTACCTTTGAGGTCCTACACTTTAGTTTAACTCCTAACTCCCTAAATTCAGCTTGTAGAAACTCATCCTGTTTTTTACCTATATCGTTGGTGCCTATATGTACCACGGCAACTGGCTGTTCACCCTCCCCCTGCAGATTGTCCTGTAGCCGCTCCGAGACATCCCTGACCCTTGCACCAAGGAGGCAACATACCATCCAGGAGTCTTGGTTGCGTCCGCAGAAACGCCTGTCTCTTCCCCTTAAATCGAGTCCCCTATCACGATAGCTCTGCCACTCTTATTCCTGCCCTCCTGTGCAGCAGAGCCAGCCACGGTGCCATGAACCTGGCCACTGCCACCTTCCCCTGGTGAGCAATCTCCCCCAACAATATCCAAAACGGTATACCTGTTTTGGAGGGAGATAACCGCAGGGGACCCCTGCACTGCCTTCTTACTCTTCCTCTGTCTGTTGGAAACCCATTCACTGTCTCCCTCAGTAATTTTTTATCTGTGGTGTGACCAACTCACTGAACGGGCTATCCACGACTTCCTCAGCATCGCAGATGCTCCAAAGTGAGTCCATCCGCAGCTCCAGAGCCGTTAAGCGGTGAAACAGTCGCTGCAGCTGGACACACTTCCCGCAGGTGAAGGAATCAGGGACACAGGAAGGATCCCTGAATTCCCACATCCCACAAGAGGAACATGACACGGCTGTGGGATCTCCTGCCATGACTTAACCCTTAAGTTTGCTTCACAACAAGAACAATATCAAGAAAAAAAAGGAAAGAAAAACTACTTACCACTCCCTTTAAGGAGTTTACTCCTTTAAATTATTCTTAATTTAGAGAATGTTAACTACACTAGGGACCTTGATTCACTAAAAAACGCTACTTGCTATAAGACCTGCAGACCTTACCTTTCTTTTTACTTGAGTTGCTGCAGATAAGTCGAAATACTCACCTGAACCTACTCACCAATCAGGTGCCTCCCCTGTGTCGAGTCCCTTTCTGATTCATGACGTCACTTCGAACTCCGTCGCAGCTCCATCTGAAATCCCGCCTTTTTATGCGATGCTCCCTCTGCTCCGATCCACTCCTCTCAGCTGTTCTCTGCGCTCTGAAATCCCGCCTTTTTATGGGACGCTCCCTCTGCTCCGATCCGCTGCTCTCAGCTGTTCTCAGCGCTCTAAAATCCCGACTTTTTTGCGATGCTCCCTCTGCTCCGATCCGCTCCTCTCAGCATAATTGAAGTCCATGGAATCCTTTTATGCAATGGCAGCATCGATATGAAATTGGCTAAATGACAGGAAAAAGAGAGTAGTGGTTAACGGTTGTATTTTTTCGGACTAGTTGAAGGCATACACTGGTCTTCCACAGGGGTCGGTGCTCGGGCCACTGTTTTTCTTGGTATATATTAATGACTTGGAGTTGGGTGTATAGGGCACAATTTCTAACTTTGCAGATGACACAAACCTTGGAAATGTACTGAGAAGTAAGGAGGATAGTGATAGACTTTAAGATGACACAATCAGGCTGGTGGAATGGGCGGATACTTTGCAGATGAAATTTGATGAAGAGAAGTGCGAAATTATACATTTTGGAAGGAAGAACGAAAAGGGGTAATATAAACTAAAGGGTACAATTCTAATGGGTGTGCAGGAACAGAGAGATCTGGGGGTGTATGTGCAAAATTATTTGAAGGTGGCAGGACAGGTTGAGAAAGCGGTTAAAAAAGCATATGGGATCTTGGGCTTTATAAATAGAGGCATATAGTACAAAAGTATGGAAGTTATGTTGAACTTTTATAAAACACTGATTTGGCCAAAACTGGAGTACTGTGTCCAACTATGGGCACCACACTTTAGGACGGATGTGAAGGCCTCAGAGAGGGTGCAGAAAATATTTACTGGAATGGTTTCAGGGTTGAGCGACTTTAGCTACGTGGATAGACTGGAAAAGCTGGGGTTGGTCTCCTTGGAGCAGAGAGGGCTGAGAGCAGATTTGATAGCGGTGTTCAAATTCATGAGGGGTGTAGACAGTGTAGATAGAGAGAAACTGTTTCCATTGGCAGAAGGGTCGAGAAACGAAGGACACAGATTTAAGGTGATTGGCAAAAGAACCAAAGGCTACAGGAGGAAAAACTTTTTTTACGCAGCGAGTGTTCATCTGATGTAATGCGCTGCCAGAGAGGGTGGTGGAGGCAGATCAAATCGTGGCTTTCAAAAGGGAATTGCGCAAGTACTTGAAGGGAAAAAAATGCAGGGCTACAGGGAAACGACGGGGGAGTGGGACGAGCTGGATTGCTCTTGCAGAGAGCCTCACGGACTCGTCGGGCCTCGTTCTGTGTTTTAACCATTCGATGATTCTATGATTCTAAGATCCTTTTGGACTCGCCTCACTTTTACACAAAGACAGGCAAGACTTTGTTCAACTCAGTAAAATCTAATGCTCCGCATAATATACAATTCAATGGAAGAGAGCATGTACCGTTTCAATGGCTTCCAACCCCAGCTCGTCCAGATATTTTCAGTGAAACGATCTTTAAACATAAACCCACACTTGGGACATTTCTTGCATCCGTCTTTAGTGAAATGAGACTCAATGCTCTCAAGGCCTGACGTTGCCCTGCTCCGAAGTTTATAGACTGAAATATTCTTGCAGACCTCTGCGACAATGTGCCTGAGCATTCTAATCCTGTCCAACTGTCTGCTTCATGACTGATGAGGGGACCGTTCGATAAACGGACAGCTGAAACAGGAAGGATGGTAAGAGTCCAGCAGTGCTTGCAATTACTTTTGGAGATAACTCGGATATCTCCACCCCCTCGAACTCTCTATCCCGTATGATGACAAATAACCATTAATAGGTTAAAGCCGAGCTTTTGAGAGGCAAAGTTTTGGAACAAATTATCACAACGTTGTGACATTCGATATCTGCCTCTGTCTGCAGACAAGGTCTTAAATTCTTAACTCCTGGATCTCCTCCTACATCTACTTTTTTTCCAACAAATGTTGCTCCGTTACTCTCTGTGCCACTTTTATGTCAAAGAACGACTCTCGGTAATCCTGCACCATCAACAGTCATTCGGTTGCGAAAACCATGGTCACCTGTTCTAAAAGAAGAAAACATAAAATCCACTGTTGCTGTTCTTGAGATCCCAAGGGGTTCATTACATAACGTGCATTTGTCAATTCCTGATTTCCTTCAATGAACGCGGGGAAATAGCTACTCAAATTAAGAAACTTAAAAATATAATAATGGCTGATATATGTTTACATTCTGCAATAGAAAAGTTTTTTGCTTAGTGAATATTTACGCGGAGTTAATCTTCTGCTAGAAAAAAAATCTAAATCAGCTGCCTGAGGAAGGGTTTAACTTCTCGGCAGTGAAGAAGAAGAAGGTGGACCCAGATATCATCAGACTCAAGAAGCTTGCGTCACGCTGCTTTCACATCAAATCAAAAATGTTTTTGAATGAAAAAGAAACAAACTCCATTTTATTTCTCCCCCCCCCCCCATCAAATAGTCTTTGTGCCGTGAAGCAATAATAACTTGCGCAAATATCCGAATGCTATTAAATCCTGGAAAATAAATATCAGCTTCTTTTCGACTTCCAATTTTCAAAGCATGAGCTGTGAAAGAACTGAAATGTTTTTACCAAACTTTAGTTTCTTTAGGAATTGAAAATCTGTTAAAACAAGCAGAATTCATTCATAACATCACTATTATCTTTAAACACATTCCTTTCAAGGAAGGCAGCATTTTAGTTCATACATCTCATTTTAAGAAGAGAAGGTTGCGCCTGCCCTTCTGCCGACTAATTACACTCAACATTAATTCCTTATCCACTTCAAATCATTAAGTCCTTGGCATTTGTTAGAAACGCATAAATGCCATTTTCATTAAGTTGATAATCTCATGTCTGGAACAAAAGACCCTCACCGAATTTACAATAATCCGAATTTCACCGTGGCCGCAAGTCTGGTCTTAACAATTTGATGGATTAGTTTACCTCAACAGCTCCAATTTAATTCAGCAACATCTTAAACTTAACATAAATCGGAACAGATAAAATTATCAAAATAGCACCTGCTTACAAAAACATAATACATTATTTCATCTTTCTTTTTGTTGTTTCTTCAGGCCCCTTTCCAATTGAGAGTAAAAAGTACTGAATATTACTGAAGAAAAAGTTACCCTTCACAGATAAACAAAATCTTTGTAAAATTCTTACACTGCAGGCTGAAAAATAGGGTGTCGCCACAGCAAGTGGCACCCAAACATTCACACAGGCTATTAAAGTGACAGACCGCTGCAAACAGAATATTTTTTTCGCTTGTAAGTAGAAAAGGGATTTGATCCCCACTCTCCTTCTTCATCATATGATAAATAATTTTTTCCTTTTTCTCCCAAACCAATGTTCGCTACTTAACCCCATACTGTACTGATTCAAAGTCTCAAGCTCACAGTTTGTGTCCTGACCCAAACCTGTTATCTCCTAGACAATTCTTAACAGACATCTCTGCCCTCCACGGCGCTCAGATTCTTTTCAAAAAGCTCCCCTGATTGTCTCCATTGTTACTGTTGTATTGGAGGGAAAGCTCATGCTCCCGCCGAAACAGTTTTCCTACCTTAATGGACTGGGTTCAGCAACTTGTCCATCCGAGGCACTTCGTTTCAATCAATCCACATTATCGCAGGTCAAGGTCTGACGCCGCAGTCGCCAGTTTATAAGTTTGATTCAGACTCGACACCAATAGGTTGGGATTAATGCTTTATCGAATATAAGCAAGTATCAACACACACAATGTTTAAGGCCATATTATTACAAAGAAGGACACGATAATAACCGTTCGTCTTGCTTTGGATAGAAACTGTAACCCTCGGGTGGATGGTTATCCGTCTCTCCCTCTATCTCTCTCTCACACACACACACACACACACACACCATCCTGTGCTTTCATAAATACAAGTGTAAAACTAGAATTCTTAATATCGCTCATTTCATGCAATCTCTCCCTTATCTTTATTTCTTATTGATATTCCTTGACCTCTGTCAGAACTGCTCATGATATGTGCGGACCCAAGACCGCTATATTTCGACATGCCCAAGGTCTACATATTCTCAATTCATTCTCAACGTCGCCTATTATCTTCAGCAAAATGCTTGAACCCTGCAATGTAAACTGCTTCCATCATCACCTCGCTCAGTCTGACCTTCTGTATTCTGGATAAGTTTTAACTCAACCATTTCATGATCCTCAGCGACTATCCTCCGATTCCCATCGATCTCATGTTTGTAAGCGGGTGCTGTATATGCATTAAGATGCCTAATGTAAACGTGAATGGTTTCTATGGTTTATATTTTGAAAACTCCTCATCTTAATGTACGCTTTATACGTTAAAAATAACCTAATCACACACCAATGAGTCTCTTGCCCCTCTCCTCGCCATCGCCCACGGAAAGGTGAATCTTCTTAGGCTCCATTGGCATTAAATTATCTCAAAGCAGGACTTCATCTCATGGTCCCAACAGCTCAGCTCATAGCAGCCGCCTACAGACCGGAATGTGTGACGGTGCAACGTCCAGCGAGCAGTCCCAGTTCTTGTTCCTGTTTGACGCTCTGTCATTCATCCAACTCACTTTATGATTCAGAGGTTGGAATTCAGCGGACAGGAGTTTAGGCTGCACAGAGGCATGAAATTCTGGATGTTTTGCGGTTCTTCTTTTCTCGGCCTGTCCTGACCCTCTGGAAAGCATTACTGGCCGGTGTGGTGGGTGCTGACTCTCTCTCTGCCTTCTCGAGGGATCTGGACTGGGGCAGAGATCGCATCATATCGGAGGTGAGTGGTTTTACAGTTAACCTCCGCATGGTCAATGTCATGTCCTGGACTGGTTTCGATCGCCTCAAGGAATCGGGGAGGAGTTTTCCAGAATTTCCCCTCCTTATTGGCCCTGGATTTTTTTCTGGTTTGTAACCGCTCCCATGTTTCCGGTGGGTGGGGCGGATGGTGTAGGTCGGAAGTGTCCAAACACGATGCTCCAGGCATGTGGGGCAGGATTGATGAACCAGTTGATCTTTTCCTGTCCGTCATGTCCGTCTGTAACCCCAGCTCGTCAAGGTGTTTTTAGTGAAGTGATCTTTAAACACAAACCCACACGTGGGGCAATTCCTGCGTCCGTCTATAGTGAAATTAGGCTCAATGCTCTCTGTGCATCAATTTGCCCTCCTCTGAAGCTCAGGGACTCGAAATATTCTTGCAGGCCTCTGCTACAATGTCCCTGAGCATTTATAGTCCCGTCTAACCGTCAGCCTCGTGACCGATAACGGGAGAGTACGAAAAATATGCCCTGAAATAGCACAGCCCAAGGAGTCTATCCCCTTCTCCCATCCTTTCTTTTCAACTCCCCCTTTCTCATTACTCAGGGTGCCAAGGCCTGGTTTCTTCCGTTGCATACTTCATCTTTTGATGAATACTTCATCTTTCATTGCCTGGTTGGAGCAGAAAAGGAAATGATTTGAAGCCCAGTATACAGAGAGTCAGCACCCACCACACCAGCCGGCAATGCATTCCAGAGACTTACTACTCACTGGGAAAAGAAGAACCGCCAAACATTCATACTATTCTTACCTCTGTGCAGCTCAATTGTCTGCTCCCAGCCCCTCCCCAATCTGTGAAACAGAAAATAATTGATCACTGGGCACACCCACCTTGGGTGGCCTCAAATAATGAGGACTATCAATTATCCTTTCCTTGGTTAGAAGTCTATCTTATTTGGGGGTGTAGCTCAGCGGTGGAGCGCATGTTTCGCATACTGTTAAACGCTAGATTCAGTCCTCAGCATCTCCTAAAATTTACTTTCATCAAAATGACCCACAGAGAAACGAATCGTACTTTAGGGACGTAACTAGTTCCAACTCCTGAGGCTCCACAAGCTTTAAATTGTCCCGGAGCAGGACTTCATCTCACGGTCCCCTCAGTAGTTTAGCTCATAGCAGCCGCCGACTGACCGGAATGTATGTTGGTGCAGTGTCGAGCGAGCAATCCCAGCTCTTGTTCCCGTTTGACGCTCTGTCATTCTTCCATCATTCTTTATGATTCAGTGTTTGAATTTCAGCCTAGTCATTGACAATTAGGAATTGTATTTATTTATTTCCCAATTTTGCAAAGTTCAAAGCACAATGGAGCAGAAACCTCGTGAACTGAAGCAGAGGTTGAACACGGGTCTGTGTACGAGTTGTCTGATTCTATATAGGAGATCTCTGGGTCTTTGTGGGACCAGTTTGTGCCTTTGCTGGAGATGTCGGGGACAATGGAGGAGCTGTCTGGCACTGTTTAAGAACTCCTTGGAAGTATGTACGAATGTACGAGCTGTCTGGGTCTGTGCAGGAACTGTCTGAGACTGTACATTACCTTTCTGGGTCTGTGTTGGAACTGTCTGGGTCTTTATAGGAGTTATCTGGGTCTGTGAATGAGCTGTCTGGGTCCATGTAGGTTCTGTCTGGTTCTGTGCAGGAGTTGCCTGGGTCGGTGTAGGAATTGCCTGGGTCAGTGTAGGAGATGTCTGGGTCTGTGTAGGAGCTGTCTGAGTCTGTTTATGAGCTGTCTGCGTCTGTAGGGGAGCTATCTGAGTCGGCGCATGACCTGTGTGGGTCGATGTAAGAGCTGTCTGGATATTTGGTAAGAGCTGTCTGGGGCCTATGCAGGAGCTTCCTGAATCTGCGTAGGAGCTGCCTGTGTCTGTGCAGATGCTCAATCAGTCTGTGTCGGAGATTACTGCATCTTGGCTGGAGCAGCCTGGGTCTGTGCACGTGACCTCTGGGTTTTGGTAGTTACTGTCTGGTTCTGTGAATGAGCTATCTCGGCTTGTGTGGGAGCTGTCTAGGTCTGCGTAGGGACTGTCTGTTTCTGTGTCGGAGCTGTCTGTTTCTGAGTAGGAATTGTCTGTTTCTGTGTGGGAGCTGTCTGTTTCTGAGTAGGAATTGTCTGTTTCTGTGTCGGAACGGTCTGTTTCTATGTCGGAACAGTCTGTTTCTGTGTAGGAACTCTCTGGTTTTGTGCAGGAACGGTGTGTTTCTGTGTAGGAACGGTCTGTTTCTATGTCGGAACAGTCTGTTTCTGTGTAGGAACTCTCTGGTTTTGTGCAGGAACAGTCTGTTTCTGTGTAGGAACTCTCTGGTTTTGTGCAGGAACGGTCTGTTTCTGTGTAGGAACGGTCTGTTTCTGTGTAGGTGCTGCCTGCGTCTGTGTAGGAGAGGTCGGTGTCCGTGCAGGAACTGACTGGGTCTGTGTAGGAGCTGTCAATCTCTGTGTAGGATCTTTCTGGGACGGTATTGGATCTGTGGAGGAGCTGTCTGTGTTTATGTAGCGTCAGCCAGGGTCTGTGAAGGAGCTTTCTGCATCTGGGTACCAGCTGTCTGTCTCTGTGTAGAAGGGGACTGAACCTGTTTAAGAACTGCCTCGCTCTGTTTGTGCGCCATCTGGTTCTGTGAAGGAACTGTCTGGTTCTGTGTAGGAACTTGCTTGTGTGTGAGTGGCAGCTCCCTGGGTCTGAGTCCGAGCTGACTGGATCTGTGTCGGAGCTCTATGGGGTGTGTACGAGCTGACTTGGTTGGTTGCTGAGCTGTCTGGGTGAGTGTAGTAGCTCACTGGGTCTGTGTAGGTGCTGTATGGGTCTGTGTACGAGCTGTCTGGTTCTCTAGAGGAGATCTCCGGTTCGGTGTGGGAAGAGTCTGTGATTATGCGGGAGATGTCTGAGATTGTAGAGGAATTGTCTGGCACTGTGTAAGAGCTTCTTGGAAGTATTTACGAGCTGTTTGGTTCTGTGCAGGAACTGTCTGAGACTACAGGAAATTTCTGCGTATGTGTTTGAGCTCTCTGGGTCTGTATAGGAGCTGTCTGAGTCTGAGAATGAGCTGTCTGGGTCCATGTAGTTTCTGTCTGGTTCTGTGCAGAAGTAGCGTCTGTCAGTGTAGCAACTGTCTAGATCTGTGTTGGAACTGTCTGGATCTGTGTAGGATCTATCTGGGTCTGTGTAGGAATTTTCTGGGTCTCTGTAGGAACTGTCTGGTTCTCTGTAAGAGCTCTCTGGGTCTGTGTAGGAGCTGTCTGGATCTTTGTAAGAGCTCCATCGGTCTGTGTGGGCCCTGCCTGGGTCTGTGTAGGAGTTCACTGGGTCTGTGTAGCAGCTGTTCGGGTGTAAGTGGTATCTGTCTGACTGGGTTGGCGCTGTGTGCGTCTGTGGAGGAACTGTCTGGATCTGTATAAGAGCTGTTCCGTTCTGTGTGGTTGCTGACTGTGTCTGGGAAGGAGCAGTCTGGGTCTTTGTAGGTGTTCCCTGAACCTTTGTAGGGTCTGTGTCGGTCTCGTTACGACCTGTCTGCATCTGTGTGGGTGTTCCACAGGTCTGTGCAGGAGCTGTCTGGGTCTGTTTGGGTGTCCAATAAGTCTGTGAAGATGTTGTCTGGCTCTGCGTAGGTGCTGAATGGGTCTGTGAGGGGGTTGACTGGATCTGGCGAGGAGCTGTCAGGGGAAGTTTAACCGCTCATCGGTCTGTGTATGAGCTGTCCGGGTCTGTGTGGGAACTTTTTTCGTTAGTGCAGGAATTATCTGGCTCTGTATAAGAGATGTCTGGTTCTTTGTAGGTGCTGTCTGGGTCTGCGTAGGTAGTGTCTGGGTCTGTGTAGGAGCTGCCTGGGTCTGTGTAGGAGCTGCCTTGTTCTGTGTAGGAGCTAGCTGGGTTTGTATAGGAGCTGTCAGGTTAAGTGTAGGAATTCTCTCTGTCTGTGCGGGAACAGTCCGTGTTTGTGTCACAGCTACCTGGGACTGTATGGGAGCTGTCTGGTCATGTGTAGGTGCTGTCTGGGTCTGTCAAGCTATTATCTTGATCTAGGCATAAGTTGTTTCGAACTGTGTATGAGCTGTCTCGATCTATGGAGGAGCTGTCTGCGCCAGTGTAGGTGCTCCTTGGGTGGTTTTGGTGCTGTCTGGATCTGAGCAGGAACTGACTGGGTGTGTGTAGGAAAGTCTGGGTCTGTGTAAGAGCTGCCTGGGAATGTTTAAGAGGGTCTGGGACTGCATAAGAGCGTCATGGATCTGTGTAGGAGCTGTCTGGTTCTATGTACGAGCTGTCCAGCTCTGTATAGGAGATGTCTGTTTCTGTGTTGGATCCGTCTAGATCTGTTGAGAAGTCTCCGTAGGAGCTGCCTGTGTCTGTGTAGGAGCTCAACGTTCCTGTGTACGAGCTGTCTGAGTCTGTGTCGAAGCTGTCTGGGTAGGTGTTGGAGCTCACTAGGCCTGTGTAAGAGCTGTCTGGTTCTGTGTAGGGGTTCCCTGCGTCAGTGTCGGAGTTGCCTGGGCCTGTGCAGGTGCTGTCTGGGTTTCTGTACATATAATGTAGGTATTTAAGTTTGAAAGTGATGTAGTTCAATCCGAAACTAGGGTCTTAAATTTAACAAAGGAAACTACGAAGGTATGAGGCGCAAGTTGGCAGTGGTTGATTGGGGAACTGCATTAAATGTTATGACGGGAGACATGCAATGTCTGGCGTTGAAGAATTAAAACATAATTTGCAGCAAATATACATTCCTTTAAGGCACAAAAACCCAACAGGAAAAGTGGTCCAAACGTGGCTAGCAAGAGAAATTAAAGATAGCATTGAATCAAAGGAAGAGGCATGTAAATTTGCCAGAAAAAGAGGTAAGTCTGAGGATTAGCAGCATTTTCGAATTCAGCAAAGGCGGACCAAGAAATTGATAAAGAAAGGGAAAATAGAATAAGAGAGTAAACTTGCGATAAACATAAAAACGGACTGAAAAAGCTTCTAGAAGTATGCAAAAAGGAAAAGGCCGGTGAAGGCAAATGTGAGTCCCTCAAAGACAGAGACGGGACAATTTACAATGGAGAATAAGGAAATGGCAGAGAAATTAAACAAGTACTTTGTGACTGTCTTCACGGAAGAAGACACAGAAAGACCTCCCAGAAATATTAGCGAAACATGGGTCTGACGAGAACGAGGAACTGAAAGAAATTAGAATTGGTAAAAAAATGTACTGGAGAAATTAATGGGACTGAAAGTCAATAAATACCAAGGACCGAATGATTTAAATCCCAGGGCTTTGAAAGAGGAGGCTGCAGAGATAATGGATGCATTGGTTGTCATCTTCCAAAATTCTATAGATTCTGGAACGGATCCTGCAGATTGGAGGGTAGTAAATGTAACCCCACTATTTAAGAAAGGAGGGAGAGAGAATACAGGGAACAACAGAACTGTTCGCCTGACAACAGTAGTATGGAAAATGCTAGAATCTATTATAAAGAATATGATAACAGGACACTTAGAAAATAATAATAGGATTTGACAGAGGAACTCAAAGGTAGTAATCTCTGGATTTCTTCCAGTGCCACGCGCAAGCGAGAATAGAAAAAGGAGGATAGAGCAGATGAATGCATGGCTGCAAAGGTGGTGCAAGGGGTAGGGCTTCAGATTCATGAGGCTTTAACAATCATTTTCCAAATGTTCCTGGATACAAGCGTAGCGCCGGAGGATTGGAGGACTGTTAACGTTGTACAATTGTTTAAAAAGGGAGCGAAGGATAGACCGAGTAATTACAGGCCAGTCAGCCTAACCTCGGTGGTGAGCAAATTATTGGAATCAATCTGAGGGACAGGGTAAACTGTCACTTGGAAAGGCGCGGACTACTCAAGGACAGTCAGCACGGGGTTAAGCACGGGGACAGTCGGTTCAGGGGAGGTCGTGTCTGACTAACTTAATTGAATTATTAGAGGAGGTGACAAGGAGGATTGATGAGGGTAATGCAATTGATGTAGTCTACATGGATTTTAGCAAGGCTTTTGACAGATTGGTCAAAAAGTAAAGGCCCTGGGATTCAAGGGAATGTGGCAAATTGGATCCAGAATTGGCTCAGTGGCAGGAAGCAAAGAGTAATTGTCGATGGGTGTTTTTGTGACGAGACGGCTGTTTCCTGTGGGGTGCCGCAGGGCTCGACACTCGATCCTTTTCTTTTTGTGGTAAACATTAACGGGTTGGACTTTTAAAAAAATCGTTCATGGGATGTGGGTGCCGCTGGAGAGGCCAGCATTTATTGCCCATTTTTAATTGCCCTTGAGAAGGTGGTGGTGAGCCGCCTTCTTGAACCGTTGCATTTCGTGTGGTGATTGCTCTCCCACATTGCTGTTAGGTAGGGAGTTCCAGGATCTTGACCCAGCGACGGGGAAGTAACGGCGATATATTTCCAAGTCGGCATGGTGTGTGACTTAGAGGGGAACGTGCAGGTGGTGTTGTTCCCATGTGCCTGCTGACCTTATCCTTCCAGGTGGGAGAGGTCGCGGGTTTGGGAGGTGCTGTCGAAGAAGCCTTGGCGAGTTGTTGCAGTGCATCGTCTGGATGGTACACACTGCAGCCACAGTGTGTCTTTGGTGAAGGGAGTGGAATGTTTCGGGTGGTGGATGGGATGCCAATCAAGCGGGCTGCATTTTCCTGGATGGTGTCGAGCTGCTTGAGTGTTGTTGGAGCTGCACTCATCCAGCCAATTGGAGAGTATTCCATTGCACTCCTGACTTGTGCCTTGTCGATGGTGGTAAGGCTTAAACATAGGAAATTTGCGGATGACACAAAGATAGGCCATGTGCTTGATAGTGAGGTGGAAAGCTTTAGACTGCAGGAAGATATCAATGGACTGGTCAGATGGGCAGAAAATTGGCAAATGGAGTTCAATCCGGAGAAGTGTGAGATAATTCATTTGGGAGAGCAAACAAGGCAAGGGAATATACAATAAATGTGAGAATACTGAGAGGTGTGGAGGAAGTGCGGGACCTTGGAGTGCATGTCCACAGATCCGTGAAAGTAGCAGGACAGGTAGTTAAGGTAGTTAAGAAGGCATACGGAATTCTTACCTTTATTAGCCGAGGCAGAGTGTATAAAAGCATGGATATTGTGCTGGAACTGTATATAACACTAGTTCGGCCACAGCTTCAGTACTACGCACAGTCCTGGTCACCATATTACAGGAAGGATGTAATTGCACGAGAGAGGGTGCAGAGGAGAGTTACGGGGATGTTGCCAGCACTGGCAAATTTTAGCTATGATGACAGGTTGGATAGGCTGGGGTTGTTTTCCTCAGAACAGAGGAGACTGAGAGGTGATTTGATTGAGGTGTTCAAGATTATGAAGTGCCTAGATAGAGTGGATAGGAAGGACCTATTTCCCTTCGTGGAGGGGTCAATAACCAGGGGTCATAGATTTAAAGTGATTGGTAGAAGGATTAGAGCGAAAATGAGGATTTTTTTCACCCAGAGGGTGATGGGGTTGTGGAATTCACTGCCTGAGAAGGTGGTGCAGGCAGAAACCCTCAACTCATTATAAACATACCTGGATGTGCATCTGAAGATCCGTGATCTGCAGGGCGACGGACCAAATGCGGGAAAGTGGGATTAGGCTGGGTAGCTCCTTTCTCAGCCGGCCCAGACACGATGGGCCCAATGGCCTCCTTCTGTGCCGTAAATTTTCTATGATTCTATGACATGGATTTAGGAAAGGGAAATCATGTTTGACAAACCTATTGGAGTTCTTTGAGGATGTAACTAGTAGCATAGATCAGGGGGAACCAGTGGATGAGGTGTATTTTGATTTTCAGAATGCTTTCGATAAGGTCCCACACAGGATGTTGGTCAACAAAGTTAGAGCACATGGAATTTGAGGTAATATACAGGTATGGGTTGAGAAATGTTCACAGACAGAAAACGGAGAGTTGGAATAAATGGGTCTTTCTCAGATTGGCAGAATGTGACTAGTGGTGGACCGCAGGGATTGGTGCTTGGGCTCCAGCTATTCACTGTCTATATCAATGATTTGGATGAGGGGACCAAATGTAATATTTCCAAGTTTGCTGATGACACAAAACTGGGTGGTAATGTGAGTTTGGAGGAGGATGCAAAGGGGCTTCAAGGGGACGTAGACAGGCTAAGTGAGTGGGCAAGAACATGGCAGATGGAATAGAATGTGGACAAATGTGAATTTACCCACTTTGTTCGGAAAACAGAAATGCAGGATGTTTTTAAATAGTGAGAGGTTGGGAAATGTTGATGTTCAAAGAGACCTGGGTGTCCTTGTACATGAGTTACTGAAAGCTAACATGCGGGTGCAGCAAGCAATTATGGAGGGAAATGGTATGTTGGCCTTTATTACAAGAGCATTTGAGCAGAAAAGTAAAGATGTCTTACTGCAATTATATAGGGCCTTGGTGGGACCGCACATGGAGTTTTGTGTAAAACTTTGGTCTCCGTACCTAAGAAAGGGTATACTTGCCATAGACGGAATGCAACGAAGGTTAACCAGACTGATTCCTGTGAAGGCGGGATTGTCGTATAGTAGATATTGGGTCGACTAGGCCTATATACACTAGAGTTCAGAAGAATGAGAGGTGATCTCATTGAAACTTACAAAATTGTTGCAGGGCTCGACAGGGTAGGTGCAAGCAGGATGTTTCCCCTGGCTGGGGAGTCTGGAACCAGGGGTCACAGTCTCAGAATAAGGGGTAAGCCATTTAGGACTGAGATGAGGAGAAATTTCTTCACTCAGAGAGTGGAATTCTCCACCAAAGAAGGCTGCAGAGGCAAAGTCACTGATTATATTTAAGAAGGGGATACATAGATTTCTTGACACAAAAGGCATCAAGGGGTATGGGGAGAAAGCGGGAATAGGATATTGAGATAGAAGATCAGCCATGATCGTATTGAAAGGCGGAGCAGGGCAAAGGGTCGAATGGCCCACTCCTGCTCCTATTTTCTATGTTTCTATGCAACATTCGGGTACTAATGTATTGAGTGTAACAATGTTTTGATCTCCAAACGTGAACGCCTTTTGGTGTTAGTTTTAGTTTCGGTACAATGCTGAAGGATCTGTTCCTACTGCACTGTATCCAGAGTCAGGCTGGAATTAAAGAACGCATATCCACCTTTCATTGTACCGTGTGTGTTGAACTGCTCTCAATGAAGGAGAGACATTCTTTTAATTGGAAGAAGACTACTTTATTCTGCTTGCTATCAGTATTCACAAGTATTTGATAATATAAAAGACAGACACATTGGTTCACATTTACCCAGTAAATCATCAGAGAATCTGCACAGACCACGGATAGGGGCATTTACCCAGTAAACCATCAAGTTAATCAGCACAAACCAGGAACCCGGGCCTTTGCCCAGTAAACTATCAGAGAATCAGCATAGACCAGGGATTAGGGCCTTTGCCCAGTAAACTATCAGAGAATAAGCACAGACCAGGGATTAGGGCCTTTGCCCAGTTCACTATCAGAGAATCAGCACAGACCAGGGATCAGGGCCTTTGCCCAGTGAACTATCAGAGAATCAGCACAGACCAGGGATCAGGGCCTTTACCCAGTAAACTATCAGAGAATCAGCACAGACCTGGGATCAGGGCCTTTACCCAGTAAACTATCAGAGAATCAGCACAGACCTGGGATCAGGGCCTTTGCCCAGTAAACTATCAGAGAATCAGCACAGACCTGGGATCAGGGCCTTTACCCAGTAAACTATCAGAGAATCAGCATAGACCTGGGATCAGGGCCTTTGCCCAGTAAACTATCAGAGAATCAGCACAGACCAGGGATCAGGGCTTTTACCCAGTAAACTATCAGAGAATCAGCACAGACCTGGGATCAGGGCCTTTGCCCAGTAAACTATCAGAGAATCAGCACAGACCAGGGATCAGGGCTTTTACACAGTAAACTATCAGAGAATCAGCATAGACCAGGGACCCTTTCAAATGTTAAATGAAAATCAATTGCAAATGCAGAAACGTATAGTCTTCAATAAACCAGCGTATTCGGGCATCGTAATATGAAGTAATCATTTCATTTATTTTCTTCTCATTAAAAACTATTCCTTGATGTATTTAAGAGTGGTAACCTGGTGCAGTTTTATTAATGCAACAAAAAAGGGGTTTATCACCAAAATAAGCATTTTTAATAAGAATTTCCAGTCCTCCACCAGTGAGTAACCTGGTTTATAATGATTTTAAATAACTATATTGAACCATTTACTTGATTCATTGATGTAAACTGGTCAATATTTTAGCAAGTTAAATATTCTTTGATGTGAAGAATCTTCTAAAACTTGGCCACTAATGCCTGTGTGCCAATGAAAATGAGCACAATTTGAAGAGGTTCCTGACCCAGCGCAATCGGTGGAATCTCGCAATGCCGGTCTGGGGATCTGGTCAGTTCTGCGGGCAGAACCTGATCCCGGACAATTAATTCTTGAACCAGCGTAAAACATGGCTGAAAATAACAACGGAAGTGGTTTTGGGCGTAACTCATGGACGTTCAAAATTCCCCCGTTCTTTTGCCGTGGTTTGGCCGATTCCACCCGGAATGAACTGATATTACTGGTGTAAACAAACAGAAATTCGACCCCTTTATTTTACATTCTCCCTTTTAATCTACCCTAAAAACCCCTCTCTCGCACACTATCTTGCTCTCTCTGTCTGTATGTTTCATTCTCTCTTTCTGCTTGATTCTCTCTGTTTCATTCTCTGTCTCTCACTATCTCAATCTCTTTCTCTCTCATGCGCCCTGCCTCCTTTTCATCCTATCTCTGCTTCTCTCTGTCTCTCTGTCTCATTCTCTCTCTCTCTCTCTCTCTCTCACCCTCTCTCGCTCTATTTCATTCTATCTTCTTCTGACAAGGTATCTTGAAGCAAAATTGTGAAGATTTCGAGCAAACTGATTTGAATATGATATTTTAATCCCATATTCATTTGTGGCACAGCTCAGGTCAATTCAACGCCATTGTCTATACAAGGGACACGTGTCTCCTGACTGATGTGTGTGTGTGTTTGTGTTTCAGTGTCACTGGTCCCATAACTTAAACAAGGGATCACGCTCGCAGCCTGTCTCCCCTTCCGCTATGCCTCCGTGTGTGTCAGTATCACTGGTCCCATAAAGTAACCCAGGGACCCATCTCACAGCCTATCTCCCCGCCGCCAAGTGTATCTGTGTCTCCTGGTCCCATAAAGTAACCCAGCGATCCCCCAAGAACCCTGTTTACCCCTCGCCATGTGTCACAGAGTCTCGTGGTCCAAAAACGTCACCCTGTCGTCTGTCTGTTTGTCTGTCTGTCTATCTCTGTCATTCCACCTCTCCATTTATGTAGAGCGCACCCATTCTGATCAGGCCCACAGTAGTGACTGTGATTGCCAGGTTTGCCCATTTACTGTGGGTCAAGGGCGGTCATTGTGTCGAAGTCGAGCCGATCTCTTTAATGCCAAAGTTATCAATGAAATAGATCAGAATCAGGTTAAAGATAGTTTCCGGGTTCGGTGCTGTTCGGAAAGCATGTACTTTCCATCCAGTGGGAAGTGTAGGGGACAGAATATGAAATGGGATTTAGTTCTAGTGCTTGAAACCCTTCAGCTCATTCTACAATTTAACTAATTTAACAATTAGAATCAGTGGGTATTTCACCGCGTTCTTCAGCTCCTCTCTGAATTTATTCTGAGTGACGACATAAATACACGTGTTTGTGCAGGAACTGAGGAGCTGCAGCATTCCTGCTATGCGTTTTGTGATAAAAACAGGACCAGTGGTGGGGTAAGAATCAATGTTTGTGATTCGCCGATAGACATCAATTACAACCAGTGTCACCCATAACAATATAAAACTGCCCGATATGCTGAAGAGTAAAATTATGGATTTCTTTCGGTTCTCCATCTCTGGATCCTTGTGATTCTCTCCATTGCTTCGGCCCCGGAGTCCCCTGCGGATTCGACTGGACACAAAAATACGTCTGATGGTCAGAACATTGAGCAGCAAAATCAGAAGGAACGGGACACAAGGGGTTAAAACGCGATGAAACATGTGATATGCGGTCCATGCGGTGGAAGCATCGAAGCTCGGTTTATTCACACAAAGCCAGGGAACATTATCAATTATAAATGCAGGTTCATATACAAAGTACCAGGGGAGACTCTCGAAACAGCTCAGCACACTCACTGTTCCCAGAACCACAGCCGCCGTTTTCTCGGTGCAATATTTTGTTTTCAGCTTCTCACAACAAATGGCCACAAATCGATCAAAGGTGAAAGCGACTGTGAACCAGACAGAAACCTCGGTGGTTGCAAAAATCAGGAAGGTAATGAGTCTACACAATGGCGTAATGGACAGGAATGAACCTAGGAAATACATCCAACGAATCAACCTCAATATCACATCCGTGATAACGACCAGGAGATCGGCCGCCGCCATTCCCACCAGGTAGCGACTGATACATTTGGAGAGACCGCACTTTCCTCGGGACAGGATCACAATCGCCACCAAGTTAACTGTAAGAGAGAGAAAAGAAGCAGAGAAATTACTGATCGGACCTGGAGCCAAAGCAGCAGTTTGAGAGGATCTGGGGTCAAATTTTCAGCTTTGTTGCTCCACCAAAGGGTGAAAAGTATTCATTGACCTGGGCATCGCTTTCCGGCAGAGAGATGTTTTTAAACACAATGATCAATAAATAATTGGGGAATCGCTACAGAAAGTGAATAAAGTGAGCACCGGATCCACTGGAAGGGCTGAGTGAGGGCGCATGCCGGTGGCGAAGTGGAAGGCTTTTCACCGAACGGGAATCAAGCGGATTAAAGCCGGATTTCGGCTCCAGATGGACGGGAAAGAGAGAGAAGGTCGGAAAGGTACGGGAACAGGTGCAGATGCAGCTGGTTTGTTGCTCTGTGTTAAGAGAGCCGTCAGGAGCTGGCACCAAACGGAGAAAGGCAGCTGGAGACCAATTCAGTGAGTGAGATTGGGAGGAAGACAAGGAAATGGACATGTTGGAGCTGGAAGGGAGTCAGGAGCAGCTCGTTTATGAAAGCGGATCAACTGAAACAGCAGATGTGGAGACAGAGGATTCAATGCATTGGGAGGAGAGGCTGGGATTCACAGGGAGAGACTGCGGCAGGGGGTGAGAGGAAATCTAATTGATAGGTCCCAGTAACACAATCCAATAAATAAATTCAACCAATGATCTCTGTGGTTATTGGCGTCAATGATCAGCTCGTTGGGCATAAAATGTGTTAAATAAATTTACTTTGTTCATTCAATTAAAATTATGATAAAATTCATTAAATCATTTTCGTTCTTTATTGAATTAAGCTGACAAATAGCATTTTGAATACAATATTGTTCTTATGTTCTAATATCCTAATAATTAATAGCTGTCCAGAAATGACTGAGTCTATTCTTTAATTACATTTCAATTATGTTTATTTATTCATTCAGTGAATAAGCAAAAGGAACATTCACATAAACAGACTGAGGACCTGATAGCGGTAAACACACCCAGCGAGACTACAATAAAACTCTCACAATCTGACAACATCCTATTGACACCTTCAAGTCACATTTCCTCTTCATAATTGTACTGGAAGTTTCAGCAGTTCATTCCGATAAATTGCACGCCTCGCTGCTGCTGCTCTCTCTCTCTCTCTCCGATTCAATCCTTACGTCCTGCAGCTGCATTCTGTTCACCAGACCCGTGTTCCAAAGTTTCCATTCTCAATGTTAGTTCATTAAATGGTGAAGCCGCTGTGAATAGTTTTAATGTTTCTACACATCATCCAAGTCTCCATCTGTTTACCTGCACTGTTTACTTCCTCTATACGGCAAGGCATAAACCTCACAATAATTGAAATTCCTCTCCCGTAATTATAAAGGTAAGGAATTTTACAACACCAGGTTATAGTCCAACAAATTTATTTTAAAATCACAAGCTTTCGGAGATTATCTCCTTCGTCAGGTGAGTGAGTGAATGAGAGGTTCTCAAATAGCATATCTTATATTAGGCTGGGACGCGATCACACCAATCAAAGGTGTCGTTGGTGTTCAGGCAGGTTAGCCACGGAAAACCTTTGCCGAACCTGTCTGAACACCAACGACACCTTTGTTTGGTGTGATGGTGTCCCAGCCTAATATAGGATATGCGATTTGGGAACCTCTCATTCACTCACTCACCTGGCGAAGGAGATAATCGCCGAAAGCTTGCGATTTTAAAATAAAATTGTTGGAATATAACCTGGTGTTGCAAGATTCCTTACATTTGTCCACCCCAGTCCATCACTGGCATCTCCACATCGTAATTATAAATTACAGCGTTAGATGGCGGCATTCTACAATTAACAAAACGCCAACATCACCGCTGCTGCTCATAATCTACAGATACATAGAAGGACTCACGATTCCAACAGATAAAGTGCAAACTGATCCAACATAACCTCAAAACATTGTGGAGGGCGGACATTGCGCTTCCTCCTTCTAACACTGAGACCGTGAGCTGCCTCATTATCAATCACTGAAAACACATTGATGAAAAAATATTCGAGGACAGGTTATTTCCACAACATGAAACTTTTTTTGCTTCTGATGGTCTGATACCAGCTCTTAGCCCAGACACCAGATTCCCATACATTCAGTTCAGAGAACAGTTCAGTTGCAATACCAGCGTTGGACATTCAAAGTACATTACAGATATAAAGCAATTGCTGCAAGACCGAACGTTTAGAAGTTAAGGACACACCATTATTCAACAATACATTCAGTACAATGAATAATCTGGTAACAATGCCAGTGTTGGATATACCAAGTTAATTGCAGAAAAAATGCACCTGAGACAAGAGCAAAAGAGCAGAGACTTCGGACATACCATCAACTGATAGAACAGAACAGGCAGTTGTGTGAAACACACGGGGAGAAATAAAATGCAAAGTACAGTAGCACAATTAATAGCGATTTACGCCATTAACAGCTGAGATAACGGCTTACCCAAAACTCCAACGGCTGCAAGAACAGGATAATAAATGCGTTCTATCTGACGAATGACGAGATTTCCCATTTCTGTGAGAAGCATTGACTTCCGATGGCCGATAATCTGTAGCTCCGGCTGACACTGTACTGATTCATTCCAATGACCCTTGATTTATACAGGATTAAATCTCCACTGACACGATGAGACCCCTAATCATTGTCATTAATTACAGTAACTTGAACAAACACATTACATCAACAGCTTTGACTCCAATGTACAATAATGACGTGGATATAACAGAAACGCCTCAAAGTCCAGGACATTATCTTAATCGGACCTCTCTCAGGAATAAAGTTACGTGCTGTGCTCTGAAAGGACCGATCCAACAAGAATGAGCGGCTTCATTTGCAGTTTTCATATAATTGTATTGATCATGTTCACTCCTGCCGATTCATTTATCAATGTTACCGATTTCTACGCAGTTTAACTGGGAAACTGCATTCTGTTCCTGCAGTTTCCCAGTTAAAATATGAATTTTGAGTCTCTGGCACGAGGACAGTTAAATAAGTTTCAGGATTGAAGCCGAGGAATGACTGTGGGTGATATAAGGGGACGGACACTGAACGAGCTCCATTGTCTTTCCTCTCTCCACTGTTTTACTGCAGATATTTGTCCGACATTTTATTCATGGCTCCAGTAAAGTAGGCTCCGTGTAACTGAGCTGAGCTCATGACCCGATATGACCTCCATCACAAAAGCCCCGTGCTTCCATCACCCGCCTTCATTCCTCCCTCAGCTCAATTCCATTGAAACCCTCATCCATGCCTCTACCCCTTCAGACTCCATTCCTCCATTTCATTCCTGGGCAGCAACCAATCCAAACCTTCCGAACCGCACCAGGTCCTGCTCGGTCTCAATGACCCTCACTGACTTCCAGTTCCTCATCTCCTCATTGCATTACATTTCAAATTCTATCTCTCTGTTTCAAATCCCTCCATGGTCGAATCCTCTGAATCCCGTCCCTCCACTGCCCACCCCTCACCTCTCCAAAGCTAAAATGATAGAATCACATAACATAGAAAGAGGCCATTCAGGCATTGTACCTGTGCGGCCTCTTTGAAAGAACTATCCAATTAGCCGCACTCCCCTGCTCTTGTCCCTTAAACCCACAGCAATTCCACCCGTGATCTCCTCATTCATCGATCATTGGCCTCTTTTGGTGGGACTACCCTCTCTTAGTTCCACTCACCTATCTGATCATAGCCAGGAGAAGCTTCTCTTCCCACCCTAACACCGTTATCTCTGATGTCTCTAAATGTTCAATCCTTGGCTCCCTCCTCTTCCTCATCTACATGCTGCCCTTTGGTGACATTGACGACAGACATGGACCAGCTTTCAGATGTACGCTAACAAAACCACCACATCTATTGACCCTTCCAATGTGTTTGTGGTGTGAGTCCGACATCCTGTTTCAGATGAGCCACAACCACCATTATATCCTCCTTCTGTGCTGTGTGATTCTATCATTTTATGTTTGGAGAGTTGGGGAGTGGAGGAAAGGGATGCAAAGGAATGGGCCAGGGGTGATTTGAACCAAAGAGAATTTCAAATTTAAGGCGATGGGGTACTGGGAGTCAGTAAGAGTCAGTGAGGCCGAGGAGGACCTGGTGCGGGTTGGAAGGTGGAGGATGGGTGGCCGGCAAGGAGTGAACTGGAGGAATGGATTTTGTGACTCGAGTTAAAAATTGGGATGTCATGATCTTTAGTCCTACATTCTCCACATCCTTGCCACGTATTCCATCTCCAACCGCTCTCTTTTTGATTGGTGAGTCCCTCACCAATCACCCAAGCCCTTACTGACTTGCATTGGATTCCCGTCTCCTTAGCCTATCGTTTACTTTTATTATTTCTTAAAATTAAATGCATCATGACCTCACCCTTTCAAATCTTTGTAACCTCCTCCACCCCTACAGCCCCTCCCAAACACTCTGCTCCTCCACCTCTGGTCGTTAGTGCGTCTGCAGTCCCTTTGCCCTACTTTGGCAGTCGTGCCTTCAGCTATATCCACGGCGGAGAATGCCCTCCCTAACTCCCTCCATTTCTTATCCTCCTTTCAGCTGTCAAACGTGGGTCAGTGATAGCTGTCTCCCCTCTGAGTCATAAGGTTGTGATTTCGAGTCAGAGTCCAGAAACTTGAGCACGAAATCCAGGCTGACACTGCAGTGCATTAATGAGGTAGCGCAACACTGCAGGAAGTTCAGTACTGATGGAGCGCTGTTCTGTCGAAGATTCAATACTGAGGGGGTGCTGTAATCTAGGAGGGTCAGTATTGATGGAGCGCTGCTCTGTTGCAGTGTCAGTACTGACGGAACGCTGTTCTGTCCGAGGGTCAGAACTGAAGGAGTGTTGTACTGTGGGAAGGTCAGTATTGAGGGAGTGCTGTACTGTTAGAGGATCAGTACTGCGGGAGTGCTGAACTGTCAGAGAGTCAGAACTGAGGGAATGCTGTACTGTCAGAGGGTCAGTACTGCGGGAGTGCTGAAATGTCAGAGGGTTAGGTCTGAGGGAGCGCTGTACTGAGGAAGCGCTGTGCTGTCAGGCGGCCAGTACTGAGGGAGTGCTGCACTGTCAGAGGGTCAGTACTGAGGGAATGCTGTACTATAGGAGGGTCAGTACTGAGGGAGCGCAACATGTTTGGAGGGACAGTGCTGAGTGAGTGCTGCACTATTGAAGGTTCACTGCTGAGGTATTGCTGTACTGTCGGAGGTTCAATAATGAGGGAGCGCTCTTTTGCAGAAAGGTCGGTACTGAGGGACTGCTGTACTCTCAGAGGTGCCAACTTTCAGAGGAAAAGATAAACCGAGGGGCCATCTGCCTCTTCATGCAGATGTAATATAAATACAGTGGCTACAAGAGCAGGTCAGAGGCTGGGTATTCTGCGGCGAGTGACTCAACTCCTGACTCCCAAAATCATTTCCACCATCTAAAAGGCACAAGTCAGGAGTGTGATGGAATACTCTCCACTTGCCTTGATGAGTGCAGCTCCAACAACACACAAGAAGCTCGACACCATCCAGGACAAAGCAGCCCGCTTGATTGGCACCCTATCCGCCACTCTAAATATTTACTCCCTTCACCACCGACGCACCGTGGCTGCAGTGTGTACCATCCACAGGATGCACTGCAGCAACTCGCCAAGGCTTCTTCGACAGCACCTCGCAAACTCGCGACCTCTACCATCTAGAAGGATAAGGGCAGCAGGCACATGGGAACAACAGCACCTGCACGTTCTCCTCCAAGTCACACACCAATCCGGCTTGGAAATATATCGCCGTTCCTTCATCGTCGCTGGGTCAAAATCCTGGAACTCCCTTCCAACAGCACTGTGGGAGTACCTTCTCCACACGGACTGAAGCGGTTCAAGATGGCGGCTCACCTCCACCTTCTCAAGGGCAATTAGGGATGGGCAATAAATGCTGGCCTTGCAAACGCCGCCCACATCCTATGAATGAATAAAACAAAATCTAAAGACTTCGCAATGAAATCGGTTTGTACAACTGTGAGGCAGTCTTTAGGGAGCCTACTTTTTAAGGTGAGAGCAGTTACAGTCAGTAGGATGAAGGTATTTACGGTTTTTCTCTTTTTTCTCTTTTGTTGTATCCCTTTGCCTGCTCTCTGAGGCTGATGACCAGGGGACAGGCTTTGAGCGGCCCTTCAGTTACATTATGCGACCAGTGATACTGAGAACGCACATTCAACAATCATGTGCTTACCCATTTGTGTCACTTTTTTTCTATCAAATCAAACACTCCGAGGTATAAACAGAGAATATCCGTGAGTATCCACTGTGTATTGTAAATGATTGCAGCGGGCACAGAGTTAGCAACTTGAAAGTTTGGTAAGTGCGGTAATTTAAGGATTAATCTCTTTTAAAATCTATTTTTAATTGCAATTAACTTTTAAGTAAGATCAACTATTTAAGTTCAATTTTAAACTTTAAATTTGTAAACTTCTGTCAAGCTTCAGCACAGACAAAGAAGCAAGCTCTCCACCTGGACAGCTGTTGTAGTTTGTTCATTGGTTAGCTTGATTAAACTGGTTCTTGAAACAATAGCACAAGAGGGCTGACTCATCTGAGTCACAATCAGTCGGAATACAGGGGCCTGTGAGCGCAACCGGCACTGAGTGGAGCGGGCACGGAGTGAGCAACTTGAGAGTTTGGGAAGTGTGAGAGTTCGGTGAAGTTGGGGAAGGAGGTGCTCCTTTGCCTTGCTTTTCCTAACTTTTTCCGCAGAGCGGCGGCGAACCTGAGCAGCAGCAGACCTGCAACAAGAGAAAACGGCAGTGTGACGTCAGGTGAGGCAGGTAAATGATTGGCAGTGACTGTGTGCTAAGTTTTAGGTTAACAGATAGCATATAACTAAATTTTATAAACTAAACTTAACTTAATTAATCTAATAAATTAAACGAGGAAAATAATTTGATTAACACTGAATTAATTCAATAAATAAATGTATTAATGGGAGAACAGGAGATGTGTTGCTGCTGCAATATGTGGGAGCTTATGGACATTCTTGTCCAGGGCGACGACATCTGCAGCAAGTGTCTGAGGCTCGAAGAACTTTAGCTCTGAGTTGAGGAGCTGGAGGCAGAGCTGAAGACATTGCGAAACATCAGGGAGGGAGAAAGCTGCCTGGAACTTTTGCTCAGGAGGAAGCCACATCTCTTCGATTAAATACTTTAGAATTGTCACGTGGTCAGGTCCGGGGATCCAGGAGGTCGTATTGAAGGAGCCTCAGTCCTTACACTTGTTCAATAGATTTGAGGTTCTTGCAACCCTTGTGGACAAGTGCGGGGACTGCGGGAAGGACGAGCAAACTTCCCATGGCACCGTGGGACAGAAGTAGTTCAAGTCAGGGCAGTATAAAGGAAGGGGGTTGTAGAAATCGACTGTATCTTTAAGGGCATAGACACTGTTCTCTGCAGTCAGCAGCGAGAGTCCCGAAGGCTGTGTTGCCTACCCAGTGCCAGGATTAAGGACATCTCCTCCGGGCTGACGAAGAACTTGGAGTGGGAGGTGGAGGACCCAGTTATAGGGGTCCACGTAGGCACCAACGACATAAGTTGGACTAAGAAAAGGGTTCTGCTGAGAGAGTTTGAGCAGCTCGGGTATAAATTAAAAGCAGAAACACAAAGGTAATAATTTCTGGATTACCTGAGCCACGAGCAAATTGGCACAGGGTAAGTAAGATCAGAGAGATGAATGCGTGGCTCAAAGATTGGTGTGAGAGAATTGGGTTTCTATTCGTGGGGCACTGGCACCAGTAGTGGTGAAAGAGAGAGCTGTTCCGTTTAGTCCAACTTCACCTGAACCATGCTGGGACCAGAGTTCCAGCCAATCGAATAACTAGGAAGGTAGATCGGGCTTTAATCTAAATAAGGCGAGGTGGGGGCGGGAGGGGGGATGATCCCGGTGGAGAGAAATCTAGAATGCCAAGGAGGAAAGACGAGGAAGCAGTACAGGAAAGTGATTGGGGTAAGGATAACCAGATAGTGTGAGGAAGAGACAGAGCGTTCAAACAAAGAGTGCACGATCAAATAGGGTCCGGGTAAGAAAAAATGGTAATCAGCCAAATAGGGCCATCGTACAAAAAATGGTAAGATGTTTAAAATGTAAAAACGCAAATCTGAAGGCACGCTATCTGTATGAACGAAGCATTCGTAATAAGGTAGACGAAATAATAGCGCAAATAAATGTGAACGGAGATGAAAGAATTCCGATTATGGAGACATGGCTGCAGGGTGACCAAGGCTGGGAGCTGAATATCCAAGGGTATTCGATATTTAGGAAGGACAGGCAAAAGGGAAAAGGAGGTGGGGTGGCGTTGTTAGTAAAGGATGAAATCAGAGCAAAAGTGAGAAAGGATATTGAGTCAAAAAACCAAGATGCAGAATCAGTCTGGGTGGAGTTAAGAAGCATCAAGGGGCAGAAAACACTGGTGGGAGTTGTCTATAGGCCTCTACACAGAAGTGGTAATGTCGGGGATGGCATCAAACAGGAAACTAGAGATGCACGTAACAAGGGCACAACAGTAATCCTGGGTGGCTTTAATCTAGGTATAGACTGGCCAAACCAAATTAGCACTAATACTGTGGATGATGAATTCCTGGACTGTGTACGAGATGTTTTTTTAGACCAGTACATTGATGAGCCAAACAGAGAAAAGGTTACCTGATTGCGTATTGTGCAATGAGAAAGATTTACTTAATAATCTTGTGCGGGGTCCTTTAAGGAAGAGTGACCATAACATGATTGAATTCTTCACTAGGATGGAAAGTGAAGTAGTCCAATCCGAAACTAGGGTCCTAAATCTAAACAAAGGAAACTACGATGGTATGAGGATGAGTTGGCTGTGATAGATTGGGAAGCTTCATTTAAAGGCATGACGGTGGATAGGCAATGGCTAACATTTAAGGAACGAATGCATAAATTGATACAATTATACATTCCTTTCTGATCCAAAAACACAAAAGGAAAAGCGGCTCAACCATGGCTAACAAAAGAAATTAATGTAAGGAGTCGCACAACCCCAGGTTATAGTCCAACAGCTTTATTTGAAATCACAAGCTTTCGGAGCTTTGCTCCTTCGTCACTTCACCTGACGAAGGAGCAAAGCTCCGAAAGCTTGTGATTTCAAATAAAGCTGTTGGACAATAACCTGGTGTTGTGCGACTCCTTACATTTGTCCACCTCAGTCCATCACCGGCATCTCCACATCAAAAGATATTTAGGATAGTATTAGATCCAAAGAGGAGTCATATAAAATAGCTAGAAAAATTAGCAAGCCTGAAGATTGGGAGCAGTTTTGAATTCAGCAAAAAAAAGGACCAAGAGATTGATTAAGAGGGAAAAATAGAATATGAGAGTAAACTTTCAACGAACATAAAAGTGGACTGTAAAAGCTTGTACACGTATGTAAAAAGAAAAAGATTAAACAAATATTTTGGTTCTGTCTTCACGGGAGAGGACACAAATAACTTCCCAGAAATGCTAGGGAACCAAGGGCCGAGTGAGAAGGAGGAATTAACGGAAATTAGAATTAGTGAAAAAACAGTGCTGGAAAAATTAATGGGACTGAAAGTTGATAAATCCCCAGGTCCTGATAATCTGAATCGCAGAGTACTAAACGAGGTAGCCGTGGAAATAATGGATGCATTGGGTGTCATCTTCCAAAATTCTACAGATTGTGGAACAGTTCTTGAAGATTGGAGTGTGGCAAATGTAACACCACTATTTAAAAAGGGAGAGAGAGAGAAAACAGGGAACAACAGACCCGGTGAGCCTCACATCAGTAGTAGGGAAAATGCTCGAGTCTATTATAAAGATTGTGATAACAGGACACTTCGAAAATATCAAAGGTATTAGACAAAGTCAACATGAATTTATGAAAGGGAAATCACGTTTGACAAACCTACTGGAGTTTTTTGAGGATGCAACTGGTAGAATAGATAAAGGAGAACCAGTGGATGTGGTTTATTTGGATTTTCAGAAGGCCTTTGATCAAGTCCCACATAAGAGGTTAGTGTGCAAAATTAAACCACATAGGATTGGTGGAAATCTACTTGCATGGATTGAAAATTGGATAACAGATAGGAAACAGAGAGTAACAATAAATGGGACTTTTTCGTGGTGGCAGGCGGTGAATGGTGGGGTACCGCAGGGATCAGTGGTTGGGCCCCAGGTATTCACAATATTTATCAATGATTTGGATGAGGGAACCAAATGTTATATTTCCAAGTTTGCTGACGACACAAAACTAGGTGGGATTGTGAGTGGTGAGGAGGATTGAAAGAGCTTTCAAGGCGATTTAGACAAGTTGAGTGAGTTGGCAAATACATGGCCGATGCAGCATAATGTGGATAAATGTGAAGTTATCCACTTCGGAAGGAAAAACAGAAAGGCAGAATATTATTTAAATGGAGATAGATTGGGAAATGAGGATTCACAAAGGGACCTGGGCGTCCTTGTACACCAGTCACTGAAAGCAAACATGCCGGTGCAACAAGCGGTTAGGAAGGCAAATGGTATGATGGCCTTTATTTCGTGAGGATTTGAGTAGAGGAGCAAGGATGTCTTGCTGCAGTTATGCAGGGCCTTGGTTACACCACGCCTAAAGTATTGTGTGCAGTTTTGGTCTCGTTACCTAAGAACGGATATGCTTGCGACAGAGGAAGTGCAGCCAAGGGTCACCAGATTGTTTCCTGGGATTGCAGGATTGTCGTCTGAAGAGAAAATGGGTCGACTAAGCCTGTATTCTCTAGAGTTTAGAAGCATGAGAGGGAATTTTATTGAAACGCATATAATTCTGACAGGGCGAGACAGACTGGATGCAGAGAGGATGTTTCCCCTGGTTGTGGGGTCTAGAGCGAGGGGTCACAATTTCAGGATAGCGGGAATGACATTTAGGACTGAGATGAGGATAAATTTCTTCACTCAGAGGTTGGTGAACCTTTGGAATTCTCCACCACAGAATGCTGTGGAGTCCAAGTCACTGAATATATTTAAGAAGGAGCTCGTTAGATTTCTGGGCACAAAAGGCATCAAGGGATGCGTGGAGAGAGCGGGAATATGGTTTTCCTTTATTCGTTCATGTGATGTGGGCGTCGCTGGCGAGGCCAGCATTTATTGCTAATCCCTAATTGCGCTTGAGAAGGTGGTGGTGAGCTGCCTTCTTGAACCTCTGCAGTATGGTGAAGGTTCTCCTGTTAGGAAGGGAGTTCCAGGATTTTGACCCAGCGACGATGAAGGGACGGCGATATATTTCCAAGTCGGGATGGTGTGTGACTTGGAGGGGAACGTGCAGGTGGTGTTGTTCCCATGCGCCTGCTGCTCTTGTCCTTCCAGGTGGTAGAGGTCGCGGGTTTGGGAGAAGCTGTCAAAGAAGCCTTGGCGAGTTGTTGCAGTGCATCCTGTGGATGGCACACTCTGCAGCCACAGTGCACCGGTGGTGAAGGGAATTAATGTTTAGGGTGGTGGATGGTTTGCAAATCAAGCGGGCTGCTTTGCCCTGGATGGTGTCGAGCTTCTTAGAATCATAGAAGTTACAACGTGGAAACAGGCCCTTCGGCCCAACATGTCCATGTCGCCCAGTTTATACCACTAAGCTAGTCCCAATTGCCTGCACTTGGCCCATATCCCTCGATACCCATCTTCCCCATGTAACTGTCCAAATGCTTTTTAAAAGACAAAATTGTACCCGCCTCTACTACTGCCTCTGGCAGCTCGTTCCAGACACTCACCACCCTTTGAGTGAAAAAATTGCCCCTCTGGATCCTTTTGTATCTCTCCCCTCTCACCTTAAATCTGTGCCCCCTCGTTATAGACTCCCCTACCTTTGGGAAAAGATTTTGACTATCGACCTTATCGATGCCCCTCATTATTTTATAGACTTCTATAAGATCACCCCTTAACCTCCTACTCTCCAGGGAATAAAGTCCCAGTCTGTCTAACCTCTCCCTGTAAGTCAAACCATCAAGTCCCGGTAGCATCCTAGTAAATCTTTTCTGCACTCTTTCTAGTTTAATAATATCCTTTCTATAATAGGGTGACCAGAACTGTACACAGTACTCCAAGTGTGGCCTCACCAATGCCCTGTACAACTTCAACAAGACATCCCAACTCCTGCATTCAATGTTCTGACCAATGAAACCAAGCATGCTGAATGCCTTCTTCACCACCCTATCCACCTGTGACTCCACTTTCAAGGAGCTATGAATCTGTACTCCTAGATCTCTTTGTTCTATAACTCTCCCCAACGCCCTACCATTAACGGAGTAGGTCCTGGCCCGATTCGATCGACCAAAATGCATCACCTCACATTTATCTAAATTAAACTCCATCTGCCATTCATCGGCCCACTGGCCCAATTTATCAAGATCCCGTTGCAATCCTAGATAACCTTCTTCACTGTCCACAATGCCACCAATCTTGGTGTCATCTGCAAACTTACTAACCATGCCTCCTAAATTCTCATCCAAATCATTAATATAAATAACAAATAACAGCGGACCCAGCACCGATCCCTGAGGCACACCGCTGGACACAGGCATCCAGTTTGAAAAACAACCCTCGACAACCACCCTCTGTCTTCTGTCGTCAAGCCAATTTTGTATCCAATTGGCTACCTCACCTTGGATCCCATGAGATTTAACCTTATGTAACAACCTACCATGCGGTACCTTGTCAAATGCTTTGCTGAAGTCCATGTAGACCACGTCTACTGCACAGCCCTCATCTATCTTCTTGGTTACCCCTTCAAAAAACTCAATCAAATTCGTGAGACATGATTTTCCTCTCACAAAACCATGCTGACTGTTCCTAATTAGTCCCTGCCTCTCCAAATGCCTGTAGATCCTGTCCCTCAGAATACCCTCTAACAACTTACCCACTACAGATGTCAGGCTCACTGGTCTGTAGTTCCCAGGCTTTTCCCTGCCGCCCTTCTTAAACAAAGGCACAACATTTGCTACCCTCCAATCTTCAGGCACCTCACCTGTAGCGGTGGATGATTCAAATATCTCTGCTAGGGGACCCGCAATTTCCTCCCTAACCTCCCATAACGTCCTGGGATACATTTCATCAGGTCCCGGAGATTTATCTACCTTGATGCGCGTTAAGACTTCCAGCACCTCCCTCTCTGTAATATGTACACTCCTCAAGACATCACTATTTATTTCCCCAAGTTCCCTAACATCCATGCCTTTCTCAACCGTAAATACCGATGTGAAATATTCATTCAGGATCTCACCCATCTCTTGTGGTTCCGCACATAGATGACCTTGTTGATCCTTAAGAGGCCCTACTCTCTCCCTAGTTACCCTTTTGCCCTTTATGTATTTGTAGAAGCTCTTTGGATTCACCTTTGCCTGATCTGCCAAAGCAATCTCATATCCCCTTTTTGCCCTCCTGATTTCTCTCTTAACTCTACTCCGGCAATCTCTATACTCTTCAAGGGATCCACTTGATCCCAGCTGCCTATGCATGTCATATGCCTCCTTCTTATTTTTGACTAGTGCCTCAATCTCCCGAGTCATCCAAGGTTCCCTACTTCTACCAGCCTTGCCCTTCACTTTATAAGGAATGTGCTTACACTGAACCCTGGTTAACACACTTTTGAAAGCCTCCCACTTACCAGACGTCCCTTTGCCTGCCAACAGACTCTCCCAATCAACTTCTGAAAGTTCCTGTCTAATACCATCAAAATTGGCCTTTCCCCAATTTAGAATTTTAACTTTTGGGCCAGACCTATCCTTCTCCATAGCTATCTTAAAACTAATGGAATTATGATCACTGGTCCCAAAGTGATCCCTCACTAACACTTCTGTCACCTGCCCTTCCTTATTTCCCAAGAGGAGGTCAAGTTTTGCCCCCTCTCTAGTCGGGCCATCCACATACTGAATGAGAAATTCCTCCTGAATACACTCAACAAATTTCTCTCCATCCAAGCCCCTAATGCTATGGCTGTCCCAGTCAATGTTGGGAAAGTTAAAGTCCCCTACTATTACCACCCTATTTTTCTTGCAGCTGTCTGTAATCTCCTTACATATTTGCTCCTCAATTTCCCGTTGACTATTTGGGGGTCTGTAGTACAATCCTATCAAAGTGATCTCTCCCTTCTTATTTTTCAGTTCTACCCATATGGACTCAGTGGGCGAACCCTCGGATATATCCCCTCTCACTACTGCCGTGATGTTCTCCCTAATCAAGAACGCAACTCCCCCTCCTCTCTTACCTCCTGCTCTATCTTTCCTATAGCATCTGTACCCTGGAACATTGAGCTGCCAGTCCTGCCCCTCCCTTAGCCATGTTTCAGTAATAGCTATAACATCCCAGTCCCATGTACCCATCCATGCCCTGAGTTCATCTGCCTTGCCCATCAGACTTCTTGCATTGAAATAAATGCAGTTTAATCTAGTCTTCCCTTGGTCTTTGCCCTGCTTTCTCAGACCATCTGTCCGGTCATGTTCTGTACACTCTCCCTTACTGCCTTTTGTTTCTGTCACCACTTTATTTCCCACTGACTTCCTGCATCGGTTCCCATCCCCCTGCCACATTAGTTTAAACCCTCCCCAACAGCACTAGCAAACACTCCCCCTAGGACATTGGTTCCAGTCCTGCCCAGATGCAGACCGTCCAATTTGTACTGGTCCCACCTCCCCCAGAACCGGTTCCAATGGCCCAGGAATTTGAATCCCTCCCTCTTGCACCATCTCTCAAGCCACGTATTCATCTTAGCTATCCTGTCATTCCGACTCTGACTAACCCGTGGCACTGGTAGCAATCCTGAGATTACTACCTTTGAGGTCCTACTCTTTAGTTTAACTCCTAACTCCCTAAATTCAGCTTGTAGGACCTCATCCTGTTTTTTACCTATATCGTTGGTGCCTATATGCACCACGACAACTGGCTGTTCATCCTCCCCCTCCAGAATGTCCTGCAGCCGCTCCGAGACATCCTTGACCCTTGCACCAGGGAGGCAACATACCATCCTGGAGTCTCGGTTGCGTCCGCAGAAACGCCTGTCTATTCCCCTTACAATCGAGTCCCCTATCACTATAGCTCTGCCACTCTTTTTCCTGCCCTCCTGTGCAGCAGAGCCAGCCACGGTGCCATGAACCTGGCCACTGCCACCTTCCCCTGGTGAGCTATCTCCGCCAACAGTATCCAAAACGGTATACCTGTTTTGGAGGGAGATGACCGCAGGGGACCCCTGCACTGCCTTCCTACTCTTCCTCTGTCTGTTGGTCACCCATTCACTATCTCCCTCAGTAATTTTTATCTGCGGTGTGACCAACTCACTGAACGTGCTATCCACGACTTTCTCAGCATCGCGGATGCTCCAAAGTGAGTCCATCCGCAGCTCCAGAGCCGTCAAGCGGTCAAACAATAGCTGCAGCTGGACACACTTCCCGCAGGTGAAGGAATCAGGGATACAGGAAGAACATGACACGGCGCTGGGATCTCCTGCCATGACTTAACCCTTAAATTAGCTTAAGAACAACTACAATGTCAAGAGAAAAAAAAAAGGAAAGAAAAACTACTTACCACTCCCTTTAAGGAGTTTACTCCTTTAAATTGTTCTCAATTTAGAGAATGTTAACTACACTAGGGACCTTGATTCACTAAAAAATAAACGCTACTTACTTTCAGACCTGCAGACCTTCCCTTTCCTTTTACTTCAGTTCCTGTCGATAAGTAGAAATACTCACCTGAACCTACTCACCAATCAGGTGCCTCCCCTGTGTCGCGTCCCGATCTGATTCCTGACGTCACTTCGAACTCGGTCGCCGCTCCGCTCGGCTCCTCTCAGCGCTCTGAAATCCCGCCTTTTATCGGACGCTCCCTCCGCTCGGCTCGGCTCCTCTCAGCTGTTCTCAGCGCTCTGAAATCCCGCCTTTTATCGGACGCTCCCTCCGCTCGGCTCCTCTCAGCGCTCTGAAATCCCGCCTTTTATCGGACGCTCCCTCCGCTCGGCTCGGCTCCTCTCAGCGCTCTGAAATCCCGCCTTTTATCGGATGCTCCCTCCGCTCGGCTCGGCTCCTCTCAGCTGTTCTCAGCGCTCTGAAATCCCGCCTTTTATCGGACCCTCCCTCCGCTCGGCTCGGCTCCTCTCAGCTGTTCTCAGCGCTCTGAAATCCCGCCTTTTATCGGACGCTCCCTCCGCTCGGCTCGGCTCCTCTCAGCTGTTCTTGAGTGTTGTTGGAGCTGCACTCATCCAGGCAATTGGCAGTATTCCATCACACTCCTGACTTGTGCCTTGTAGATGGTGGAAAGCATTTTTGGAGTCAGGAGTTGAGTCACTCGCCGCAGAATACACAGCCTCTGAGCTGCTCTTGCAGCCATTGTATTTATATGGCTGGTCCAGTTAAGTTTTTGGTCATTGGTGATCACAGGATGTTGATGGTGCGGGATTCGGCGATGGTAATGCCGTTGAATGTCATGGGGAGGTGGTTGGACTCTCTCTTGTTGTTGATGGTCATTGGCTGATACTTGTCTGGTAGGAATGTTACTTGCCACTTATCAGCCCAAACCAAGATGTTGTCTAGGTCTTGCTGCTCGTGGGCACGGAGTGCTTCATTATCTGAGGAGTTGCGAATGGAACTGAACACTGTGCAATCATCAGCGGACATCCCGGTTTTTGAACGTATGATGGAGGGAAGTTCATTGATGAAGCAGCTGAAGGTGGTTGGGCCCAGGACACTGCCTTGAGGAGCTCTTGCAGTAGTGTCCGGCGGCTTACATGATTGGCCTCCAACAACCACTACCATCTTCTTTTGTGCTAGGAATGACTCCAGCCATTCGAGAGTTTTCCCCCTGATTCCCATTGACTTCAATTTTACTCGTACTCCTTGGTGCCACACACGGGCAAATGCTGCCTTGATGTCAAGGGCAGTCACTCTCACCTCACCTCCGGAATTCAGCTCTTTTGTCAATGATTGGACCAAGGATGTAATGAGGTCTGCAGCCGAGTGCTCCTGGCGGGACCCAAACTGACCATCGGTGAGCAGGTTATTGGTGAGTAAATGCCGCTTGATAGCACTGACGACGACACCTTCCATCACTTTGCTGATGATTGAGAGAAGACTGATGGGGCAGTAATTGTTCGGATTGGATTTGTCCTGCGTTTTGTAGACAGGACATACCTCGGCAATTTTCCACATTGTCGGGTGGATCCCAGTGTTGTAGCTGTACTGAAACAGTTTGGCTCGAGGCGCGGCTCGTTCTGAAGCACAAGTCTTCAGCACTACTGCCGGGATGTTGTCAGGGCCCATAGCCTTTGCTGTATCCAGTGCACTCTCCCTTTTCTTGATATCGCGCAGAGTGATTCGAATTGGCTGAACACTGGCTGCTGTGACGGTGCGGATATCGGGAGCAGGCCGAGATGGATCATCCACTCGGCACTCCTGGCTGAAGATGGTTGCAAACGCTTCAGCCTTGTCTTTTGCACTCACGTGCTGGACTCCGCCATCATTGAGGATGTGGATGTTTTCCGAGCCTCCTCCTCCGGTTAGTTGTTTAATTGTCCACCACCATTCACGACTGGATGTGGCAGGACTGCAGAGCTTTGATCTGATCCGTTGTTTGTGGAATCGCTTAGCTCTGTCTATCGCATTTTGCTTCCGCTGTTCAGCATGCATGAAGTCCTGTGTTGTAGCTTCACCACGTTGGCTCCTCATTGTTCGGTACGACTGGTGCTGCTCCTGGCATGCTCTTTTACACGCCTCATTGAACCAGGGTTGTTCTTCTGGCTAGTTCGTAATGGTAGCGTGAGGAATATGCCAGGCCATAGTTTACAGATTCCGCTGTAATACAATTCTGCTGCTGCTGATGGACCACAGCGCCTCATGGATGCCCAGTTTTGAGCTGCTAGATCTGTTCTGAATCTATCCCATTAAGCACGGTAGTAGTGCCACACAACAAATTGGATGTTGTCCTCAATGCGAAGACGGGATTTCGTCTCCACGAGGACTGTGCGGTGATCACTCCTACCAATACTGTCATGGACAGATGCATCTGCGACAGGTGGATTGGTGAGGACGAGGTCAAGTAGGTTTTTCCCTCTTGTTGTTTCGCTCACCACCTGCCGCAGGGCCAGACTGGCAGCTATGTCCTTTAGGACTCCGACAGCAGGGGTGCTACCGAGCCACTCTTGGTGATGGGCATTGAAGTCCCCCACTCAGAGTACGTTCTGTGCCCTTGCTACCCTCAGTGCTTCCTCCAAGTGGTGCTTAACATGGAGAAGGACTGATTCATCAGCTGAGGGAGGGCGGTAGGTGGTAATCATCAGGAGGTATCCTCGCCCATATTTGATCTGATGCCATGAGATTTCATCGGGTCAGGAGTCAATGTTGAGGACTCCCAGGGCCACTCCACCTGACTGTATATCACTGTACCGCCACCACTGGACGATCTGTCCTGCCGGTGGGACAGGACATACCCAGGGATAGTGATGGATGAGTCTGGGACGTTGGCTGAAAGTTATGATTCTGTGAGTAATGGCTATGTCAGGCTGTTGCTTGACTAATCTTTGGGACAAGTTTCCCAATATTAGGACAACTCCCCAAATGTTATTGAGGAGGACTTTGCATGGTCGACTGGGCTTGGTTTGCCTTTGTCATGTCCGGTGTCGAGTGGTCCGATTCTGGGTGGTCCGTCCGATTTTATTCTTTTTTTTAGCGAGATTGTACAGCTGAATGGCTTGCTAGGCCATTTCAGAGGGCAATTAAGAATCAACACATTGCTGTGTGTCTGGAGTCACAAAAAGGCCAGACCGGGTAAGGACGGCAGGTTTCCTTCTCCAAAGAACATTAGTGAGCCTAATGGGTTTTGACGACAATCCAGTGGTTTCGTGACCACCTTTACTGATACTAGTTATTTTAATTCTAGATTTTATTTAATTAATTGAATTTAAATTCCCTAGCTGCCGTGGCGTGATTTGAACTCGTGGCTCGGTATTATTAGTCCAGGCCATGATATTGAGATAGAGGGACAGCCACGATTTTATTGAATGGCAGAACGGACTCGAAGGGCCGAATCGCCTACTCCTTCATCTATTTTCTATGTTTCTATGCTTCTATGTCTCAGTGTCAGCTCGTGTACATCTACAGTCGACAGTGGATAAAAGCGAATGATTCATTCCTGTCAGGTACTTTAAATCTCATCTGTGTCTCAGTGTCAGCTCCTGTATTGGAGCTGTGCACATCGGGTAAAAGGGAACTATTTACTCGTGTCTGGTAATGTACGACCCGTATGTGTCGACCGGAGAGGTTACAATGGCGTGTCTGAGGATTTCAGTGGCAGATGGGGAGGACGGGATGGGCATTATTCCGGACACGAAAGAAGTTGGTCTTTGCGATAGAGAGGAGAGTGGTTCAGAAGCTCAGCTCGGGGTTGAATCGGACATCGAAGTTATGAACAGTCAGAATTAGCCTCACACAAAAGCCCGGGATGGGAATGCAATCATTGCAAGGATGTGGAGATTGTGAGACCAAAGATCATGACTTTCGAATTGTAACTAGAGGATATTATGTCTCATTTAAAACAGGTGTCGGTCTGACAACATAAAGACATTGGAAGGGTCAAGAGAGGCATTGATTTTGTCAACATGCAGCTGAAAGCTGGTCCATCTCTGCGGACAATGTCACCAAAGGGCAGCATGTGGATGAGGAAGAGGAGGGAGCAAAGCATTGAACCTTTAGAGACTTCAGATATAACGGTGATAGGGTGGGAAGAGAAGCTACTCCTGGCCATGATCAGATCGGTGAGTGAACCAAGCGAGGGTAGTCCCACCCAAAGTGGCCAGTGTCAGAGGAATAATGTGTCAGGTGAGTTTACTGCAGGTGTATGGGGAAATTTGCAGGGTCATGCGACTAATTGGACAGCTCTTTCAAAGAGCCGGCTCAGGTACGATGGGTCGAATGGCCTTCTGTGCAGTCTGATTCTATCATTTTATGTGTGGGGTGAGGGTGCAGAATGGTGGGCCCTGGAAAAATTTAAACCCAAGATTGAGAATTTCAACTGTAAGGCGACATTGAACTGAGAGTCAGTGAGGTTCAGTGAGGCCAAACAGGACCTGGATTGGGTTTGAAGATCGAGGATGAGTGGCCGGGCAGATGTGAACTGAAGTAATGGAGTCTGGGCTGAACAGAAGCATGGATGAGGGTTTCAATGGCAATCGGCTGATGAAGGAATGACGGCGGGTGAGAGAAGCACCGGGACTTTGTGACGGAGGTCAAATCGGGTCATGAGCTCTGCTCAGTTACACGGGACCAATTTTACTGGAGCCAAGAATCAAATGTAGAATAAACGGGGAAACATCTGCCGTAAAACAATGGAGAGAGGAATGGCAATGAAGCTCGTTCAGTGTCCGACCCGGAATATCACCCACAGTCATTTCTCGGCTACAACACTGAACCTGCCCTTTAGCTTTCCCCGTGTCAGAGACTCAAAATTCAGATTTTAAGTGGGAAACTGCAGGGGCAAATAGAAATGTGTCTGTTTGGGTTCTTGGATTCAGTGTACACTATGGAGGTAACGCTGATAAATGAATCGGCAGGAGTTAACATGGTCAGATGTTGAGCTAACTGGCCTGTAGTTTCCTGCTTTCTGTCAACCTCCTTTCTTGAATAGATGAATTACATAGATCAAGGGAACTCCTATAAAGACCCAGACAGCTCCTACATAGAACCATATAGCTCCTGCACAGATTTGGACAGCTCCTACACAAATCCAGACAGCCCCAACCCAGACACAGACAGCCCCTGCAAAGAACCAGACAGGTCCTACACAGACAGGGGCAGCTAATTCAAAGACGCAGACATTTTCGACACTGACCCAGACGTCTCGTACACAGAGCCAGACTGCTGCAGCCCAGATGCAGAAAGCTCCTACACAGACGCATTGAGCGTCTACACAGACACAGACAGCTCCTATAGAGGCCCAGGCTGCTCCTCCGCAGAAACAGGTAGCTCCTACACAGATCTCAGACAGCGCCTACACAGAACCACGCAGCACCTACACAGAACCAGACAGCTCCTATACAGATCCAGGCATTTCCTACAAAGAACCGGACAGCACCTACACAGACCGAGGCAGCTCCTACACAGAACCAAACAATTCCTATCCGGACCCACACGTCACATACACAGACATTACCTCACAGACGCTGATAGCTCCTAAACAGACCAAGAATGTTCCAACACAGGCCCCGCCATCTCCTACACAGAACCAGACGGTTCCTGCACAGACTCAGACAGCTCCCACACAGACTTAGACACTCCTAAACAGATCCGGACAACACTAAAACCACGCAGGGAACGCCTACATCGACATAGACAGCTCCTCCACAGATCAAGTCAACACCTACACAGTCCCAGACAACTCCTACCCAGACCCATTTAACATCTAAACAGACTCAGGCGGCCCCTACACAGATACTGACACTTATAAACTGACCCAGACGTACGTACTGATCCAAGTAGCTCCCAGACAGACTCATGGAGCTCCGACATAGACCCAGGGAGCTCCAACACAGACCCAGGAAGCTCCGACACAGACCCAGGGAGCTCCCAGACAGACCCAGGGAGCACTGACACAGACCCAGGAAGCTTTGAAACAGACACATGGAGCTCCGATATAGACCCAGACACCTCGCACACAGACACCGACAGTTCCTGCACAGTCCCAGACAACACCTACACAGATACAGAGAGGTCCTACACAGACACAGAAATATGTGGAGCTCTCTCACAGAACCAAACAGCACATAAACTAACCCAAACCATTTATACCAAGTACCTGACTGCACATGCACTTAACCAGTCTGATCCAACCCAGACCCAGACAGTTCCTACACAGCCCAAACAGCTCGTACTCAGATTCTGGCTGCTCCTACAAAGTGTGTGGTCCGTGTGTGTCTCAGTGCCAACGCCTGTACATGTACAGTACACAGTGGATAAAATGTAATAATTCACTCCCGTCTGGTAATGAACGGCGTGTGTGTCTCAGTGTCAGCTCCTGTACATGTACAATACACAAAAAGCAAATGGAAATGATCACTCCTTCACTTACTGTATGGCCCCCGTGTCTGTCTCAATGTCAGCGCCTCTACATGCACAGTGAACAGAAACCAAACGGGAACGATACATTCCTTACTGGCGAATGGAATAACTAGGGCGGTAGATAGGCTTCAAAATAATGGAAGGGTGGTTGGGGGGTGTTCAGGTAAGGGCACATTTATTCGCCTAAAAAGAAAAGTCATGATTGTAGAGCAGAGCACGGATTTGGGTGAAAACAAGCAGAGTGTGTCACGAAGGGGCAGAGAGTTTAACAAAGATAATAGGGCAATAGTGACTAAGGTCACGTCAGGGTAAATAGTAAAAAGTTACAATTAAAGGCGCTAGATATGAACATAAGACCATAAGAACATAAGAATGCGTGAATCATTTGTAACAAGATAAATGAATTAATGGCACAAACAGAGATAAAAGGATTTGATCCAGTAGCCATTACTGAGACGTGGTTGCAGGGTGACAAAGATAGGGAACTAAATATTCCAGGGTAATGACCATCTTCTTCCAAGTGCCAGGCAATGATCATCTGCAACAAGAGAGAGGCAAACCACCTCCCCTTGACATTCAACGGCATTACCATCTCCGAATCCCCCAACATCAACATCCTGGGGGTCACCATTAAACAGAAATACAACTGGACCAGCCACATAAATACTGTGACTACAAGAGCAGGTCAGAGGCTGGATATTCTGCGACGAGTGACTCACCTACTGACTCCCCAAGGCCTTTCCAACATCTACAAGGCACAAGTCAGGAGTGTGTGGAATGCTGTCCCCTTGCCTCGATGAGTGCAGCTCCAACAACACTAGAGAAGCTCGACACCATCCAGGACAAAGCAGCGCCCTTGATTGGCACCCCATCTACCACCCTAAACATTCACTCCCTTCACCACCGGCGCACCGTCGCTACATATGTCCCAGCCACTGGATGCACTGCAGCAATTCGACAAGGCTTCTTCGACAGCACCTCCAAAACCCGCGACCTCTACCACCTAGAAGGACAAGGGTACCAGGCACATGGGAACGACACCACCTGCACGTTCCCCTCCAAACCACACACCTTCCCGAGTTGGAAATATATGGCTTTTCCTTCATCGTCGCTGGCTCAAAATCCTGGAACTCCCTCCCTAACAGCAAAGTGGGAGAACCTTCACCACACGGACTGCAGCGGTTCAAGTCGGCGGCTCACCACTACTTTCTCAAGGGCAATTAGGGATGGGAAATAAATGCTGGCCTCGCCAGTGACGCCCACATCCCATGAACAAATAAAAAAAAAATACCCGAAATGACTTTTGCTCATTCAGTGGACAACTAATGAACACAGTCCAAATGAAACTCAACAGCAACTCGCATTCACAGATCGCCTTTAATGTAATAAATATTCCCAAGGGGATTCAAGGAGGGATGGGTAAAAACGGGCACAAAAGGAATAAGATGATTTCAGGAGGACTGGCGAAAACCTTGGTCAACGAGTGGGTTTATTGAGGGTGTAAAAGGAGGAGAAGCAAATGGAGAGACGGAGGTGATAAAGTTGGATTTCAAAAGTAGAATTAAATGTCTGAAGGAATGTGCACCAATGGTGGGATGAAGAGAGTGGAGGATGGTAAAATATAACAATAACTGTTTGCATTTATATAGCGCATTTAACACAGATTAATATCCTAAGCCTATTTACTGATTTCATAATCAGACAAAAATAGATCCCCAGACAAAGAAGGAGACATTAGAAAGGATGACTCAGGCTTGCAGCAAGAGATGGGTTTCATGGGAGGTCTGAAATAAGGAATCAACTGGCCATTATACAGCATCTTTCACGACGTCTGGACGTCCCAAAACGCTTTCCAATCAATGAAATACATTTCGAAGTGTAGTCACTGTGGTAATGTAGGATACGCGGCAGTCAATTTACACACAGCAAGATCCCACAAATTGTAATGAGGCAAATGATCACAAAATCGATTTTAGCAATGTTGGCTGAGAGATAAATATTGGCATCGGGGTGAACACGGTTATATCTTCCTGAGATTTGCTGAAGGGCCCTCGGTTTAACGTGTCGTACGAAAGTCAGCACCTGAGACAGTGCAGCATCCCCTCACTACTAACCCTCAGACAGTGCAGCGCTCCCTCGGTACTGCCTCTTCGACAGGAAAGGACTCCCTCAGTACTGAAAATCCTAGAGTGCAGCAATCGTGCAGTACTGACCCTCCAACAGCACAGAGCTCCCGGCAGTGCAGTGCTCCCTCAGTACTGACACTCTGACAGTGTCATTTTCCCTCAGTTCTGCCCCTTCTACAGTACAGCACTCCTTCAGTCCCGACACTCCGACGGCAATGACCATCTCCAACAAGAGAGAGTCCAACCACCTCCCCTTAATATTCAACGGCATTACCAACTCAGAATCCGCCACCATCAACATTCTGGATCTCACCGTTGACCAGAAACTTAACTGGACCAGCAATATAAACACTGTGGCTACAAGAGCAGGTCAGAGGCTGGGTATTCTGTGGCGAGTGATTCTCCTCCTGACTCCGCAAAGCCTTTCCACCATTTACAAGGCACAAGTCAGGAGTGTGATGGAATGCTCTCCACTTGCCTGGATGAATGCAGCTCCAACAACACTCAAGAAGCTCGACACCATCCAGGACAAAGCAGCCTGCTTGATTGGCAACCCATCCAACACCCGAAACATTCACTCCCTTCACCACCGGCGCACTGTGGCTACATATGTCCCAGCCACCAGATGCACTGCAGCAATTCGCCAAGGCTTCTTCGACAGCACCTCCGAAACACGCGACCTCTACCAACTAGAAGGACAAGGGCAGCAGGCACATGGGAAGACCACCACCTGCTCGTTCCCGTCCAAGTCACACACCATCCTAACTTGGAATTATATCGCCGTTCCTTTATTGTCGATGGGTCAAAATCCTGGAATTCCCTTCCTAACAGTACTGTGGAAGAACCGTCACCACACGGACTGGAGCGGTTCAAGAAGGCGGCTCACCACCAGCTTCTGAAAGGCAATTAGAGATGTGCAATAAATGCTGGCCTTGCCAGCGACTTCCACATCTCATGAACGAATAAAAAAAATCCTACAGTACATCACTCCCGAGAGTGCAGCGCTCCCTCATTACTGGCCCTTCGACAGTAAAATGTTTCCTCAGTGCTGCACTGCAAGCTTCGCCTGGATTACCTTTCCATGTATTATGGAGTGCAACTCGAACTTACAACCTTTTGATTGAGAGTTGAGACAGGTACCACTGAGCCACGGCCGAGCACCTGAAAGGGGGAGAGGGAGATCGAGGAGCTTAAGGGCGACATTCTGGAGCATGGATTATGGCTGAAGGCAGGGCAGTCGAAAATTGGACAATTGGACTGTGGATGCACAAGCGTCCAGTGGTGGAGGAGCGGAGTGTTTGGGAGGGGCTGTAGGGTTGGAGGAGGCTACAGAGATAGGGGGCAGAGGCTCTTAGCGACTCCACAGTCGATAAGTCAGCGGTGGGGTTGGAATCAATGTCAAGGATGATGAGTGGAGATTTTGGGGCCAAAGGCCATGTCTTCCCAATTTTTGACTGGAGGAAATTGCGGCTCATTTAAAACAGAACGTGGGTCTGACAACTCAAAGGCATTGGAATGGCCAAGAGAGGGGGTCGCTTAGTCAGCTTGACCATACATGTGGATTATGTCACCAAAGGGCAGCATGTAGATGAGGAAGCGGAGGGAGCCAAGAATTGAACCTTCAGAGACATCAGTGATAACGGTGATAGGGTGGGAAGAGAAGCTTACCCCGGCTATGATCAGATAGATGAATGGAACTAAGTGAGGGTAGTCCCACCAAAAGAGTTCAGAGTCACATGAATGAGGAGGTTACGGGTGAGTTTGATGTAATGTATGGGGAAATGTGCAGGGTTATGGGGAAAGAGCAGGGGAGTGCAACTGATTGTATAGTTCTTTCAAATAGACGGAACAGGCACGAAGGGTCGAATGGCCTCCTTCTGTGCTGTATTATTACATCATTTTATCTGTGGAGCGGGGAGGGGTGCGGATGTGGTGGGGTGAACAATGGAGGGATTTGAATCCAAGAATGAGAGTTTTAAATGTAAGTCGATGGGGAACTGCGAGCCAGTGAGGGTCAGTGAGGCCGAGCAGGACCCGGTGTAGGTCGGAAGGTGGAGGATGGATGGACGGCCAAGAGTGAACTGGAGGTATAGAGTCTGGAGGAGACAGAGACACTGATAAGGGTATCAATGGCAATGGGCTGAGGAAGGAATGAAGGTGGGTGAGGGAAGCACGGGGCCTTTGTGATGGAGGTCAAATTGGTTCATAAGCTCAACTCAGTTACACGGGGCCAATTTTACTGGAGCCATGAAACAACTGTAGGACAAACAGGCAAACATCTCCAGTAAAAGAACTGAGAGAGGAATGGCAATGAAGCTCGTTCAATGTCCGACCTCCAATATCACCCACAGTCATTTCTCCGCTCCAATCCTGAACCTGCCCTTCAACTGTCCTTCTGTCAGAGACTCAAAATTCATGTTTTAACTGGGAAACTGCAGCACCTGAGTGAAACGGGTCTTTTTGTGTCACTGGATTCATTGTACACTCCGGACAAATCGACATAAATTATAAATGAGAGAACAGGAGTGAACATGTTCAATACAATGAGATGAAAACTGCAAATGAACCGCTCATTATTGTTGGATCAGTACTGTATGAGCACAGCTTGTAACCTTATTCCTGAGTGAGGTCTCATTAAGGTAGTGTCCTGGAATTTGAGGTATTTCTGTTATATCCACGTCAGCATTTTTCACTAAAGTGCAAGCTGTTGATGTGATGTGTTTGTTCAGGTGACTGTAACTAATCGCAATAATCAGGCGTATAACCGTATCAGTGCAGACCTATCTCCTGTATAAATCCGGGCTCGTTGAAATGAATCAACTCACAGTACCTGCTGGAGTTGTGGTTTCGAGGCCAACAGAAGTCACTGCTTCTCACAGAAATGGGATATCTGCTAATCCTTCTGATAGAAAATATTTATTATCCAGTTCTTGCAGCCTTTGGAGTTTCTGGTAAGCCGTAATCTCAGTTGTTAATGGTGTAAATCGCTGTTAACTGTGCTGCTGCACTTGGTATTTTATTTCTCCCATCATCTTTTACACAGCCACGTTTTCTTGTGTTCCATCAGTTAATGGAATGTCCTGTATTAGCTCTTTCGATCTTGTAGAAGCTGCATTATATCTGTTACGATCTTTGTAATCCAAACCTGGCAATGTTGCTGGATTATTCTCTGTACTGAATGTACTGTTGAATAACGTTGTGTCCTTAACTTCGAAACGTTCGGCCTTGTAGTAGCTGCATTATATCTGATATGATCTTTGTAACCCGACCCTGGCGTTGTTGCTCGATTATTCTCTGGACTGAATGCACTGTTGAATAATGGTATGTCCTTAACTTCTAAACGTTCGGTCTTGCAGCAATTGTATTATCTCTGTAATGTACTTTTTATATTCAAAACCTGACATTGTTACTGTATTAGTCCCTGTACTGAATGTATCGGAATCAGGTGTCTGGTCTAAGAGCTGGTATCAGATCATCAGGAGCTGTGACAGTTTCATCTTGTGGAACTAACCTGTCCTGGAATATTTTTTCATCAATATGTTTTCAGTGATTGATAATGAGGCAGCTCACGGTCTCAGTGTTAAAACTAGGCAACGCAATGTCCAGAAGACCATAACAGGTAGAAGTAGGGGTCGGCCATTTGGCCCTTTGCGCCTGCTTCGTCAATTAATGAGATCATGACTGATGGGATTTTTACCTCAACTCCACTTTCCCGTCTTTTCCCCATATCCTTTGATTCCCTTGCTGATCAAAAATGTGTCTAACTCAGCCTTGAATGTATTCAATGAGTCAGCCTCCACAGCTTTTTGGCGTAAAGAATTTCAAAGATTGACGACCCTCTGGGAGAAGAAATTCCTCCTCATTTCTGTCTTAAACGGGCGACCCCTTATTCTGAGACAATGTTCCCTAGTTTTAGATTGCACCATGAGTGGTACTATCCTGTCAGCATCCACCCCATCGAGTCTCCTCAGAATGTTATATGTTTCAATAAGATCTCCCCTCATTCTTTTCAACTCCAATGAGTACAGACCCAACCAGTTCAATCTTTCATCATGGGACAGCCCTTCCATACCCGGAATCAACCTACTCAATCTTCTCTGAACTGCCTCCAATGCAAGTATGTCCTTCCTTAAATAAGGGCACCAGAACTGTCCGCAGTACTCCAGGTGTGGTCTCACCATCACCCTGTACAGTTGTAGCATGACTTCCCTGCTTTTATACTCCATCCCCCTGGGAATAAAGGCCAATATTCCATTTGCCTTCCCGATTACCTGCTGCACCTGTATGCTGACCTTTTGTGATTTATGTATGAGGATACCCAGATTCCTCTGTACCGCAGCATTTTGTAATATTTCTGCATTCAAATAATATTTTGCTTTTTTATTTTTCTGCCCAAATTGGATGGCTTCTCATTTTCCCACATTATATTCCATCTGCCAAATTTTTGCCCATTCGCTTAATATCCCTTTGCAGACACTTTGTGTCCTCATCGCAACTTGCTTTTCCACCTATCTTTGTATCATCAGCAAAGTTGGCCAGAAGACACTCTGTTCCTTCATCCAAGTCATGAATATATATTGTAAATAGTTGAGGCCCCAGCACCGAGCCCTGCGGCATCCCACTAGTTACAAATTGCCATTTTGAAAATGACCATTTATCCCGACTTTTTGCTTTCTGTTAGTTAGCCAATCCTCTATCCATGCCAGGAGATTACCGCGAACCCAAGAGTTCTTATGTTGTGCAGTAAACTTTTTGGTGGCACCTTATCGAATGCCTTTTGGAAATCCAAATATACTGCATCCATTGGTTCCCTTTTATCCATCCTGCCCATTACTTACTCAAAGAACTCTAATACATTTGTCAGGCACGATTTCCCCTTCATAGAACCATGTTGACTCTCCTTGATTGTATTTTGAGTATCCAAATGTCTTGCTACTCTTTCCTTAACAATGTATACTAGCATTTTCCTAATGACATATGTTAGGCCAACTGATCTATCGTGACCTGCTTTCTGTCTCACTCCCTTCTTGAATGGCGATATTACGTTTGCAGTTTTCCAATCCGCTGAGACTTTTTTAGAATCTATTCAATTCAGAACGATTACAACCAATGCATCCATTACCTATGTAGTCAGGTATTGCTGCAGTTATATAAGGTATTGGTGAGACCGCACCTGGAATACTGCATACAGTTTGGGTGTCCATACTTAAGAAAATACATACTTGCTCTCGAGGCTGAGGGGGTGAACATATGAGGTGAGGTTGAGTAGATTGGGACTCTACTCATTCGAGTTCAGAAGAATGAGAGGCGATCTTATTGAAACATATAAGATTGTGAAGGGGCTTGATCGGGTGGATGCGGTAAGGATGTTCCCAAGGATGGGTGAATCTAGAACTAGGGGGCATAATCTTAGAATAAGGGGCTGCTCTTTCAAAACTGAGATGAGGACAAACTTCTTCACTCAGAGGGTATTAGGTCTGTGGAATTTGCTGCCCCAGGAAGCTGTGGAAGCCACATCATTAAATACATTTAAAACAGAAAAAAACAGTTTCCGAGAAGGAAAGGGAATTAGGGATTACGGGTAGCGGGCAGGAAATTGGACATGAATTTAAATTTTAGGTTAGGATCAGATCAGAATGGCGGAGCAGGCTCGAGGGGCCGATTGGCCTACTCCTGCTCCTATTTCTTATGTTCTTACATCCTAATAACACCATCAAGTCATATTTCCTCGTAATAATTTTACTGGAAGTTTCAGCAGTTCATTCCAATTAATTGATCACTGGGCTGCTGTTTTCTCTCTCTCTCTGATTCTCTGGCTTTCTCTATCTCTCTGTCTCTGTCTCTTACTGTCTCTCTTTCTAAATGCCCCTTTTCATCTTCCGATTCAATCCTAACATTCTGCGTTTGCATTCTATTCACCTGCCCCGTGTTCCAACGATCCAATTCTCAGTGTCAGTTTCTTAAATGCTGAAGCCTTTGTGAAAAGTTTTCTGTTTCCACAGATCATCCAGGTCTACATCTTTTCACCGACACTGTTCACTTCATCTACATTGCATGGAATAAACAGAATAGAATGCAACTTCCACAACATGCCTAACAATAATTGAAATTCCTTCTCCTGCAATTGCAAAGTACGACGTTAGATGGCGGCATTGTTCAAATAACTGAACGCCACATTATCAATTCTGCTTGAAATCGACCATCGGATGCAAGCCATGAGGTCCAGTGGACTTGTGTCCTCCCTGCCCAATAGCATGGTTCAGTTAAACTGGGATTTAAATGTATTTATTAGATATCAATGTTATGAAAGATAATTTCAATTTGTGTGTATCTGATGCCGCTTCAGATGCCTGGCTACTGAACTGAGTTTTCTGCTGATTCTTTCAAATCTCATCCTCTGATTAACTGTGGATGAATTCAATGCAAAATGCAATGATTTCAGGTTATGTTGTATCAGTGTTGCATTGTATCTCTTGGAATTAAGAGCCCTTTTATTTATCTCTCGATTTGAAGCAGAAGTGATAATGTGGCGTTCAGTTATTTGAACAATGCCGCCATCTAACGCTGTACTTTGCAATTGCAGGAGAAGGAATTTCAATTATTGTGAGGCATGTTGTGGAAGAGGCATTCTATTCTGTTTATTCCATGCATTGTAGATGAAGTGAACAGTGTCGGTGAAAAGATGGAGACCTGGATGATCTGTGGAAAGAGTAAACTTTTCACAAAAGCTTCAGCATTTAAGAAACTGACACTGAGAATTGGATCGTTGGAACACGGGGCAGGTGAATAGAATGCAAACGCAGAATGTTGGGATTGAATCGGAAGCGAAAAGGAGCATTGAGAAAGAGAGACAGTAAGAGACAGAGACAGAGACAGAGAGATAGAGAAAGCCAGAGAATCAGAGAGAGAGAGAAAACAGCAGCCCGGTGATCAATTAATTGGAATGAACTGCTGAAACTTCCAGTAAAATTATTACGAGGAAATATGACTTGATGGTGTTATTAGGATGTAAGAACATAAGAAATAGGAGCAGGAGTAGGCCAATCGGCCCCTCGAGCCTGCTCCGCCATTCTGATCTGATCCTAACCTAAAATTTAAATTCATGTCCAATTTCCAGCCCGCTACCCGTAATCCCTAATTCCCTTTACTTCTCGGAAACTGTTTTTTTCTGTTTTAAATGTATTTAATGATGTGGCTTCCACAGCTTCCTGGGGCAGCAAATTCTACAGACCTAATACCCTCTGAGTGAAGAAGTTTCTCCTCATCTCAGTTTTGAAAGAGCAGCCGCTTATTCTAAGATTATGCCCCCTAGTTCTGGATTCACCCATCCTTGGGAACATCCTTACCGCATCCACCCGATCAAGCCCCTTCACAATCTTATATGTTTCAATAAGATCGCCTCTCATTCTTCTGAACTCCAATGAGTAGAGTGCCAATCTACTCAACCTCTCCTCATATGTTCACCCCCTCTGCCCCGGGATTAACCGAGTGAACCTTCTTTGTACTGCCTCGAGAGCAAGTATGTCTTTTCTTAAGTGTGGACACCCAAACTGTATGCAGTATTCCAGGTGCGGTCTCACCAATACCTTATATAACTGCAGCAATACCTGCCTGTTTTTATATTCTATGCCCCCAGCAAAAAAGCCGACATTCCGTTGGCCTTCTTGATCACCTGCTGCACTTGCATACCAACTTTTTGATTTTCTTGCACTAGGACCCCCAGATCCCTTTGCACTGCAGTACATTCCAGTTTCTCGCCATTAAGATAATAACTTGCTCTCTGATTTTTCATGCCAAAGTGCATCACCTTACATTTTCCAATATTGTATTGCATCTGCCAAATCTCCGCCCACTCACCCAGCCTGTCTATATCCCCTTGCAGGTTGTTTATGTCCTGTTCACTCTCTCCTTTCCCTCCAATCTTTGTATCATCTGCAAACTTTGATATTTTACACTCGGTCCCCTCCTCCAAATCGTTAATACAGATTATAAAAAGTTGGGGACCCAGCACCGACCCCTGGGGAACACCACTGGCTACTGGTTGCCAGTCCGAGATGAACCATTTATCCCAACTCTCTGCTCCCTTTTAGATAACCAATCCTCCACCCATGCCAGAATATTACCCCCAATCCAGTGATTCTTTATCTTGAGCAATAATATTTTATGTGGCACCTTGTCGAATGCCTTCTGGAAGTCTAAATACACTACGTCCACTGGTTCCCCTTTATCCACCCTGTACGTTATGTCCTCAAAGAACTCAAGCAAATTTGTCAGACGTGACTTTCCCTTCATAAAGCCATGCTGACTTTGTCCTATTAAATTATGTTTATTCAAGTGTTCCGCTACTGTCTCCTTAATAACAGACTCCAAAATTTTACCCACCACAGCTGTTAGGCTAACTGGTCTATAATTTCCAGCCTTCTGCCTACGACCCTTTTTAAATAAGGGTGTTACATTCGCAGTTTTCCAATCTGCCAGGAACTTTGCCGAGTCCAGAGAATTTTGGAAAATTATGCCAAAGCATCCACAATCCCTACTGCCACTTCCCTCAAGATGCTAGGATATCAGCCATCAGGTCCAGGGGATTTATCCGCCTTGAATCCCATTAATTTACTGAGTACCAATTCCTTAGTGATTTTCATCGTATTAAGCTCCTCCCCCATAGCCCCCTGTTTGTCCAGTGTTGGGATATTCTTCGTGTCCTCGACCCTAAAGACGGAAAAAAAATATTTGTTCAGCATTTTTGCCATCTCCATGAATCCCGCCATTAATTTCCCGGTCTCATCCTCTAAGGGACCTAGGCTTGCCTTAGCCACCCTTTTTCTTTTTCTATAACTATAGAAACTCTTGCTATCTGTTTTTATATTTTTGCTAATTTATTTTCATAATCTATCTTCCCTTTCCTAATCAATTCTTTCGTTCCCTTTTGCTGTCTTTTGAAGACTTCCCAATCTTCTATCCTCCCACTAAGTTTGGCTACCTTATATGTCCTTGTTCTTAATCAGATACTATCCTTAATTTCTTTACTTAGCCACGGATGGCTGTCATTTCGTTTACACCCTTTTTTCCTCAGTGGAATATATATTTTTTGAAAGTTGTAAAATAACTCCTTAAATGAACACCGCTGCTCATGTTCCGTCTTACCCTTTAATCTATTTTCCCAGTCCACTTTAATCAATTCCGCTCTCATGCCATCATTGTCGCCTTTATTCAAGCTCATTACGCTTGTTTGAGAACGAACCTTCTCACCCTCTAATTGGATATGGAATGTAACCATGTTATGGTCACTCATTCCAAGGGGATCCTTAACTGGGATATTATTAATTAATCCTGGCTCATTACACGGGACCAGTTCCAAGGTTGCCTGCCTCCTTGTAGGATCAGTTACATACTGCTCAAGAAATCCATCCCGAATGCACTCAATAAACTCTTCCTGAAGGCTGCCATGCCCAATTTGATTTGTCCACTTAATATGATAGTTAAAATCCCCCATAATTATAGCAGTTCCCTTATTACATGCCCCGACTTTTTCCTGATTAATACTTCTTCCAGCAGAGTTGCAACTATTAGGAGGTCTATATACTCCGCCCACTAGTGTTTTTTCCCCCCTTATTATTCCTTATTGTCAGATGTTGTCAGATTGTGAGAGTTTTATGGTACTCTCGCCAGGTGTGTTTATCACTTTCCGGTCCTCAGTCTATTTAGGTGAATGTTCCTTCTCCCATTTCCTGACAGAATAAATAAGCATAATTTAACATAAGAACATAAGAAATAAGAGCAGGAGTAGGCATTATGGCCCCTCGAGCCTGCTCCACCATTTAAAGAGTTCATTGCTGATCTTCGACCTCAACTCCACTTTCCAGCCTGATCCCCATATCCATTTATTCACCAACTCTCCATAAATCTATTCATCTCAGTCTTGTATATATTCAATGACTCAGCATCCATAGCCTCCTTGTGTCGGGAATTCCAAAGATTCAGAAACCTCTGTGTGATGAAATTCCTCTTCATCTCAGTCTTGAATGGCCGACCTCTTATCATGCCACTATGCCCCTTAGTTCTAGACTCTCTTGCCAGGGATATCAATCTCTCAGCATCTACCCTGTGAAAACCCCTAATAATCTTATGTGTTTCAATGAGATCACCTCTCATTCTTGTAATCTCCAGAGAGAATGGGCCCATTCTTCGCAACCTTTCCTCATAGGACAACCCTCTCATCCCATTAATTTAAGTTGTGAACCTTCGTTGTACCGCTCCAAGGCAAGTATATCCTTCCTTAGATAAGGAGACCAAAACGATACGCAGTACCCCAGGTGAGGTCTCAGTAAACCCCTGAACTACCGTAATGAGACTTCCTTACTCTTTTTCTGCAAACCCCTTGCAATAAAGGCCAACGTGCCATTTTCTTTCCTAATTGCTTGCCGTACCTGCATACTAACTTCTTGTGTTTCTTGTACGAGGACACCCAAGTCTCTCTGATTACCAACATTTCATAGTTTCTCACCATTTACAAATATTCTGTTTTTTATTCTTCCTGCCAAAGTGAATAACCTCACATTTCCCCACATTATACTCCATCTGCCATCTTCTTGCCCACTATTTAATCTCTCCATATCCCATTGAAGACCCTTTGTCTCCTCCTCACAGTTAACTTTCCCATCTACTTTTGTATCGTCAGCAAACTTGGATACATTGCACTCGATCCCTTCATCTAAATCATTAATATAGATTGTAAATAGCTGAGGCCGAAGCACTGATCCTTGCGGCACCCCACTAGTTACAGCCTGCCAACTTGAGAATGACCCGTTTATGCATACTCTCTGTTTTATGGCCTTTAACCAATACTCTATTCATGCTATTATTTCCCCAATCCCATGAGCCCTTACCTTGTGTAACAACCATTTATGTGGCACCTTATCGAATGTTTTTTGAAAATCCAAATATACTACGTCTACTGGTTCTGCTCGTTACATCCTCAATAAAACACGAATCAATTTGTCAAACACGATTTCCCTTTCATAAAACCATGTTGACTCTGCCTAATCATATTATGATTTTCTACGTGCACTGTTACTACTTCCTTAATAATGGATTCCAGCATTTCCCGACGATCGCTATCAGGCTAACTGGTCTGTAGTTCCCTGTTATCTCTCTCCCTTCCTTCTGGAATAACGGGGCAACATTTGATACCTTCCAAACCACTGGGACCGTTCCAGAATCTAGTGAATTTTGAAAGATCATAACTAATGCATTTGTTATCGCTGCAGCCAGCTCCTTTAGAACCCAGGAATGTAGGTTATCAGGTCCATGGGATTTTTTGGCTTTTAGTCCCATTAGTTTGTCCAGTACTTTTTCTCCAGTGATATTAATTGATTTAACTTCCTCACTCTCATTTACCCATTGGTTCCCTGCTATTTCTGGTATGCTTTCTGTGTCTTCCATTATGAAGACAGATACAATATATTTGTTTAACACATCTGCCATTTCCTGATTCCCCATTATAATTTCTCCTGTCTCAGCCTCTAAGGAACCATCGCTTATTTTTGCTGTTGTCTTCCTTTTTGTAGAAGCTCTTACAATCTGTTTAAATATTTCTTGCTGATTTAATTTTATATTCTATTTTGTCTCTTTTTATCAATTTTATGGTTGTCCTTTGTTGGTTTCTATAACTCTCCCAATCCCCAGGCTTAATATTCTTCTTGGCAACATCATAGGCCTCTTCTTTCAATCTAATACTCTCCTTAACTTCTTCATGTGGAGATGCCGGTGATGCACTGGGGTTGACAATTGTAAACAATTTTACAACACCAAGTTATAGTCCAGCAATTTTATTTTAAATTCACAAGCTTTCGGAGGCTTCCTCCTTACTCAGGTAAATGGTGTGGAAATGAAATCCTCGAAATGAAATCGCATTTATAAATCACAGAACAATGCTTGGTGATTACAGACAGTTTTTTCAACTGCCCGTTGCCAAGGCAATCAGTGTGCAGACAGACAGGTGTTACCTACAAGGTCTCCGAATAGACAAATCACCAAAAAACACAGAGATAGAGAGGTAGAAACATAGAAAAGACAGAAACTGACCCGTTATATTAAAAACAGATAACATTTGTTCGCTGGTGGGGTAACTTCTTTAGTTAGCCGCGGGTGGATCATTTTTCCAGTGGGGTTTTTATTTCTCATTGGAATGTATGAGAATATTGAAATATTTCTTTAAATGTTTGCCATTACTTTTTAACTGTCAAACCCTTTAATTTAATTTCCCAATCTACCTTTGACAACCCGCCCCTCATACCTATGTAATTAGTGTTATTTGAGTTAAAGACTAGTTTCTGACTGAAGTACATTTATTGACCGTTATGAATTATAAAGATACTCTATTCTAAAAGTTATGTGTCAGTTTAATTCAATAAAAAATGAGGCTGTTTTTATGAATGCAATTCAATTTAATTTTAATTGAATGTGCAAATAAATTTATTGAAATCATTTTCTATCCAACGAGCTGTTCTCTGACACCAATAACCACAGAAATCAATGTTTGAATTTATTGATTGGATTGTGTTTGAGCGACTTATAGATTAGATTTCCTCTGACACTCTGCTGCAGTCTCTTCCTGTGAATCCCAGCCTCTCCTCCAACTACACTGAATACTTTCTCGCCTCACCCGTTGCTTCATTTTATCCGCTTTCCCAAACCATCTGCTCCTGACTCCCCTCCAGCTCCTGCATGTCCTTTTTCTTAACTCCCTCACAATCAAACTCACTGGCTTGGTCTCCAGCTACATTTCCCGTTTGGTGCCAGCCCCTGTCGGCTCTCCTATTCCAGAGCAACAAAGCAGCTGCACAACCCTCTGTCCCGTCACATTCCCCACCCTTCACTGTCTTTCCCCATCCGTTTGGAGCTCAAATCCGGCTTTAATCCGATGGATTTCCGCTCAGTAAAAGCCCTTCTCATTCCCCACCGCCACTGCGTCCTCGGTCAGCCCTTCCAGTGGATCCGGCGCTCAATTTATTCAATTTCTGTAAAAAATTCCCAATACGTTATTGATCATTGTGTTTAAAAACGTCTCTCTGCCCGAAAGCGCTGCCCAGGTCAGTGAATCAGTTTCCACCGTTTGATGCAGCAACACAGCTGGAAATTTCACCCCAGATCTTCTCAAACTGCTGCTTTGGCTCCAGGTCTGATCAGTAATTTCTCTGCTTCCTTTTCTCTCTCTTACAGTTAACTTGTTGGCGATTGTGATCCTGTCCCGAGGAAAGTGCGGACTCTCCAAATGTATCAGTCGCTACCTGGTGGGAATGGCAGCGGCCGATCTTTTGGTGGTTATCACTGATGTGATATTGAGGCGGATCAGTGCGATTAATTTGCCAGCTTCATTCGTGAATATTTCTCCCGTGTGTAGTCTCGTTAATTTCCTGGTTTTTGCAACCACAGAGGTTTCTGTCTGGCTCACAGTCGCTTTCACCTTTGATCGATTTGTGGCCATTTGTTGTGAGAAGCTGAAAACAAAATATTGCACCGAGAAAACGGCAGCTGTGGTTCTGGGAACAGTGTGTGTGCTGGGCTGTTTCGAGAGTCTCCCCTGGTAATTTGTATATGAAGCTGCATTTATAATTGATAATTTTCCTTGGTTTTGTGTCTTTAAAGCGAGCTTCACTACTTCCCCCGCATGGGTCGCATTTGACATGTTTCACCGTATTTTAACCCCTTTTGTCCCGTTCTGTCTGATTTTGCTGCTCCATGGTCTGACGGTCAGACGTATTTTAGTGTCCAGTCGAGTCTGCAGGGGACTCCTGGGCCGAAGTAATGGAGAAGCTCACAAGGATCCAGAGATGTAGAACCGAAAGAAATCCATCATTTTACTCTTCAGTATATCGGGCAGTTTTATATTGTTATGGGTGGCACAGATTGCATTTTCCATCTATCAGCGAATTACAAATATTTATTCTTACTTCATTACTGACCCTCTTTATATCACCGAACACACAGCAGGAATGCTGCAGCTTCTCAGTTCCTGCACAAACACGTGTATTTATGTCCTGACCCAGACTAAATTCAGAGAGGAGCTGAAGAACGCGGTGAAATACTCACTGATTCTAATTGTTAAATTAGGTAAATTATAGAAAGAGCTGAAGGGTTTCAAGCACTAGAACTAAATCCCATTTCATATTCTATCCCCTACACTTCCCACTGATCGGACATTACATTTTATATTAGCAGCACTGAGCCCGGAAATGATCTTAAATCTGGTACGGATAATACATATTATTGATAATCTGACCTATTGAGGCAGGAGTTGTTTTACAGACGATACATTAATTGTTGCTCAAATGGCAGCATAAGAGATCAGCTGGACTTCAACTAAATGGCCGCCCTGCACCGACAGCAAAATGGGCAAATCTGGCAATCACGGTCACTGCAGTGGGATCAGAATCGGTGCAGTCTATATAAATGGAGAAATAGAAGGAGTGAAATCGACAGACAAAACGCCAGAAAGATAGATGATAGAGTTACGTTATGGGGCCAGAAGACCCTGAGACACATGGCGTTCCTGGGTTACGTTATTGGACCAGTAGAGCCTGAAATACAATTGGCACAGGGGGAGGGGGAGACCTGCCATTGGGGTGGTCCCTCGGTTAAGTTATGGACCAGGAGGCACTGAGACACGTGGGGCACAGAAGCAGTGGGAGACAGGCTGTGAGGGGACCCCTGAATTACGTTAGAGGACCGGTGACACTCAGACGTACGGGGCACAGAGGAAGGGGGAGAAAAGCTGCGAGCTTGACCCCTCAGTTATGTTATGGGACCAGCGACACTGACACACACATACACACATACACACACAGACACACACACAAACACACACACACACATACACACACAGACTGTACAGTCAGCAGACACGTGTCCCTTCTACACAGATTAATGATGAATTGAAATCAGCTGTGCCAAAAGTGAATATGGGATTAAAATATCAAATTGAAATCACTTTGCTCCAGGGCATCACAATTTAGCTTCAAGAGACCCTGTCAGAATAAATAGAATCGGAGTGAGTGAGAGAGAGAGAGGATGAGATAGTGAGGAGGTGATAGAAAGAGAGAGAGAGAGAGAGAGAGAATGAGACAGAGAGTGAGAGAGTGTGACAGAGAGAGAGATAGCGGGAGAATGAGGCGGGGAGACAGAAGAAGCAGAGAGAGAATGAAAAGAAGGCAGAGGGAATGAGCGTGAGAAAGAGAATTGGGTGGAGAGGGAGAGAATGAAACAGAGAGAATCAATCATAGATAGACTGAAAAAGATACATTCAGAGAGAGAGGTAATGTGGGAGAGAGGGGTTGTTGGTTAGATTGAAAAGAAGAAAGAAAAATATGGGGGTCGAGTAGGCGTTTGGTTGCTCCAGCAATATCAGTTCAATCTGGGAAGAATTGGCCGAATTAGGCCAAAATATTGGAGGAATTTTAAACGTCAATGAGTTGCACACAAGACCACGTAGGTTGGTATTTTCAGCCATCTTTTCCGCTGGTTGAAGATTCAATTGTCCAGGATCAGGTCCCGCCCACAGAACCGACCATATCCACAGGTCGATATTGCGAGATTCCACCGATTGTGCTGGTTTGGCAAGCCTTTCAAATTGCTTTCGTTTTCTTAGGAGCATAGGCAATAATTGGCGCGTTGCAAAAGGTTCTTCACATCAAAAAATATTTTAATATGTTAATTTACTAAGGAATTGACTGGCGTACATCAATGAAACAAGTAAATGGTTCAATATAGTTTTTTAAAGTCATTTTCAGTGATTATAACCCATGTTACTCACAGGTGGGGGACCGGAAGCTCTTACTAAAAATGCTTATTTTTGGTGTTAAAAACCATTTTTAGCTGTATCAATAAAACTGCACCAGGTCAGCACTCTTAAATACATCAAGCATTGCTTTTTAATGAAAAGAAAATAAAGGAAATCATTACGTTCGATTACGCTGTCTGATTGTGCTGGTTTATTGAAGGTGATATGTTTGTGATTATGCAAATGATTTTTGAAGCAAACTTGAAATACCCTGATCCCTGGTCTGTGCAGATTATCTGATAGTTTACTGGGGAAAGGCCCTGATACCTGGCCTGTGCTGAATCTATGAGAGTTTACTGGATAAAAGCCCTGATCCCTGGTTTGTGCTGATTCTATGAGAGTTTACTGGGTAAAGGCTCTGATCCCTGGTCTGATCTGATTCTATGAGAGTTTACTGGGTAAAGGCACTGATCCCTGGTCTGTGCTGATTCTATTATAGTTTACTGGGTAAAAGCCCTGATCCCTGGTCTGTGCTGATTCTATGATAGTTTACTGGGTAAAGGCCCTGATCCCTGTCCTGTGCTGATTCTATGATTGTTTACTGGGTAAAAGCCCTGATCCTTGGTCTGTGCTGATTCTATGAGAGTTTACTGGGTAAAGGCACTGATCCTTGGTCTGTGCTGATTCTATGAGAGTTTACTGGGTAAAGGTCCTGATCACTGGTCTGTGATGATTCTATGACAATTTACTGGGTAAAAGACCTGATCCCTGTCCTGTGCTGATTCTATGATACTTTACTGGGAAAAGGCTCTGATCACTGGTCTGTGCTGATTCGATTATGGTTTCCTGGGTAAAAGCCCTGATCCCTGGTCTGTGCTGATTCTATGATAGTTTACTGGGTGAAGGCTCTGATCCATGGTCTGTGATGATTTTATGATCGTGTACTGGGAAAAGGCTCTGATCCCTGGTCTGTGCTGATTCTAGTATAGCTTACAGGGTAAAGGCCCTGATCCCTGGTCTGTGCTGATTCTATGATAGTTTACTGGGTAAAGGCTCTGATCACTGGTCTGTGCTGATTCTATGATAGTTTACTGGGTAAAGGCTCTGATCCCTGGTCTGTGCTGATTCTATGATAGTTTACTGGGAAAAGGCTCTGACCCCTGGTCTGTGCTGATTCTATGATGGTTTCCTGGGTAAAAGCCCTGATCCCTGGTCTGTGCTGATTCTATGATTGTTTACAGGGTAAAGGCACTCATCCCTGGTCTGTGCTGATTCTATGATAGTTTAAAGGGTAAAGGCCCTGATCCTTGTTCTGTGATGATTCTATGATTGTTTACAGGGTAAAGGCCCTCATCCCTGGTCTGTGCTGATTCTATGATATTTTAAAGGGTAAAGGCCCTGATCCTTGTTCTGTGATGATTCTATGATTGTTTACAGGGTAAAGGCCCTCATCCCCGGTCTGTGCTGATTCTATGATAGTTTAAAGGGTAAAGGCCCTGATCCTTGTTCTGTGATGATTCTATGATTGTTTACAGGGTAAAGGCCCTCATCCCCGGTCTGTGCTGATTCTATGATAGTTTAAAGGGTAAAGGCCCTGATCCTTGTTCTGTGATGATTCTATGATTGTTTACAGGGTAAAGGCCCTCATCCCCGGTCTGTGCTGATTCTATGATAGTTTACTGGGTAAAGGCCCTGATCACTGCTCTGTGCTGATTCTCTGATATGATGTGGAGATGCCGGTGATGGACTGGGGTTGACAATTGTAAACAATTTTACAACACCAAGTTATCGTCCAGCAATTTTATTTTAAATTCACGAGCTTTCGGAGGCTTCCTCCCTCGTCAGGTGAACGATGTGAACATCGTTCACCTAACGAAGGAGGAAGCCTCCGAAAGCTTGTGAATTTAAAATAAAATTGCTGGACTATAACTTGGTGTTGTAAAATTGTTTACGATTCTCTGATAGTTTACTGGGTGAAGGCCCTGATCCCTGGTCTGTGCTGATTCCCTGATAGTTTACTGGGTAAAGGCCCTGATCCATGGTTTTTGCTGATTCGCTGAAAATTTACTGGTTAAATGTTAACAAGTGTGTCAGTCTTCTCTTTTAACGAAGACTTGTGAATACCTTTATTAAGCAGAATCCAATAGGCTTCTTCTAAAGAAAATTAAGTCTCTCCTGTATTGAGAGCAGTTCAACAAACAGGTGCAATGAAACGTAAACGTACGTTCTTTAATTCCAGCCTATTTCTGGATACATACAGTAGAGACAGCTCCTTCCGTATTGTGCCGAAACGGAAAACTAACAGCAAAGAGCGTGGTCTTTTGAAGATCAAAACATGGCTACACTCAGTGCATTCAGGACCCGAATGTTACAATGAAACGTGACAATATCTAATTAACCAACTGTCAGCCCACACGTGCAGAACTTCACTGGATAAACAGCCTCACCAAATGTTAAAGCACATCTCGAAGCAAGGTCCACACACCCAACACACTTTCCCCTTTTTAAAGTGAGCCTTCTTCTGCGAATTCATTGTTACGTTCGTGGCAGTCGGAGTCCTCGTCAAGCAGCGGATGTGATATGTCTGTCTGTCTCTGTTTCTATCTCTATCACTTCCTGTCCTTCTTTCTCTCTCTGTCTCTCCCTCCGTCTCTCTCTGTCCCTTTCTCTCTGTCTCTCTCTCTGTCACGGATCTCTCTGTCTCTCTCTATTTCTCTCTGTGTCGCTCCCTGTGTCTCTCTCCCTCTCTCTATCTCTATCTCTCTTTCTCTATCTCTCTGTCTCTCTCTGCCCCCCTCTATCTTTCTCTCTCTCTCTCTGCTCTCTCTCTCTCTACCTCTTTCTGTCTCTCTCATTCTCTCACTGTGCCTCTCTCTCGCTCTCTCTCTTTCTCTGTCTCTGTCTCTATCTCTCTCACTCTGACTCTCTATCTCTCTCTCTGTCACTCTCTCGATCTGCTTCTCTCAGTCTATGTTTCTGTCGCACTCTTTCATTTAATTGTTAGAGTCAAAGAATAATAGAATCATTGAATGGTTACAATACCGAAAGAGGCCATTCGGCCTGTCGAATGCTTGCCGACTCTATGCAAGAGCAATACTGCTAGTCCCACACCCCCGCCCTATCCCCGTAGCCCTGCAAAATGTTTCCCTTATCCAATTCCCTTTTGAAAGCCCCAATTGAATCTGGTTCCACCACCCTCACCACTCCCCCGCCTAGCAGTGCATTCCAGATTGCAATCACTCGATGTGTAAAAAAGTTTTTTTTATCATGTCACCTTTGGTTCTTTTGCCAGTCACCTTAAATCTATTTCCTCTGGTTCTTGACCATTCCGCCAATGGGAACAGTTTCTCTCTATCTGCTCTGTCTAGACCCTTCCTTATTTTGAATACATCTATCAAATCTCCTCTCAACCGTTTCTGCTCTAAGGGGAACAACCCCAGTTTATCCAGCCCATTAACTTCACTGACGTCCCTCATCCCTGGAATCATTCAAGCAAATCTCTTCTGCATCCTCTCGAAGGCCTTCATATCCTTCCAAAAGTGCGGTGCCTGGAACTGCACACAATACTCCAGTTGTGGCCGAACCAGTGTTTTATAAAGGTTCCCCATAACCTCCTTGCTTTTGTAATCTATGCCTCTATTTAGAAAGACCAGGATCCAGTATGTTTTTTAACCGCTTTCACAACCTGCCTTGCCACCTTCAAAGTTTTGTGCACATATAACCTCAAATCTGTCCGTCCTACAACCCTTTTAGAATTGTACCCTTTCGATTTTATTGCCTCCCCTCGTTCTTTCTCCGAAATGTATAACTTCTCACTTTCTGCGGTAAATTTCATCTTCCACGTGTTCGCCCATTCCAGCAACCTGTCAATGACCTCTTGAGGTCTAACACTATCCGTCTCACTGTTCACTACCCTTCCAAGTTTTGTTTCATCAGCAAATTTTGAATTATTTCCCTGTGCACACAAGTCCAAGTCATTAATATATCTCACAAAAAGCAACGGTCCTAGTACCGATCCCTGGAGAACACCTCTGTATACCACCATCCAGTCCGAAAAACAAGCGTTCACCACTTCTCTCGGTTTCCTATTATTTATCCAATTTCGTATCCATGCTGCCACTGCCCCATTTATTCCATGGGCTTGAAATTTGATGACAGGCCTACCATGCAGCACTTTAACAAACGCCTTTTGGAAGTCCATATACACCACATGAACCGCATTGCCCTCATCTCCTCTTTCTGTTCCCTCATCAAAAACTCAATCAATTCTAACTGCCCCCGATCGCCTTCCTCCACCCTTTAGGGTTCCCAGCCATCCAGTACTGTCCGGAGGCTCCAGGAATAAAAGATTAATCTCCTGGACATTACTGCGTGCAAAAATTTGGGAGAAAAACCATAACAAATTTAAACTTTGAACACTTTTGTTTATTAGTGATAAAAATATTGGAGAAACAAAGGCTGTTTGACCGGATGAGGGGTGAATGGGACTTAGTGCGAGTTAGGATCGGGCAGCGGGAGTTTTGGATGAGCTTAAGTTTAGAAAGGGTGGCAGATGGGATACCGGCCAGGAGAGCATTGGAATAGTGGAGTCTGGAGGGGACAAAGGCATGGATGAGGGTTTCACCAGCAGGTGAGCTGAGGCAGGGGCGGAGAAGGGTATGTTTCGGAGGCGTAAGTAGGCAGTCTTGGCAATGGAGCGGCTATGTATGTCTCTCTGTGTCTGTCTCTCTGTGTCTGTCTCTCTGTCGCTATCTCTCTCTCTCAGTACAGTAGTCAGGGTGAAGCTGTCCTTCAGATGACACGTTAAAGGGACGCCCTCACAGGTGAACGTAAAAGATCTCACGGCCATCTTTCGAAGAAGAGCAAGTTCTCCCCACTTTCCTGGACATATTTATCACTCAAACAACATTTAGTGATCACCTACACAGATTACCTGGTCATCACCACATTGCTGTTCGTGGGATCTTGCTGTGCGCAATTTGGATGCCGCCTTTCTAACATTTCAACAGTGACTATCCTTCAAAATACTTCATTGACTGTAAAACGCTTTGGGATATCCTGAGGTCATGAAAAGCACTGTATAAATGTGAGACTTTCTTTAAACTCACCTCAGTTCAAAATCAGGAGAGATGTTTACCGAGGACAAAGTGAAATGATTCGATGAAATGAATATTTAGTTTTCCAGTTGTGAAGGTCACTTTATGAAGCTTGGGCCTCGGTTACAATCTCTCAATGACTCCACAAGTTCATCTGAAGGTCACGTTCGCTCCACACATAATCCACAAATAGTTATGTCTCTCTGTGTTCTTGCAACGAACAAAGGGAGGAATTTGGGCCCGAGCAGAAGCTGATTTTCTGGCATTACTGAGGTGGGTGAAGATGAGCAATTGGGTCCACAACATTCCTGCCCTCCCCACCACATCTGCTTTAACTAATATTTTGTATTGCTGGATAGAGCATGTAAGGGGTTAACTCCTAACACCACACAAAGTTTGCTTCTAACAAGACAGGTACCATTTGTAATCGCGAATCGCAAGCACAATCTCAAAATTTGCGGATGACGCCAAATTGGGAGGAGTGGTGTAATATTGTGGAGGGCTGCGACAAAATACAGGAAGACATTAATAAACTTGCAGATGGGCGTGTAAATGACAAATTAATTTCAATATAAATCAGTGTGAGGCGATACATTTTTGTAGGAGGAATAATGAGGCCTCAAACTTCTTGGAAAATAATATTCTAAATGGGGAAGAGCAGCAATGGGATCTCGGGTTACAAATACACAAATCATTAAAAGTAGCAACGCGAGTGAACAAAGTCATTTAAAAAGCAAATAAAGCTCTGGGGTGCATTTCTGTGGGATTAGAATTGAAAAGCAGGGAAATTATGTTCAGCTTGTATAAAGCCTTGGTAAGACCTCACTTGCAGTACTGTGAACGTTCTGGCCTCCATATTATAAAAAGGATATAGAAGCTCTGGAGAAGGTTCAAAAAAGATTTAAAAGGATGATACCAGAACTGAAAGGTTGCACTTCTCACATCACAAAGGCTATTTTATTTGCTGATTTGAAACCTTTCCACTCCCTTAAATCCTTCTGCGGAATATTACTAAAGGTTGAAACAGTAATAAAGTGATCGCACTTTCCCCACTGCCCCGGAAACAACTCAGAGAAGCACCTTTCACAGGGTTCGGAGGCAAAGAACGGGCCTGAGTGAAAGAGATCGATTCCAGACACAGCTCAAACCCAACACCCGCACACAGGAGCTGGAAAGAGCAAAGTGAGTACATGGGACACACTCCTTCAACACACACAGATTGTACAATCAGGAGGCACGTGTCCGTGTATGTAAAAAGAACAATTCGCTCCCGTCTGGTACTGTACGGCCCGTGTGTATCTCAGTGTCAGCTGCTGTACGTGTACAGCACACAATGGGTAAAAGGGAACATTTCACTGCCGCCTGGTACTGCACGGCTCGTGTGTGTCTCTGTCAGCTCCTGTGCATGCACAGCACACTGTGGGTAAACGGGAAGGATTCACTGCTGTCTGGCACTGTACCGTCTGTGTGTGTCTCAGTTTCAGCTCCTGCACATGTACAGCACACAGCGGGTAAAAGAGAACAATTCACTCCGGTCTGGTACTGTACCGGTGTTTGTCTCAGTGTCAGTTTTTTTTATTCGTTCACGGGATGTGGGCGTCGCTGGCGAGGCCAGCATTTATTGCCCATCCCTAATTGCCCTCGAGAAGGTGGTGGTGAGCAGCCTTATTGAACCGCTGCAGTCCGTGTGGAGCCGGTTCTACCACAGTGCTGTTCGGAAGGGAGTTCCAGGATTTTGACCCAGCGACAATGAAGGAACGGCGAGATATTTCCAAGTCTGGATGTTGTTTCACTTGGAGGGGAACGTGCCGGTGGTGTTGTTCCCATGTGCCTGCTGCTCTTGTCCTTCTAGCTGGTAGAGGTCGCGGGTTTGGGAGGTGCTGTCGAAGAAGCCTTGGCGAGTTGCTGCAGTGCATCCTGTGGATGGTACACACTGCAGCCACAGTGCGCCGGTGGTGAAGGGAGTGAATGTTTAGGGTGGTGGATGGGTTGCCAATCAAGCGGGCTGCTTTATCTTGGATGGTGTCGAGCTTTTGGAGTGTTGTTGGAGCTGCACTCATCCAGGCAAGTGGAGAGTATTCCATCACATTCCTGACTTATGCCTTGTAGATGCTGGAAAGGCTTTGGGGAGTCAGGAGGTGAGTCACACGTCGCAGAATACCCAGCCTCTGACCTGCTCTCGTAGCCACAGTATTTATATGGCTGTCCAGTTAAGTTTCTGGTCAATGGTGACCCCCAAGATGTTGATGGTGGGGAATTCGGCGATGGTAATGCCGTTGAATGTCAAGGAGAGGTGGTTAGACTCTCTCTTGTTGGAGATGGTCATTGCCTGGCACTTATCTGGCGCGAATGTTACTTGCCACTTATGAGCACAAGCCTGGATGTTGTCCATGCGGGCTTGGACTGCTTCATTATTTGAGGGGTTGCGAATGGAACTGAACACTGTGCAGTCTTCAGCGAACATCCCCATTTCTGACCTTATGATGGAGGGAAGGTCATTGATGAAGCAGCTGAAGATGGTTGGGCCTCGGACACTGCCCTGAGGAACTCCTGCAGCAATGTCCTGGGGCTGAGATGATTGGCCTGCAACAACCACTACCATATTCCTTTGTGCTAGGTATGACTCCAGCCACTGGAGAGTTTTCCCCCTGATTCCCATTGACTTCAATTTTACTAGGGCTCCTTTGTGCCACACTCGGTCAAATGCTGCCTTGATATCAAGGGCAGTCACTCTCACCTCACCTCTGGAATTCAGCTCTTTTGTCCATGTTTGGACCAAGGCTGTAATGAGATCTGGAGCCGAGTGATCCTGGCGGAACCCAAACTGAGCATCGGTGAGCAGGTTATTGGTGAGTAAGTGCCGCTTGATAGCACTGTCGACGACACCTTCCATCACTTTGCTGATGATTGAGAGTAGACTGATGGGGCGGTAATTGGCCGGATTGGATTTGTCCTGCTTTTTGTGGACAGGACATACCTCGGCAATTTTCCACATTGTCGGGTAGATGCCAGTGTTGTAACAGTACTGGAACAGCTTGGCTCGAGGCGCAGCTCGTTCTGGAGCACAAGACTTCAGCACTACAGCCGGGATGTTGTCGGGGCCCATAGCCTTTGCTGTATCCAGTGCACTCAGCCGTTTCTTGATATCACGTGGAATTAATCGAATTTGCTGAAGACTGGCTTCCGTGATGGTGGGGATATCGGGAGGAGGTCCAGATGGATCATCCACTCGAAACTTCTGGCTGAAGATGGTAGCAAACGCTTCAGCCTTGTCTTTTGCGCTAATGTGCTGGACTCCGCCATCATTGAGGATGGGGATGTTTGCAGAGCCTCCTCCTCCCGCTAGTTGTTTAATTGTCCACCACCATTCACGACTGGATGTGGCAGGACTGCAGAGCTTTGATCTGATCCGTTGGTTGTGGAATCGCTTAGCTCTGTCCAAAGCATGTTGCTTCCCCTGTTTAGCATGCATGTAGTCCTGAGTTGTAGCTTCACCAGTTTGGCACCTCATTTTTAGGTACGCCTGGTGCTGCTCCTAGCATGCTCTTCTGCACTCCTCATTGAACCAGGTTGATCCCCTGGCTTGTTGGTAATGGTAGAGTGAGGAATATTCCGGGCCATGAGGTCACAGATTGTGCTGGAATACAATTCTGCTGCTGCTAATGGCCCACAACGCCTCATGGATTCCCAGTTTTGAGCTGCTAGATCTGTTCTGAATCTTTCCCATTTAGCACGGTGGTAGTGCCACACAACACGTTCGATGGTGTCCTCAGTGCGAAGACGGGACTTATTTTCCCGAGGACTGTGCGGTGGTCTCCTATCAATACTGTCATGGACAGATGCATTGGCGACAGGTAGATTGGTGAGGACGAGGTCAAGTCAGTTTCGCCCTCGTGTTGGTTCGCTCACCACCAGCCGCAGGCCCAGTCTTGCAGCTATGTCCTTCAGGACTCGGCCAGCTCGGTCAGTAGTGGTGCTACCGAGCCACTCTTGGTTATGGACATGGAAGTCCCCCACCCAGCGTACATTTTGTGCCCTTGCTACCCTCAGTGCTTCCTCCAAGTGGAGTTAACATGGAGGAGGACTGATTCATCAGCTGAGGGAGGACGGTAGGTGGTCATCAGCAGGATGTTTCCTTGACCATGTTTGACCTGATGCCATGTGATTTCATGGGGTCCAGAGTCAATGTTGAGGACTCCCAGGGCCACTCCCTCCTGACTGTATATCACTGTACCGCCACCTCTAGTGGGTCTGTCCTGCCGGTGGGACAGGACATACCCAGGGATGGTGATGGAAGAGTCTGGGACGTTAGCTGAAAGATATGATTCTGTGAGTATGGCTATGTCAGGCTGTTGCTTGACTAGCATGTGAGACAGCTCTCCCAATTTTGGCACAAGTCCCCAGATGTTAGTAAGGAGGACCTTGCAGGGTCGACTGGGCTTGTTTTGCCGTTGTCGTGTCCGGTGCCAAGAGGTCCTATGCCGTGAGGTCCGTCCGGTTTTTTTATTCTTATTATGACTTTTCGGAGCGAGATTTTACAACCGAGTGGCTTGCTGGGCCATTTCAGAGGGCAATTAAGAATCAACCAGCTCCTGTACATTTACAGCACAGAGGGGGTAAAAGGGAACAATTCACTCCGGTCTGGTACTGTACGGCCACCGTGTGTCTCAGTGTCAACTCATGTACAATTACAGCGGGTAAAAGGGATACTTTATGGGACCAGAAGACACCTGGAACACAGAGGGAGGGGAATACAGTCTGTGAGGGGGATCCCTTGGTTACGTTATTCGACAAGTGACACTGAGACACTCACTCACACACACACACACACACATACATACAAAAACACACACAGACTGTACAGTCGGGAGACACGTGTCCCTTGTGCACACATTGATTGATTTGAGCTGAGCTGAGCCACAAATGAACATGGGATTAAAATATCAAATTCATATCTGTTCGGTCCAGAGCTTCACAATTTTGCTTCAATATACCTCTTCAGAAGCTGATAGAATGAGAGAGAGAGAGAGGTTGATAGCGAGAGAGAGAGAGCGTGGGAGAGTTGATAGAGAGAGAGACAGACAGAGAGAGAATGAGAGACAGTGAGAAAGGGTGATAAAGAGAGAGAACGAGAGATGATGAGCCAGAGAGATAGAGAGAACAGAGACAGAATGAAAATGAGGAGAGAGAATGAGACAGAGAGAGACAGTGAATGTAACAGGGAGAATCAAGCAGAGAGAGAATGAAACAGATACAGACAGAGAGACAGATACTGTGGGAGAGATGTGTTGTTAAGGTAAATTCAAAAGGAGAATTTAAAATATAGGGGCTGAGTTTATATTTGTTTACACTAGTAATATCAGTTCAAACCGGGGGGAATCGGCCGAACCAGAGCAAACGTTCAGGGGAATTTGAAACGTCAGTGAGTTGCACCCAAAATCACTTAGGTTGGTGTTTTCGGCCATCTTTACCTTGGTTGAAGATTCAATGTCCGGGATCAGGTCCCACCCACAGAACGCACCATGTTGCCAGGTCGACTTTGCGAGATTCCACTGATTGCGCTGAATCGGGAAGCGCTTCAAAATGCGCTCGTTGTCTTTGGCACACAGGCCAGAGTGGGCACATTTCAAAATGTTCTTCACATCAAAAAATATTAATTTACTATGAAATTGACCAGTGTACATCAATGACGTATGAGGAGAGATTGGGTCGACTAGGCCTATATTCACTAGAGTTTAGAAGAATGAGAGCTGATCTCATCGAAACATATAAAATTCTAACAGGACTGGACGGACTGAATACAAGGAGGATGTTCCCGATGGTTGGGGAGCCCAGAACCAGTGGTCAGAGTCTCAGGATAAGGGGAATGCCATTTAGAACCGAGATGTCGAGACATTTCATCATTCAGAGGGTGGTGAACCTGTGGAATTCTCTACCACAGAAGGCAATGGAGGCCAAGTCATCAGATGTATTCAAGAAGGAGATAGATATATTCTTAATGCTAAAGGGATCAAGGGATATGGGGAAAAAGCGGGAACAGGGTACTGAGTTAGACGATCGGCCATGATCATTTTGAATGGCGGAGCAGGCCCGAAGGGACCAATGGCCTACTCTTGCTCTTATTTTCTATGTTTCAACGTTTCTACATCAAGGAGGGTAGATAGAGTTAAGATATAAATCAACCATGATCCAATTGAATGATGGAACAGGCTCGTCAGGCTGAATGGCCTACTCCTGTTCGTATATTCCTAAATGCAACCATCCGCAATAAGGTTGTGGATGGCAAGGGCCTTGTCCACAAGTGAATGGACATCTGGAGGGAGATGCGGAGAGAGGAGGTGACTGGTCAGGGAGTGTCTGTAAATGCAGCAGAAATGGGGACCGGTCTGGGAGTGTCTGTAAATGAAGGAGAAATGTTGATTGGTCAGGAAGTGCCTTTGAATGAAGGAGAATGGTGATTGGTCAGGAAGTGTCCATAAATGAAGGAGAAATGGTGACTGGGCACGGATTGTCTGCAAATGAAGGATAAATGCTGCTCGGTCAGGTAGTGTCTATCAATGAAGGAGAAATGGTGACGGGTTAGGTAGTGTCTGTAAATTAAGGAGATATAGTGACGGTTCAGGGAGTGTCTGCAAATTAAGGAGAAGTGGTGGCGGGTCAGGGAGTGTCTGTAAATGATGGAGAAATGGTGACAGGTCAGGCAGAGTCTGTGAATGGTGGAGAAATGGTGTTTGTTCAGGGAGTGTCAGTAAATGAAGAAGAAATGTTGACAGGTCAGGTCGTGTTGATAAATGAAGGAGAAATGGCGACTGATCCGGGAGCACCTTTTAACAAAGGAAAATTGCTGACGGTTCAGGGAGATTTTGTAAATTAAGGAGAAATGGTGAAGGTTCAGGGAGCATCAATGGAATGAAGGAGAAAGTGTGTTTGGTCAGGGAGTGTCTCTAAATGAATTTGGAATGGTGGCTGGTCAGTGATTGTCTGCAAATGAAAGATACATTGTGATAGGTCAGAGATAGTCTTTAAATGAAGTAGAAATGGTGACTGGTCAGGGAGAGTCCGTCACCAAAATTGGGAGTTATCAGAGATGGGCTGCTTACAGGCAGCCATAAGGAGGGACATGGTGTCGAAATGAAGGGCAGAACATATACGCACAGCCAGAGTCAGCACCATCAGGAGAGGAGAGTGGAAGCAGTGAGTGTAGAATTGAACCCAGTCAGAGCCAGCACCTTCAGGGAGGAGAGGGAGGGGAACCAGTTAGTGTAGAACTGAACACAGCCAGAGTCAGCATCTTCGGGAGAGGAGAGGGAACCAGTGAGTGTAGAACTGAACACTGTAATAGTCAACATCTTCAGGAGAGTATAAGGGAACCAGTAAGTGTAGAACTGAACCCAGTCAGAGTCAGCATCATCAGGAGAGGAGAGGGAAACCAGTGAGTGCAGAAGTGAACCCAGTCAGAGTCAACATCTTCAGGGGAGGAGAGGGAGGGGAACGAGTAAGCGCAGAACTGAAACCAGTCAGAGTGTAAATCTTCAGGGGCAGAGACGAAGGGGAAACAGCGAGTGTAGAACTGAATCCAACCAGAGTCAGCACCTTCAAGGGAGGAGAGGTGGGGGAACCAGTTAGTGCAGAACCGATCACAGTCAGAGTCAGGATCTCAGGGACAGAAAGAAAACTTAAATAGAAGGAAAAATGTTGGAGGTGGTGCGATGGGTACCGAGGAAAAAGTACAGACTAGGTTAGGAAGTTCGCTGAGCGAAAGGCGAGAGAGAGTAGGGATAATGGGTAGGTACTCAAATTGGCAGGATGTGACGAGTGGAGTCCCGCAGGAATCTGTCTTGGGGCCTCAATTAATTCACAACATTTATTAACAACTTAGATGAAGGCACAGAAAGTCTCATATCTAAGTTTGTCGATGACACAAAGATTGGTGTCATTGTAAGCAGTTTAGATGATAGAGTAGGTGAATGGGGAAAACTGTGGCAAATGGAATTCAATGTAGACAAATGTGAGTTCATCCACTTTGGATCAAAAAAGGATAGAACAGGGTACTTTCTAAATGGTAAAAAGTTAAAAACAGTGGATGTCCAAAGTGACTTAGATGTACAGGTACATAGATCATTGAAGTAGAATCATAGAATCATAGAAGTTTACAACATGGAAACAGGCCCTACGGCCCAACATGTCCATGTCGCCCAGTTTATACCACTAAGCTCGTCCCAATTGCCTGCAGTTGGCCCATATCCCTCTATATTCATCTTACCCATGTAACTGTCCAAATGCTTTTTAAAATACAAAATTTTACCCGCCAATACTACTGCCTCTGGCAGCTCGTTCCAGACACGCACCACCCTTTGAGTGAAAAAATTGCCCCTCTGGACCCTTTTGTATCTCTACCCTCTCACCTTAAATCTATGCCCCTCGTTATAGACTCCCCGACCTTTGGGAAAAGATTTTGACTATCTAACTTATCTATGCCCCTCATTATTTTATAGACTTCTATGAGATCACCGCGAAACCTCCTACTCTCCAGGGAAAACGTCTCAGCCTATCCAACCTCTCCCTATAAGTCAAACCATCAAGTCCCGGTAGCATCCTAGTAAATCACCTCACATTTGTCTAAATTAAACTCCATCTGCCATTCATCGGCCCACTGGCCCAATTTATCCAGATCCCGTTGCAATCCTAGATAACCTTCTTCACTGTCCACAATATCACCAATCTTGGTGTCATCTGCAAAATATTAACCATGCCTCCTAAATTCTCATCCAAATCATTAATATAAATAACAAATAACAGCGGACCCAGCACCGATCCCTGAGGAACATCGCTGGTCACAGGCCTCCAGTTTGAAAAACAACCCTCTACAACCACCCTCTGTCTTCTGTCGTCAATCCAATTTTGTATCCAATTGGCTCCCTCACTTTGGATCCAGTGAGATTTAACGTTATGTAACAAACAACCATGCGGTACCTTGTCAAAGGCTTTGCTCAAGTCCATGTAGACCACGTGTACTGCACAGCCCTCATCTATCATCTCGGTTACCCCTTCAAAAAACTCAATCAAATTCGTGAGACATGATTTTCCTCTCACAAAACCATGCTGACTGTTCGTAATCAGTCCCTGCCTCTCCAAATGCCTGTAGATCCTGTCTCTCAGAATACCCTCAAACAACTTACCCACGACAGATGTCAGGCTCACCGGTCTGTAGTTCCCAGGCTTTTCCCTGCGCCCTTCTCATACAAAGGCACAACATTTGCCACCCTCCAATCTTCAGGCACCTCACCTGCAGCTGTCGATGATTCAAATATCTCTGCTAGGGGAACCGCAATTTCCTCCCTAACCTCCCATAACGTCCTGGGATACATTTCATCAGGTCCTGGAGATTTATCTACCTTGATGCGCGTTAAGACTTCCAGCACCTCCCTCTCTGTAATATGTACACTCCTCAAGACATCACTATTTATATCACGAAGTTCCCTAACATCCATGCCTTTCTCAACCGTAAATACCGATGTGAAATATTCATTTAGGATCTCACCCATCTCTTGTGGTTCCGCACATAGATGACCTTGTTGATCCTTAAGAGGCCCTACTCTCTCCGTAGTTACTCTTTTGCACTTTATGTATTTGTAGAAGCTCTTTGGATTCTCCTTTGCCTTATCTGCCAAAGCAATCTCTTGTCCCCTTTTTGCCCTCCTGATTTGACTCTTAATTCTATTCCGGCAATCTCTATACTCTTCAAGGGATCCACTTGATCCCAGCTGTCTATGCATGTCATATGCCTCCTTCTTCTTTTTGACTAGAGCCTCAATCTCCCGAGTCATCCAAGGTTCCCTACTTCTACCAGCCTTGCCCTTCACTTTATAAGGAATGTGCTTACCCTGAACCCTGGTTAACACACTTTTGAAAGCCTCCCACTTACCAGACGTCCCTTTGCCTGCCAACAGACTCTCCCAATCAACTTCTGAAAGTTCCTGTCTAATACCATCAAAATTGGCCTTTCCCCAATTTAGAATTTTAAATTTTGGGCCAGACCTATCCTTCTCCATAGCTATCTTAAAACTAATGGAATTATGATCACTGGTCCCTAACTGATCCCTCACTAACACTTCTGTCACCTGCCCTTCCTTATTTCCCAAGAGGAGGTCAAGTTTTGCCCCCTCTCTCGTCGGGCCATCCGGATACTGAACGAGAAATTCCTCCTGAATACACTCAACAAATTTCTCCCCATCCAAGCCCCTAATGCTATGGCTGTCCCAGTCAATGTTGGGAAAGTTAAAGTCCCCTACTATTACCACCCTATTTTTCTTGCAGCTGTCTGTAATCTCCTTACATATTTGCTCCTCAATTTCCCGTTGACTATTTGGGGGTCTGTAGTACAATCCCATCAAAGTGATCTCTCCCTTCTTATTCTTCAGTTCTACCCATATAGACTCAGTGGGCGAACCCTCGGATATATCCCCTCTCACTACTGCCGTGATGTTCTCCCTAATCAAGAACGTAACTCCCCCTCCTCTCTTACCTCCTGCTCTATCTTTCCAATAGCATCTGTACCCTTGAACATTGAGCTGCCAGCCCTGCCCCTCCCTGAGCCATGTTTCAGTTATAGCTATAACATCCCAGTCCCATCTACCCATCCATGCCCTGAGTTCATCTGCCTTGCCCATCAGACTTCTTGCATTGAAATAAATGCAGTTTAATCGAGACTTCCCTTGGTCTTTGCCCTGCTTTCTCAGACCATCTGTCCGGTCATGTTTTGTACACTCTCCCTTACTGCCTTTTGTTTCTGTCACCACTTTACTTCCCACTGACTTCCTGCATCGGTTCCCATACGCCTGCCACATTAGTTTAAACCCTCCCCAACAGCACTAGCAATCACTCCCCCTCGGACATTGGTTCCAGTCCTGCCCAGATGCAGACCGTCCAATTTGTAGTGTTCCCACCTCCCCCAGAACCGGTTCCAATGGCCCAGGAATTTGAATCCCTCCCTCTTGCACCATCTCTCAAGCCACGTATTCATCCTAGCTATCCCGTCATTCCTACTCTGACTAGCCCGTGGCACTTGTAGCAATCCTGAGATTACTACCTTTGAGGTCCTACTTTTTAGTTTAACTCCTAACTCCCTAAATTCAGCTTGTAGGACCTCATCCCGTTTTTTACCTATATCGTTGGTACCTATATGTACCACGACAACTGGCTGTTCACCCTCCCCCTCCAGAATGTCCTGCAGCCGCTCCGAGACATCCCTGACCCTTGCACCAGAGAGGCAACATACCATCCTGGAGTCTCGGTTGCGTCCGCAGAAACGCCTGTCTATTCCCCTTACAATCGAGTCCCCTATCACTATAGCTATGCCACTCTTTTATCTGCCCTCCTGTGCAGCAGAACCAGCCACGGTGCCATGAACCTGGCCGCTGCCACCTTCCCCTGGTGAGCCATCTCCCACAACAGTATCCAAAACGGTATAACTGTTTTGGAGGGAGATGACCGCAGGGGACCCCTGCACTGCCTTCCTACTCTTCCTCTGTTTTTTGGTCACCCATTCACTATCTCCCTCACTAATTTTTATCTGTGGTGTGAACGTGCTAGCCACGACTTCCTCAGTCATGAACAGGTACAGAAAATAATCAATAAGGCTAATGGAATTCTGGCCTTTATATCTAGAGGACTAGAGTATAAGGGGGCAGAAGTTATGCTGCAGATATATAAAACCCTGGTTGAACCGCACCTGGAGTATTGTGAGCAGTTCTGGGCACTGCACCTTCGTAAGGACATCTTGGCCTTGGAGCGAGTGCAGTGTCGGTTTACGAGAATGATACCCGGACTTCAAGGATTAAGTTACGAGGAGAGATTACACAAATTGGCGTTGTATTCTCTCGAGTTTAGATGGTTGAGGGTGATCTGATCGAAGTTTTATCGAAGATATTAAGTTGAACGGATAGGGTGGATGGAACGAAACTATTTCCACTTGTTTGGGATTCTCGGAGTCGGGGGCACAGTCTGAAAATTAGAGCCAGACCTTTCAGGAGTGAGATTAGAAAACATTTCGACACACAAAGGGTGGTCGAAGTTTGGAACTCTCTTCCGCAAATGGCAATTGATACTAGCTCAATTGTTAAATTTAAATGTGAGATAGATAGCTTTTTGGCAACCAAAGGTATTAAGTGATAGGGGCCAAAGGCTGGTATATGGAGCTAGATCACAGATCAGCCATGATCTTGTCAAATGGCGGAGCAGGCACGAGGGGCTGAATGGCCTAGTCCTCTTCCTATGTTGCGATGTCCCAATGGTTTTGGGTTTTCGCAGATGGAGGAGGGGAAGTGTGTGGGACGGGGATTTACAGTCTGGGACAATGAGCGGGAAGAATGTTCCATCGAAACTTGAATTGCCTGTTCTGAATTTCTATCCTGTGTTCACAGTGAGGACTTTTGTTATGTCCTTTTACAGGGTTTTACAAGTGGAGGATTTGCAGACTGGAAACTCAAACCAAATATCACGTCAACATCTGACCGTCACTCCATTCATCAGCACCTGAGGATTATCTGCCTTTGAATATAGAAGGAGAAATATTTGACTGTTCTGCCGGTGGGAAAATATTTCAAACATCATTGTGACTGCAGTAGCAGCGAGACACACACACACACCCGAGTGAGAATGTTCCAGTGTACTGACTGTGGAAAGAGCTTTAACCAGTTACACAGCCTGAAAAAACATCTTCTACTGATCGTCCAACCTGGAGAGACACGGGGACACCCGCACCAAGGAGAAGCAGTGGAAATGTGGGGACTGTGGGAGGGGATTCAGTTGCTCGTCCCGACTGGAAACTCATCGACGCAGACTCACTGGAGAGAGGCCGTTCAACTGCTCCGTTGTGGGAAGGGATTCATTCAGTCATCCAACCTACTGACACACCAGCGAATTCACACTGGAGATAGGTCGTACACCTGCTCCGTGTGTGGGAAGGGATTCATTCAGTCATCCAACCTACTGACACACCAGCGAATTCACACTGGAGATAGGTCGTACACCTGCTCCGTGTGTGGGAAGGGATTCATTCAGTCATCCAACCTACTGACACACCAGCGAATTCACACTGGGGAGAGGCCGTACACCTGCTCCGTGTGTGGGAAGGGATTCATTCAGTCATCCAACCTACTGACACACCAGCGAATTCACACTGGGGAGAGGCCGTTCACCTGCTCCGTTTGTGGGAGCGGATTCACCCATTCATCCCACCTCATTGAACATCAATTTGTTCATACTGATAAGTGTCATTTTAAATGTTTTGTCTGTGAGAAGAGCTTTTTTTAAAAAAAAAAGTGATCTGCTGACACACCAATGCACTCACACTGGGGAGAGGCCGTTCACCTGCTCCGTTTGTGGAAAGGGATTCACTCGGTCATTCAGCCGACTGATACACCTGCGGGTTCACACTGGGGAGAGGCTGTTCACCTGCTCCATGTGTGGGAAGTGATTCACTCGATCATCCCACCTGCTGAGACATCAGCAAGTTCACATCGGGAAGAGGCCGTTAACCTGCTCTGTGCGTGATAAGGAATTCATTTGTTCATCCAGCCTCATTGAATATCAACTTGTTCGCACTGATAAGAGACCCTTCAAATGTTCTAACTGTGAGACAAGCTATAAAAGAACATGGGATCTGCTGAGACATGAACGTATTCACACTGGGAAGAGGGGGGAATTGGATTCACTCAGTCATCCCACCTGCTGATTCACCAGTGGGTTCAAATGTAACTGCAGGGGTTGGATTCTGCTGTTATTGTTGTTGTTAATCACATCCAGGACTGAACCATGTTCATTCTGACAGTTGGGGTTTGTTTCTGATGTTAATAACCCCTTAAACTGGGCTGCAGTTGAATATTCTGTACAAGTGACAAATAAATCAGCTTTCTTCCAAACACAGTGTTTCTAGTCCTTGATATCTCGATAATAAGGGAACCAGTGTGAGGACTCATGATGAAGTTAGTGGAATACATCTTACAACTGAGTTCCTCCACCTTTTTAAATTATGGATCTACAAGATGTCCAAGTCTGACAGGACAGAAAATTCTATTATATCACAGGGTCCACTTCAAGCAGCCTGAGCAGATTTCCACTGCCCTTGTGTGAAAAAGAGTTTCCTGATTTCACTCCAAGACACCTTATCTCTAAATTTAAGGTTATGTCCTCTTGTTCTGGATTCCCCCACCAGAGAAAATAATTTATATTTCTACCCAATCGAATCCCTTTAAATATTTGGATCAGATCACCCCTCGACCTTCTAAACGCAAGGGAATGCAAAACCAAGTTTACATAACATGTCCTCATAATTGAACCCTTCAAGCCCCAGTGTCATTCTCGTGAATCTGCACTGTCCTCCCTCTAAGGCCAGTATGTCCCAGCACTGACTGTGTGTATGACAGGACTGAGTGTCCCAGCACTGACTGTGTGTATGACAGGACTGAGTGTCCCAGCACTGACTGTGTGTATGACAGGACTGAGTGTCCCAGCACTGACTGTGTGTATGACAGGACTGAGTGTCCCAGCACTGACTGTGTGTATGACAGGACTGAGTGTCCCAGCACTGACTGTGTGTATGACAGGACTGAGTGTCCCAGCACTGACTGTGTGTATGACAGGACTGAGTGTCCCAGCACTGACTGTGTGTATGACAGGACTGAGTGTCCCAGCACTGACTGTGTGTATGACAGGACTGAGTGTCCCAGCACTGACTGTGTGTATGACAGGACTGAGTGTCCCAGCACTGACTGTGTGTATGACAGGACTGAGTGTCCCAGCACTGACTGTGTGTATAACAGGACTGAGTACTCCAGCACTGACTGCATGTATAACCGGATTGACTCTCCGAGCAAAAACTGTGTGCATAAGAGGACTGAATGTCCCAGCACTGACTGCGTGTTCAACAGGACCGACTGTCCCAGTACTGACTCTGTGTAAAACAGCACCGAGTGTCCCAGAACTGAATGTGTGTTTAAAAGGAATGAGTGTCCCAGCACTGACTGTGTGTATAATAGAACCGATTGTCCCAGCTTTTACTGTGTGTATAACAGGACAGAGGGTTCCAGCACTGACTGTGAGTATAACAGGATTGAGAGTCCCAGCAATGATTGTGCGGAGAATGTGCATGGGCTGTGGAAGAAAATAAATGGGTGAGGTAGAATCCATGATAGGGGTGGAGTGACATGGGGTTGCCGGTGGAGATTAAATCGGTTGGAGGAGGTTACAGAGATAGGGAGGGGGCGAGACCTTGGAGGGATTTGTACACGATAATGAGGAATTTAAAATCGAGGCGTTGCCGGACCGGGAGCCAATGTAGTAAAACACGAACAGAAACTTCCAGTCCACTGCCCGGCAGACAGGTGGAGAAGACATTGATGTCCGCGGGGGAACAGTCAGGGTCACAGCGGCAATCGAGTTCGCCGAATCCGCCAGTCAGGTCACAGGTACAACAGGAACGGCTGGAACAAGACACACACACAGAGATCTTACAACAGAGCACGGACGGTCACAAAGACCACCTCCCTCCCTTGTTTGAATCCACGACGCCGTCTTCTCGATCTCCCAAAATCAATCTGCAGAATTACCGTCCCACTGCTTTCTATTCACCGAATCACAGCTTCCAGATACCCAGCGCAACCCACTTAATAAATAATAATAATAATGCTGAGAGAATAGAGAAGCTGGGATTTGTCTCTTTGCAGCAGAGAAGGTTCAGGGGCGATTTACCAGAATGGAGAGACTGGAGAAGCTGGGATTGTTCTCCTCAGAGCACAGACGGTTAAGGGGAGATTTAATAGATGGGTTCAAATGAGGAGGGATTTTGATGGAGTCGATGGGGAGAAACTGTTGCAACTGACGGGAAGATCGGTAACCAGAGGACACAGATTGAAGGAAATTATGACAAGAGCCAGAGGGAGATGAGGAGAAAGTTTTTTGGCAGCGAGTTGACCTGATCTGGAATTCACTGCCTGAAAGGGCGGTGGGAGCAGATTCAATAATAACTTTCAAAAGGGAACCGGGTCAATCCTTGAAGGGGGGAAATTTGAGGGACTCTGGGGAAAGAGCAGTGGAGTGGGACTAATCGGATCACTTACAGGGCCAACACAGGCGCGATGGGCCGAGCGGCCTCTTTGACAGAGCCGGCACAGGCGCGATGGACCGAGCGGCCTCTCTATGTGTCGTTTCATTCTCGCTCACCTTTGGGCTTCGACCCACGGCGCGTTTAACTGGAAGGCGGCAGAGTGACTCCCCCCCCGCCGAGCCCAGCTCGACACCGGGCGCTGCCAGAGTGGAGATTCACGGGGCCCCGTAACTCCCCCCGTCCACCCGCCCTCCGCTCTCCCCTCTCAGTCCACTCCCGGGTGCGGGCCCTCCCTCTGTCGGCCTCGCCCCGCCAACTGCAGCGCCCGCCCGCCGGCCTGAGGCCGCAATCAGCACCCTCCTGGCGTCGCATGTTGCTAAGGGAACGAGGCACAGGGACCGACGTCACCCAGGCCGAAGTGGCACGTACGCGGCGTGACATCAGCGTGCAAAAATGAGTGACGCTACCGCGTCTCACGTGATGGGAGGAGTCAGCCCAAGAGGAGGGCGGGGCTGGGAAGGGTGAGGGTGGAGTTGAGAGCTGTCAATCAAAGGGCCCGGAGTCAGCACTCTCTGCGCACAGGGTTTGGAGAACTTGATTAAAAATGCAAAATCTGCAAGAATGAAATCAAAATAGAAATATAGAAAAAAACGGAAAAAATTGCAAATGAAAACAGAAATGTCCAAACTCACATAAGGCTGATGGTCTGGGTCCTCCTGCTACTATTATTCTTCTCGACCTGGGGCATAGGATGAGCAGAATATTTGAAAGTAACTTTTTTAATGGAGAGGGTGCTGAATGTATGGAATGGACCAGCGAGGGAGGCAGTGTGGCCTGATTATATCAGCAAATTGCAGAGAGTTGGCTAAGTACCTGATAGCAGTACCTTGGGATATGACAGCCCAGAAATTGGGATCTTTATTTTTTTTGTCCATGTGCACTAGCTTTTACTGATTGGTGCATGTGCACTAGCTTTTACTGATTGGTGCTCCACTGTCTTTAGTTTATCATCATTAAAAAATTAATCCCATTTCTCACCTGGTGCCTGCAATAAATGCTCTTTGTTTAACTCCCCACATCTTTACTGTCCGGATTTACTTGCACTTTTTACTGTCCAATAACAGCAGACACGGTCAGACTGGAACTTTAAAAAAAATATTTCAAAACACACTTTATTTCATAAAATTGATGGATATAGACATGTTCAAAGTAAATATCACATTTACAATTCAAAACAATGTAACACAGACCGTACACACTACGTTCCATTATTACAATTCCACACACAGTACATATCTTCTAACACATGCTGTACAATACAAAGTGAAATGAACTTACACAGTGGCATTTCCCCATAGAGACTTTGTGCAGGCTGCAACTCGCGTCAGTGCATCCCACAGCACGTACCAGTCGGCAACACTCGGTCGTGGACAGCTCCTTCAGCTGGAAGACCAGCAGGTTTTGGGCGGACCATCGGGCCACCTTAACCGAAGTGATGGTCTTCCAGCAGCAGTTGATATCTGCCTTGACGTGTGTCCCGGGGAACCGCCTGTCGCGCACAGTGTCCTCTGTTACCGGGCTGTTGGGGTGAACGGCTCTTCGACACCACGGTATAGAGGTCCAGCCTCTGTGGAGAGGGCTATCTCCTTTTACCCGAATACACGGATCGATTCGCCCACATTCATGTTAGTGTTTGGCAAACACTGTCTGATGTCTCTCACACACCTATCGAACTTTGGGGTCAGAGACGGAGGGGTAATTTCACCTTCACTGCTTGGGCGGTAAACTGACGAAGCAGAAATTAAAATCGGGCCGGTTCTATAAGCGGCGGGTGATCCGCTTCACCAGTTCAGTTCCCAGCGATGATAGAAAATTCCCTCCACGTGTTATGAACCAGTGCAGTTTGAGAAAATGGACCAGCTTGTGGGCTTCGAAGATTGATTGTAGGTCGTCGGTCAGGAAAGGTGTGACCGATTTTAAGTATCCTCGCCTGGCGTAAATGGGGTGGTAGAGGCCAGTAAATGGTATCAGGTCACTTACTGCCCCATTAACGTTGGCGTTCCTGCCTCCACCATCGTCGGTAGGGTCCTGAGAAGAGCAGCCGGAGCAAAACCCACCTCTTTCCGGTCAGGCCACGTGTAATATGTAAATCAGAGCATTATGACGTAGACGGGACACCATTTAATGTTGGGCACAAATGGGTGGAGGAGCCGCCCTTTCGATCGACATTGAGTGGTCCAGAACACTGAGAAGTTTCTTTTTAACTTATATTTTGTGGGGCCAGCAGGAGTAGGAGAGATTTCCCTTGGCCTGTTGCGGCCGTGAGAAATCTCCTGGCCCCTGATAGTCTCAGAAATGTATCAGGAGGTTTCCTCACAGATGTTTGTAACCAGGCCCAACCTCATCTCCCATTAAACTCCCTTCAGTGAGTAAACATTGCTGCACAGCAGCTCAGAGAGGAAACGATCTCCGGAACTCCACACAGGAGTTTGAAATTACATTAATATTTTACCAGTTAGTAACGGTCCGGGTGTTGGTCCATTATTATTCTGTTCTGGTCAAAACAAATGTCCCAATGAAGAGGACGCTGTCTGACCCTGACAGCTCACCCTCAGACCATCCCACCGGGCAGTGTGTGTGATGGGAAATAATCACCAACCGAAAAGGACGATTTGATTTTATTAATTTCAGGATTAAGCATAAAATATTGAAATCTTATTATTTTCAGACGAATAACAGCGAACAATTTCATGTTAGAATCACATCTTGTATCATTTCACAACACCGCATTTGTCGGGTAAAATATAATTCTGGTTTGGTGTTTACAAATTTATTTGAAGTATTGGATTGATACCAGTTAATTTATTGAACTCATTGATGTCAATGGATAGTAAAATCAGGCGCGGTGAATAACGGGCGCCCGATCCGCTACAGCCCGTCTTACACCACCAAAAAATGTGAAAATCACACGAATTGACTTTTTATTTAATTTCGGATGAAAAGTCTTGACACGTTTCTATGGTTTAACTAATGTAACAAATAGATTCAGTGGGTATTTCACGCCGTTCTTCAACTCCTCTCTAAATTTAGTTTGGGTCACAGCATAAATACACGTGTTGGTGCAGGAACTGAGAAGTTGAAGCATGAATCCGGCTGACTCCATGTCACTGGCCGTATAGGACTGGGCTTTTGTTATACGCAGAGAGACAAAATAAATAACGAATGTGCTCCATAACAATATAAAACTGCTTGATATACTGAAGAGTAAAATGATGGATTTCCTTCGCTTCTCCACCTCCGGATCCTTGTGATTCTCTCCATTGGTGCTGCCCCGGAGACCCCTGCGGACTCTACTGGCAACTAGAATATGCCTGGCGGTGAGAACATTGAACAGCAAAATCAGAATGAATGGGAGACAAGGCATTAACACAAGATTAAGCAAGTCAAACGCTGCCCATGCGGGTGAAGTGAAAAAGGTTGGTTTCAAGACGCAACCCTGCGGTACATTGTCCATTATATATTCCGGGTCATATACAAAGTGCCAGGGAAAGTTCACTGAACAGCTCAGTACACTCACCACCCCGAGAACAGCAGCCGCCGTTTTCTCGGTGCAATATTTTGTTTTCAGTTTTTGACAACAAATGGCCACAAATCGATCAAAGGTGAAAACCACTGTGAACCAGACAGAGGCCTCTGTGGCTGCAAACCTCAGGATGACAGTGAGACGGCACACGGGGCTAATGGTCAAGAATGAAACTGGAAAATAAATAACAACAATGCGCCACATTATGACATCGGTGATAACGACCAGTAGATCGGCCGCCGCCATTCCCACCAGGTAGCGAGTGATACATTTGGAGAGTCCGCACTTTCCTCGGGACAGGATCACAATCGCCACCAAGTTAACTGTAAGAGAGAGAAAAGGAAGCAGAGACATTACTGATCAGACCTGGAGCCAAAGCAGCTAATTGAGTAGATCTGGGGTGAAATTTCCAGCTTTGTTGCTGCATCAGACGTTGGAAATCGATTAACTGACCTGGGTCGCGCTTTTGTGCGGAGCAATGTTTTTAAACACAATTATCATTAATGAATTTGGAAATTGATACAGAAAGTGAATAAAGTGAACACGGATCCACTGGAAGGGCCGGGAGAGGGCGCAGCGCCGGTGGGGAAGGGAGTCGGGGCTTTCCTGAATCGATTAAATGCGGATTTGGGTTCCAGACAGAAGGGAAAGTGACTGATGGCCGAGAAGGTGAGGGGACAAGGGGAGGTGCTGCTGGTTTGTTGCTCTGGATGAAGAGAACCGACAGGGACCTACACAAAAACGGGAAAGACCGATATCCGCGTCGGTAAGTTTTATACTTCGGATCGGATTGGAAGGGGCAGCTGGAGGCCGATCCAATGAGTGAGATTGGGAGGGAGACAAAGAAAAGGACATATCGGAGCTGGAGGGGAGTCAGGATCAGATGGTTTGTGAAAGCGGATAAACAGAAGTAACGAACGAGGAGAGAGCGGATTCAATGCAGTGGTTGGAGAAGCTGGGACTCACAGGGAGAGACTGCAGCAAAGTGTTAGAGGGAATCTTATCTTTCGGTCCAACTCAAACAATCCAACGAATAAATTCAACCATTATTTTTTGTGATTATTGAGATCAGTGAACAGATCTTTGGCTACATAATGTGTACAACAAATTTACTTTGTGCATTCAAGTAAAATTAAATTAAAATGCATGAATTAAATTATCCTCGTTTTTTCTTCAATTAAGCTGACACATACATTCCCTAGAATATACTATCCTAATAATTCACTGCGATCAAAAAATGACGGATTTTATTCTTCAAAATCATTTGATTTATGTCTCTATTTTCAGTCAGTAAACAAGTAAAAGTAATATTCACATAAACAGACTGAGGACCTGATAGCGATAAACAAACCCGGAGCAAGTACAATAAAACTCTCACAATCTGACAACATCCTAATAACACCTTCAAGTCACATTTCCTCTTCATAATCGTACTGGAAGTTTCAGCAGTTCATTCCGATGAATTATTCACACCGCTGCTCTCCTTCTCTCTCTCTCTTCCCCTCTCGTTCTCATTCTTTGTGTGTGTGTGTGTTTCTCTGTCTCTCGTTTCTTCTCACCCTCTCTCTCATTTTCCTTCTCAGTCACGTTCTCTATCGCTCCTCTCTCTCTCACCGGACTAGCTCAACTCTGTTTCTCAATGCCACTTTTCACATCTGACTAAATCCTAACATCCTAACCTGCTTTCTCTTCACCAGCCCCGTGTTCAAACGAACCTATTCTTGATATCAGTTTGTTAAATGGTGAAGCCTCTGTGAATAGTTTAATGTTTGTACAGATCATCCAAGTCTCCACCTGTTAAACTACTGTTTTCACTTCATCTACAATGCATCAAATAAACAGAATCGAATTCCTCTTCCAGACACACCTCACAATGATTGAAATTCCTTCTCCTGTAATTAAAACGTAAAGCGTTATATGGCGGAATTGTTCCATGCACAAAACGCCTGTATCACCGCTGCCATTTATAATCTACAGCTAAATAGAAGGGCTCATGATTTCAAGAGATAAAATGCAAACTGATGCAACATAACCTCAAAACATTGCACTTTACAGTGAATTCATCCACAGTGAAGAAGAGAATGAAATGTGAAAGAATGAGCAGCAAACTCAGTTCAGTTACCAGATATCTGGAGCTGCGTCAGATACACACACAGTGAAATAGTCTTTCATAACAGTGATAACCAATAAATACATTGAAATCCCAGTTAAACTGAACCATGCTATTGTGGAGGGGGGACACTGCGTTGCCTCCTTGTCGCACTGAGACCGTGAGCTGTCTCATTATCAATCACTGAAAAAACATTGATGAAAAAATACTGCAGGACAGGTTATTTCCACAATATGAAACTGTTAACAGCTCCTCATGGTCTGATACCAGCTCTTAGCCCAGACAACTGATTCCAATACATTCAGTACAAAGAATAATCCAGTAACAATGTCAGGGTGAGATATACAAAATTTTAACGCATGTAATGCAGCTGCTACAACACCGAAAGAGCTGAGAGTTAGGACAGAAATTCCACTATGCAATATAAGATGGGAGATAAAAGAGTGCAAAGTACAGCAGCAGTGTTAATATCGATGTACGCCATGAACAGCTGAGATAATGGCTTACCTGGAACTCCAACGGCTGCAAGAACAGGATAGTAAATGCATTCTATCTGATACATTACTGAATATCCCATTTCTCTGTGAAGCAATGACTTCTGTTGGACTGGAAACCGCAGCTCCGGCAGGCAGTCTGAGTGGATTCATTACAGCGATCCCTGATTTATACAGGGGGTAATTCTCCACTGACACGGTTATACCCCTGATCATTGCTATTAGTTACAGTCATTTGAACAAACACATTACATCAGCAGCTTTGTCTCTGATGTAAATGATGACGTGGATATATCAAAAATATCTCAAAGTTCAGAACCTTGTCTTAATGAGACCTCTCTCAGGAATAAAGTTAAAAGCTGTGCTCAGAAAGGACTGGTCCAAAAACAATGAGTTGCTTCATTTACAGTCTTCATATAATTGTATTGACCATGTTCACTCCTGCCGATTCATTGATAAATTTTACCGATTTCTCCACATTGTACATTGAATCCAGGGACACAAGCAGACCCGTTTCACTCTCTTCCTGTAGCTTCCCAGTTGAAATATGGATTTTGAGTCTCTGACACGAAGACAGCCTCAAAAAGGGACCCCATCGTTTCAGGCAGTGCTCAACAACACTCTTTAAAAATATTCTCCTCATTTCCCCTGTAGTTGTTTTGCCAATTATTTTAAACCTATGACCTCTGATTACCAATCCAGTTACCAGAGTATACAGTTTCCACTATTTGCTCTACAAAAAACCGTCGTTATTTTGAACACCACTAATGGTCTCCCCTTAAACTTCTCTGATCTAACGAGAACAATTCCGGCTTCTCCAATCCCTCCACATAACTGAAGTCCCTCATCCCTGGCACCACTCTGGCAAATCTGCTCTGTACCCTCTCCAAGGCCTTGACATCCTTCTTAAAGTGTGGTGACCAATGTTGTACACAATACTCCAGCTGAGGCCTAACCAGTCTTTGGTAAAGGTTTAATATGACTTCCCTATTTGTGTATTCAATGCCCCTATTTAAAAACCCATGTATCCCATCCGCTTGCTTTACCACCTTATCAACTTTTCTTGCCACTTTCAAAGATTTATGAATTATCACCGGCATGCCCGTCTGCTCTTCCACCACCCTCAAAATAGTACATCGAAACTACAACACAGAAACAGGCCATTTGGCCCAATTGGTTTATGCCAGCCTTTGTGCTCCACACGAGCCTCACCCCTCCCGACTTCATCTAACCCTATCAGAGTACCCAATTCCTTTCTCCATCTTGTGCTTATCCAGCTTCCCCTTAAATACATCTACGTTATTTGCCTCAACTGCTCCCTGTGACAGCGCATTCCACATTCTTACCACTCTTTGGGTGAAGAAGCTTCTCCTGAATTCAACATTGGATTTATTAGTGACTACCTTATATTTATGAACTCTAATTTTAGTGTCCCTCACAAGTGGAAACATTTTCTCCACATCTACCCTCCAAAATCCTATCATTATCTGAAAGACCTCTATCAGGTCACCCCTCATGCTTCTCTTTTATAGAGAAAAGAGAACCATCCTGTTCAGCCTTTCCTGATAAGGATAACCTCTCAGTTATGGTGTCATCCTTGTGATCTTGTTTGCACCCTCTCCAATGCCTCTATATCCTTCCTATAATATGGAGAACAGAACTGTACACAATTCTCCAAGTGTGGCCTAGCCAAGGCTCCTCATAAGTTTAACATAACTTCTTTGGTTATCAATTCTATCCCTCTAGAATTGAACCCCAGTATTTGATTTGTCTTTTTTTAAACCTATGTCGCTACTTTTAGTGATTTGTATCTATAACCCAAGATTTTATTAAAATTTCAATATATACTTTATTTCATAAAATTTAAGGATACACACATTCCAATGTAAATGTCACAATTACCGTTCAAAGCAATACAATACAGATCGGAGACACTATGACCTCATTATTATAATTCAAAACACAGTACGTAACTTCTAATACATGCTGGACAATACAAGGTGGAATTTTCTTGCACGGTGGCCTTTCCCCATGGACCCTTTACTCGGCAGCACCTCGCTTCACTGCGTCCCTCAGCACGTACTCCTGGACCTTGGAGTGTGGCATTCGGCAACACTCGGTCATGGACAGCTCCTTCAGCTGGAAGACCAGCAGGGTTCGGGCAGACCAAAGGACCTCCTTCACCGTGTTGATTGTCTTCCAGCAGCGGTTGATATCTGTCTCTGTGTGCGTCCTGGGGAACTGCACATAGAGCACCGCGTCCTGTGTTATTGAGGTGTTGGGGATGAACCCGGACAGATACCAACGCATCTCTCGCCATACAGTCTGCATAAAGAGGCAGCCCACCAGAATATGGAGGATGGTCTCCTCCCCGCCCCAGCCTCAAGGGCAGCTTGCTGTGGCGCTGAGATTCCGAGTGTTAGACCATAAGATCATAAGAGATAGGAGCAGGAGTAGGCCTTTCGGCCCCTCGAGCCTGCTCCGCCATTTCATGAGATCATGGCTGATCTGATTTTTACCTCAACTCCACTTTCCCGCCCTTTCCCCATATCCTTTGACTCACTTGCTGATCAAAAAATTGTCAAATTCAGCCTTGAATGTATTCAATGACTCGGCCTCCACAGCTTTTTGGGGTAAAGAATTCCAAAGATTCACGACCCTCTGGGAGAAGAAATTCCTCCTCATTTCCTTCTTAAACGGGCGACCCCTTATTCTGAGTCTATGACCCTAGATTTAGATTCCCGCATGAGGGGTAACATCCTCTCAGCATCTACCCTATCAAGTCCCCTCACAATCTTGCATGTTTCAATAAGATCTCATCTCATTCTTCTAAAGTCCAATGAGTATGGATCCAACTTGTTCAATCTTTCCTCATAAGACAACACTTCCATACCCGGAATAAACCTAGTCAACATTCTCTGAACTGCCTGCAATGCAAGTATGTCCTTCCTTAAATAAGAACTGTACGCAGTGCTCCAGGTGTGGTCTCACCAGCACCATGTACAGTTGTAGCACGACTTCCCTGCTTTTATGCTCCATCCCCCTGGAAATAAAGGCCAATATTTCGTTTGCCTTCCGGATTACCTGCTGCACCTGTATGTTGACTTTTTTCTTTCATGTACGAGGACACCCAGATCCCTCTGTACCGCAGCATTTTGTAGTATTTCTCCATTCAAATAATATTTTGCTTTTTTATTTTCCTCCCAAAGTGGATGACTTCACATTTTCCCACATTATATTCCATCTGCCAAAATGTTGCCCATTCTCTTAACCTGTCAATATCCCCTTGCAGACACTTTGTGTCCACATCGCAACTTGCTTTTCCACCCATCTTTGTATCATCAGCAAATTAGGCCAGAAGACACCCTGTTCCTTCATCCATGTCATTAATATATATTGTAAATAGTTGAGGCCCCAGCACTGAGCCCTGCGGCACCCCACTAGTTACAGATTGCCATTTTGAAAATGACCCTTTTATTCCGACTCTTTGTTTTCTGTTAGTTAGCCAGTCCTCTATTCATGCCAGTATATTACCCGCAACACCATGAGCTCTTACCTTGTGCAATAATCTTTTACGTGGCATCTTATCGAATGCCTTTTTGAAATTCAAATATACTGCACCCATTGGTTCTGCATTATCGACCCTGTCCGTTACTTCCTCAAAGAATTCTAATAAATTTGTCAGACATGATTTCCCCTTTACAAAACCACGTTGACTCTCCTTGATTGTGTTCCGAGTCTCCAAAAGTCCCGCTACAACTTTCTTAATAATGGATTCTAGCATTTTTCCAATGACAGATGTTAGGCTAACTGGTCTATCGTTAACTGCTTTCTGACTCACTCACTTCTTGAATAGGGGTGTTTCATTTGCGGTTTTCCAATCTGCTGGGACCTTTCCAGTGTTGAAAGGATCACACTGCGAGGGCCTTTCTCACCACCATCCTTGCTACATCCTGGCGCCTGTTCGTCAGTTCTGGTGACGAGACGTTCTGCCAAATGGCATCGACCGTCTGGTCGGGGAACTATCAGATCGGACCCACCCTTCCCTTTACCTGCAGGACTCCCAGAGCGTTCCGTGCCAACAATTTTCTGACGGCCTCGTGGTCGAAAGGGTTTCTCCTCAGGAACCTCTCCACCTGGGACATGTGGTGGGGGACGGAGCAACACCGCGAATACCTCACACCTTATCACTAGGTTCCAGCCGGTTGTGGCGAGGGAGCGCCCCACCCACATACCAAGTTTCTCTTTGGCATTCGCGACCATCTCTTCCCAGCTCTTGGTGCAGGCCAGGGGCTCCCCGAACCAGATCCCCAGCACCTTCAGGTAGTGGGAGCTGATGGTGAAGGAGACAAGGGACCCAGCCTTCCACCTACCAAATAAATTACTCTCGCTTTTATCTCGGTTAGTTCTAGCCCCCGAGGCCAGCTCGAAAAGGTCGCAGATGCCCATCAGTCTATGTACCGACGGCTTATCGGAGAAAAAGTCTGTGACGTTGTCCATGTACAGGGAAGCTTCAACCTGAGAGCCTCCGCTGCCTGGGATCGTCAACAACAACTCCCACCCCACCCTCAACCTTCCTGATGGACGCAGCAAACGGATTGATACAACACGCAAACAAAACCATGGAGAGAGAACAGCCCTGCCTGACTCCAGATCTGATCGGAAAGCTCTCCGACTCCCACTGGTTGATTAGGACTGCACTACAAATGTCCACATAGAGCAGCAGGATCCAATCGCGGATTCCCTCCTCAAACTACATTTTAATGAGCACGTCCATCATGTACATGTGGGATATTCTGTCGAAGGCCTTCTCCTTGTCCAGGCTAATGAGGCAGGTGTTCACCCCCCGTCCTGCACGTCGACGGTCATATCGCTGAGCAGTGCAAGGCTATCAGAGATCATCCTGCCGGGTACAGTACAGGTCTGATCTGGATGAATCACCAACTCCAGAGCAGGCTTGAGCCGGTTGGTGATGACCTTAGACAGAATCTTGTAGTCAACATTTAGCATGGAAATGGGTGCCCAATTTGTGATTTCTTCTCTCTCCCCCTTCCGCTTGTAGATGAAGGTGATGATGCCTTTCTTCATTGACTCTGACATGCTGCCTGCCAGAAGCATACTCCCGTAAACTTCCACTAGGTCTGGGCCGATCCAGTCCCACAGAGCAGAGTACAACTAGACCGGTAAGCCGTCACTTCTTCTAATCTGATCGGAAAGCTCTCCGACTCCGACCGGTTGATTAGGACTGTACTAATCTTCTCGAAGGACCAGAACGCCTTTGTCAGCTCGTCCAAGGTCAGTGGCAGATCGATGCTCTCCCGCACGCTCTTCTCTAAGACCTCCGTGATAGAGGACAGGAAGTACTGGGAGGCCGTGTTGTCTGTGGGCTTCGCGTCATACAGCCCAGCATAAAAGGGTTTGCTGATCCTCATTATGTTAGTCTGTGAAGACATCACCGAGTTAGTCTTCCTCCTTTAGGCTGCTGATCTCAGAGGTCTCTCTGTGCAGCTTCTGGAAGAAGAAGCGCGAGCACTCCTCGCCCTGCTCCACGGAGCGGACTCTGGACCGGAAGATGACCTAAGAGGCCTCTGGGGCGAAGATCGAGGCTTGCTCCCCTTCACCTCTCTGAGATCCCTCCGCCCCCCCGCCATATCGACCCACATCGACTGCATCTGGAGCAGATTCTGCATGCTTTTCTGTAGGTGTAACCCTTCCCTTTATCACTCTCTCTCGCCTTCTGAACACCTTTGAGGATGAAGAACCTCTTGATGTTGGCCTCGATCTCTTCCCACCAATGCACCATGGAGTCGAAGAGGGGTTTCCCGGTACTTCACCCTGTGTGATCCCTCTCTGGTTCCTCGATGTTCTCCGGGGCCAACAGTCTCACGTTCAGCTTCCAGATCCCCCTGCCCCGCACTCTGGTCCTCCTGTGATTGACAATCGGCCAGTAGGAGGCAGTGGTCAGAGAGGAACACCGGCTGGATATTGTTGGATCTGACCTTGAGTGTTGGGGAAACAAAGTATATCCTGGACCAGACGGACCAGTCTGGCCTGGACCAGGTGTATCTCTGCGGCGCTCCATCTGCAGGGTCTTTCACCACCCTGCTGCAGCGTCCAGCCGCTTCCATGATGTAGTTGAAGTTCCCGGAGAGATCGACCGGCCTGGAGGTTGCCAGTCGCATCAACAGATGCTGAACCACCTCCCGCCTCTCGCTCCTGAGGACCGGAGCGTACACATTGATCAGTCGGAGCGGGGCGTTCTTATACAGAACGTCTGCTACGAGCAGGCGGCCCCCCATCACCTCCTTAATCTCGGTGATGGCGAAATTGCCTCCTTGCAACAGAACCCCCAGGCCTGAGGAACGATTATCATTGCCTCCTGACCAGATCGTCTGGCCCCTGGGTCCACATGCGTGACCACTACCGGTAGTTGCTGAGGTTCGACATCCCGCACTCATGCAAGAACAGCAGGTCCCTCTTCACCCTGGACTGTTAGGTCAGGGTTGCAGCACATTGCCGAGTCCATTTAACACGATGTGCGTTGAATGATGCGATTTGTAAAGCCATTATTTTAAAAAAAGACAAAATTAAGGTCCTACGTTGTTCTACTTTACCCTCCGTTTCCATCCCTTGGTCCAAATTCTTCATTCCCGTGGTGTGCACAAACCTCTGAACCATCCTTAATCTGAGGTAAGATTTCTGTCCTCGCTTGGAGGATTGTCTGCCCTCGGGGATCATCAGCGGTGTCTCGTGGGGCGATGTGCCCGTGAGATCTACAACCGGATCCGGCTCCTTGGCTCTCGCTGGTTGCTCGTTCTCCACTTCTTCCGGTGCCCCAGAGCGGGGATTTACTGCTCCCGAGTCCCTGGAGCTGGAGCGTGCTGTCTGTGTCTTTTCCCCCGGTGCCCCAGAGCTGGTTGTTACTGCACCCGAGCCCTGGAGCTGGAGCGTGCTGTCTGTGTCACTTCTCACTGTTGCGTTTTTCTTCTCTCGTTGATGTAGGCGGGGTCTTCCCCCTTTTTCCTGTTCGTCAGTGGAGGAACAGCCGCTGTTGTCCGTTGAGGATTCCAAGCGCCTCTTGCTGCCGGTCCCACCTTTGGCGTCAGTTCCTCTTCTCCTACAGGACTTCCTCTTTTTCTTTTCCTGTGTGGTACATCCTTCCTCCCCAAACATCCCTGGTTCACCTTCCATTGGCTCTGTGTGCTCATTGGTGGTCTCGGGGTTGAGTGTCGGGGTTTGGCTGGATTGCTCGACGATCCCTTGCGGCTCTTTGTCCTCCTCCTGGTCTTTGGCTCTTTCACGGGAATCCACAGTCGTGCGGAGTGGGGGGGAGAGAGGTCTGGCCTCCTCTGTAACAGTCACAATGGCTGCTCTGTTCTCCTGCATCACCTCGCCCCTCGCTCCTGTGCGTAGCTGCGTCTGTGGTTTGGGCAGGTCTTCCACAGATAAACAGCCTCTCCGCAAACTTTGCAGCACTTGGCCTCCTGACAGTCCAATGTCTGGTGGCTCTCCATGCAGCAGATCACTGCTTTGCAGGGGGCCGCCCCGTGCCCGGGTTTGCTGCCAGAGCGGCACACTCTGAGCTGCCCTTGGTACAACACATATCCACGACTGGAAAACCAGTCCATTTACGCTGTAAGCACCGAGCACTACAGCAGAGATGCTATTTGAGCAGAGTTTCTACGCATTACAACAAACAGAACTCATGCCCGAAACTACAGCAATGTATCCCAATCAAAGCAGGATTATTTCTCCAGTAAAATACAGTGAGTGGAGGATAGTTACATAATAAAATTGATTATTTCTCCAAAAAATGCAGAGTGGAGGATAGTTACATAATATAAATTGATTATTTCTCCAAAAAATGCAGAGTGGAGGGTAGTTACATAATAAAAATTGATTATTGCTCCAAAAAACGCAGTGAGTGGAGGATGGTTACATAATATAAATTGATAATTTCTTCAGCAATATTTCAAGCGAGAGCTGGACCTGTTTCTGCCAGGGATGGAGATCACCACATAGAAAAGTTAGGCAATGCATAAAATTATCAGGGCCAGAATGATCGCTTGGTCTAGTTTCGATCACCTAACGTGGTCAGAGAGGAAATTCCCAGTTTCCCTCCAATTAGCATAGGTTTTTATCTGTTTTTTCCCCTGCCACAGGAGATCGCATGGTTTTGGTTGGAGTGGGGAGTGTAAATAGTGTGAAACACAAAGTATGAGAATTGCATGAGAGAGGCTGGATCGACCAAAAGGTCCTTTCCCGTCTGCCATTGTTCGTGTGTTTGCATGTTTGTAAATTGCAATGAGATAGTTACATAATACAAATTATGTGCGTAAATTCAATCCCGGCCATTTATAGCAGTGGTTGACGAAGTATTTACCGAGTCATCTCCATTCTTGTCGGGAATAGTGGCGTCACTATAGGCAGCCCTAAATAAACTATGAATTTTAGCTATAAGCAGGTTTGAGTGACGTTGGCCAATTATAGATCTGAAATCAAGTTCAAGCTGCTTTGAGGAGGGATTCGAACCCGGATCACTCGCATGGGAAGCGAGAATTCGACCACGAACCACCAATGCTTTATTGAAATCTATTTGAGCCTCTTATGTGTGCAACCAGCAGCTGTGACAGCTGGTTGTCTGGGAGAGACAAAAGGGAAAACACGCTTGTTTACTTCAACTGGAGCTGGCTTGCGAATGTGACTGCAGTGCAGTGGTAATGCGCATGTGCGAAGGTTTGTGTTCTATTCCGGGCATCTCTCTTCACTTTTGTTTCGAATTTTGGAAAGATCCTCTTCGACTCGCCTCGCCTTTACACACAAGGACAGGCAAGACTTTCTTCACCTGGAGAAAAATCTAATGCTCCGCATAGGACACAAATCAATAGAAGAGCGCACGCGCCGTTTCAATGGCCCCCAACCCCATCTCGTCAAGATGTTTTCAGTGAAACGATCTTTAAACACGATCCCATATTTGGGACATGTCCTAAGTCTGTCTTTATTGAAATGAGACCCAGTCTCTCTTCGTCTCATATTGCCCCTTTCTGAAATTCAAGGACTCAAAATATTCTTGCAGGCCTCTGCTACAATGTGCCTGAGCATTTCTAATCCCGTCCAACTGAATGTTTCCTGACTGATCAGGGCAGCGTTCGGAAACGGGGACCTGAAACAGGAATTATGGTTATAGTCCAGCAGTGCTTGCAAAAACTCTTGGAGATAACTCTCATATCTCCACCCCCTCGAACACTCTATCCCGGATGATAACAAATAACCCTGAATGGGTGAAAGCCGAACCTTTGAGAGGCAAAGTCTTGGACCAAATCGTCAAAACGCTGTGACATTCGATATCTGCCGATGTCTGCCGTTGAGGTGTTAAACTATTGGATCTCCTCCTGCACCTCCGTTTTTCCAGCAAAGGTTGCCCTGCAACTATGTGGGGTCAGTTTTATGTCAAAGAACTATTCTCGGTAATCCTGCACCATCAACACACATTCGGTTCTGAAAACCATGTTCACCTGTTTAAAAAGAAGAAAACAGAAAATCAACTGTGGTTGTTCGTGAGAACCCAAGGGGTGAATTGCATAACATGCTTTTGTCAATTCCTGATTTCCTTCCATCAACGTGGTCAAATATCCACTCAAATTAAGAAACTTAAAAATGTAATAATGCCTGATATATGCTTACATTCTGCAATAGAAAAGTTGCTGCTTAGTGAATATTTAGGCAGAGTTAATCTTATAGTGGAAAAAAAATCTAAATCAGCTGCCTATGGAAGGGGTTAACTTCTCTGCAGTGAAAAGAAGGCAGAACCAGATATCATCCGACTCACGCAGCTTGTGCCACGCTGCTTTCACATCAACTCAAAAAATTTAGCTGAATGAAAAAGAATCAAATTCCATTTTACTTCTCCCCCACCCTCAACCATGTCTTTGTGCGATTAAGCAATAATAACTTGCACAAAGATACTAATACAATTAAATTCTGGAAAATAAATGTTAGCTTATTTTTGACTTCCAATTTTCAATACATGAGCCGTGAAAGCATAGACTTTTTTTCAACCATCATTTTTTTTTCCTTAGGAATTGAAAATCTGTTAAAACAAGCAGAAATCATTAATAACATCACGATTAACTTTAAAGATATTCCTGTTATGGAAGACAGCATTTTAGTTCATACATCTCTTTTTATAAAGAGTAGTTTGTACCTGCCCTTTTGCGTATTAATTACACTCAATATTAAATCATTATCCACCTCAAATCATTAACTCCTTGGCATTTATGGGAAATTCAAAAATGCCAATTGTTTTAATGTAATAATCTCATGTCTTGAACTGATGACACTCACATAATTTACAATAATCAGAATTTCACCGTGGCCACAATAAAAGTCTGGTTTTCACAATTTAATAGATTAGTTAACCTCAATAACTCCAATTTAATTCAGCAATAGGTTAAAATTAACACAATTCAAAACAGATAATATCATAGAAATAGCACGTGCTTACAAAAACCCACTAAATTACTTTACCTTTCTTTTTGTTGTTTCTTCAGTCGCCTTTCCAATTGAGCGTAAAAAATACTGAATATAATTGAAGAAAAGTTAGCCTTCGCAGCTCAACAAAATCTTTGTCACATTTTTAAACTGCAGGCTGGAAAAGAGAGTTTCACCACAGCCAGTGGCACCGAAACATTCACACAGGCTTTTAAAGAAACAGGGCACAGCAAACAAAATAGCTTTTGTAGCTTGTAACTACAAAAGGGATTGGATCGTCCCCTCTCTCCTTCTTTATTATATAATAAACGAATTTATCCTGTTTTCTCCCAAAGTAATTTTCAATTTCTGTTGTTCGCTACTTAACGCCATTTTGTACTGAGTCAATGTCTCAAGCTCACCGTCTGTGTCACAACCAAACCTGTTACCTCCTGGACAATTCATAACAGACTTCTCTGCTCATAATGATGCTCAGATTCTTTTCAAAAAGCTTCCCTGATAGTCCCCATGGTTACTGTGAGTATTGGAGGGAAAACTCATGCTCCCGTCAAAACGGTTTTCCTACCTTAACAGATTGGGTTTAGCACCTTTTCCTTCCGAGTCACTTAGTTTCACTCAATACACGTTATCTCATGTCAAGGTACGACGCCGCAGTCGCCAGTTTATAAGATCGATTCACACTCGACATCAATAAGTTGCGATTAATACTTTATTGAATATAAGCAAGTATCAACACACATAATGTTTAAGGTCATAGTATTACTGAGAAGGACAATATACTAACCTTTAGTCTTGTTTTGGATAGAAGGTGTAACCCTTGGGTGGCTGTTTATTCGTCTCTCTCTCGCCGTTCTGTGCTTCTATAAATTCAAATGTAAAACGAGATTTATTTATAGCGCTCATTTCATGCAAGCTCTCCCTTATCTTTATTTGTTGTTTACATTCCTTGACCCCGTATCAGAACTGCTCAAGATATGTGCGCACCCAAGACCCCGATATCTCGCCATGCCCAAGGTCGACATATTCTCACACATTCGCAACACATTCTCTTCATATTCTCAACATATTCTCAACACATTCTCTTCATATTCTCAAAATATTCTCAACACATTCTCAACACATTCTCTACATATTCTCAACACATTCTCAACACATTCTCTTCATATTCTCAACATATTCTCAACACATTCTCAACACATTCTCCACATATTCTCAACACATTGTCAACATATTCTCAATACATTCTCAACACATTCTCAACATATTCTCAACACATTCTCAACACATTCTCTACATATTCTCAACACATTCTCAACACATTCTCTTCATATTCTCAAAATATTCTCAACACATTCTCAACACATTCTCTACATATTCTCAACACATTCTCAACACATTCTCTTCATATTCTCAACATATTCTCAACACATTCTCAACACATTCTCAACACATTCTCTTCATATTCTCAACACATTCTCAACACATTCTCTTCATATTCTCAACATATTCTCAACACATTCTCTTCATATTCTCAACATATTCTCAACACATTCTCTACATATTCTCAACACATTCTCTTCATATTCTCAACACATTCGCAACACATTCTCTTGATATTCTCAACATATTCTCAACACATTCTCTTCATATTCTCAACATATTCTCAACACATTCTCAACACATTCTCAACACATTCTCTTCATATTCTCAACACATTCTCTTCATATTCTCAACATATTCTCAACACATTCTCTTCATATTCTCAACACATTCTCTTCATATTCTCAACATATTCTCAACACATTCTCTTCATATTCTCAACACATTCTCAACACATTCTCTACATATTCTCAACACATTCTCTTCATATTCTCAACATATTCTCAACACATTCTCTTCATATTCTCAACACATTCTCTTCATATTCTCAACATATTCTCAACACATTCTCTTCATATTCTCAACACATTCTCAACATATTCTCAACACATTCTCAACACATTCTCTTCATATTCTCAACACATTCTCAACACATTCTCAACATATTCTCTACATATTCTCAACACATTCTCCACATATTCTCAACACATTCTCAACACATTCTCAACACATTCTCTTCATATTCTCAACATATTCTCAACACTTTCTCTGCACATTCTCAACACATTCTCAACATATTCTCAACACTTTCTCTTCATATTCTCAACATATTCTCAACACATTCTCAACATATTCTAAACACTTTCTCTTCATATTCTCAACATATTCTCAACATATTCTCAACATATTCTCAACACATTCTCAACACATTCTCTTCATATTCTCAACATATTCTCAACACATTCTCTTCACATTCTCAACACATTCTCTTCATATTCTTAACATATTCTCAACAAATGCTCAACATATTCTCAACACATTCTCAACATATTCTCAACACATTCTCAACACATTCTCTTCATATTCTCAACATATTCTCAACAATATCTCTTCATATTCTCAACACATTCTCAACACATTCTCTTCATATTCTCAACACATTCTCTTCATATTCTCAACACATTCTCAACATATTCTCAACACTTTCTCTTCATATTCTCAACATATTCTCAACATATTCTCTTCATATTCTCAACACATTCTCTACATATTCTCAACACATTCTCAACACATTCTCTTCATATTCTCAACACATTCTCTTCATATTCTCAACATATTCTCAACACATTCTCTTCATATTCTCAACACATTCTCTTCATATTCTCAACATATTCTCAACACATTCTCTTCATTTTCTCAACACTTTCTCAACACATTCTCTACATATTCTCAACACATTCTCAACATATTCTCAACACATTCTCAACACATTCTCAACACATTCTCTTCATATTCTCAACACATTCTCTTCATATTCTCAACATATTCTCAACACATTCTCTTCATATTCTCAACACATTCTCTTCATATTCTCAACATATTCTCAACACATTCTCTTCATATTCTCAACACATTCTCTTCATATTCTCAACATATTCTCAACACATTCTCTTCATATTCTCAACACATTCTCAACACATTCTCAACACATTCTCAACATATTCTCAAAACATTCTCAACACATTCGCTTCATATTTTCAACACATTCTCAACACATTCTCCACATATTCTCAACACATTCTCAACACATTCTCATCACATTCTCTTCATATTCTCAACATATTCTCAACACATTCTCTTCACATTCTCAACACATTCTCAACATATTCTCAACACATTCTCAACACATTCTCTTCATATTCTCAACACATTCTCTTCATATTCTCAACACATTCTCAACACATTCTCTTCATATTCTCAACACATTCTCTTCATATTCTCAACACATTCTCAACACATTCTCTTCATATTCTCAACATATTTTCAACACTTTCTCTGCACATTCTCAACACATTCTCAACATATTCTCAACAATATCTCTTCATATTCTCAACTCATTCTCAACACATTCTCTTCATATTCTCAACACTTTCTCTTCATATTCTCAACATATTCTCAACATATTCTCTTCATATTCTCAACACATTCTCTACATATTCTCAACACATTCTCAACACATTTTCTTCATATTCTCAACACATTCTCTTCATATTCTCAACATATTCTCAACACATTCTCTTCATATTCTCAACATATTCTCAACACATTCTCTTCATATTCTCAACACATTCTCAACACATTCTCTACATATTCTCAACACATTCTCTTCATATTCTCAACATATTCTCAACACATTCTCTTCATATTCTCAACACATTCTCAACACATTCTCAACACATTCTCAACATATTCTCAAAACATTCTCAACACATTCTCTTCATATTCTCAACACATTCTCAACACATTCTCCACATATTCTCAACACATTCTCAACACATTCTCAACACATTCTCTTCATATTCTCAACATATTCTCAACACATTCTCTTCACATTCTCAACACATTCTCAACATATTCTCAACACATTCTCAACATATTCTCAACACATTCTCAACACATTCTCTTCATATTCTCAACACATTCTCTTCATATTCTCAACACATTCTCAACACATTCTCTTCATATTCTCAACATATTTTCAACACTTTCTCTGCACATTCTCAACACATTCTCAACATATTCTCAACACTTTCTCTTCATATTCTCAAGATATTCTCAACACATTCTCAACATATTCTAAACACTTTCTCTTCATATTCTCAACATATTCTCAACATATTCTCAACATATTCTCAACACATTCTCAACACATTCTCTTCATATTCTCAACATATTCTCAACACATTCTCTTCACATTCTCAACACATTCTCTTCATATTCTTAACATATTCTCAACAAATGCTCAACATATTCTCAACACATTCTCAACATATTCTCAACACATTCTCAACACATTCTCTTCATATTCTCAACACATTCTCAACACATTCTCTTCATATTCTCAACACATTCTCTTCATATTCTCAACACATTCTCAACATATTCTCAACACTTTCTCTTCATATTCTCAACATATTCTCAACATATTCTCAACATATTCTCAACACATTCTCTTCATATTCTCAACACATTCTCTTCATATTCTCAACATATTCTCTTCATATTCTCAACACTTTCTCTGCACATTCTCAACACATTCTCTTCATATTCTCAACATATTCTCAACACATTCTCTTCATATTCTCAACACATTCTCAACACATTCTCTTCATATTCTCAACACATTCTCAACACATTCTCAACATATTCTCAACACATTTTCAACACATTCTCAACATATTCTCAACACATTCTCAACACATTCTCAACACATTCTCAACACATTCTCAACACATTCTCTTCTCATTCTCAACACATTCTCTTCATATTCTCAACATATTCTCAACACATTCTCAACATATTCTCAACACATTCTCAACACATTCTCTTCATATTCTCAACATATTCTCAACAATATCTCTTCATATTCTCAACACATTCTCAACACATTCTCTTCATATTCTCAACACATTCTCTTCATATTCTCAACATATTCTCAACACATTCTCTTCATATTCTCAACATATTCTCAACAATATCTCTTCATATTCTCAACACATTCTCAACACATTCTCTTCATATTCTCAACACATTCTCTTCATATTCTCAACATATTCTCAACACATTCTCAACATATTCTCAACACTTTCTCTTCATATTCTCAACATATTCTCAACATATTCTCAACATATTCTCAACACATTCTCTTCATATTCTCAACACATTCTCTTCATATTCTCAACACATTCTCTTCATATTCTCAACACATTCTCTTCATATTCTCAACACATTCTCTTCATATTCTCAACATATTCTCAACACATTCTCTTCATATTCTCAACACATTCTCAACACATTCTCTTCATATTCTCAACATATTCTCAACACATTCTCTTCATATTCTCAACACATTCTCAACACATTCTCAACATATTCTCAACACATTTTCAACACATTCTCAAAATATTCTCAACACATTCTCAACACATTCTCAACACATTCTCAACACATTCTCAACACATGCTCAACATATTCTCAACACATTCTCAACACATTCTCAACACATTCTCAACACATTCTCAACACATTCTCTTCATATTCTCAACACATTCTCTTCATATTCTCAACACTTTCTCTGCACATTCTCAACACATTCTCTTCATATTCTCAGCATATTCTCAACACATTCTCTTCATATTCTCAACATATTCTCAACACATTCTCTTCATATTCTCAACACATTCTCAACACATTCTCAACATATTCTCAACACATTCTCAACACATTCTCAACATATTCTCAACACATTCTCAACACATTCTCAACACATTCTCAACATATTCTCAACACATTCTCAACACATTCTCTTCACATTCTCAACACATTCTCTTCACATTCTCAACACATTCTCTTCATATTCTCAACATATTCTCAACACATTCTCAACACATTCTCTTCACATTCTCAACACTTTCTCTGCACATTCTCAACACATTCTCTTCATATTCTCAGCATATTCTCAACACATTCTCTTCATATTCTCAACATATTCTCAACACATTCTCTTCATATTCTCAACACATTCTCAACACATTCTCAACATATTCTCAACACATTCTCAACACATTCTCAACATATTCTCAACACATTCTCAACACATTCTCAACACATTCTCAACATATTCTCAACACATTCTCAACACATTCTCAACACATTCTCTACATATTCTCAACACATTCTCAACACATTCTCATCACATTCTCTAAATATTCT